>NC_041808.1:18676556-19320313 GCF_900964775.1 Scleropages formosus | reverse complement strand
AACAAACGCATGCCTGTTTCTTTATCGGGAGGCTTTTCTCCAGTTTTAATGAATACGGCGACGTTGCAAGTCAGCGCAGCCTGCTGTTTTGACCAATGAGGACTCCCAGAAGGCTTCTGAAGGGCCAGTGGGCCACGTATGAGAACACGTATGAGTCCCCCCTTTGCGGTGTGAAGGCGGAGCCGAGATGGCAAAGCCGCGAGGAGGGACGGCGGGAGCCCCGCGAGTCGCCTTTGATGTGCGCCGTGCCGATGCGCAGCCCTGCCTTCCCCCTGTGCCTTTATACTGCTCCGCATCTGAGGCCGGCCTCATTTAGAGATGGCCGAGGCAGCTGCTCTCGTCCTTTCAGCGCCTCGGCCCCCTTTGAAGCTGACGTTGGGGTGTCCCGGCCTGTGTTGTCGCCACAGAAATCATCTCCAGTTGCTGGCTGGGGTAGAAAGAAGAAAGGATAAATGTGTTTTGTGTTCACGGCAGTCGGGTAGAAAGAGCGCGATTCAGAATCCACGGGCAAATAGAATCCCAAATAACAAAGAGATTACTTCCTCGCTTTTTTTGTCCATGCGAACTGCTCAGCTGGCGGAATTTGCGAGGTTTACATAGCGCAAGCTAACGTCTGAGCGCGCGCACGTCCTCTAGAAAGTACGTTTTGTAAGCATGTGTGTGAAAGGTCTTAGGCCAAGGACCATTTTCAGTCATCAAAAGAAGCGTGACACAAGCACACAATTTATTTTCTCAAAAAAGAATCAAAGAACTGATAAATGAAGATTAACTGCCAAGCACGAACTACCGCGGAGTCCATAAATGTAATCAAAGACCGAAGTGGCTGGATCATACTTTGAAACTTTTCTTCCCAGTAACAATATTGGCATTATTGGAGGAAACACATTGTGCCACATGCTATGATAATGGTGCAATTACACCTTTTTTCAAAGAAAATTTCCATGTTCATCAACACCCAGCCCGGTGGTTACCTTCCACAGCTATACCATGCTTGAATGCGGTGATGATGCTAATGAGACAAAGGCATTTAATGACAGCAACATGTTTTTTTAATTATAATTAGATGAAGCTCCTTTTCTGTGATGATCATGAAACATATATATATATATATGTATATACTTCAGAAAAAGCTGTTTGTTTCTGTGTGTGTGTGTCTGTGTGTGTTTCTGTGCGGCTTCCGCCGGACTTCCTTACTGCGAGTCCCTGAATCCAACAAGGTGAGAGACAAGCTGTGCAGCGACCCGTCTGTCAGGTGCGGGTGACAAGCAGGCGCCAGCCCCGCTGCTCCTAGGCCAACTAATCTGTGCTGTCCACACCTCGGGGGCAGAGGGAATGACCTGTCAGCAAGGAGGGGGCGACCCGAGCACATCCGTCTATTTGTGTCAATAGTTAAACGCCTTTGCGTGGCCCCCTGCAAGTGTGTGTGTGTGTGTGTGTGTGTGTGTGTGTGTGTGTGTGCGCGCATGAGTATATGCGTGCATTGGTGTCCATCCTCCATGGGTACCTGTGTGTATTTGCAAGTGTGTGTGTTTGTAACAGTGGGGGGGGGGGGGGGGGCACAAGACTCTGAACCCCCCCCCCCCACTGGCCGAACAGCAATGCCAGCAGCGTTTGAGAGATGCATGATGGGAACGCAGCTGGGATATAGCCATCAGTGGCACGTCTCAGTCATTGTTAGCCTGAAAGCCTTTGGGCAAGCGACTTATGTCTCCCTAATCATGAATATCAACTCCACAGAGGTTATATTTAGATGGGTGTTTTTGTGCGCTATGGTTGCACACCTGACACACTTGACAGACTGTTTTCCCCAGTCCCTGAAGCACCTTGCTCTAATATTCTGTGGCTAATAGCTCTCAGTTACGCAAAGGGTTGTGTTGTGGCAGATAAAATATTTCCAGTCACGTAATCATCACCTTCGTGCAGCCGGTTTAAATATCTCCTCTTAATTTTGCTTTTCGTATTTTAGTGAGGAAACAATAACCTGAAAATTAAGCAGTCCTATTATCATGACATTTTGAATGAATTAATCAAATCAGACCTAATTCAGTCTTTTTTTCTTTTTTTTTTTTTGAGTTTAAAATGTCAAGTGTCCTTGCGGGTCCATAATCAATGCTGCTTCTCACATAAAGGTTATTTCTTTAAAAATTAAAGACACGGCTATTAATACGCTAGCGTCTTGCTATGAGATCAGGAGCATCGATTAGTCGCCAATTAAACCCATTCAAGATTTAATAAACCTTAAGGTGACGCCGGCCGGCTTCTCGACATTGCAGTCGAGTGCAGGTCTCTAATGAATGCGTTGAGTGACACGGGTAAATGCATCGGAGGCAGACTTCTCAAACCACTGCATTGTTGCAGGTCTGAGCAGCCGCCCGTGACCTTTTCTGTTCCCGCCGCAAATGGGTCGTTAGCGATGACACTAATAAATTACCCTTATTAAACCTGACACAGCTGTCGGATTGGTTGCTTCGTGCCGGACCCTCACCGCCGAGGCAGGGGGCGCCCGCTGCGGGAATCGGGGGTAAACGACAAAGGGGAGATGGGGTGGGAGAAGTGATTGCATAAGTGGACTGCAACGGGTTGATGTGTCACAACAGCGTTTCACACGCAGTCCTTGAGCGCTTAACAAGCAAAGCGAGGACAGTGGGCTTTGTCCTTCTCCTACGTACAGTCAGCTGGATAGTTTTTGCGCCACACGACGGTGACACGAGCGGTGCTGCGGAGAGGCTGTGCGTGAACCCATGTGGGAAGTGGCCTCTGGGGGCCGAACTAGTGAAAGCTTCCATCAAGGTTTTAGCATCTGTTTCTCTGGCCCCCTGTGGGCCCCCAAGCACCATGAGACCCCTCTAGAGCCATTCCTCCTCTCCAGTCTCCTCCTCCTTCTGCAGATCCTTCCATGATTGAACAGCAAGGGGTTTTTTGAGGCTGCTGGGTGTACGGTGAAAGCTGAGCGAAGAGATCTGCTGCTCGGTCCAGAGGAATTCATGCTGCTCAAGTCAACATCTGAGAAACAAAATATGTGTAGGGCACAGTAGGAGTTTGGTCTTACTTTAGTCACAGAGTAGATGTGCAACGTCCATGAGCAGGATGTAGAATAAGCATTTACAGAGTGGATTTTCATACAGGCTCTGGCAAATCCTGGATGTGCATGTCCATTGTCATGTTCATGTCTGTCAGAGGAGGGCACTGAGACAGGTGAGAAGTGTTTGACATGTAGTTCCTTGCACAGCACAGGTTAGCCGGTGTGCACTCAACAATGCCCCCAACGGCTCAGGGTCCCTTGCCTGTCAAGTGTGTAGCTGAAGTGATAGAGGGGCCCCTCTGCGGTACATATGGGCCTGGCTCTTTCCCCTCTGAGTGGCCTGTTAGGCCTCCACAACGTGGCTGCCTCAACCTAATCCAGATGTGAGCTAGACCATTTTGTTCCCCACCGGAAAGATCTTGCTCTGCCAGTCTCCTCAGCCCCTCTCTCGCGGCCGGGAGGAGGGGTAGGGTGTTGGGGGCAGCTCCGTTAGGCAGCGGTCAAGGTTGTGAAGCAATGGGGGGCTTTTGCCTTTGGGGTGGGGAAACTGGCTGAAAGCGGATTATAACATTTCCCGTAGTCAATCAGTTTCCTTTCTTGGGGGCTTCAGAAATGTTTATAACAACCAGGGAAGTCCGTGAGGGCCATTCATTTCTCCCAAAGCCTTTTACCCTCTTCATTGACAACACCCTCGTGGCCATAGTAATGGTCCTGCTGCAGGCTGGCTGACGGATGAAAAAACACTGATAAAAAACAAAAACAGAATGCTGAAGGAAATCCAGCGGAAAAGATTGCGATTTAATTCATACTGCAGCTATTGTACCCGGTGAATTGTTAGAAGATACTGTACGTCTCACTTACAGTGAAACGGCCAAACTCATTCTTGCAGTGAAATTTGAAATCACCGCTAGAACTGGCAGCTAAATTTGTGAACAAAGCACCAAGGTTCAGTTATTTTAGTGAAAATTCTCTTGTGTGCAGTTAAACATCAAAAAGGGTCCTGGGACACAAGTGCCATTAGACTGGTATGGGGACCGTCAGAGCCGCATATCTTGCCCGCGGGAAGCTGTTGAGCCTCTGAAGCTTGATCCAATGTTTAGCTGGATGCTGAGGAAAGGGACGTTTTGACCAGTACAGGGATTCTTCAAGTGATCTTTGCTCTTCACCAGCTGTCTGATGGGAAAACTCGGTGCTGACGTGCCGATTTCGGTTGCCTTGCTCAACTTTTAACCTGGCACATACAAACAGAAACAAAGACGACAAATCAAAGGTCGCCTGCTAGCTCGTATGACATTAAAGATTAAAAGTGGAGAACTGCAGCCCAGTGCTAAGTGCAGCCAAGCTCCCTTCAAATGATCTCCTGATCCACACTGCAGTACCTTCAAAATAACTAGTGATATAGGAAGTCGGAGAACTTGATTTGTACTTAGCAACCCCTCTGTACATACGGCATATAAATATAATGTATAATGCACGGTGGGGGGCGCGGTGGCACGGTGGGTTGGACCAGGTCTTGCTCTCTGGTGGGTCTTGGGTTCGAGTCTCACTTGGGGTGCCTTGCGACGGACTGGCGTCCCATCCTGGGTGTGTCCCCTTCCCCCTCCAGCCTTACGCCCTGTGTTGCCAGGTAGGCTCCGGTTCCCCGTGACCCCGTATGGGACAAGCGGTTCAGAAAATGTGTGTATAATGTAAGATGTGTTTGTTTAAATATAAACACAGTGGTGCTTGAAAATATGTGAACCCCTTGTGTCCCTTAGTTACCAAAAAAATTCTTGTTCATTCGGAGTGAGTCTTTCTCATCGGACACAATAGATGTGTAATTACCAATTCCATATGCTGGGTTACAGCAAATCATGTGTGTGGTAGAAAAAGTGCAAAGTAGCGCATGTGCAAAAATAAGTGAACCCCAAATTGTTTTGGTTAAACCAAATAGCTAATAAGAATTAGGTGTGTAAATCATAATTATTTATTCACTTTATAAGTTTAAAATATTTAAATATATTATGACACTATAGCATTCACATACTTTCATATAGGACTGTATATAATCTCGTATGTATACTGTGTATATGTAATAGATTACGGATTAGACACACACACTCACACACACACGTGCACACACATCCTTTTGATGTCTTGCCATTTTGGCTGAGCGTTGATTGATTTGGAGGAGTGTAGCGTTCACAGACAGGGAAGGCACTTGCACAGGAGGGCATCAACTAAAGTAAGACCAAAATCCTACAATGGTCTCTGGCTTAAGGCGAGGTCAGTGAGAGAGTTCAGATAAGAGGGAAGAGCCTGGCCCACAGCAAATGTATCTGTGTGAGTGTGAGTGTGTAAGAGAGAGTGCGGAGAGGCAGAGATCAGGGTGATCCGATCGCCCTGCGATTGACGCGGCGGTGCTGGATGCTGATTGGCTGCGGTGATCCCAGATTCGGGCGTAAGAGCTGGTGCAGTCCGAGAGCTCAGCGGGACCCTCAGGCCGCCTGCCTGAGATGGGTAATGACATCAGATGCGGCTTTCCAAAACAACAGGTGCTTTGGCCTGAAACCTGTGCCCCCTTGCTGTGGTTGTGACATCAGTGCAGGCCTCAGCTTAATTAGGAACCACTTGGGTTCACTCAGTACCCGGTCATCTCTGCAGGAGCCAGGTCTCCTGAGAACTTCCCACACGCAATCCCAACTAGCCTCCCTTAAATACCATTTTCTCATTACTTTTTAACGGCCCTGTTTCTTGACGTAAAGTTTAACTTTGGTTTGAAATAAGAGAATGGAAAAGGAGGGAAAACACAAGCAACACTAAGGGTGCAAGTCTGGCAAAATGCTCATCTGTGTTGAGTTATTTCACTGCACAGACAGATACTGTTTCCAAGAAAATTCTTGCGGATATTTTGGTAGGAATCTGTTCAAACTGCCCATATGTCCACCATATGTCTGCATTATTTGTTTTCCTTTTTGCATCAAAAGTGTTATCATGCCAAAGCAGCTGAGGACATAACCCCCCGCTACTTGCATTCAGTGTGTTGCACTAAAAGTTTTTGTGGAGTTTCACAGATTTAGACCTTCTTGGATATTAAAATTCCTTACAGATCCATGAAAAATATCCATTTACAGTGGAATTGTACCCTTGTGTTTCCACCCTGGAGCCATGAAGAGTGTGCTCTCTCGACCTTTAATGGTGCAGAACCGTGATCTCTTACCTTTACTGCAGTTGTTTCGCATTTTATTTTCTGTATGGTACTGCAGCGTTACATATATATTTTCATGATTCCTCCACAGATACATTTTGAAGAATCTGCCTCGTTTGAGTTTTATTAACTCCGTGTTCTATTGAGTTCACTTCTAGCAAATTACACAGCTTCTATGTCTTCTCTTCAGAGTACAATGCTCATGTCAAATTGGAACAAAGTGACATACGTCCCACACCACCTGCTGTGAGCTACCCTCTTGTTTTCACTCTATGGGCTTCGTCGGGTCACATAGTACACATGAAGGACAACGCTATTTGTATGTAGGCATCTTGTTCATTCTAGGTGTCATTCTGCACAAAGAGGTGGGGACATCTCCCATGGATATGACAATCGTGCTCTGAGCTCTATGTCGGCACCCAAGCCCTTTACTGAGCCAGGGCAATATGGGAAAACTTGAGCCCTCATTCACAGATGTTGCTCCACAGCTCTGTCCTGAAGTCCTAAATGCGGAACCCATGCAACTCAGGGATTTTAGGGCTGACAGAATTAAACCATTACGCCATTATTCACCTAGATGTTGAAAGGGCCACATGCCAGACACAGGGAGCAAGCACCCTATTCCAGTCCAATGGAGACTGTCTGTGAGTGAACACAGTAGTCGTCACAACTGCAGTAGAGCCAAAAACACCACTGGGTTTTCAACACACAGCCATACAGACACTGAGGATTCCAGAGACCTGGACCTTGCCTTTTCCTTTCGGTAACATCATATACCAGTTGTATACGGCTTAAACAGTGCAATGCAATGCAAATAGCCACACAATAAGCCAAAAGAGGACCTCACGTCTGGGAGGGTATCTCTCATTTAGTGTTAACACATCACTTCTTTATCCTCAAAGAAACCAATAGAAGGACACTGGATGCAATTTTGTGAGGAGAAAAGAGGCCTATTTAGATGTTTTACAGTACTCTGGGCAGAAGTGTCAAGCAGACTTAGGATTCACATTAGGATATCCATATGGAACTCTTAGTGGCGCCGGGGGATCCTGCCGCTCGGAAATCTGATCGCTATCTCTTCAGTGACAGCTGTAGTCTCCACACCGTCAGAACATTTTTAGACTTCTAATTTGTCACAACCACCTCCCGTGGAAGAGAAATATGTCAGAGAGTTAGATACACCAGTTGGAGGCTTCTGAACATTACAGTTATTCACATTCTTCTTCATGCACAGAAAATATTCCTCAAGGCTCATCGTGTCCTAAGAAAAATTGCCCAAGAGGATTATGATATTAGCTCAATTCCGTTGTGCGTAGTTGTACTTCATGACCTCTATGTGAATTATACCGAGTAGTAACTCTTAATGTGAGTCAAAACTATTTCCTTTTCAAACGGCTATTTTAATTAAATCGAGTATGCGTGGCTAATGCAAAATATGTCCTCAAGAATGCGATGGCAAATATGTTGCAAATTTGTGTGTTCGGTCATCTGTGTTTAGTAATAGTTGATATTGTAGCTGAAGTGATCTTGGCTTAATAAGAACTTACCTGTCATGCATCCGTGTGTGGGTGGAATTGCTCAGCATCCCTCAGAGTGTTTGCGAATACCTGCCTGTAAGTAAATATCAAATTAATTTTTCATAGATCTTTTTTTGTTCCTGTTCATGTAACGCCTTGCTGCGTCTCCCACTTGCCTGAGATGGCCTTTTTGCTCATCAACCAGAAAATATCTACGCCAAAAAAAACATTTCTTGTCCATAAAATAACTTCCAGTTGAAAGCACAAATCTTTTGTCGTCGGTGGAAAACAGGACTTCACAAGAAAGAGCTTTTATTTTGCCTCACATAATTGTTTTCAAAAAAGAAGCACCAGTGTAATTGATTTCTTTATTTTTCGGAACAATTTCCATTTTTAAAAGATGCATTGCTGGTATTAAACGTACTGCTATCATTAGAACCACCAACGAAGAATTTCACACTTTCCCGATAACATACTGCAGCCTGCATGCATTATTGACAAGCACTGGGGGCTTTTTTGCAAGTGGGCAAAAACATGCTCCGTGCAGCGTTTGTTAGATGAAGCACAGCACACCTGACTCATGTTGTTCTGCTGTATACACCATTAGCATTTTAAAGGCAAATGTTGCGTCATACACTTAAGAGGAGAAAGGCAGTGTTTGGTAATGTTTCCTGCAGGGAAATGGGGGAAAGGTTTTTGGTTGCTGCACAGTAATGTCTCGAGATGGTGGGTGAAGTCTCCCAGGGCAGATGAGCACTCCCCAGAGGCTCCTCCTGAATTAAATGTCTATGGCTTTGAGCATTCTGAAGTGAGCAACTGCCTGGAGACCCCCAGCCTAGCATGACATTATCCTGTTGTGGGCATTCCTCCGTGGTTTGCCTTTCCCTTCCCTGAAAGCGCCAGGCCTACAGTGGTCTGCGTCCTGCAACCAGCGTCAGGAAGAGAGTGTGGCAACACGGAGGAGAACGGGGAAGGATAGCTGGGCTGCAGGTTCGACTCTGAAAGGATCTCTCTGAATGCACAGTGTCAGACACTGAAAGCGTAGTGAATGAAAACTCTTTTCCTGGTGCAAAGAGGAAAAGGTCCTTTTCCATTAAATGTTTTCAAGGCTACAGCTATCTGTGCCACACATTCACGGGGCATGACTGTACAGGAAACCCGTCGTCAAGCAGACCAGAAAATACAGAAACTGTCAGATACTCATGTGAATTGATTTTTCCCACATTGCAGTTTATTAATTGTGGCAGAAATAATAATAAGCATACTTATAAAAAAATACAAAAAAAAATAAATAACTTTATAGTTATGCTACCATAAAATACCCTTTTCAATCTGGAGGGAAAATCCAGCAAATAATTTTTTGGGATTTAACCTGAATTTCAGATCAGATTGATTGACTGAATTTTTGTATTTATGTTTGCTTGTGTAAGAGTTTAGATTTTAATCTGCCTGGGTTTTTATATTTTAGGTATGTGAATATAGATTTTAACCTTGCCGTATTTTTGTATTTAATGTGTATTATTATATGTGTATACAATTATTATATTATTTATATTTTTGTTTAATATTTACAGAGTACAGGTTGTAATCATTGTTATTTTTTACTTGGCATACAAGTATGGTTTCTCACATGCTTTTATTTCTGTGTGGTATATATTGATTCATCCCTTGTTTGCATGGCTTTCCTGCAGTCCAAAGGCATGTGTGAATGGGGTCTCTAAAATGCCCACTTTTAGTTAGTTCTTAAGGCCACTTTCAGTATTCATTATTATCTACATAGTCAAAAAAGCTTAATAAAACAGATGTTCCTTGATTTAATTAAGTTATATAAAGTGCTGAATACACACACACACATTTTCAGAACCGCTTGTCCCATACGGGGTCACGGGGAACCGGAGCCTAACCCGGCAACTCAGGGCGTAAGGCTGGAGGGGGAGGGGACACACCCAGGACAGGACGCCAGTCCGTCACAAGGCACCCCAAGCGGGACTCGAACCCCAGACCCACCAGAGAGCAGGACTGCAGTCCAACCCACTGCGCCACCGCACCCCCTGTGCTGAATGCAGCTATATAAAAAAGCATTGCAAGATTTTTCATTTTATTATTTTGTATTAATTACAATTAAACTCTGAAAATAAAAGTAAATCCTCCCCACAAATCCTTATTTAGTGCCAACTATTGACCAATTTTCCCTTAAACATGTGTAACAGTCATCTTGTTATTGATCACCGACTTTTAAAAGGACCAGGCGTGAGCTATAAACACCATGAAAGCAAATTGAACAAAGGCGGTCTTGTACTCCCGTTCTGTTTGAATGCGTCCGACTGCCAACTAATGGCAGGACGCAGCACTGCAAGTCGCTTTTGAGCTGTACAGACAAAAATAATAGAAAATAGAGCAGTGAAGAAAATGCAATTAAAAATAGCTATAGAGACAGTATAGTAAGAGGAGAATAAGGTGAGAAACAACAAACATTAGATGGGCTTTGAAGGGTTACTGGTTTTGTATTGGTTTTGTCTATTGTCTCTTATGTCTGTACACCTGCCCGTGCTGTTGGGCAGTGCCTTATCTGCTCAAAATGACCGCACATTAGACTTAAAGGGTGTGAGGTTACTGACAACATGGCCTGAAGAGCCATCTTTGTGGGGGTCTTTGTCACAGTGACAGATACTGCCATGCAATGGGTTGATTGTCAAGAGAGTCAGGAAGGCCAGTGGCCTTGCGGGGCCAAGAAAAGCCACCCGCTGCTGGGGGTGGGGCAAAAAGAATGGGGCGCGGTGCCTTTTTTGTATATTGAGGGAAAGGAAGGTCAAGAATCAGTTTATTCATGAGCTGGTAGCGGGCTGGTCTTGCAACAGTAGTGAAGGATTAGTGGAACTGGACAGCATGGTGGTGGGATGAGGCTCCGTAGGGAAAGTGATGCTGCGTCCCCCCTGCAGAGCCAGCGAGAGGTAGCCCTGGTCCTTCTCACCGTGCTGCCACTGTGCAGATGCGGATGTGCGAGCCTCGTGCGCCTCAGCTGTGAGAGAAACAGCGGCTCAACATGAATGTTTTCGTCTGTGTTCCAAAGGCTGCGTCTCACGTGTTAAGTATTTAACGAGGAGTGTTCCCTGGTGAAAAGTGGAAACGCTTAAGGTTTCTGGAGCAGTTGTAAAAAGTGTCACTCTAAACCAAAGTTAATTGTCAGTTTGTTTGCAGAAGCTCTGAGATAACATAAGGCTCACCCAGCGGTCCCTAAAGGCCAATTAGAACAGATTAACTACCCCCCAGACAAAGGCAATGGGTATTCACTGTACAGAAGTTACAGAGACCGCATAATTGAGACTTGAAAAGCCTCTTCCTTGGTGAATTCAATTAGCTAATCTTTAACAGATGATCCTCCCTGAGACAAAAGGGCCTTGAACTGCAAGGCACACACTATGGCACTTTTCATATTGATTGAGCCTCGTGTACTGCTAATGCCATTTCAACGGTGATTGAGTGTGTTGTGCTGTATGTAAACGGGGTGTAGTTTCATATGCAACTAGGCAGCAGGTCAACAGAATTTAATTAAACCCGAGAACGTTCATTTGGACTTAACATATAGCTTCATTCTGAGAACTTTCTTTTTTTAAATGAAATACATCTCTCTTACATATGAAAATGGAGGTATTGTATGAAAGTGGGGAATATTGATGGGTATTTGTTTTGCTGTGAGGTATTAAGATTAGGCGATGTGGTGGCGCACCGGCTTCAGCCAGCGCCTCTGTGTGTGTGGTGGGTCTGGGGTTTGAGCCCTGCTTGGAGTGCCTTGTGACAGACTGGCGTACTGTCCTGGGTGTGTCTCCTCCCCCCCACCCAGCCTTACGCCCTGTGTTGCTGGGTAAGGCTACGGCTCGCCGTGACCCCCCCACTTGGGGCAAGCGGTTGTTGATGAAGGATGGATGGATGAGTATTAAAAATAATTAAGGCTCTCTTATTCAAAGACTTGTAATGGCACTCATATTCAGAACAATGAGGGTCCAGAGATGCAACGGCTTGTATTCTGAAACTTCAATAAACAAAAAAGAGAATCAGGTCCTGTTACCTATATCCCACCTTCTGTCAATTATCTCCACTGGATCACAAGGATCGCTTTGAAGTCGGTCACACTGAGAGGGGCTCTGGGCCTTCACCTTCCGTCGCCTCTCTTCCTTCACCGCTTCATCGCTGCTGGGACGCCTCGTTATTCCCTGCTCTTCATAAGCCCACAGGTCCCTCTTGCTGCTTTCATTTGTGAAATTATGTAAATGAGACCATGCCTGTCATGTTCCGATTTCGGGGCTCAACTCAGTGTGCCAGGAGTAATGAGGTCATGGAATTCCATGGGATGCTTCTCAAAGAAACTATTCTTCAACATGGTGACACCTGAACATGTCTGTCTGTGCTTTTTGGGTAACTGTGTTAATCAGGCGCCAGCGCCACCTGCCACGGCAGTTTCATACTAGGACACGAAACGGTTTATGGGGCTACAAGTCTGCCAACAGGTTTAGCATGAAGAACTCGCACTCACTCGGCAAAATATTGCTTTTCATTTTTAGCTGCAAGAAAAAAATACAATGCTTCGCTTTAATTGTATGGATCCACCACAGTGCATCTGCACTGAACAGTTGCAGTAACCTGTCTGATGTTTTTCTCCAAAGCAACTTACACCGATTTACCATTTTTACAGCAGGAAAGCTTTTATTATTGTACAGCATCACAGAAACTATTCTGACCAAGGGTACGATAGCAGGAGGTGGGATTTAAACCTGGGTTCTTTGAGTCTAAAGGCAGCAGTTCAAATGACTACACCACCTGCTGCCTCATATTGGTAACCGCCGCTGCCTTGGGAGCAAGACATCAAAGGAGTAATGTCTGACGTACAAATAAAGGATTCCACTGTAGCCCATGAATGTATGATGTCAGCACAAGGTTGATTGTTCAGTTTTGCCTGGTCAGAAAAATTTTGACCCTTAGCATACGTCTCTAGCCTTGGCAAAATTTTTCACCGTTTGTATGCATGCAGGTCTCGGCCGCCTTTTTGAATCCGTATGTGGCGTCCGGAGCAGATCCTCGGAACTGCTGAGGAGCGAGTAGAAGGTGACGCTGTACTTTCCACACGGCTCTGACAGCCTCACACCTTTGCTGTATCAGACAATGCGCTGGGATCTCGCTGCTCAGCAATCTGTGTTCAAATGTTGACCTGCTGTCACTGCGCTATTTGCGCTACATGCCTTCACGCTACCATGAGGCTTCTCTGCTCCTGAATGGTCAACGCGAAGGTCAAAGCAGAACAATATAACAGCCTGTAGTGCCTAAAGACTCGCATTCAGATGGATGCAAAAAGCAACTTTCAAACATCTGGACTTTCCCACGTCCAGTAGCGGTACTGGGATTTTTTAGGGTTTGACAAGAAGTTGTGTTCACCCAGGGTGGAGCGACGTGACCTCTGGCTGGAAAGGGTTTGGGTGATACCCCCTGCTGGCTGGAACACACAAGAACGAGTTTGTGGATTAAAAAAGGCATCATAAATTTACATAGTGCTATGTGAAAAGCAGGAGATGAGTGGAAACTTTTAAAGCATAAATTCTTTACAGGGATCCATGCTGATGTCCCGTAATCATCATTGTTCCTGTAAGCAAACGTGCCGTAGTACACTGGACAAACTGCAGAGCAATAACTGCATAAGTCCCTTTTTTGATGCCTTTGAACTATGCGTAGCGGAACACAGCACGTTCTCAGCTCCTCTTCTGTTCATGAATATTCATGACATATTCAACAATATGTAAAACCAAAAATGTATAATAAGGATAACACAAAGGGATGGCGTTTTTTTTGTCTTTTTTCGTGCTAGGGTGGATAACAGGATTTGAGGTGGCGGGGCTCAGGGTGGAGCCCGGCAGAGGAATTGTTCTCCCACAATCCCCTAAAGCCTGTGTGAAAAGATGAAACAAGGCCCTGGGCCAGACACTGGGAGAGTGCCCGCGGCGCGTCTGTCTGCAGGAGAATTACTGCCTTACTGACATTTGACAACGGTTCAAGAGCTGCATTCCAAGGTTTTTCAAACTTTTTTTTTCGGGGGAGGGGGTCTCTCGAAATAATCGATAAACAAGGGCTGCAGTTGGCTTACGGAGCACCATGTTCGGTGACTGCCGCACATTTCCATCACAATGGCGCGAGGGAAGAAGCAGCGGCAGGTGAGGACACTGGGGCCAGACACACTCCATTACTGCTGGCTCACGCTGACTTTGTAATGGCGAAGATGGCCCACACGATGCGTGACGTAGATCCTAAACTCGTATTCCTGCAACCATACGCAGGGCTTTAGGCTGGGGTGGGGAAGGGGAGGGGGACAGAGAAAATGTGTCATCTCTCCCTCGGTGGCTTACAAGCACGCTCCATGGTGAACTTCAAATGGGGCAAAAAGTAAAATCATACCAACATCAGAATTACAAAATCATCTACCGGATGCATAGTTTCATTAATCTAACATCATACGACATTTCTTGTGTATCATTGAATTTATAGGGACAGAAAGTATATAAGAAAAACTAAGTATAACCTATAAGCCCAACTATGATTCAAAGGCGGAGCGTGACGGAGAGTGGGATTTCCAAAGGAGACGGTGATCTGACTGAGAGGAAAGCGATACTGGGTGCCTGTTATGAAATTCAGAATTTGCAAAACCATTGGAGGGACCACAGCTCGTAGCAGGCAGCTGATCAGGGGTCACGGTGCAGCAACTTGGGCTTGGGTTCCAGATCATGTTTGGCACAGAGACAGTGTGAGGCTCCTGTTTTGCCCTCCAAGGGTTCATTACATGGCCACCTTGAGCTCAGTTCACTCCTTCATGTAGAAACATGTTTGTTTTAACCAGGTTGTGCCTTTTATTAGTTAAAAAGAAACAACCAAACAAATAAACAAAAATTACAACTGCTACAAAAATGTCAAGGAAAACAGAGAATGAGCTATGAAAATGGAATGAGATGGAGATTCATGGTGGGATTGTTCAGCATGTTTTTATGGATTAAATTGCTGAACTCTTAGCTAAATAATCACTTATGGGCCGCAAGCTGTTAATTTCAAACACAAGTCAAAGTTTCAAACTATTCCGAACACATGCTAATTATTCAGTTCCAGCAATTTCCATGCGCTTGTTTTTCGGTGCATTCAAACCACATGTTGAAGACACTATATACTCTTTTTTCGCAGGTCTATGTTCGCAAAAGAACTTGAAGCAAAAGTTTTTATAGCTCACTTTTTCCGTGTGAGCACTGGAAGTTTCAGAACAGAATTTTTAAAATGTCCCATTAACATGAAGCAAGGCCCTAAATGCACTGCTATGAAATGGCAAAACAAACAAGGACGTATTTGCTTTTTGAAGGGATGCACGCCTCTCCATCTGGGCTTTGGGCAGTTCAGAGAGTGCTTAATGTTCCTCACACTGACATGACTTGTTAACAGCAAACACTGCTTTTTAAGTGGAATCTGTAACTATGGGGTCCCCTCACAGTCGGACGTTCAGAGTACATAAGCGAGCGGCCACGGTTGGTACATTGCACCCGGGACCCCTGTCTCCGACCACGGTGTGCTAATGGAGAGCACTAAACACATGAATATAAACAGCCAGGAGACTTAGCTGCCTTGTTTCTGCATCCTGCACAGAGATGTTAAACACAAAGCACCACCTTTCCTTTCTGCCCTGTTCTGCTGCCTCACACAACTCGCCTCACACAAGCTGCAGGCATTTATTAACTTGTGTCTTTCATCTCAAAGTGTCCTTTTTCCATTGTACGTATCATAACAATCATTATGGGAAATAATGCTAACATAATTATTCTGCATAATATTCGCCATAAATACTAAATACTGAAATAACATAATGTTCCCAAATTTCAAAGTATTCTCAAATTATAGTATTCACACATATTTCATCTTTAAAATGCTAATAAATGAGATGCAGGAGTGAGCAGAATTGTGAGCGTAACTGTTTAATGAATGCATGACTCAAAACGCAACATAATTTATGTTGCTGGCTATAAAGTAATTTTCTAGCCCACGGTGCGAACAGGCTTCTGAAATTGTAAACGTAGATTCGGTTACATGATTGTGTAGACCTAACCTTGTTTTTTTCCTTTTTTCACATTCCAAAAAACTGCAGAGGCTGATCTTTTAATTGATGCGTAACCAGTTCATGACAAGTCTTTTAAATAAAATTAAATTGCACACAAAATCTAAACAAAAGCTGATCTTTAAGTATCTTAAAATGTAGAAGCGCATGGTTATGAACTGTTTGTTGTAACAGGCAACAGGAAATCATTTTTACAGGTTTGTATTGATAAATGGACTAAGAGCAGCGGCCTTATAATCACAGAGATGTCTTTTTCATTTAAAATAAATAAATAAATAAATAACAAAAAACAACAAGTTCATGTTCAATTCGCAGTCTGCTTTGTTCAGTTTAAGCCCTGTCCCAGAGAGGTCAAGCTTACATTCCCTTCCATTTGCATCTGTAGAAACACCAGGCGCTGGTTTATAGAATTGCTTCTTCATTAGTGCTCGTCGCTCTGCCCTCGGTCCGCTGTCACGTGCAACGGCTTCGGCCCGGAAATTCTTTTTAGACATTTTTCCTAATTATATGTGCACGTGAACGGAGGTGAAGTACCACACATGTGTGAATAATATTAGATCACTCTCCTATTCCAAATTCATCTTTATTGCCTGCTATTTTCCCTGCTCTAATTCAACGTAGTGGTGCCCACCATGCACTTTGGCTGCTGCTCTTGCCCTGGCTCAAGGGTGATTGATGCGGTGCTCTACTGCCCCCTGATGGCAGCCCACTCCCACAGGGCGACGCTCATCGAAGAGGCCCTTTCCGGTGCCGGTGTCCCACAGAAGTCACTCATGTCAAGCAGACCTGCAGTAAGCATTTTAATGCCATCACATTGGTTTATACTAAAAAAACTCAGCCCCTCCACAGTTCTACATCACACATTAAGATTTGCATATATTCTTCATAAGCCTTCTATATGCTGCATTTATAGCTTTTACTGGTTACATTACGTGTTACCAGTGAAGTCAGTTTTTCTACTATGCTGGGTTGGCATTAGCTGAGTTCTGCAGTGGATGACTTTAAGATGACTTTTGAACTGTGAGCAGTATGAGTAACTGAGTAAACATCCCAATAAGTGGCCCAAAGCAGATCCAGGTTAGTGGTCATGGTATTTACAAACATCAATATATTCTATAAGTGGAATTCGCTGACCTTCCCGCATGGAGCACTCATAACAAAAATCATTGTTCATATAAGAAGCAAATGATAAACATTAAAAAAAGTAAGGCTGCGATATGTTGCTCGCAAACTATGTAGCCTGGCAAAGCATTTACAATACATTTACATATA
This sequence comes from Scleropages formosus, assembly GCF_900964775.1. Lineage (NCBI taxonomy): Eukaryota > Metazoa > Chordata > Actinopteri > Osteoglossiformes > Osteoglossidae > Scleropages > Scleropages formosus. The sequence continues at coordinate 19,303,184 of NC_041808.1, read as the reverse complement.
TTCATTTAGCCGATGGTTTTCTCCAAAGCATCATACATCTCATGGAAAATGTACATAAGCAACATAACAAAATACAATAGTAATACAGTCATTGGTTTCCAGGGGAACTGATTTCAGGCTACAGAGAACCTGTTAAAGTCCCTCATGACGTGTCGTACCATGAGCATGACCGGACATACTTGAAGGAAGGTGCACAAGTGGTGGAAAAGACCAGAATTTTCTTCCTGGTTTCATTTGTTCCCCTTCCAAACACCCAGATGATCATGGTGCTTTTCAAGTGAAAAAAATACCTTTCTTTCTCTTTCCAGGAACTGAGTCACAGTGAGTGAATGATCCACCAGGCAGTGCAGACAGTGTACATGTAGAGTCAATCTGAGGTTCTGCTATGATTTTGCCAAGTATACAGTTATTTCATAAGCTGCTCAAACATGCCCATGCGTACAAACTCTACGCTAAAGAACCTAAATTAAAAATGCATAAATTTAAAGAGACTGCGGGCGGAAAAAAAAAAATCTGTATTTCACCCATTGTGGGGAAAATTATGGGACATAATTTTGCAAGTGAAAATCTTGACACTTCTGGGGTTTTTTTATCCACAGTGTGGTGTAAATCGATAACCGTTCCTCATTGTATGCATTTGAAAAGGCTGTACTGAGAAAGGATGGGGAGAAGAAACAAGAGTGAGAGGTCATTATTAAAAGTGGTGGCACTTTAGTGTCACATCAGCAGAGCTGTTAGAGGTCTACCCTGGAACTCAAGTTACTCCTTCGCAGTCATTACAGGGGTTAAGTCCTACTGCCACCTTGTAAGACTGCAGCTGAAATTAAAATGAAAGAGTTATTGCCACACTAATCAGAATTGTGCAGGCCTTCAAAATCCAATTATGTGTGCATTTCTAATCACATGGCATAATTGCAAAAATAAATAAATCATACTGTTGCTTCACAGTATCAATGGGATTACCATGGTAATATGGTCGTATTAATCACCAGGATGACAGAGAACACAGGGCAGGTACAGTTCAGCAATCTCTTTCATTTGAATAATTAACATCTTAAAAAATGCTGAGCAATTTTTTTCTGCAATCCTGCTTTTAATTGCCACCGTATTTATGCACTAAAGTTACAGCAATGCATAATTTATCAGGTGGTTTTACATGTACTTATGAAATTGTCTCAAATCAAATTATGATGTTATATTTATTTAGGATTAAAATTTAATGCATGTCACAATGAGAGTTTTTTTTTTTTTTAACTGATGTGTATAATTGTGCCACCCAAATAGTGTTCTGCAGTTAAATGTCCATTTAAATTCTCATTTCTCGGCTCATCAGAAAACTTGTGTTACAAGCAGAAGCAAAAAGTGGCTTGGTCTTATGAAAATGCTCCAGCTTTGCAAAAACTTTTAAAAGGAGTTAAAAATTTTTATTAAGTATAACAAACAAAATACTTAATAACATTAACTAATAGTATAGTTAATAATAATAATAATAATAATAATGAGAAGAAGAAGAAGAAGAAGAAGAAGAAGAAGAAGAAGAAGAAGAAGAAGAAGAAAAAAATGGTAATTTTGACCCTGAATAAGATAAATAATTAAGAATAGTGAGTTAGCTTGCAATAAAACAGTTAGTAATAGATCTTTCCTGTTACTGTTAGTGGTACATTATTCTTCTTGTAAGATGTAATGAGATTTGCAGTGCTGTTGAACAACAAGAACCAGAACGAGAATACCATGGAATCATAATTTTTAGATTACATTGAGCAGACTGGGGCTGCTTTAGATTAAATTTGAGTAAAAAAACACTCAGAATGTAGAACTAGACTGCAGTGAATACGTAAGATTAGCTGGAGCATAAAGTGCAGTGGGACATGGGTGAAAGGGGCAGTAGAGTGTGGTGGAACTTCAGATTGAAGTATTCCAGTAGTGGGTAGGTTGGCAGAGTGGGGTGGAGAAGTAAAATTGGGTGGTACAGTAGTAAATGTAGCAGTATACTGGGGTTGGGCAGTAAATGGTAGGTCAGTACAACAGGGAACAGTACTGTGGAACATTAGGGCTGGTATTGCAGTCGTGGGTGGTGCTGCAGAATCTGGTGGAAAAGTAAAAGGGAGTGTAGGAGTACAGTGGAGCTGTGCAGTAATGGGTAGGACAGCAGAATCTGAGAGAAGTACAGTAGGGTTTGGCATCAGGTGGAGTAGGATGGAGCATCAGAGTAGGGTGGAGTATCAGAGTGGGGTATCCCGGTTGTGGGTGAGGCAAAAGGAGTGGGGTGGAGATGTAAAGTAGAGTATAGCAGTACGGTGAATTGAGGCTCTGTAGGGTGTAGGATGTAAAGCCTACATATAGAGCAGAAACAATCGCGTGGGCTGGAGCAAAGCCTTACACCCTCAGGCAACACAGAGCTCCGCGACGCTTGGGGATGCACAGAAAAGGGCCAAGCTTTCTGCCTGGGGAGTCTGGCATGTGGCCCCTGACATCCCCACCATCAGCCCCACACCCCTTCAACAGCTGGGGGGCAAAGTAAATAAATGTGGGGCCCCCTGCCATGAGGTTCATCCTGTTTGCACTTTGTGGCTGTACCTTCACGGAGGCCTTCCTTCTTTCCAACCGCCACCGCCACTGTTCCCACAGAAGGTCACGGCTTTCTCTTTCTTCTCTGCTTTTAACCTTAACGTGCTGGTAAACAAAACATTTCCATCCGTCCTGATCCCGCGGCATGGTTCGCGTTCGGGCTCAGACGCTCCCTCCTATGAAACGGCTCAAATACCAGACCAGTAATGAGGTCCAGAGGCGTGTTTTAAATGCAGGAGGGAGAAAATCTATAAAAACAGCATGAAAACGGTGTTGAAGTTATGCCACATTGGTAGGGGTGAAAAATTCTATCGACCATGAGCATTCAGAATTTCCCCTATAAAATTAAAAAAAAAAAAAAATAACACATTTACTCTCCTAATGCATGTGGCAAAGGTTTCTGCACCACCTCTGGTACATACTGCACTATGGTAATTTGTGCTTGTGGAGTTCTCAGCTTTGTAGAAGTATAAAAATTTAACTGTTCTCCTTCAGTAGTAAATATTCATATTTCATGAATATTATTGTGGGAACTAATAAAAACATAAATAAAAATAACCGTGTCAAACAGCCATCACTAAGTCCCACTCAAGACCTCACAAATAGGTGCATTAGGGGTTTGTCCTCCTGCTCCTGCTGTAAAGACATCTCCCACCTCCGATGTCCTACTGCCCCAGTCGGCCTCCCGGTCATCCCTGAGCGCCAGCAGGCCCCCCGCAGGCTGACTAGCTGAAGTGGACTGTTGGAACATATGTTTCCTTTGCCCTTCTAGGTCAGCGTGAGTCCGTACCCTCAGGCTGGTGGAGAGGTTCAGCTCCGGGGCTGGGTGCTAACAGTGAAAGTTTTCCATCTCATCAGATGATGAATCTCATTTGTAGCACTTGGAAGGTGTGCTTCTTAATGTCCCCAGCACCGTGGTTCTGCTTCTTCTGCTGCCATGATAGACCATAAGTATTTCTCTAAATTCTATACAGATACGAAGATCATTTGTGTGGCTGACTGGTACCATTCGGGCTGAATTTATGCAACTATCCTAACTACCCTTGCATAGTGAAAATCATATTTACAAAAAGACTGCTGCTTTCAGCAAATCAAAAAAACAAGTGGATAAAATGATAGTGCCAGCGTTAAATTTGCAGTTCCTTTTCTGTCATTTTCCCTGTCCTTTGTTGCGATCGCGTGGATGTGTTTACAGGTAGGCCTCGCGAAAGTAAACACAAGGGAGGCTTTACGGAGGAACGTGTGTCATTGCGCGCGACTGTCTTGCGACTTGGCTTCCTTTCTGTTGTAATGTCTCTTATCTCATTTTGGTACAGGAGGCTTAACACATCCGGAGAATTGTTTTCAAGGGCTTAATTGAAAAAATCCACCCTTTAAAACGAGAACTAAGGAAACGCAGCAGTTTGAAAGACATGATAATGGCGCATAAAGGCACAGTCAGCTGTCTCGCGCAGAATCTAGAAGGCAATATCATAGGACCTCTTTCGCCTTATCATGCAACTGAGAATAAAAACAGGCTCTTGCTTGATGGCAATTTTGTTTGAAGAAACATGCGACAGCTGGATTAGAGCATGAAATAAGCTCTTCTCTTTCATCTGATAAACTACACTGAAAAAATGAAGCATAATAGATCTTTTTGCTACCTTCCCTGTGATTATGCTAACAAGCAACGTGCTGGGAAGGGATTAGAGCAAGCAGCCAATCGGCAACAATGCCTGGCTGCGACGCTCGGGTGAAGAGATATAAGCCCCGGAGATGAAATTATTAGAATTGCCCCCAGGGGGGCCCCGGGGACGTTGTCATAGAGAGGCCCTCCCCAGGACACTCAAGTAAAGGCAGGGCCCAGTCACTATTATGAGGTCCACAATGACATCCCACAGCATCTTTGGTTGCCCTGGCAAAGGCCTTAATGCAAATACTCCTGTGACAGGTTCTACTTAGTGCTGATCAGGCCACGTGGCGGCCGCGCCTCCGTGCTGAGTAAAATTCTCCATGGGGGGCATCCTCTCGGCACACCAGCAGGGCGCGGGCACCTGCCGGAGCTGAAAAGGCAAGGCGAAAGATTAAAGGGGGGCGAGCCACATCTCGCAAATAAAAACCTATTCTTCCATTTTTTTTTTTTTCTTTCCATGACAAGAAAAAGAGGAAGTATATACTAATGGAAGTCGCCGGCCTAGAAAAACAGGTTTCAGACATTTCCTGCTGTCAAAAGGCCCCCCCCCCCACCCACACACTTCCACCCCCTTAGTTTCTCATTCTTCCTTACCACTGATGGGAGGCAGACTTTGATACAATGGATAACGCTGAACATGTTTGGATACAATGAGCGATGGTGAAGATGTACAGCACGGCATTATCTGAGATAATGTTGGTTCCAGTGTACGAAGTTTAATGACAGCATAAGACAACGGAGCCAAATGGATGAGGATCGGTAGATGAGAGCCAAGTCCTCCTCTGATGCTTGTGTGTTTGTTAATGTATGTTAAGTACTTACTTTCATGGACGCTTAGTACGGCAAAGTCATCTCCCTCAGGTCATAAGTAATGGTGTGGATTCATCCAAAAAAGTCTTGGAAGCCCTTTGGCGTTGTGTTCATAACAGTGGAATAACATGCTACAGAACTGACGGGGAGAACAAGTGTGTGTTGAGAGCGTTTAGGAAGATGTTGTTCTGTGAAGGACATCAATGGAGGTCACATGTATATAAACAAGGACCTGTGGTAGTGTAGCTTTGTGGTTAGAGCCTGGCCTTGTGCTGAAAGGACCTTGGTTTGAATCTCAGCTCCTACAGCAGTACCCTTGATCAAGCTACTTACTGTGAATTGATAGAGCAAAAAACTACTCACATGTATAAATAGACAAACCAGTGTAAGCTTAACACTAAGTTGCTTTGGGAAAAAGCATAAGTTGATCAGTAATGGGAAATGAGGGCTGCCGATCAATAAATCAGGATGCTGGTTGGCAGATAAGGGTCAGCAATGAAGGCCCGCTAAACTCTGAGCCAAAGAAGTATCTCACACTCCTCAGGAAGTATTAACTGATTACCTTTCCAGATGCAGCTGCTTCAATGGACTCTTTCATTTCCTTCATCTCCTCTCAGGCCACATGCATCTCTCTGTCACCCTCAGATCAGCTATCCTCTTCTCTGGGATATTTGAACTTCTGACTGAAAGATCACCGAAGCAAGATCCTCTGGATCTTTGTTGAGTTACATGTCCCCCCATACAGTAAAGCCTGTCTGTTCTCCTGTGCCAAGTCTTTCACAATGTATCCACAATAAACAAGACATTTTCACTTCAACCACCCTGACTGTACATAACCAGAATGTAAAAATGTTTATTGTGTGTGACAAAAAAAAAAAAAATCACTTGGACAAGCTTAGATTTAAAACTGCAGATGGAGTTTTCATGTACAATATGAAGTCCAGAGAAAAAACTCACTTTAATATGTGCAATTATAACAGTATCCATCAAGGGAGTTCTCAGCTTGATTTTTGTTCCAAGTAATTACGATTAATATTATAGTTATTAATTGAAGTCATTTTCCACAACATTGAATATTTTTTCCTCCCTAGAGACCGAATGTATCAAGAGAACAGCGAAGAATATTAATAAAAGATCATCCCTAGTGGCTAAGCAGATATTCCGTTTCTCCTTATTTTTCACCCTCGAGGTGCAAGAGGTCAATTTTAACAGATGAGCCAATGGGATGCGTGACATACATTTCCTGTTCCTATTCCAGATACACCATTATGAGCATCTTCAGCAATGATGCAGCACTGGGTGGCATTGAGACAAGGGCAAATTCCAAGGTTACTGATCCCAACAAGCGCATCAGGCCTGCAGAAGATAACGGGATTAGCGGATTCCCTCTTGATACACTTTTCCAGCTCAAAATGAAACATTTTGGCTATTGGCAAGTCTGCAATATCTTATCCATATGGGATTTAACAGTAGGACACATTATATAAATCTGGATTGGGCTGAAATGGAACAGCATGTTCAGCCACACTGAGAAGATGTTTGGTTCTGGGTCAGACGAGACATTTATGTCATTTTTTAAAAAAATAGACTGAAATACATTTTTAATGAGAACACCGATTCAGCCATGGATAAATGAAATACAAAACGCTCACTTGTATTATGCAATTCAGAAAATTTGTGTGTTTGTGTGTAATTGTGCCAAGAATAATATGCAGGTGGTCCCCGACTTACGATGGTTCAAACTACGATTTTTCAACTTTACGATGGTGAGCTGGCGAAAGACATAAGGAAGAAACCGTACTTCGAATTTTGAATTTAGATTTTTTCCCGGGCAAGCGATATGCACAGCGATACTCTTTCGCGATGCTGGGCAGCGGCAGCGATCCGCACCTCCCAGTCTCCTCTGTCTAGAGGTGTGTTTTAAATGCATTTTTGAGTTACGATATTTTCGGCTTACGATCGGTTTCGTGGAACGTAACCCTATCGTGAATCGGGGACCACCTGTACATAGTTTGTTATGCAATACACTCTTGATGTAATGCATTCTTATTGTTCTCTGAGATGTAAGTCGCTTTGGAGAGAAGCATCCGGTACATGAACAAATGTAAATGTATATGTCAATACAGTCCACATTCCAACACTACTGATGACACCATCTGATGCTTTCTGCACAAAGCAGATCCCCATGGGTGCAGTGGGTACCCAACAATGAAGTCTTTAGATGGATGCTACACATGTGGCCATGAAACAGGAAGTGACTGTTGAACAGGCTCTTTGCAGAAAGCAGTCTATTGCTTCTTAACTGATGAACGGCTTGTTGATGCTATGGTTTGCGGAGGACATTTTTCGATTTCTGACTGGGTTTCAAGCCAGTACACTCCGACCCAGTTTACTACAGCTGATCTTCAGCTGAAATTCGAGCACAAATTTGTGGCTTTGCTTCCATGGTGCTTCTGGTATGGCGGTAACACACAGACGATATGGGGCCTTCAGGAAAGCTGCGGCCTATTTCAAAATCCACACATGTATATGAGAACGAGCGCAGCAGTGGTCCCGTCTTAGAATGTTATTACAGAGGGAAGCGGGGTCAAAAAGCAGGGATGATATATGGGCGCCGCTTTGAAATAAGTAAGTTCTCTTATACCAAGGATCACATATTGGCCTTGGCATTTCTGACAGTCACATCCATCACGAGTTAGAAACCATTCCAGCAACCAAAAGAAGTCTACAGTGTGACCAAATACACTGGATTAGAGAATAACAGAAGTAGATGGATGCTCAGTGTCACATACAGTGATTCATTGACCTCTGTTGCTCCCGTGTGCCTGGGCCATATTTCAGCTCTGTACACAATTGTTTAACTGAAATTCGCTCATTATGTGACCGAAGCAAATCAATAGCAGGTCATGAAAAAATGAAAACAAAAATGATGTGTCATCGTAAAATGATGTATAAAGAACAATAAATGAACCACAAAAACTAACAAGCTCCACGATTTCGTGTACTGGTGAAAAAGGCTTTTTAAATGCAATTTTTTTTTTTAACTGTGCATTTTCATCCAATGAAATTCTTGATCTCATAAATCTTAAACAGAGCCTAATAATATACATCTAAATCTAGATGTGATTGTCTACTGGGCTTGGAAATGCACCTTTATTCATCTGTATATAGTAGCAAACAGTCGTATATTTTGCAGGTGTCTCTGAATTAAATTTAAATGTGGTGAATTATAGGTTAAATAATACCTCTTTTTTACTGCCTTAGAGGAAATTTTGCTCTTATGACGTGAATATGGTGCAATTATTACAGATTTTTAGTGTAAATTTTACTTTTTGTGTTGATACACAGACCCACACGTGGCTTTTAATATACATTTTATTCTGCTGAGTTATAGTAAACCGTTTCTCTGCTGAACAGAATTTGCTATAGGGAACAAATCAAAAATTCTTTTTTAAAATAATCACAATTTACCAGTTCTGGTACAGTAGTAGGTACGAATGGCTAGAATTTAATCGTGTTTTATTTGACTGGAAAGGGAAGAGCTAGTAGAATTTATTTCCACTGCTTCGTTTTAAAATAAGTCACACAATTTTTTTGAAAATGAGATCATAAAACATTTAAGAACATTTCCGACGTGTTATTTCCTTTATTACTGAACGGTTTGGATTTTCGACGGTCTCACGCCAGAAAAGAGATGCGCGCGCACACCCACCCACGAAGACGATTATGTTGAAATCCAGCAAAAAAAAAAATGGCGACATTAAACGAGATTTAAGACTACGTGTGGTTCTCTAACACTTCATTTCGATTGGCTCAGTCGCACACGACATAATTATTTCGCAAAGTTTTATTAATAAATATGTAAAATGTAACTTCGAAAGCATTCATATCGATCTGGAAAGCAGCCCTGAGCGCCGACTACGTGATACTATCAGTTGTTGTAGCAATATTATAGACATTAATAACGATATCACAGTAGTAATCTCTCCTCCCAGCATGCCGTTCATTCTGACAATTAAGTTTTATTGCTCGGGAAAAGTGAAGCAATTTTCCAAGGGGATACTTTGAATCGTGATAGGAGATTATAATTCTCCGTTTCTCATACTATTATCGAGCCAATTGCCATTGTTAATGTTACATTTTTACCCATACATCTGATGGATAGTTAAAAATGCGATATTGCCTCGTTTTATTATCAACTGTTGGGGAAAACCGGGAAGCCGTAGTGAGAACTTCCAAGTCATAACCAGAGAGACAAGGCGCATTCATTTTGTGGGGCCGAAGCGCCGGCGTTTCGCACCGGAGCAAAATGGAGAAAACGGGGCATTTCGGATAACGTGGCCCTGCAGCGCCCCCTGCAGGTGGCATCTGGTATCGCGCATAGGGGGCGCGGGGCGCGAGGCGCGGTGAGGAGGGGGGTTTGGGGCTTCTGCCTCCCTCGGTGCACCTCTTGCCCCTGAAGTTAACACGCACCAGGAAAGGAGCGTCTCGAAAGGTTTCTTCAGCTGCGGCCGGCCTCGGCCGGCACTAACCCACGTTAGAGGGGCCGCGGAGGCGTTCTCCGAAGGCTTCGGCCTCGGAGGAGGGCACGGCCTCTGAAGCCTCCCACCTTCGTTGAACCGTAGCTGCAGGAGGTGGGCAGGCAGCTTTGAAAAGTAACACCTTTGTTTTTCCAAGTGCTGCTAAGAGATGAGGCGAGATGTGCAGATGGCTCGTGGGTCCAGATGAGGCACAGAGGCTCTTTGAACTGGGGATCCTCCTCCGAGCGGGGTTGCCGCCGGTGGATTCGAAACTGCGGTCTTTGTCGGGCCGGGTGATGACAGCGCAGCTCGAGCCAAAATTAGGGTGGGGGCGGCAGATAGCCTGTTGGGTCACACTGTTCCCTAACAGTTCCAGTCCTCTCCCGCTGCACTGCCTTTGGTCAATACCTTGCTCTATAAATAGGTACGGCATGGTAAAGGTGCCTGTCTAGCACTGCAATTCACTTTGGGCAAATGAAGCATAGCTGCGAGGAAATGCATACCAGCCCAGACATCTCTGATATCTAAACACTCTTGTTAGTTTTGTCTTAAGCATGATTTAAAGAGAGCACAGATGAAATCATCATGGGTTGTAAAGCACTCCTTTTGTGCAAATAAGTGTAATATATAAAATCAGTATTCAATACATTACATACATCAGAATTCAATACAATATAAAAAATCAGTAGGAGTGTTATACCGCAGCACAGTTTATGGACAGTGAGCTCAGCTGAAGGTCGTGCCCATGTGGAGCTCGGTCTAGGACCAGTGCCACCGTAAAGTGCCACACCTCCTTTTCAAAGTAATCTACTCACACGTATGAACTGCCACCCAAAGTTGCACAGTTCCAGATGGCTAATTTCTTTCCTGGGACTGTTCTTTAATGACAAGAAGCGGTTTTTCGAAATACGGTAATTGTCTCAACATTACTGAGTTGCGCGAATGCCGAAAATGCTTTGTTGGTAAAATTGGCTGGCACGGAGCAGCAGGTGGCGTAGTGGTTAGAGCTGATGCCTTGCACCGAAAGGACCCAGCTTCGAATCTGCCTCCTGCTGTAGTACCCTTGATCAAGGTACTTACTCTGAATTACTGCAGCTGTAGAAACTGATACCTTGTTGTGCATGGCTTTGGAGAAAAGTGTTAGCTCAATTAATAAATAAAATATGAATGCACTCGCAGGTCTATCAAGCTCCAATTTTTGCATTTTTGCGGGTGTCAACATACAGGCCTACATCAAAATGGAAAAAAAAAAAAAAAACCAGACACATTATCTGCACACAATTTAACTTTATCATCACAAAATAATTTAAGCGGCTCGCGTGAAGCCGTGCTTTTGCCCTCATACATGTATGCATTTTCTAATTTCATACATGTTTCGACTGACTCCAGCGGTGCCGCGGGACGCAGGGCCGTCTGGACTGCTGCCAAGACAATTATGAAGTCACCGTGGAAACCGGCGTCGGGTGACAGTGTGGCGCGCGCTGTCGGGCCCCAGATAAACACACGGAGAGTAGCGGGGAACGAGGCAGCACGCGGCGGCGCTGGGCGCGCGATCGAAATGAACCGCCACGCTGATTTTCCAGCCCACATTTCCATTTCAAAGCCGCTGCCCACCGCCGCCACGCGCGTCCTCGCCTCATTGTGGGCATGGCGGCCGAAGCATCCTTCATGCTAAGGGCGATAATCCCGTGCCTGCATTATTAGTGCGCTACGAGCGAGCGCTGCGCTTCCCTAACACTCAGGTAATGTAGTCATTTTGTGCTGAAGCTGCAGCAACTGAAGCTTTTCACCATCCATCTCCTTGGCCCTCGTTACGTGGTGTGTGGAACAGCCTCATTAGGGCTGAACTCCACATTACCCGAATGAATGCAAGACAGCGTCTTCGCTCTGCTCCCTCGCACGTGCACATGCCCCATCCGCCTCATCGCTTAGCTGCACAGCACACACCTTTATTAAAAGCAAGCACATATGCTTCCGCACTGCTACCAGCGTAATAAAGTAGCAGGTTACTGACCTCCAGCCTTTCGGAACCAGGTTCAGTTCTTTAACCGCTATGCCACCTGGTGTCCTCTGGTGCACTCATCCACGCCGAAGGGATGTATTTTCTCTACGAAAATAGTTGCTGCTAAGTCCGTGGGTCAGAGGTTGCGCCGGCGTGGTTCTAACTGTAAAGGTTGGCCGGAGCCGAGGTCACACTGCGAGAAAAAGACATGGGGCACACATGTGGGGAGCGGGATTTGGGGGTGGAGGGATGTGTCTCTTTGAGGATTTGAGTGATCAGGCCTTCAGCAGGCCACCCCGGCTGTATTTGGAGAGCTGGTCTGTGGGAAGGTTCATTTAAAGGTTGGTCACTTACTGCTTTTGATCTTGGAGCGAGAAAGGGAAGAACATCTGTGCATCTAAAGGGCAGTAGAAGGCTCCCATCCTTATTGCCTAGTGTGATCAATATATTTTACTGAAGCAAAATATTTCAAAATGTAGGTGCAATAACCAAGGCGTAGCTGGAAAGCGTATCTTGATCAGGTTGAATAGATAGCAGTCATTCAGTCGTTATTCACATCAAAAAAGATGTTAAAAATGTACTGAGGAATTAAGATGGATCTGAACTCCTAAGATTTTAACCAAGCTCTGTCATGCAATTATAGAAAGGAAACAACGAGCCTAAGTAATTGTGTAACTATTTGGAGGTTTATGGTTTTTCAGTCTGATTGTCTCTCTGTGAGTGATATCAGCACTCAAAATTCTTCACATCATATGATAAATAATTCTCTTGAAAAGGAAAACATTGGCAGATTTATTCTAAATTATGCATGTATAGTCTGAATAAAGTTATTATTCATTTATTAATTAACTATGCCACCAGAGCCTTATCTGACTTGCCTGCCTCATCTGCAATGAAATCTTCATTTGTTCTCATTACAGCATTCCAGAAAAATCAATGATTGCCTTCTGGGGAATAATTTATTATTTAAAACACTCCTAATAAGCTTTGTCCTGTCGTTCCCAGCAATTTCCATGAGTGAAGACATATGTTTTTCCCCTATGTGGTTTATTTTTATTTGAGTCATTGTGTCCACGCTTGAATTTGTGTGTATATGTAGTGTGTGTGTGTGCAGTATTCATTGTTGTATCGGAGAAATATTTTTAATTAGATGTGGTGCGCAAGCATTAAGAAAATGCTGACACTTTTATGTTGCTTATTGAAAAATGTAACGTTGGAGTTCTTGCATGAATTTTAACAATTTGGGGGAAAAATATGAAAAGTTGCTTTTATCCTTGAATCACGTGTATAGATTTTGAAATCATGATATAATAGCAGGCAAATACACCTTTTCCGAAAGCACAAAACACCAGGGCGTCTTTGTGAAAATGCCAAAACCAGCTTGAAAACAATAGTTCCGAAGCTCTTAAAGCTAAGCAGGTCGGTGAGCCTTATGAGCAGTAGAGCCACATGTACCGAGGAGTCCATTGATTTTTCTGCACACTGGATTTCACTAATGAAGCTGCATTGACTGGGAACAGTCTTGGCCTCATGCACTTCTACCCTCCAAGAACCGAGGACCTGGATGTTGCAAAGTGTGGCTGCTGCTGCCTCTTTTGTCTGTAAATGGTACTGCAGAGCTCCATCCCTGCATGGTCCACGCAGTGCACAGGTCATCTCCAGATGGTCTCCGGCAGACCTCCTGCCAGTGCTTAGCTGCACTCATGATCAGTGACCAGTTTGCTTTGTGTACACAGTGATCTGCATGTTAACATGTTAAGTTCAGAGCCCACTGAATATGTGTCAAACTCCCTGAAGTGTTCACACTGTTAAAATGTTGGGTTTGAAAAATGAACTACTCATACGTTTATCCGTTTTAACACTTATTGCACAGCGTGGATCAAATTTAAGACCCTGGTTATTGCTTACAAATGCATCAATAGGACTGCTCCCAGCTATTTATAAGACTTGATCAACCGTTAAACCCCCACCAGACCGCTACACTCTTCCACATTTGCCCGCTTGGTGGTCCCAAGCATGAAAGGTAAAGCACGGAGGTCCAAGGTTCTGCCTCTGTTGTGGTGGAACGACCTCCCCCTCTCACTCAGAACTGCTGAAACTCTGTCCACATTTAAAAAGGCTCTTAAATCTCACCTCTTCCAAACTCACTTTGCTCAGGATCCCTTAAGTTCATGTAAGGTGTAAATGTTCGTGTAACATAACTATAAGATTATGCCCAGATAAGCCTTTACACAGCTACTGCTGTAATGTATGTAAATGTTTATATGTATCTATCTCCAAAAAAAAAAAAAACATTAGTAAGAAGGTGATCAGGAATCATTGATATTCTGAATTTCATGGAGTTACTCGTGTGATGAACATTGGTGCATATGGTGGAAAGAAAACTGACTGTACTTAAGGATCACACGTCTGCAACTATGTCTGTCTTTCTCCTATTGTAGTGCACACATTGTATTTTCTATGAGATGTACGTTGCTTTGGAGAAAAGCATCTGCTAAAGGAATAAATGTAAATGTAATGTAAACTCTTATAAATATGGTTATATTTTCTTGTACAACCAGTGCTCTTATCCCAGGTAAAATTTACCACTTCATGGAGGAAGATTTGCTTGCTCACTCACTATTGGTAATCATTTGCTCAGCCCAGACCCACAGCAGGGTGCAGCACATTTACATTTCTTCATTTAGCTGATACTTTTCTCCAAAGCAACTTACAATGTTAAGGTTACCAATTTATACAGCTGGGTAATTTTTACTGGAGCAATTCAGGGTAAGCACCTTGCTCAAAGTTACTACAGCCAAAGGTGAGGTTCAAACCTGCAACCTTTGGGTCCAAAAACAGTTGTCTAACCACAATGCTACCAGCTGCCCCTGCTAATTCAGCAGCGTGGGCAGGGGCCTGCTGTGTGGTGGGTCTGGGGTTCAAGTCCTGCTTGGGGTGCCTTGTGGTGGACTGGTGTCCCGTCCACGGTGTGTCTCCTTCCACTCAAGTCATCACTTCACTATTAACATGAATTTACATCAGGTCCTAAGGAGGAGGGGGGAAGTAAATAGTGTAATGAAAATGTTTACTGTATTTGTAGTTCCATGTCTAGAATTGTAGAGCCCTGTGTTGCTGGGTTAGGCTCTGGGTCACTGCAACCCTGCTTGGGACAAGTGATTGTAGACATTGTGTGGGTCATAGTAGTCCAAAGCCTATCCTGAAACCACGAGGCTAAGGATGGAACGCTAGTCAATTGTATGGTATGATTTGTGTACATGCGAAAAATGCACCATCCTCAAAGCAATGCCGTAAATTATCAGGCGTTTCCATTAATTATTAATCTTATGGGAAGTTTGCAGTTAAGTGAACAAATAAGGGTTTTCACTCCTATTGTACTTGTTATTCCAATAATGACCACAGGATGGCGGTGTTTGACAAAGAGTGCGTCCGTGGTTTTTTTTTTTTCTTTTTTTTAAGAGGTGAACACCTTTCCGCAATTTTTACATCGATTCATTCAGACGACGCTTTTTTCCCCCCAAAGCGACTATGTAGTGTAATCAGCCCACAAACCTTATTCACCAAGGTGACTTACACTGCTGGATACACCACTTACACCGGGTCACTCATCCATACATCAGTGGAACACACTCTCAGTCTATGGGTGAACCTGTACAGTATGTCTTTGGCCTGTGGGAGGAAACCCACACCGACAGGGGGATAACATCTAAACTACACGCAGACTGAGCGGGAATCAAAACCACCTTCTCCCGCACCACCCAGGCACTGTGACAGCAGCGCAAAGCCTTAGCAGCTGACGCTCCTGTCGCCCAAAGTGAGAAAAATACACCGTACGAGTCACAAGTGCATCACATCAACAGGGAGAGACTTGGATGCAAACACGTGATTCTAAACACAGTTAATTGTCACATTACACCATGCCACACACATAAAGGTTTCTGCATGACTGTACATTTCTATACACAGAACTATAACTTATAAGTACAGTAAACAGTTTGGAGAAGAAATGAGGGGGGGGGAGAAAAAAAACACCATCCACCCCAAAAAAAAAAGTGCTCATGATTACAGCCTTGACAGACACAACACACAATACACACAGTCTCCTGAAGACTGGAGCATTTCCTCAGGTCACTCTGAGCCCCCCTACTCCCCACAATGGTTAACGGATTACCCCTTGAACACCCAGAATTCCCCAGTGGCAGACAGAGCATCAGTAACATTAGAACCAATCAGAACGGAACACAGCACTGAGTAAAGGACTGGACAGTTCACCAACTCTTAACATGAATTTACATCAGGTCCTAAGGGGGGGTGAAGTACACACACACACACACACACACACATTTTCAGAACTGCTTGTCCCTTACGGGGTCACGGGGAACCGGAGCCTACCCGGCAACACAGGGCGTAAGGCCGGAGGGGGAAGGGGACACACCCAGGACGGGACGCCAGACCGCCACAAGGCACCCCAAGCGGGACTCGAACCCCAGACCCACCGGAGAGCAGGACTGCGGTCCAACCCACTGCGCCACCGCAGGGGGTGAAGTAAATTCGTGTAAATAATGTAAAGAAAATGTTTACTGTATTTCTAGTTCTGTGTCTAGAATTATAGAGCCCTATCGGTTGTTGAAAAACAAGTATCCTACTAGACAAAAAACGACCAGTGCAGGAAGAAGAGGAGTAAACGGGGGCAGGACAGGTAGTTCTTTTCTGAAACTGTTATTTGAAAGAAAAGAAAGTCAACCACTTCCTTAGGGCCCACCCCTGATGTACGAAAAGTAGGCGGGTACTGTACCATGTTTACTACTTTCGTAATACGTGAAGAAAACGTGATAACCTCTTGGAGCTGTTCTCTTAACGGTTCTGTGTCATCATCATCATACAGGTAACACATTTTCATCTCTTTGTGTCTTCCTTCAGCACACGATGACTACTTTTGTTGCATATAATTATATATACGAGGGTATAAACAAAAAAAAAAGTGACTGCAATAATCTATTTGAAATAAATTCAGATAATTGCAGATAAGATATTGTTTGAATGATTTGTGCTTATTACATGTGAAAGTATCAATCAATGCAGGTATATATTTTAGCTCTCTCCCTAAATATAAATAGTTTTTATTCTAACCGTTTTTTTTTTTAAAGTTCATTCCGTGTTATGCTGAGCAAAGCGTTTTGCGCGTGAGTGCGGGCAGCTGGTAGTAGTGTCGCGCTTACAGTTTCTGCACCTAGGTTGCAGGTTCGAGTCCTACCTCTAGCTATAGTACCGTTGAAGCTACTGACCCTCAGAGTTGCTCTCCTGAAGTTATGCAGGTGTGTTGGGG
This sequence comes from Scleropages formosus, assembly GCF_900964775.1. Classification (NCBI taxonomy): domain Eukaryota; kingdom Metazoa; phylum Chordata; class Actinopteri; order Osteoglossiformes; family Osteoglossidae; genus Scleropages; species Scleropages formosus. The sequence goes on along the minus strand of NC_041808.1, from coordinate 19,286,286 downwards.
AGTCACTTTGCGGAAACTCATCAATCAGTGCTGCACTGTACTAATCTATAGGTGTACTGTACTGCTCGGCGCGTAACTGTCGCTCCTTCGCTTTGCGATCAGGGACGAAGACGCGCGCGGGTCTCCAGACTCCACGTGACATGATGGCGCTCACAGGTAAGGGACAGAAGAGAAGGCATCCTTCCAGCTCTGCATCAGTAAAACGTGATGCTACTTCACTTTCGTTTCCCCAAAAGCGAACTGGGTGCAGCGTGTTCGTACTGCTCCACCCAGAAGAGGGTTTTGTGGGGCGAGCGCTTCGCTTTCGTATTCCTCGGAACGGCTGTTCCCCCTCCCCCCGCTATGGTGTCATCACTCTGTGAGATCATGTACGTCGCTTTGGAGAAAAGCCGTCTGCGAAATGAGCAGATCCAGATGTGAATGCAGTTGTGCTTGTTTATTCCTTGGCCTCCTTTGTCCAATGTGCTATCAGATAATAAAGTTTACAGTGATTTACCGAGTATTTATACAGGGTATTCTCACTTTGTCAGTTTTAGTACACCTGAGGTGTTACAGCACCTGCAGCCCCAGTTTCTCTGGTTTCTTTGCACACCTCTCCACATGTAGGCTTCTCCACAAACCCACACATATGATTTGAAACCTTATTAATTATGCTGCATTTTTTCCCTTTGTGGCTACTTTATGGTAATTATCATTTTCTCTGCTGTTTGCGCTTTTAAGTGTCAGGAGTTCATGAACGTATTTGACTTTTGATTTCAGCTACAACGACAAGGAAAAGTGAAGATGACTCTTTCTTCAATGAATCTGGTGACTAAATATTTTACTCCTAGATGTACTGTAAGTCCTTCGGTAGATGCTCGAGCAAGTGTTCTGGATTGAATACCAACTTTAGTCTACCAGGTGTCCGGAGAGGTCGCTCGATAAATTTCAAAGTCCCTCGGTACATGTAACAAATTTACATAGTCTTGCCAATGATCTGGGATTTAGTGAAAAAGGAAGAAGTGAAATTTAACTCTTTAGTTTGATGTACACAGGTACAGCATCTGCGAGTATTAAAAATAAGTGCAATGGTTTCAAGTGGAAGGGTGAAAGATAGCAGACTACCATTCCACTCATTTTTGTCTTCCTTCTCCCTTAACTGTCTCAAATGCACAAGTCTGTAGTTGCCCGTTTCCAGGAAGTGAAAATTGTATCAGTCTGCTGTCACAGGTACCGTCATATTAAAGAAAAGGTTTGATTCTAAAATGTAATGTACTTGGTTATTAAATCACAAATAGAATTGGGACCAGGAGTCTGTCCATATTTCAGTTTGTTCACAACCCCAAAGTCACATTTAACATATCAGTAAAAGAGCTGGATAATACATACAGTGCCTGTAAAAAGGCATTCATCCTTCCATTTACTTTTTCACATTGTATTGTATTAGAGCATGTAACCATTATTTAACTAAAAATATTTGTTACTGATCAACACAGAATAGTCTATAATGTCAAAGTGTGAAATCCAGACATTTTACTAAATTAATAAAAAATAAGATTTGGGAAATTATTAAATGTATAAGTATTCCCCTCAGAGTTAATACCTGGTAGTACCACCTTTGGGAGCAATTACACCTGTATGTCTCTGGGTACATCTCTATCGCATTAAAAATCTTAAAACTGAATTTTTTGTCCATTCGAGTTGGGAAAATTGGTCAAGCTCTATCAAATAGGATGGGGACTGTCTTTGAACAACAATTTTTAAGGCATTCCAGAGATGTTCAGCTGGATTGAAGTCTGGGCTTTGACTGGGCCATTCCAGAACAATGACCTTTTTGGTTTTAAGTCACTCCAGTGTAGCTTTTACTGTACGTTTTGGGTCTTTGTCTTGTTGGAAGATGAATCATTTCCCAAATCCCAGTGCTCCTGCAAATTGCAGCACATTTTTACTCAGGATATTTCTGTATTTAGCTTAATTTTTCCATCTATCTTTGTGAGTTTTCCAGCTCCTGCAGCACAGAGACATCTCTAAAACATGATGCTGCCACCACCATGCTTTATTGCAGTGATTATGTCCTCAATGTGATGTTCTGTGTTAGGTCTGCTCCAAAAATAGCGTGTAGCATTGAGCTCCAAAGGTTCAAGGAGTCTTCCTCAAAATTCTTGAGCGTCCAATATGCATTTGGGCAAATCCTGGTTGAGATGTGATATCAGTTTATTTCAAAACAAGTTTTCTTCTTCCACCCTTCCCTAGAAACCAGACTTATGAAGTGGGTGCGCTTGTTGTCTCATGCACAGTTTTCTCTATCTCTGGTTTCTTCAGAGGCAATTTGGATATACCAAAGCATGGGAATGAAAAATTAGAGGTTCAGTTATTGTATGTTTTAATTTTTAATTTAGTAAAATGTCACAATTTGTTTCACTGTGACGTTATAGAGTACTTGACGAGTGGCGAAAATTCACAGTTAAAAAAATTCCTACCGATTTCTGGCTGTTGACTAATTAATTCCATTAATATGTTAAACACTTTTCATATTCATCTTTTACACTGAAGAATGCAAAAGGAGCTGTAAAGGCTGGAATGACCGCTGTTGTGTTCCTGCTCTATCGGAGTGCATTTTACTGCCGGCTAATGAGGAAACACAGTTAATTTAGCTCTGCAACAGACACAAGTTTTAGAGAGAAGAAAAGTGAAGAAAATAGAAGTTAAAATAAATATATCAACTGGAAAATGTTTGTGTTTCCATAAATTCCCAACTCAAATGTTCCTATCGTGAAGAACATGTACAGAACTACCTGACTGTTCTGTGTCCAGAAGCACATTGTTTTGAAAAAATGCCCAGTTGCTTGTCCTGGCATTGCTGAGAAAACTCTGCAAATTAATTCTAATTCACCATCATCTGATTATAATAAATAATAATAAATATATTATTTCTGGGGGGGGGCGCAGTGGCGCAGTGGGTTGGACCAGGTCCTGCTCTCCGGTGGGTCTGGGGTTCAAGTCCCGCTTGGGGTGCCTTGCGATGGACTGGCGTCCCGTCCTGGGTGTGTCCCCTCCCTCTCCGGCCTTACGCCCTGTGTTGCCGGGTAGGCTCCGGTTCCCCGCGACCGCGTATGGGACAAGCGGTTCTGAAAATGTGTGTGTGTGTGTGTACATTATTTCTGTAACTTTTTGTTTTTGATTTTACTGCATACAGACCAGATGCCCCTTACTGCAGCTGCAGCCCTGTGGGCCACTGCGGGAACTCCAGCATACTCCCCAGGCCTGCAGTACTTAAGTCAGGTGAGGGTTATGTTGGAACTTTTAGGTTGTGTCTCATCCAGGTTTCATTAAATGGTAAAATAATTATTTTTATGTTAAGATAGTGTAAAAATTGTATAATAATTGAACAGCAGCAGAACTACACTATAACAGTTTATAAAACAGAAAATTTTGGACAGAATAGTTGCATAACTGTGGATTGGAATCTGGCTCAATCTGTAGTCTTATCATTTAAGTGGGTTTTCTTTGGGTTCTCTGGTTTCCTCCTGCAGTCCAATGATGTGTTTCAAGTGGATATAGTGAGATTGGTTAATAATCACAGTACGTTTCCTTGGAGAAAAATGCCCGCTAAATGAATAAATGTAACATGATTAACCCGCCATGACCTTGTATGGAGGCAAGATGTTATCAGTAATGAACAATGAAAATTATTAACCACTGTTTTTGTCACATACGCTAACTGGGTGTTTACTTTGCTAGATTGACCAGTTGATTGTCAATGCACAAGTGGATCTATTGGAAGGTAATAATGGAGAACACAAGAGAGTGCTACCCAAAGTTGGTACCTTAAAGTAGTGTATTGAAATTTAGAAAAGCTTTGATGAAATACATTGAGTCCTCATGTTATGAACATCTGAGTTACAAATTTTTGAAGATATGAACATCACTTGGTTTATTTATTTATTTTATTTGTTTTTGTCTCATCTACATTTTTCTTATCTACTCAGAAAATTGCTGTGGAGAAAACATCACTTGTATTTCTGCAAATAGATGTTCCTTTCAGCAATGTTGCCTTTTCCTCCTAAGTTCTGGTAGGTTTTGAGTCCAACAACATGTACCAACTGAAGAACAGCCAGGGCCAGCCAGTATTCTATGCCTTGGAGGACACTGAATGTTGCACCAGAAACTGGTGTGGATCCCTCCGCCCATTCGTCATCAAGGTGATAGACAACTATCGCTGTGAAATCATCAGGTTGATGCGTCCTCTGAAGTGCGACTCTTGCTGCTTCCCTTGTTGCCTGCAGGAGGTAAATGGTATTTAAATAAATACAGAAGGTTTATGGCAATCCAAACATCTAATTCTGATGCAGTTACAATTTCTTGGATACCATTAATTTTTCTTGCAGAAATTTTGAAAATACATAGAGTACATGTTGAATGTTGGAGATACTCAATGAAATGTATCAGAAATTGGACAGGTAGCCATCAGAGGTGCAAGGTGCAATTTCTGTCCCCAGTCTGATATTCCCTAGATTTGCTGTCTTGTAATGTAGACCTGTGTTAAACAAAAGGTGTCAGCCAAGGCATTTTCTCAAGTTCAGTCTGTCCAGGAGGACTTGCAATAGTGAGGAAATAAATGAACACATGCGTTTTTCCAAGTAATATGTTTTCCCTTTATTTAATAATTTATGAAATATAAAACAAAACAATCTAATACTCAACTCTGTCTAAATTATCAACGGCACTTGAATGACTGGTGCTTTGTCACAGTTTATAGGAAAATAACACACATTGAACTAATTCAAAAAGTTTACATAACATTACTTCATTGGTAGGTTAAAACCTCCTGCAGTTTTAATCTTGAAAATTTATAACAATAGCACAACATGTGCATTATGATAACAAAGGAATGATGTAAAAATTATAATTTAATGGACATACGTCCTCATTTTTGTGGACCGCCGTGTCTCTTTCTCTTTGTACGTTTTTTTCAAGATGGAAGTGCAAGTCCCTCCAGGGAACCCCATTGGATATGTGCTTCAGGAATGGCACCCTTATCTTCCAAAATTCACAATCCACAATGAAAGGAAGGAGCCTCTGCTGAAAATCAGAGGACCGTTCTGTACCTGTAGATGTTTCTCAGACGTGCCGTTTGAGGTATACATATCTGTGTATCCACAGGAGAATGCATTTATCTGGAGTGTTCCATCAGTACCATTGTGTACATATGTTAAAAAAACTGATTTTGGTAACTTGTCTGAAATTATAGCATGCAAATGACTTTTCTAAGCCCACATAATACATAATAGTAATCTGTGCATAATCAGGCTTTACCCAATATATACCACAGGTGACATCTCTTGATGAAAAGACGGTGATTGGCAAGATATCCAAACAGTGGTCTGGGATGGCCCAGGAATGTTTTTCTGATGCAGACAACTTTGGGATACAATTCCCCATGGACCTGGATGTCAAGATTAAGGCAGTGTTGATTGGTGCCTGCTTCCTCATTGTGAGTGACGCAAGTTCCATATCATTCGAAAGAGTCACTTGGACAGAATTAGCATTTAATGCGGAAACAAATTGAAATAAATATCAGATGAGAAAGAGCACTGTTAAATAACATTTAATGTTACAGTTTTAGGGACAGCACGGTGGAGCTAAAACTCTATACTACTACGCTCCTATGTATTCTTAAATGTCCCAGATGTGAATCCATGGCATGCATCATTTGTAATGTTCTTGGCATTTTAGGCCTTCATTTAGCATAGCATAAAATAGTCACCATGTGCAGAAGAAAGATTGCTGTATGGAGACTGCATTCTTTGGAAGTGAGAACTCAATGTTTTTGTTTTAGGATTTTATGTACTTCGAGCTCTAATTCTGATATGAGCAGGATGCACAGCTGAACGTGAGTAGTTTTCATTGTATGTAAACAAAGGGCATCAATGTGTGCTCTAGGGTACCTGTATGTTAAGTTTTTAAGTTTATTATTTGGTAAAGATATGCAGTGTTATTTGTAATTATAACTTTCTTTGATTCCTTTTGGTTTAACTGTTTTTATTCTTCACCTAGGAGTGCAGATTCAAGATATGACCTGATGGTTCCAAGCTCCTTTACATTTTTTTTACATTTTCCTTTAAACTCTCATCACATTTTTTTTAAATTTCAAAAGATTTTGGACAAATTTCATTTTAATATTGAATTCATATATTACAATTTTGAGAAGATGTTGGGTTGCGTTCTCTGGCACAGAAGGGTGTTGTATTGCTCTGATGGGTAAGAAAAGAGAACAAGATACATGAAAGAAAAGATACATGGAGTGTGGAAGACAAAACCACATGTACAGTATGCTCAAATTTGCTCCTGTGGAAATTTTATTATGCAAAATCCATAACTTCATGGATGCATTGGCAGAAAGGTTATCAAAGCAAATCACATCTGTGAATTACAAAGATTTATGTTAAAAAAAAAAAAGCTAAAAGAAAATTGAATTAATCAGTTGTAAAAACATACTGACCCACTATTGCTCTCCATGATTAACCATTTGTCCAAGTCATGTCGTGGCGGTCCGGACCCTATCCCAGTGGTACAGGGGACAAGGCTGTCTCAAGGGCACACCCTGGATGGGATACCAGTCCATTGCATCCCATTGCAATAGTTGCATGTTTTTCATTTTTTAAATACATTTCAGCAGTTCTTGAGTTCAGTTAATTTTGCTGTAACAGCATGAAACAATTTGTATTTCCAACAGCAAATTAAATGCTGTAAAAGTCACCTATAGAAAACACTACTAAACAAAAACAGAAACACTACCTGCTGCACTTTAATTAAAGCAGCAACTGCTGTGATATAGAAAAAGTCTGAAGACCTAACAGCCCTCCAATTCCTCATGCATGTGCCTGTTGGTTGCTGATTACCCCACGTACTACGTTATTAATCGGCATGTAGTGCAAGTGATGTAATTTTTTAATTGTCTCAGAATTAGCTAATAGCTTGAATGAAATCAAATAAAACTCAGCCTTTGGATCATTCTGTTAACAGTTAAGAAATTATTGTCCCAACTAAAGAAAAGGAAAAAAGATATAAATATAGTAACATATATTTTTTGGTTGACAGTCTAACTGCTGTTTGGTTTAGTTTTTAAATCTTAAATATTCATTTGTACTTGGAAGCATACTGCTTCATTAATTACTGCTTATTTGTTACAAATGCAGGATAATAAAGTATCATGTAGCAGACACTTTTCTCCAAAGCCAAGTGGTACTGAATTAGCATTAGCCCACAATACAAAATACACTACCTCTACTGAGTCAGTTACCTATACATCAATGGAACACACTCGCTCTTATAAACACACACGTGCAATGGGCAATTTAGAATCATCAGTTCACCTGAAAGCACCTCTTCAGAGGGTGGCTGCTGGCGTTGTGGTTGGAGTGGTTGCCGGTTTGATCCCTGCCTCCGGCTGTAGTGCCCTTGGGCAAGGTGCTTGCCCTGCAATTACTCCAGTGTCTTCGCCCGGCTGTGTGCCTCAGTAACTAGTTGTGGTCCTGTGATGGACTGGTGTCCTGTCCAGGGTGTGCCCCTTCAGCCTTGCTCTCAATGTCTCCGGGATAGGCTCTGGCTCACCATGACCCTGCTCAGGACAAGAGGTTATTAAAATTGGTTGGTTGGCATGTCTTTGGAATGAAACCCACAATTCATGGGGGAACCTACAGACTAAGCAGAGAATCAAACCTATGTTCTCTTGCACTACCCAGGTGCTGTAAGACAACAGCGCTAGTGGTTGGGCCACCTGTGTTGGAGTGACCTGACCTGCTATATTGGAATTCAATTACATTTTAATAATCAGGCAAAAGAAAGTTATGAAACCCCGTGTCAGAGAGGCGTAGACCTTAATCATGTATATATTTTCAACTCACTGAAAAGCTTCTTTCCAATAAAATGATTACTGTTATGTTCAACAGCTGCATCTCTTTTAAAATACTTAAGCCAAATCTTTTTAAAAAAGTACATTAATAGCATGCAAAATGCTGTTTGTTCAGTTACTTATTTTAGTTTCCTAGTGGTTCAGCCTTGTTTGGACATCAGAGTAATGTATGCTGGGCACAACAACATTAACAGAACATGTAGGTTCCAATCTGTCATGCCTATAAGGAGTGGATCTTCATTTTTGTGGCCCTGGATAGAGAGTGATGGATGGAGAGTGAAGACTGAGAACCTACTGTTATTGAAGTTGCATTCACTGGAATAAAGGTCTTCAGTGCTTCAGATCACCGGTGCCAAACCTTCACAAATCCACTGTACTGCTGCACAAGCACAGCCTCAGGAAACATTCTAGCTCGTAGTGCTTGGAACAGTAATAAAGTCGAAGCAGTTTATTATAAGCTTACTTAGTATTCAACATCAGACCTTTAAACCATTATGAAATCTTCTGTCTTAAAGCCACACGCATTGCCTGTTACACAATTCCAATTGCTTAAAGGAGACAAAAACTGTGGTCTTAAAAGCCGAAGTAAAACCTGATGGGGGTGAACCTTGAATACATAGCTCGAATGGAAATGGCATCAAACATTTTGTGTACTTAAATGAACAAAACAGAATAGTTCTTCTGAAGGCTTTGTGGATAACACAATACTTGTGATGATCCCACCTTTTCAATTAGAGTACCATACTGCACTTTGCAGTTCGTTTGAGCAATCTAAACTCATTAATCTATAAAGCACGTACTGTTCCCTTATAGATTTTCAAATACATATGGCACTCAAGAAAGCAAGAGAAGAAATCTGGACGTAACTTGATTTGTTTATAACTCAGAAGTTGCTCTTACTGTTTTACAGTCAATAAAAGCTGAATAATGAATTTATTGCCTCTGGCTCTGAGTCAATATGCAGTGTGTGCACTCCAAGGTAAATACCAACTTCTATTTTTTCAGATTTCTTATAATTATGATTCTGCTTCTGATTATTGCACTTTTATTGGATACTAGTGAATTTCACATGATGTGAGGGGTTAAAAAAAATCCTTGGGCTGCAGTTGACTACAAACATCCTAGTATAATTATGGCCAGGATTCATTAACGTACTTCCTTATTTATAACATGTCATAAATAACTCTGGGTCAGTTTTTTTTTTTTTTTTTAAACAGCCTTGTTCATAAATATATTGAGATGCTTCTGTATAATTAAGCCTTCATTGACTGAAGAGACTTGAAACTGAGGAATATTGCTTATGGTTATGGCATGGATTGGTCAAAAATTGGGATTGAATAGGAAATTGTTTAGATTATTTTTTATTCTCACTATTTTTAAATTACTATAAATTGAATTGTGGTTTGATGTCATCTAGCCATCACGATTTGGCCCTTGTCAAAGTCACTCAGATCCTTACATATGCCCATTTTTCCTGCATCCAAAACATGAAATTTAAGAACTGATTCTTCACTTGCTGCCTAATATATCCCACCCCTTGACAAGTGCCACTGTAACCAGATAATCAATGTTATTCACTTCACCTGTCAGTGGTTTTAGTGTTTAGGCTGATTGGTGTGTGTGTGTATATATATATATATATATATATATATTATATTTACATTTACACAGAGTGAAACGCAGGTCACTCTCACGCCATACTACAAAACCTTGGAGCCAATGTTTTCTGTGTATGAAGCGTTGCGGCCGGAAAACCCCGGTCTCGAACCCATTGTGTTGGGGAAAACACTTATTTTTCTAGTAATGTACTGCCATCTGGTGGCCGAAGATTGAAAGACGTAATATCGTAATGAGATTCCGTCAGTACGACAGTGGTCTTTTTTGCAATTAAATTCCACATTCAAGAGTTTATTGTCATGTGTACAGTAAACGTAAACAATTCGTTACACCATACAATGAAATTCTTACTCTGTGAATCCTCTCAGCAGCCTATGACATAAATTGTAAGGACATAAGGAAAGGAAAACACAAGGCATAAATCACAAATTTACAAAAATTACTATTAGTGTAAAATCACAAATTTACAAAAATTACTATTAGTGCAAAAAAAATCCATGGTTGATTGTTTAGAGAAAACCCATTTTGTAATGAAGTTGGACCACAACTAGCTTTATAGATGAGGACAGAAAGCAGTGTTAGACATTTAAACATAAACCTTTATGCAGCTACTTGTATGATGTGTACTGGTTCATATGGTGGAAGGTGACAAATGAACTGTACTTTACAATCAGGTGTCTGCATCCAAGTCTCTCTTTCTGCTAATGTAATGCACTCCTTATATTTTTCTGTGAGATATACGTCACCTTGGGGAACAGCGTCTGCTAACAGAATCCCTGAGGTCCATGTGCCTCCAGTATTAAAAGATTAAACAGAACCTAAATGACCTCTCTTGTCGAGAAACACACTTTTTCTCTTATCCTACCACTGAAATTTCCCTTCTGATCATTCATATATAAATTAATGAATGTATTTTGACAGCCATAAGATAGGCATGTAACAAAATTCAGGAGCTGGATGGAAACTTTTGAACTCAGTCTAAAACAGATTGAAATTACAGTAGGCCTACACAGCAAGATTGAATACAATGTGTTGATGTACCCTTCCACATTAGTCAAATATCATAGATTAATAAAGTTAATAACAAATGTACTGGTTATTTACATTACATTTATTTAGCAGATGTTTTTCTCCAAAGCGACTTCCAACAAACTCTGTGTAGTGTTATTAGCCCACACACCATATTCACCAAAGTGATTTACACTACTAGGTGCACTACTTACACTGGGTCACTCATCCATATATCAGTGAAACACACTCTCTCAGTGTGACTCACACACTATGGGTGAACCTGCACAGCATGTCTTTGGACTGTGGGAGGAAACCAGGGCACCCAGAGGAAACCCACACAGACATGAGGAGAACATGCAAACTCCACACAGACATCAAACTCAGGTCCTCTCATACCACTCAGGAACTGTGAGACAACAGCGCTACTCACTGCGCCACCCAGTTACTGGGACAAGAGGTCACAGACTCAGGGCTTCCAAATTCAATGGTGTTTATTGTGAAAGTCTTGGGCTGGGCAACATGTCAAGGAAAAAGGAAGGAAGCAGAACTGCCCTTCTCAGGCTCTCTCTCCAGGACAAGTCCTTTTTCACTGTTAAGCAGGGGCTTAAACAGGGGAGACATGGCAACTGCATGTCAGTTAACAGTAATTATGTGTGTGTGTGGCGGCATGGTTACACCAGCATGATCAGCAGGTGTAGGCCTTGGCATGTGCAGGGTCATGTTCCATACGCACTGCTCTGTATGAGTGCATATAACATTCTGTAAATTGTATGCATATGAGTAACACTGCTACATTTGTAGTGGCAAAGGATGTACTCTGGTTCACATGGAGTGAAAAAGAATGCACAGACAGCGGCACACAGCAAGAGGCATAGGCGTGAGAATAAGGAAATAATGCTTCCGACCCAAGGACCCCTTTTCCTCCAGAAACTGCATTTTTTTTGCTTCAAAAATCACACGGATCAGAATGGATCACCAGCCCAAGGGTGTCTGGTTCCACACACTGTCCAACTTGACAGGAATAAATTTCTCCATTTATCATTTCCGATTACTAAAACCTTTATTCAATAAATAAATTAATTCTAACAACAGCCATACCACTAATCAAAAACAAAACAATAAAAATCAACAAGACCAGCTACTATAAACTGCAACGCAAACCAGCCTGCTTGGCATCCCTAAGGCTTATTTCCCCTTTTCACAGGCCAACACACTAACCCCCTTATTCCCTGTGAGTTCCCACAGCGGTTGAACACAATTCCATTTTACCCACAATCCAACTATTTACAATAAATCAATTCCCCTCAAACTCAGTAACGCGGGTCGTTACAGTAAAGACATCCACCGTGTGTCAGAGCCGCGATCTTTCTTCTTTATTCACTTCGATTGCATTTAATGCTTGAGCTGTCAGTAAATGAAACTGTATTAGAACAGACCCACAGAACAGCGAAATTATGCGGAAACTAGGGCGTATTACCGTAACCGCTTCGGCTCGAGGGGTTGGCACTTCCGCCGCGCGCGATCAACAGCCAGCAGCAACCTGCCGCGAGGACGTGCGCGAGTCGAGATAAGTGTCCGGACGAGCAAACCCTCTAGTGAAATAGGTGGTCTTGCGCTCTGCCAACTGTTATTTGTTTTACACCGCCGTAACTGAAAAACACACACATTTGAGGAGTGTACCGACGCAGACCTGTTAATGTTTATATTAATATTATACATATGATATAATAATTAAATGTGTTACGACTGAATAACGTAAACTGAGGTACTTGGCACACGCAGCTAGCAGGTGTTGGGTTACAACTGACTGTTGTTGGCGAGTGTAACCAAGGTAATCGGTGTACTTCCCAGCCCGCGACGTTTCTTATGTACTACTACACGTTCATTTGCAATAGTTCACTATGTTTATCCTATAATACCATCCGCACAAAAATTCACTGTGTTTCTCTATACCGTACGCGGTACGGTACAATCTCTTAGGCGTCGAGGAGTTAAACGAACTACTCGGCGCGTAAGAGATTGAAACCCTCAGGCTTTTCAGTTTCGTCACTCATCGGACAGATTATTAGCTTGGTTGGAATAAAAATGTTTCTAAATATGAATACGGGGAGAGAGACGCTCATATTAAGTGTGGAAAAAGAGGGAACGAGTCGAGTGTGTTGTCTGTGGGGAACGGCGGCGTTTCTTAACGAAGCGTCGTCTGCTTCGTCAGTCCTGCTGGGCTTCGCGATCATGTAGATAAACCGCGGCAGTACTGGTCTAGTCTGTACCTGATTAATCACTTGCGATAATCTTCAGTGCAATAAAATGTTCTTTTCGGGAATCAAAAGCAGAGGCCAGTGACAGTGTTCATGTGATGAACCGGTCCAAAGTTTAATTCGTTCACTTCAGTCACCTTAATGTCTCTTGCGCTGCACACTAGTGACATTTCTATACAAAAAAACCCATGAGATGTGAAGATACAAACTCACTGTGGCGCCTGTTAGGTTTTTTTATTTTTGTTTTTATTTCTTCAAATATTGTCATTTTCAGTTTGCTGAAATACACTGTGGCTACCTGCAAAGTTTAATATTTTTTAAAATAGTACTTGGAGATGACTACTGAGTGATTAGTGAATTTACCAATAATATTGCACTTTAGTTATTTAGTTGGCAATATTATTGCAGTGTTTGGCAATATAGCAATATACTGTAAGTATGTACTAATGATATCAACATTAGTCTTATCCAGGGTAAAACAACAGGTGTTTTGTAAAGGCCCCATAGGGTTTAGAAATGCACCGTGTTGTTTATGCATGTTCTTACAAAATGAATTTGCATTTTGACACCTGCTAACGTGTCTCTGGATGTGGGCATGGTTTGTGTTTCAACTGGACAGTGAAGTTTGGCTTGAGGCCAAAGCCCTATCACCCAGGTGACGCGAGACACAGGGAAACAGTTGCAGGGGCGACGTGTATCGGAGCTTCACGGAGCTGTGCGTTGGCATTCCGGAGATAACTGCCTGTGTCTTTCTGTTTACACCCATTTCCATACGTAAGTAGTTTGCTTTTCAGTGTTCTTAATTGGGGTGTTTGGTGAAGATCATTTGCATTTGTTATAAAACCTGCAAATACCATAGTTTTGCATCCAAATCTCTCCTTCTGCTGCTAGGATGCAGTTTTTTTGTATTGTACTCGCAGATGTATGTCGCTTTGCAGAAAAGTGTCTAAGTGTAAATGTATTTTACGTGGAATATTTCACTTCCAAGGGGGTGCGGTGGCGCAGTGGGTTGGACCGCAGTCCTGCTCTCCAGTGGGTCTGGGGTTCAAGTCCCGCTTGGGGTGCCTTGCGGCGGACTGGCGTCCTGTCCTGGGTGTGTCCCCTTCCCCCTCCGGCCTTATGCCCTGTGTTGCCGGGTAGGCTCCGGTTCCCCGTGACCCCGTAAGGGACAAGCGGTTCTGAAAATGTGTGTGTGTGTATTTCACTTCCTTGTTAATATCAGTTTGTAACATTTTGTGTCACGTAACAGTTCCCAGAAATTTTTAAAACGTTGCAGAAATACTTTAAACATTTTAGCCTTTGTACATTTTCTCAAGGAATCCAAGTCTGATATCACTGGTATGTCACTTTATAAATTAATTCTGTTTCATGAATAACCTTTTAGTATTTTGTGGTAGTAAGGAATCAACTAGTTACAACAAGCTTGTGTTATAATTCGAAGAAAATGTTATGCTTGTTAATCTGGTGTTCTGCTGCCATATGTAACGGTGTTTTTGTTTTTATGCTTACAGAGAAAGTATATGGACATTTCCATGGATGCACAAAGTAAGAAAAGAGCTTTCTGGAGGAATTCTCACATTTCCTGTTTTAGTCTATTCTCTTTGATAGCTCAGCTATAGCCATAGTTAGTTTCTCATTGTGGCATGTCAACTCTGCTCACCACACAGCCACAATAGTCTAGTGAACGGTAGCTGCTGTGGCAGTGGGGTTCTCACAAACTTGCATGAAACTTTACGGCATTTTCTAAAGCTGGTCAAATATCTCTCTTATGGGAACAAAAGTGGGGTCATATTAAGATGTGAACTGTACATATTTTAGGAGGTTTTGACAGAATAGATTCCTCTGCTCTTAAGTACAAATACAAATAAGCTTTAAAGAGCAGACAGGGGATACAAGAATAATGTTTGACTTCGATATTGTTAACTACAGATTTTATAACCATAATTTAATTAAAAATATTATTTATAGGTGCAAACATATTCATGTTTTCTGAGGGAGATCATTCCCATGGATTCACAATGTAAGATCAAGGTTTCTGAAGAAAGTCATGTTTCTTGTTTCAGTTAATTCTGTGGGCTGGTTCAGCAGATGTAGTTGTAGATACAGAAGTTTCTCAGAGGCCACAAAAGTCTGATTAAGAATGGTTGTACATTGTTATCATGAAAATTCTCCCCCCTCTTATCTATTGCAGTGGCACAGTAATATATGGTATTATTGAACTTCATTTGGTTGGTATGCCACTATTGTTATTTGAAATGACACGCAGTTTCACGGCATATAATAGATTAATAGTAGTAATATACTTTAAGTTAAAGCATTTCAAATATCATCTGAAAGTACAGTACTGGCTTATATTGTTGATTATAGACTTTAAAACTACGTGAAATACACACACGCTGTCTGAAATCGTTTGTCCCAAGCGGGGTTGCAGTGAGCCGGAGCCTAACCCGGTAACACATACGGCGTAAGGCTGGAGGGGGAGGGGACACACCCAGGACGGGACACCCAGGATGGGGCACCAGTCCGTCACAAGGCAACCCAAGCGGGACTCGAACCCAGACCTACCGGAGAGCAGGACCCGGTCAAGCCTGTTGCGCCGCCGCACCCCCTATGTGAAACGGAAATGTTAAAAATTTGATATTTAGGTGCATACGTACAAATACATAAATTTGCAAAAGTAACTAAGGAAAAGTTAGCAATTTCATAAACCAAATCTTTGTAATCAAATGCCACAGTAATAGCCATATTTATAGCAGATGTCCTAAATGCTTTCCTGAGTTGGTTGCTCAGCTTAGAATCCTAAGTCTGTTTGTAACTGGGTTTCTTTGTATATCCAAGGACAATGTTACAATCACTTTAAAGCTTAATAGTACAGGCAGTTCCCTGGTTATGAACGTACTACTTATGTACAACCCGTAGTTACAACCCCCCCGAAAAGCCTACTATATTAAAAATTCGAGTTACATACAGTGATTTGTAATAACAAACAGGAGCTACTTTGTGACGCACATCAAAACATTGTGCGTGTACAGCAGTTTGTTGCTCTTGGGCGGCACATGAGTCTGAGGTAGGACAAAGACTTCCTTCTTTTCAGTTGGACTACGTTTCTGTTAACAGTGACTTGTGTGTTACTCTATTTGGCTTTAATTTTTTTTTTTGTTTTTACCCTCCTAACCGTTGCACCAAAGCATAAATGTGATGCATCAAAGAAAAGGAAAACGATCATGATTGAAACTAAAGTGGAAATAATAAAGTGATCAAAAAAAGGTGAAACACAAGCGAACGCTAGAAAAGCGAACATTAAAGTTTCTTTAATGTTTCTCACACACACCCTTTTTTTTCTTTCTTTCTCTCCCCTCTCTATTATAAATTCCTCAACCAGCAGCTTTAATCGGAGCACTCGGCTATAAAAGACACTTCCCAACCTCTTCCCAGTTGCGGAATCTCACTCGAACAACGGTCCCCTCTGCGTTCTCAAACATACCTCGCGTTGCTCTTCCAAGTCCTGTCCCTCATTGTTCCCCAGTCCCATTCCACGTCTCTTTGATAACGACCACCCGCCTGGTCCCTCAACCATGATTTTGGATCCTCGCCTCTGTTAGTTCGCTGATTGACTAACCATTTGCCCATTCCCGACCATGACAACACATCTAGTCCTTTGATTCTGAATAAACGGTCCTGCACTTGGGTCAAGCCTCCTCCGTGTCCTTTGTTCATCATGACAGTAGTAACATTTATTATCTCTTTCTATGTCTCTCTCTATTATAAATACTGTAGTTACTTTTATTATTGTTATTATTATCATCATTACATTGCATTATTATTATTCTATTGTTATATTAAAGATGTTTTAGTGTATCTGGAAGTGTTTCTTTAATGTTTTCTATGCATAGAAAGGTACACCATATACTGTATACTATGACAAGCATTTGAATAACTGGCGTTAGACATGAACCATACCTAACTGTTCCGACTTATGTAAAAATCCGACTTAAAGACAGATTTAGGAATGGAACTCATTTGTAATCTGGGGACTGCCTGTAGAGTAATAATTTAATAAATCACTGATATCTTAAAAACATGTAGTCTCCTAAAAATTCCTACTCAGTGCTGATTGTTGACTGATTCATGTTATAAAAATGCTATTACTGATCACAGACACTAACAGACATCATACAAGTTTTCAACACTGTGAGGCAAATTAATCTAGTCCTACACTCCTTCTCTGTTTACGTGCATTTTACTGCTAACTAATGGCTTGATTCTGAAATGCAAGTGATGTCTTCCAACACATTTTTGGAAAATACAGTAGTATTTAGTATTATTTAGTATTATTATTTAGTAGTATTTAGTATTTGTTCATAAGTACAGTACTTATGAGGACCTGGGTATTGGTCCTTACTTTTCTTTCTTTCTTTTTCTGTATAGGAAAAAAATATTATATATATATATATATAGGGTTCGGTACTATCCGCGGTTTCAGGCATCCGCCGTGGGTCTTGGAACATATCTCCCGCAGATAAGGGGGGACTGCTGTAATACAAATAAAAATAAATGAAAAACAGAAAATTGTATTTTAAAAAATGTGTCACTTGAATGTTTGCAACACAAAGACCTCTTTTGTTGTTGAAGTACTGCACCATACTGTATTATTAATTAGAGCTGTCATATATGTAGGTCCCCATGACATGCATTAATGTTGTAGTGTTATTGTGGTTAAAAGTTTAAAGTTAGCAGTTGTGATTATACTGGAAAATGCAATTTAAAATACTGTAACATGAGCTATTGTGATAATATTGCTTTTTTGTCTTTACTAGTGTATTTAGAGTTTGTGTCCTAAATGAGTATTTTGTTACAGCAAACACTAACAAACCTTTTAGAAGAAATGAAGTGTTTCCTGCACCAGAACCTTCCACGGTACCCGTACCACCAGGTAAATCCATTGTTTTGGAGTATTGAGTACACTTTTGAATGCCATCCTGTGCGGTTTGTTCTGAGTTATTGTTATCTCTCACTCTAATCAAGGCTACGTGCCTCCAAATGCACTTGTGCTAATGCCGGTTCCACAGCGGCCCCCTGGCTGCCCTCCAGGACTCGAGTACCTGACACAGGTATGTTGGTCTATATCCTTAAGCCTTTCATTGTGATTCTGTACACAGATAGTTTGAACAGACTTGTCATATCACGTTTAGTTTGATTTACATGATTATTATTCATTAAAAAAGAAGTGAAATTATTCTGACTGAATTAAAGATTACACTGTATTGTGAATTTGTAGAATTTATTTTATTTATGTGAATTGTATTGTGAAGTGCAGTAGGAAGTTGGATCATAACTGAGTTTGTTTGTAAATCCAACCACTATGTTACAGTCAGTAACAATCAGTCGATAAGTTTAGTACAGTAATGTGGAAAAAGTAAGTACACCCCATGAAAAGTTTTTTTTTGTACATTTTAAAACAAAAGCATATTTTCTTATTTAAGCAATACTGATAGATAAAGGTGATCAGATTTCTAAATATAAAAAAAACACGTTTTGAACTCATTTGTACTATTTAAATCAACAGAAATGCAATTTTCTTGTGGAGGAAAAGAAATCCCTACCTTTATCATTGCAACAAATGCCTAAAATTATAATCAAATGCACCACAACAGGGGCAAATTTTCAGAACATCTTTAGCGTAGCTTTGAGGGCACTGTCTTATGTAAACACCAGAAACATATAGTCTGTTAGCAGTTGAGGTCTGTGGCTCTTGACAAACTTAAAAAAGCTCTTTGAGTCCCATACAAGAAATGTTATTGATGCCTGTGAGTGTGTTAAAGCAATTTTGAAGTACTGGTGGTTCCCTATTTACGATGGGGTTACGTTCTGCGAAACTCATTGGAAGTCGAAAATATCAGAAGTTGAAAATGTATTTAATACACTTAATACACACCTCTGCGTGACAGACTGGAAGATGCAGATTGCTGCCGCTGCCCAGCATTGCGAGAGAGTATCGCTCTGCATATTGCTTGCCTGTGGGAAAAAAATCTAAATTCAAAATTTGAAGTATGATTTCTACTGAATGTCTATCGCCAAGGGGTGCGGTGGCGCAGTGGGTTGGACCGCAGTCCTGCTCTCCGGTGGGTCTGGGGTTCGAGTCCCGCTTGGGGTGCCTTGCGGCGGACTGGCGTCCCGTCCTGGGTGTGTCCCCTCCCCTTCCGGCCTTACGCCCTGTGTTACCGGGTAGGCTCCGGTTCCCCGTGACCCCGTATGGGACAAGCGGTTCTGAAAATGTGTGTGTGTGTGTGTGTCTATCGCCAGCTCACCATGTAAGTCGAACCATCGTAAATTGGGGACCACCTGTAATGTGTAGTCAATCACTTCGCTGTCCTAAAGATCATCTACAAATGGAGAAAATTTCTACTGGCCATCTGTCCAGGCCAGGTTGCCCCACCAAATGTGTAGCCCAAGAGCTGGTGTCAGTGTTGTAAAGATCTGCACGTTTGCTGTTTTTCATGCATATACCTAGAGCAACCTTTTGCTCTCATTTGTAACTGACTCAACTGATATATTCACAGATTGACCAGCTGCTTGTTCACCAGAAGGTCGAGCTTGCGGAAGGTACTGATTCATATCAAACAAAATATTTTAACTTTAAAATGATTTGTACTGGTGCTGGGAGTTTGCTGATACTCCAGGATACTGTCATTTTATATACAGGTTTTGCATACTGTATACCGTACCGTACTGTATACTGATCATAATCGGTAAAGAATGCTGATGGAGATTGTATAACCCTGTTTGCCCTCACTCACAGTTATGCTTGGCTGGGAGATGAACAACAAGTATGTGGTGAAGAACAGCCTTGGTCAACAGGTCTTCTTTGTGGTAGAGGAGAACGACTGTTGCAACAGGAACTGCTGCGGACCCATGCGTTCCTTTGTCCTACACGTTCAGGATAACTTTGGCCAGGAAATTCTTACCCTCACTCGCCCTCTCAAGTGCAGCAGCTGCTGCTTCCCCTGCTGCCTGCAGCAGGTAGGACTCAGAAAGCGCAAGACCCACAGTGTGTCTGCTAGTTGCTTGTCTTGTGCAGGCTCAGATAAAGGGCGGTGTACTTGCAGGTTCCAGTGGGGTAATTTCTGGAGTTTGTTCCAGTAGTTTCCACAGAAAGTTATTAATGATCTAAGATGTCTTTAGAACTATTGGCTGTAATAAAGGTTATTATAGTTGCAATTTACACTGGCACTAAGAACTGACATATATATAGCTAAAAATAACATATAACTGTTTCAGCATTTACACCTTGGGATATAATATCATAAGGGTGAGTTTAAACAATAGCAGTACATACGTTATGAAAAAAACAAATTTATTAAAAATATGTTCTACTAACTCATAAGAACAGTTATTCTGGAATTCTAAACATGTAACATTCTGGAACAGGAGTTCTAAACATGTAAAAAAACATCATTATATACTAGTGGGGGGTGCGGTGGTGCAGCGGGCTTACTAGTGGGGAGGTGCGGTGGTGCAGCGGGCTTGGCCAGGTCCCGCTCTCTAACAGGACCGGGGTTCAAGTCCGGCTTGGGGTGCCTTGTTACGGACTGGTGTCCCGTCCTGGGTGTGTCTCCCCCAATTCCCCCCCCCCCCCCCCCCCCACCAGCCTTGCTCCCTGTGTTTCCGGGTTAGGCTCCCGTACGCTGCTACCCCGCTTGGGATAAGTGGTTTCAGACGGTGTGTGTATATAGTAATAAACACTATACAGCTGTAGTATGTAAATACATGAGAACACTCTTAAACTATCTGTTGAGGCGTCATGGTATAAGGTATCTGGGTGTAATAGATTGCCGGGATCTGGGAGAAGGTTGATGAAGGGTGACAGTCTTGGAGTATGCTGTGTTCATAAGCATTATTCACAGGTTCTACTCCAAATACAGGGTCACTTGTATAAAGCTGTGACTGCGTAAGTGAAATGCACATAAGATGCGATAGAAATGTACTGCTGTCAGAATAGAAGGAGCAGAACCATTTACAGTACTGACAATGCACGTGCAGTATTATGGCTGATTTTGATGCAGAGGCTACATGGATGGAACACAGGCATAGGAGATAGTAGCAGTTCAAACACATCAAGTCTTTCTGAAACAGGAAAACCAAGCAGGGAGGTAGCCTCATTAAAACTGGAACATAATCAGAATGTTGAAAACATAAAAAAATGTGAAAATTTTACAAAAATCAGCCCCTCATCTTCTTTCTTGTTTCTGTCAGTTTCTCTGCTACTTTGTTCTCAGTCTCTGACCATCTGCCTCATAGTCATTTGCTCCCATAGTTGGAGGAAGCTGGTCACCTTTGTCAAATACTGGACATGAGGCAGGTACTCGAAGTAGAAGGCAGGGAATTCAGTGTCTCTCAAGTGAAAGGAATAAGAGGTTACCTGCACAGGGCAACTCCCATGCAGCTGGCTGAAGTCTGGTTCTCAGCAGAGGTAGAAGACTATATGGGATCACATTTTCCAGAGATCAGGTGATGTTGTCAAAACCCCCCCCCCCCTCCGAAATCAAAGCCTTTATTAGTCACATGGAACCGAGGACGTGGGGGCGGCTGGACCCAAGTGCAGGATCGATCGTTGGGAACTAAGGGATCAGGCAAGTTCTCATTATCAGGGACGAGCGAAGTGTCAGTTAATTGGCAGTCAGAGTGAGAGCAGGGATCCAAGGACGTGGTCAGAGGACGAAGCGAAGGGTCAAAAGCCGGGAAATGAAGACAAGAAGCAAGGGACGAGGAAGAACTAGACATAGCGCAGGAGGGATGGTTGTCTCAGCGAGATTCCGCAGTTGTACAGGAGCTGAGGAAGGTCTTTTAAAAGTGAGCGCTCAGTCAGGTGCTTGATTAGTGTCAGATGCTGTCGACTGTGGTGCGGGTATGGGCATGACATTAGTAGGGCTCCTATGCAGACACCAGGAGTAAGTCTGATCAGGGTCATTGTTGAGGTATTTGCATTGACATGAAGAGCAGTGACAGGCAATGGTTTCTTCAGAGTCAGGAGGCACGCGGGACTCTGTCAAGTCCCATCTCAATCCTTATTCCTTTTTCCTGGTAAATAAGGTTAAATTGTTTGCCTTGCACACTTTGGTCTCAAAGACCACTGGTCCTTCTATAGAGTTGGATCCACTGTGCTGGGGTGAACTGTGATGGGTCACCTTTCCAAGGCTGACCAGATGGCTGGTTGGAAGAGAAGTGCCTGAGCTAACATGACCAGCAGGAGATCATGGTTTGCCCATACTATTGCTAAAAATGTTGGAGGTTAGGTTCTCTAGCCCAGATCCAGAATCTAGCTTCTCAGACACTTTTAGCCAAAGTAATGACTTTTTTTCTCAGTGATCTCTGATGATCATGATCACTCAGTCAAACCCTGTAGGGTACGGGACAGCAATACATTGACATTGGATTGGGTTGGGCTCAGTCCATTTTACCTCAAACACTATACTTGCTGCTCAAGCTCTTGTTCAAGGTTGTTTGTTCAGTACCTGGGGCAGGCCATATTCTGTGCAATGTGAGCCTCTTCTGCTCAGTGCACCTCTCTTCTGTTTTCTGTACTGGATTCCACTCTTTAATTATTGCACCCACTGTGGGCTCTTATAGCCAGGTCATCTTCTCTCTTCTTGCTTTCAGGATGACCTTCTCTTACATTATTCCAGATGCCGATAATAGTAATAATTCAGACAGATGATGCTGAAGGGAGCAGGGTCACAAATTGTTACCATTTAAACACACACACACACACACACACACACACACACATTTTCAGAACCACCTGTCCCATACAGGGTCACGGGGAACCGGAGCCTACCCAGCAACACAGGGCGTAAGGCCGGAGGGGGAGGGGACACACCCAGGACAGGACACCAGTCCGTCACAAGGCACCCCAAGCGGGACTCGAACCCCAGACCCACCAGAGAGCAGGACTGTGGCCCAACCCACTGCGCCACCGCACCCCTCAGAACTGCTTGTCCCATACGGGGTCACGGGGAACCGGAGCCTTAAAAACATAAAATTGAATTTATAGTTAACAGGACCACTGATAATTCAGCAAGCTATGACAGTGGCATAACTTGTCAGGTGCTGGTGGACCTAAACATTCACAGCAGTAGAATTGTAGGAGCTATACACAGGTTTGCATGAACACTGGGGCACACAGTCCAATTTGGCCTTTGATCTGTAAGTGATTTTTGTCAACTTCTGTCAGAAAGCTGTTGTTTCTTTATGTATTTTGGTGAAGTTTTGAATATGTATCCTGTTTTTTTAGCTGGAGGTGCAGGGCCCCCCTGGGAACACTATTGGATTCATTGTTCAGGACTGGCACTTTTATCTTCCAAAATTCACCATCCAGAATGAGAGAAAGGAGCCCGTGCTAAAAGTTGTTGGTCCGTGCTGTGACTGCAAGTGCTGTTCTGATGTGAATTTTGAGGTAAAAAAGGCAGTGATAAACTAAGTTGTTGTCTTTCTTGATTTGTATTTGCACTGTAAGTTTAATCAGCCTGAGGTGCTGAAGGTGTAAAAGAAAAGAGCCTTCTTTTACCCTTTCAGTTCTTTGTTTTCAGTGAGCCACTTTACTGAACTGGTTGCACTGTTTATGCACATAAATTTCTTGCACATGTAAAATAAATGGGATATTCAGCACTGATCAGATGTGTTTTTTTTGTAATGAACCCTAGGCATATGACACTTGTATATCTCCAGGTAATATCCTTGGATGAAACATCAAATGTGGGCAGAATCTCCAAGCAGTGGACAGGTGTTCTGCGAGAAATGTACACAGATGCAGACAATTTTGGAATCAAGTTCCCCATGGATTTAGATGTGAAAATTAAAGCTGTCCTTCTAGGGGCCTGTTTCCTCATTGTAAGTGACTTTTAACCTCCTTTCTCATTTCTATATTGTATTTATTATATACCCCAAACATCAGATGACTTAGTGGTTATGGATCCTGTAACTAGTATGTTACCAGTTAAAATTATAATGTACTTGAGATTAACAGAGAATGGTGTGGGTCATAGAAATAGATTCTGATGGATTCATCACAAGTGGATTGGGGTGTAGAAAGCACTTAAGTAGGCTTAACAAAGACTTTCATATGTCATAAATAGAGGTTCAAAGGGATTAACACAGACTGGGATGACTTGTGGATGGATAGGTGGAATTACTAGCAAGTAGCGTATGTGATAGAAACCAGTTCAGTGAGATAAGCAGATAGAAATTCAGTGGGATTAACATAGTGTATGGCGGGTTGTGGGTAGCGTTTCAGTTGGATGAGCACAGAGTGGGATGGTCCATATTAAGTGATGTATGTACTGGGTTGCCACAGCTGTTACCCCAAAGTGGAATGGAGCCATTCTGTTTCTCCTCTAAGGGCTCTTGAAACCAATGACACTGTCCAGATCTGAGTTATGATCCCGGTAATAGGATTTATTGTGCATCATGGGAGGATATCTTCGCTGACTTATCCACACAGTCACAGTTCTGACTTTTTCCTTCCTCTCTTAGGATTTTATGTTTTTCGAACATAACAACTAATGAAATGCCCACCAGAAATGTAAGTATAACTATGAACTCCAATGATTATTATACAGTAGAAAGATTCCAGTATAGATTTTTCTTAATTTAAATTTCTAAATTCAGTGTTTGTTTTAGGTTATCACTGTCTGAAATGATCTTTAAATCATTCTTAAGGAGGCACAAAACAACACTGAGACTACCAAATTTTCTTGCTTTTTACTTGCTGTACAAAGTTAAGTGCCTGTTACTGCTGTTTTTGTTGTTTTTACTGCTGACATTTAAGGGGAAAGTGCAGATCAGTGGGGTTATTAAAGGATCAAAGAACTGAATAGTGTCTATAATGTAATATGTAATATACAGTATATAATATATGCCTAGTGCCTGCCATCTGTAGTAATATTAGTTTTACGCAAGAGGGCACTAGAACCTTCATATAGATTTGAGGCACAATAATTGTTATGTGTAACACAATAGCTCTGCCAGTAGTGCTGGTTACTCACAGTCCCCTCACTGTGCATTTGGACATAGGTTCAGTCCTCTCAGTCTCTGCAGAGTTTGCATGTTCTTTTCTTGTACATATGGGTTTCCTCAAGCAATCCAAAGACATGTTTCGGGTGAATTGGTCACTCTGAATTTCTCATTGTGTATTTGAAAAAACAGCAATTTAAATGTGTTGTAAATTTCAGTGGTAACACCACAGTTTGTCGTAGCAGTTTAGGCAGGTGAATACTTTCTACACCCACTATGTATATGTAAGTATGTGTTATATCTGTGTACCTGTATCCGTATCTGTGTGTGTGTGTGATTGCCCTGTGATGGACTAGTGGCCTGTTCACAGTGTGTCCTGCCTTGTGCCCTTTGTTTTCAATATAGGCTCTGGACCACCACTGCTCTGCATTAGGACCAGCGGTTATTAGAATGAATGAGTCAACTAGTCATTGAATCAAAGCCAAGTGTAAAACACTATTTAGGATGGAAGACATTCCATTAAAAAGCCCTCTTACACACTTACACGCACAGACATGCATATTTACTCACTATAGGCAGTTCAGAGGGAGGAAACTGAAGTACGCAGACAAACAAAAGAGGAACAGACAAACTCCACAGACAACTAGTGCCTTATTTGCACCCAAAAAATTCAGATTACTGATTGTACTGCTGGGACATGCGCACATGTATAGTTTGTAATTGAGCAAATTGAAGGTATAGTTTTAAGCACAAGTTTTAAAGGCACGATTTTAAATGTTTTATAGTAACGTTTTTTTTTAGTCTCAGTTTTCTTCTTTGAAAATATAATTTATTTCTTGAAAGAATTTATTTCATAGGTTGCTTAATGAAATGAATGTCATGACGGATTTTTAAATGCATTTTGGTTAAATAATTAATTTTATTGTGACATGCAAATTTAAAATGCTTAAATAAAAATATGTATAATTTCTAAATGTGTAGAACTTTATTGCAAGTTTATTACTGTGTGGACTGAATTCACTGTAAATTATGGTTATTTTTCAGATCTGTTTTAAGTAGGTATATAGATGAATGCAGTAAAAGAAGTCAGGGATTAAAACAATTAAAAAAATGTATAATGCTTGCATACAAAGTTAAAGATGGACAAGCTTGTTGAAATGTGCCTTCGGAAAAGCCAAGCCAGCCTGCCACGGGTCTCGGTCTCAGTGCCTCCTCCACTCAAAGTTTGCAAGGCAGCCCCTTGTTTGCATGTGTTTTTCAGTTCTCAGTTCTTATTGTCCACTGTTTTTTTCATTTTTTTATTGAACTTGTTTTATTTATTTTTAGGAACATACATATGTGCATATCTGCTTACATTTTGATATAATAAAACGTTTGTATGTGTAGTATATAAAAATACCTAACAACAAGAACAACAAATTTTCGGAGCAATAAACATTGCCTCCCCCATATACTCCACTTTTCAGAGATTGTCAGCTTTTTCTTGAACAATATTAAACTGGACTTGGAATTTCGAAAAACAGAATCTACTGTAGTTTTCCGTCAGATAGACAGATCTGGGATAGCTGCCATTACAATGGCTGGGTTATGTTTGCTTTTAGCTCCAGTCAATGGATATTTATGATTTGGTAAATGTTTATGTGGCGGGGGATGGTGCGTTAGCACAGCGGGCTTGGCTGGGTCCTGCTCCCTGGCAGGTCTAGGGTTCAAGTCCTGCTTCAGGTGCCCTGTGATGGGTTGGCATCCCATCCTGGGCATGTCCCCTGTGCTACCAGTCCAGGCTCCGGCCTGCCATGACCCCACCCAGGACCAGTGGCCTCAGACAGTGTGTGTGTGTGTGTGTGTGTGTGTGTGTGTGTGTAAATGTTTATGTGCTCATTAAAGTTTAGAGCCTCAACCTACTAAACCAACCCGCAGTGTAAGATACACTACCAAGTGCGGGGGGGCACTCCTTGACCTTGAGTGCAAAGGAGAGTCATTAGTGGTAGAGCATCATCTGTGTTCTGGTTCATAAGGCCTATAAAACATTTTCTAAATATTATTCATTATGTAGTATATAGAGAATATATAAATTTTTATGCTTAATATATTCTATACTAAGATATAGTGCAAATACTCTTCATGCCTTGATTTGTGTCTGATTTTTTTTACTTCTTGTACCCACACTTGAGCTGCTACCCCTTTTTTCCTTCTGTCCACCCTTTATTGTGGAAATGTAACTGCACATAGAATGTGAAGGTGCCAGTTTAAGGTTCCTACGTGAAGAAGATAATCATCATAATTGTCGTGGAATTGCTGGTAGACTGTTTTTTCAGTGACAGCACTTTGGTGTGTTTGGACTTGGTCTAAATGCATGCCTGTCAGTAATTTAATTATAAGGTTTAGCTTTTTAATTTGTAGGGGGCGTCGTGGTGGTGCATTGGGTTTGGCTGGGGCCTGCTCTGTGGTGGGTCTGGGGCTCGAATCCTGCTTGGGGTACCCTGTGGTGGAGTGGTGTCCCGCCTGGGGTGTGTCCCCTGTGCCCTGTGTTGCTGGGTTAGCCTCTGGCTTGCTGTGACCCTGCTCAGGACTAGCGGTTGTAGACATTGTGTATGTGTTCTTAATTTGTGACTTAATTCAACCCATCTTTGTCACAAGAAAATGTCTTAGACGTTGAGTCTAATTGATGGTAAATGCTTTCACCAAAAATAGGCAGTGTATTCTTCTTTCGGGGGGGTGCGGTGGCGCAGTGGGTTTGGCCAGTGCCTTGCTGTGTGGCAGGTCTGGGGTTCGAGTCCTGCTTGGGGTGCGGTGGCCCTGTCTTTCTCCCTGTGTTTGCCTCCCCCGCCATGCAGAGAAAGGACCTGGCAACCCGCCTCTGTTTCCTCCCTTGACATGCCTTGAAAACCACACGAGTGGTCGCTATGGGTCAGCTTCGACTCGGCACTTACCATACCGTACTATTCTTCTTTCTGCTTTTTAATAAGAGAATGCTTATAGGTGACACAGACGTACACTGGGCACTCAACTTCCGTGCACAATTGGAACAGTAAGTCGAAAGTTGTTTACAGCAATCAGTAAACACTAAGTCATACACATGTCTGTCAGTATTTATTCTCTGTAAAAATCTCAGACAACACTACTTTATAGAATACAATAAATCCATCAATCAATAAATAATACAATAAATCTGTCAATTAAAAAAAATACTCTTGTCTGATGTAGGGTGTCTGCAACCCTTTCTAGAATACAGCATGCACTGATATTCACAGCAGTTGATAGTGCACTAGCATTAGTCCTACTTTTTCTGTGCTAATCATATGAATCGTACACAATGTGCTGTCATTCAAATTCAAAACTCTCATTATACGCAGTATTTGATAGTCTGTCAAAGAATAGGAGTTAATTGCACTGCAGATCTGTATCTGCTGTGGATGCAGATGCTGTAGAAAGCACATGTTTTCTATTTTATTATATGTTTTCTCTAGTAAAAACTCCATGTCTGCCCTGTACTGCCTCACACCCAGTCACTCCACTGTATTAAAATATCAGGACAGTTTTATTCCTTGTTACAGATTATCCATCCTTTGTCTTTTGTTGTCTTTTGTTTATTCCCAAGGAAGAAAACAGTGCAGGAAATAGGGTCCTGTGATCCTTGACCCATCAGTGGACAGCAGGATTGTTTTAAATGGTGTTCTCTAAAATAGTTTAGAGACTTCTTCAAACCCTGTGAACCCTTGCAGTTCTAGACTGGTGTTGCGACAAGGGACCCAAGTACTGCTCACTAGGGAAACAGGAGGGGTGCTATTGTTGTACATTTGAGAAACATCATTAACCTGAATTTCTTCTGGAAGATATTTACTGGTATGAAATATCTCCTAAGCAAATAAATGTCAATTCTGCTGTTTGTAGTATCTTTATTTGCTCTATTTTGTGGGCGAGCTGGCGAAGTTCACTCCCATCCCTCTGTTTTTAATAAATGTTTGAACCTTTTAATTGTTCACCATGTGCAGTGATGCATATTGCTTTGGTCTGCAGTAATTATATTACATTGTTTGAGCTTTGTTCTACTTTGCCATATTTTTGGTTTCTGTTCTTATTTTCAAAGGTCTCTTGGTCCCAGGGGAGAACTGCCAGTCCAGAAAACCATGTTAGCACACACTCAGAGTCGAGACCACTTCAGGAAATCTGGTTCTGGGCTGCCTTTCAAGGTTTTCCATCTTCCCGGGACTGGGGTTGCTTTGTTTCATGATCAAACAGAAGAATATTGCTGGTCAATATCAGGACTAGAGGGAAGCTTTGAATGCGTAAGCAGTGCTGGGATAACCAATGCTGCAGCACTTAAGCCTTGGACAGTCCTTAGTTAACCGAAACTACCATGGCTGGGGTATCCAGAGCTGTACTATCTAAAACTGGGGTAGCAAATTCTAGAGTTAATACAGCTATCCTCTATAAAATTAATATCCAAAACTGGAGAACCTATGTTGTGGTAACTAATCTAAGGTTAAACAAAAATAGTCTGAGTAGTGTTGTGACATAACTCGCTTAACTGAGTTAATTTGTTCAGTGAAATCATCACGTTAGGCAAATTCCTGTTGTGGAGGGATCGAATTACCACGAATTCTTACAGGAAGAAACTTAATCAGAGGACAAAAAAAATTCTAACCTGAAATTAAACACACACACACACACACACACACACACATTTTCAGAACCGCTTGTCCCATACGGGGTCACGGGGGAACCGGAGTTTATGTATGACAGTGATAACACCATCATATTTTGTAATATTTGCAAAAAAAATGTTATTTTTAGCTAGTCTTTTATAATATACTTCTATTTGCTCACTCATTATCGGTAACAACTGGTCCAGTGCAATGGAGACTGCCCCTCAAGTATAGAGTGTGAGACACAATACACGGTACATTGGTCATAGACATTTAGATGATTGGGCTCATGAATGTTTATAATACTAAGAAATATCCAAGATATTCCTCAAGATCTCTACCTATGTCGCCCTGCAACGCACGGATGGTCCTTATGTTGTTAGAGGCACAGTATAGCATTACTAACAAATGTTTGACACTGTTGATCATCAGATGATCTTCTTTTGGTTGCAAGATTAAAGCTTTATTTTCGCTAGTGTAAAGGTAGTCGTGTTGGTAAAGCTGTTTTTATGACTGTGGCTTGTGTGCGTGACTGCATTCCTTCACCAACAAAAGCACAAGTTTCACATGTTCTCAGCCCTACTTTCTGAAAAACACAATGATTTGAATAGCAGAGTTTATTGTTACATGTTTATACTTTATTTCTACAAGGACTCAAAGAGCCCACGTTCCTATCTTACCTCTTAGTGTAATAGCCTTGGTCAAGGTACTTACACTGAATTGCTCTGGTAAATATTACCCCGCTGTACAAATGGGTAAATTACTGAAAGTAGCTCAACATTTTAAATTGGTTTGGAGAAAAACATAATCTAAAAGCTTCACAACCCAACAACAATAGTAATAATGATAATAAGTAAAATGACCACATTGCTTTTGTACTGAGTATATAATACCACTGTATGGAATAACAACTGTTACATATATTTTATAAAACATACAAAGTTATATCGAACTATATATACTTTTCTTTGTATTTGAAAACATTACCTGTGGGATGGGTGGAATTTTCATTCTTGGCTTTTTAAACTGTAGAAACACGTTTGCTTACCACTGGGTTAAAAGGACTAGTACTGGAGAAAGGTTATGTACGAACCCTAACTGGGGTTCAGGGCTGTGATATTTCAGTGTGATACTGCAAAGGCTCTGCTACATTTGACTTGTATCTAGCTTCTTTCATGCACCATGGGTGACTATTCCTATAAGTATCAGGATCAATGGTCCAAAGGTCATTAAGCATTGGATCACTGTATAACCTTCTGCTGAATTCTGAGTCTCCCCCAAAAACCTCAATTCACTCACTTGATGTTCATGTCTCAGATCTTCTGACCATTTTCGGACCATTTTCATTCAAAGTAAAAGCTGTACCAACTTCATACAGACAAAGGCTGCCCATAATTCATGTGGACACACCACCTTGCCTGGGAGAAATCAGAACCAGATGTCCTGCTGTAACTAAGACAAATGAGCTGCTATTGTCATTATCTGGGCCCCTGCCTCATTCCATGCCAACAGCTCTAGACAAAGCAAGGCCCATCCTGGAACCAGGGCTAATCTTTATTGATCCATTCTCCATAAAAACCCAAACCAAGCAGAGCGGACCTGCCTGATTTGAATGGCAGAAGTTCACCTTTGCAGAATTTAATGCATGTCTTTGAATTCAGAAAATAAAGAACAAATGTTTGAAATCCACACGCTTACAGCAGGATTTTCTTGTGTAACAGTAAACGTAACAATGCAGACAGATATGTAGTACATTTGCACATTATTGGATTTATGTTGATTTAGCCTTTTTACTCAGGGTTAGTTTGTATCTTAAAAACAAATAGTCAACCAAAGGGAGCCTACTTTATGTGAAAATATGAAGTAGTCCACAGGAGTTTCAGAAGCCTTCTTAAAAACTTCTGTTATAACAGAAACTAAATATTACCATAATATTATAGTGTCACATTTTCAGACATAATTTACATTGAACAAATTAGAAAAGCTCAGTCACTGTATTTCTTGCTCTGATATAATAAATGCTTTTTGCAAGGATTTACCAAGACTGCTTTGAACAGGATTTGGTAATTTGTTGTTTAGTGCCATTCTGGGAGAATTTTTTTCTACTGTACTCGGGGAAAAAATAGTTAAGGAACCACGCCTGCAGCCATCTGCTCTTTTACAGACAGTGTTCTGGATACTGTTCATTTATACGGCTCTCCCACCAATGACGCTGCTTCCCTGTAAAAAAAAAAAAAAAAAAAAAAAAAACATCATATGAGGCATTTAATTCAAGAGGTTGTAGAAACCAAGTGTACTATTGTGGAAAAGCCAGAGAAACACGTTTGTGTTTCTTTAGTGTTTTCATGTTTTTTAAGTAATGGTCCGATCAGTATGGTGATGGATTATTTAAGAATTGTTTTCATTTGTATTTGCTCAATGATACAGTTTGTTTGCTTTGACCACAGGAATGCAGGTGCACTTCTCACAGGTAAGGATGATGTGATGTTGATGATGTTGTATGTATCTGGCTGCCTTAAAGAGACAATCCGTTTTCAATGTACTTTAAAGCTTTTAAAATTGTTTTAGAGCTGCTTTTTCTTTTTTTTTTTTTTTACAGTTTTGCTTGCTCATTTACTTTGAATTGATCACCTTTTGCTGAGTGTAGAGCTTAAGACAACCAAAATAATAAATCTTCATCATTTCTTGTTCTGTGTATGCTTTGGTGTATTATTCTGTGTCATTTCACTTTGCCCCAGTCTTATCCTTCCATTATTTTTTTCATCTTCCCGTTGCAATTGTAAAAGAGGAGTAATCTACGAAATAGGCTGGAGAGACACATTAAACATACCTTAATTTTATACAAAAAATAAGTGATAACATTTTGTAATGGAATTGTTTTAAAATTATGACTGTCTTCAGACTGATAAGAATTTTTCAGTTTAACTGTCTTTTTCTCTATGATTAAAATTCTACAGTGGACTTCAGCTTTGAACAAATGAAAATTTAGTGGGCTGTTTGCTTTTGCAGGAGTATATATTTAGGAGGTTTGTCTAAAACAACGTGTAATTAAGTCGTGCTGCTGAAGCCTCTTAACCTTGAAGTGACTTGATGTGTGTGATCCAACCCCAAGGCAGACTGGGTGGGCTACAAACCCAGATGTGATCTCTCTCTATTTATGGCCTTTAGGATTAGAAAGACCAAACACTGCAGGTCTTTGCAGTCTAGACAATTACAGAAAGCGACTCCCATGCTCAATACAAAGAACAGTGTAAACTGTTATTATTAAATTCTTTTATTATGGTTTTTATTTGGTGGATGCCTTTATCCAGGGCAAATAGCTATCCCATGACAGGATAAATACATTAAAATGCAGAGTGCCTTTGTGTAGGGTGCAGGGGTTACATAAGACCTATCTTGATTTACAGTAAGTACAGCACCAATACAAGAGCAGTTCTTAAAAAGAACATTTCTGTAAAGAAACTAAATGTGAAGTGTTCACCTTTTCATTAACATTTGCCTTTTCTTCTAGAGCACATTCTAAACTTGGCATCCACAAAGAACAAATAGCTTTAAAACTGACTTTTGTAACACTTTTTAAAATGTGACGTGTCTAAGCAGTTGGCTAGTTGTCTAAATTAATACACATACACGGAAACTCCTTGTTCCGGGTTGGGTCGTGGCAAGATGGAGCCTAATCCGGCAGCACAGGGTGCAGGGCTAGAGGGGGTGGGGACACACCCAGGATGGGACATCAGTCTGTCGCAAGGCACCTCAAGCAAGACTCAAACCCCAGACCCACCAGAGAGCAGGCACAGGTCAAGCTCGCTGCGCCACCACACCCTCCCCTCGAAATTATATATGTTAACAATGAATGATTTCCTTCTGAAAAACAAATAAATAATAATCTGTCCAAAGGTTTATGTGCAAAAGTTTGCCTGTGAACAATGATAAAGAACAACAGTTTAATTAGTCCAAATGAAGCATTTTTAATTCAAGTTTACATGCCAAAAAGGAGCTGTGCTGCTGAGACTTTTTCATGTTTATTTAATTAAATTTACAACGTAGTGTTAAATTTAACATGAAACTGACAAATGCGCGCTGGTTAAATACTGTTACTGTGTGTTATGTTGGTGATCATGTTATGTTGAAAGGAATGCTGTGGAAAAAGTGCTGTCCATGTATTCTGATGGATTTTGATCTGTTAATTTCTTAGTTTTTTGATTTTACCTCTGTATATGACATATAAAGATGGATTTGGGCTGTCCTACTACTTTAAGACAAATTCATGATCCATTATTGCAAGTTTGACCTGTTGCAGCCGCAATGACGATGAGATAATCCATACACAGTCCATATGAAACGTTCTGCAAAGCTTTGGATGGTACTGCTGGTGTGTTTTAACAATCATGGGAGCTCTACAACCGCAAGAAAAGAAATAATATGTGTGTCTATTTTAGATGCAGGTCTGTGTCCAAGAAATCTGTGCTCATGGTGCAAGCTGAGTTACTGTAGTTTAGGGCAAAGAAATGTCTACTTTTACTGTGTGTTAGACCTGAACTCCAAGTATCTGTGCAGCGATTAATTACAGCCATGATCCTTACGTGTCCATAGAGAATAAAATCTTATTGTGGTGGTGTCTGAAGTCAGTATGCTTGGTGACTGATTTGATGAAACACGGAAATTATACTACATCCATATTTTATAGCCAGTTCATCATTTCCTGGAGTATGTCTTTTTCCCTGAACATTAGAAATTTTAGGAAACCATTGTTGGTAACATCATCAGTATCAACTGCCATTGTGGCTGCTCATTGGACATGTGGACTTTGGAGAGTGCAATGTGGTGTAGGAAGTCAGACAGTTAGATAATCCCCACACCCCCAACACCCACACAGACATACCAAGCCATGTTTCCTGTATAAATAATGACTCAGTGCTTTCATGTACAATTCTGTTGCAGTTGAAACTGAATTGCTGCTCAATAGTAATGTGAACACCCAGGGGGTGCGGTGGCGCAGTGGGTTGGACCACAGTCCTGCTCTTCGGTGGGTCTGGGGTTCCAGTCCTGCTTGGCGTGCCTTGTGATGACCTGGAGTCCCGTCCTGGGTGTGTCCCCTCCCCCTCCGGCCTTACGCCCTGTGTTACCGGGTTGGCTCCGGTTCCCCGCGACCCCGTATGGGACAAGCGGTTCTGAAAATGTGTGTGTAGTAATGTGAACATTTTCATGGTTTTTTTATTTATTTATCTATCCATCGTATGTTCAAAAACAGGTCTTTAGGAACACAGGGCAAGCTTTAAGCTGTAAAACTGGCTTCATGTAGCCAAAGTTTAACAACTGTATCATTGATGTTCATCAAATCCACTGGTGTGGGCGTGCACGTGGGACAGTAATCCAGCAGATTTTTTGCAGTTCATTGCTGTTCTCTGCATGGGCATCCAGGGCTGTCTGCTAGTCCCATTTTCTACATGTGTGCCCTGAATCGGTTGTGCCTGGTGTGTAATCGGTTTAGGCGCTCCCACCAGTGTCGGTGTAGCTGGCTTCCAGGCAGTTCAGAGGATGGCACTGGGATAAATCTGTGTAGCCATGAGTCACCGGTCTTTGTCCATTGCTTTTGCCATTCAGCTTCCGCCCAGGCCTTCGGTGACATGCCACTGCTGCTGTGAAGCAGCTGCATCACGCACCGATGGAATGGGCTTCGAGATTTCAGGCAGAGTTGCTTTTGTTGGCCAGAGGTAACAGTGGTTAGGTGACTGTAAAGCAATGAGCTTTTATCGTTTAAGGAATGTTTTGCTAACGCTATGCATTGTGTGTTTGTCCTGATATCAGGAGGAGGTAGAGTATGCCACTTACAACAGGTAGGTAATTTGATGGTGTGGAGCAGATGCAACCAGATACAATTCTCATTGTGGTGTTTAAAGCTCAGTCTACCTTGTTAATGTGGGCACTTCTAGCCCATACTGGTGGACAGTATTCTGCTACAGAGTATATGAGTGCTACTGAGGTTATTTGTAGCACTTTGAAGTTTCCTCCCCATGAGAGGCCAGCTAGTCTTCTCAATAAGTTGTTCCTTGCATTTACTTTCTTTGACATTTGGTCTAAATGGTGTTTGTAAAAGAGAGTTCTGTCAAGTGTTACTCCAAGGCATTTTGGGAAATTGTTTGAAGGAATAGCATTCCCTTTGCGTGTAACTTTCAGTCTGTAGTCTGCTAAGGCATTAGTGAGGTGGAAGCAGCTACGTACAGTCTTACTGGCATTGAGCTTAAGTCTCCAGTTTTGAAAGTAGTCAATTTGTTTAAATCAGAACTTAATGTCATTTCTATTTCTTTGAAGTTTTTTACTGCGGTTAATAAAGCAATGTCATCTGCATAGATGAACTTCTTGGACACTGTTGTTGGTATATCAGCAGTGCTGTATATACGTTGAACAACAGGGGAGCAAGAACCGATTCTTGGGGAACATCGTTTTTCAGGAATCTTTTCTTGCTGCTGTCTTTCTCTAGTATCATTGTGAAGCTTCGGTTGGTTGTCAGAGTAAGTATAAACTTAACTAATATCTTGTCTGGAATTCTTTGGTATAGTTTCATTGCTAGAGCTATGTGCCAGACTGTATCGTATGCTGCTGACAGGTCAACGAACACGGTGCCACTTTTTAGGCCTTTCTGAAAGTTCTCCTCAATGTTTTCAGTTAGTAGCATGATTTGGTCAGTGGTGCGTCTTCCTAGTCGGAAACTGGCTTGTTCATCCAGGAGCTGTGGGTCAACTATTGGCTGGATGGGGTTATAGACTAATCTCTGGAATAGACTATATGTAATGCACAGCAGGCTGATAAGTCAGTAGCTACTAGCTTCTTCTGCTGGTTTATTCGGTTTAAGTATCCCAAGCACTTTTGCATGTCGCCATATTTTCGGAATTTAGTTTTGTTTAAGACATATGTTACGGAAGATCCTAAGCCAATTGATAGTCTGTTTGCTAGCATTTATGATGAATTCTGGGTGTATGTTGTCCAGGCCTGGAACTTTACCACGTTTGAGACATTTGATTGCGATATCCATTTCTTGAGGTGAAAATTCTTGATACGGTCCCATATCTGCTGAAGGTTTTAGTTCATTGGGCACTTTACAGGTAAACATTTTATCGCGTTCTGCAAATTTGCCATTTTTGATGAAATATGTGGCTACATCTGCAGCTTTGAGGGTTGAAGAAAGGTATTTTCACCTGATCGCTGAAGTTGGTGTGTGTTTCTTGAAGCAAGATCGCAACTGCATTGTGTTCAAATAGCAAGTTGCTTGATGATGTCACATTTGGCAGGTGTCAGTCCTTCAACGTTAAGTTGTAGAGCTGTTGGGTCAGTCAAGTCTTGGAAGGCTTTTCTCGGCAAAATTCTTTTTTTGTGAATTTGCTTGCATGGTAGTAGTGAGACCAGTTTGATCAATCTGAAGAGTGCTTAGCCATCAGGGATATTGCCCGGGGGTCACCGCGAGGAGGTAGCTCTTCTTGCTTTTCATGATAATAGCGAGAGATGCAAAAGTGGGATTTTTCTTTGGAATTGAACCAATACTCTTCTTGGATTTGATTTACATTGAATGGTTTTCCTAGCACTTTGGACCATGTTAAATGGCTGGTAGAAATGAAAAGTGTTAGCCAAAAAAACCAATCACTCTTTTCAGTTAAGATATGAATATGCTTTTACTGCCTATTGTGTACCACTAGGTTCAACCTTAATTTCTTACTTTCAGACAAATTGCTGATTGTCACCATTGCCACTCAAGAGACTGACAGCTTCCTTCGCTTCATGCAGTCAGCAGGTTACTTCAGCTACACTGTTAAGGTACATGGAGAGGTGTTTCCCATGAGCATGCGGTAATATACAGTATGGTAGTAATTGCTGTGGAATGGAAATTTATATAGAGAGTGTTATAAGCAGCATGATCGTACAATGGGTAGCAGTGGTGCTTCACTTAGCTGTGAGATTGAATGTGGGTTTGAATCCAGCTCAGTCTGTGTAGAGTTTGCATGTTCTCCCTGTGTGCGTATGTGTGCGTGTGTGTGTGTGTGTGCGCAGATTTCCTCCAGGTATTCCGGTTTCCTCCCACAGTCCAAAGACATGCTGTTCAGGTTCCCTCGGTAGCTCTAAATTGCCCATAGTGCATGA
Source organism: Scleropages formosus (assembly GCF_900964775.1). Taxonomy (NCBI): domain Eukaryota; kingdom Metazoa; phylum Chordata; class Actinopteri; order Osteoglossiformes; family Osteoglossidae; genus Scleropages; species Scleropages formosus. The sequence goes on along the minus strand of NC_041808.1, from coordinate 19,248,718 downwards.
GTGTATGTGGATTAACTTTTCATTCATGGCATCCTGCCCATATGTACCCTGGATCCATGGCGTACCCTACCTCATACCCCATGCTTCCCAGATAAGATGCAACCCACTGCATTTGTGCGCTGGGCAATCCGTTACTGAATGAATGAATAAATACTAAATCTTGATACAATAAATCTGAATTAATCGAAAAAGTCTAAGTCATCTTATGGAAAACATCAGCTAAATGAATAAATGTAAACATAATGTCTCAGTCCCTTGGCTGACCTTCCAATGCTTAGCTCACAGCTGCAACCCATCACATAGTTACTTTACTAAAGAGTCTCACCCAGGGCTGAGAACAAGAACCTGCAACCATTTGGTTATGATGCTTGCTGCTGAAAAATGGCCATGCCACACCAATCACATTTACTCATACCAACAAAGTAAAAATCAGTCTTATTATTTCTGTTTTCATAACTAAAATGGTTGCTTGAAACTGAAGAGTGGCCGTTGTGCCAGCATCCTTCGCTTATGTACCAATAAATGAGGAGCTGTACGTTGAGGAGAAAGCCCAGGAGTGGAGAGATTTCAGAAACATGACCCTGCTTCTTCCCTTACAGGTGATTGGGATGGGTGAGAATGTCACTAGTGGAGGCCAGAGAACTCAACTGCTGAGGGATGTGATGGGGACACTGAGCAGTGAGGACAACCTTGTGGTCATGGTCATGGGCAGGTAGGATGATTCGTACTGAGGAGAATTTCAGTTGTTCCACCAGTATGTGGTGAGAGTCTGTGTGTTGTGAGATGTTCAGCAGTGCTGAAACCCAGTTGACGCAGATCACTTATTGTACATCCAGCATCTGGAAACGATTGTAATGCACTGCTGCAACCTGATGACTTGCTGTTGGTGTACCCTTTAGCTATGAAGAGGTCATTGCCCCAGCATTATTCTGAAATGTTTTGTTTGCACTGAGGAAAATACAATGTGATCCATACACACAGTAAAGGGTATTATGGTATCTTATAAAGTTTTTTATAGTGGCTGTTAGCCCAGTTTTTCCAAGATCAGTTTTGTCAACTGAAATCATTCATTCAAGATTATAAAAATAAACTTGTTTTTTTTTTTCCAAGTCCATGGAAGAAATTCATATATACATACATACATACATATATTTATATACATATGTCTACTTCTATACATATATATATATATAAAATGTAAAGAAAAATGTTAAAGGACATTTTTCATTTCCTTTGTTTAGCTTAGATGTTATCTTTGCTGCGGATCCAGGGGAACTTCTAAAGAAATTCTACCAGATCAACCACAAAGTGGTACTGGCGGTCCAGAAGCTTATCCAGCCAGAGGAGAGAATGGCCCAGGGACCCTTGTCAGAGCTCAATGGGAAGAGACCCCTTGGCTCTGTAGGTTAGTAATGGTGCCCTTGTACTGGAGGGTTTCTTTGTGTGTTTTTCAGTGTATGGCTCGCAGTTTTGCATTTCTCAGAAATGTTCACCTTCTATACAAATACATTTTTTGGACATTCAGTCTGAGAGTTAGAAGCACCTAAACTCCTCTGGATTCCTTTCATTCATGCCTCATATTCTGCATTCAAAAGAATTTGTATGTCCAGGCATCTTTCAGCAGATTTTACATTCAAAATGCTCTAGTTCACCAGCAGGTCACCACTGTAATAAACACAAGTACATAAGAATTATATTCCTCATTGAATTGTCATTACAAACATTTAAAAATTGAGTTTCTACAGGTGACTATCTAAAAATGCAAAGAATGACTACCTGCAAGACAATTATGAATTGTTTTTAAATACAAGATGTAAGATAAAATGGTATTAAAGTATATAAAAGTATTTATGTAGCAATATTTTTCCCTGCATTTCACTAAGTTGTCTTTTTTCACAAACTGGCCCATATTTTTTGTTGAGTAAAAAGAAGAGTTTAAGTGAAGTCAAGTTGCAGAATAAGTGCAATACTTCATTCTGCCTGTCATAGTCTGTCAAGTTACTTAAACAAGACTGAAGACCTTTTCCCCTTTCTGGATTGGTTGTATCTACAATAAAACAGTACATCCATCAAGTAAAGTGGGGGTGAGAGGTTGTGGTTTATGCTCTTGAAGAACATTTAAGTTCCCCTGCAAACAATTTAATTTACATTGTGAGTTTTCCTTTGCATTATCCTTTTTTAAAAGAGGAAAAGAATTATGAAATAATGAACAAACAACCTACACATGTACAACAATCATTGTGAATAGCTGTTCCTCTCCATGTCCTCCTGCATTCCCACCTATTGCTGTTTCCCAGGCCTCATTGGATATGCTCCATATATTAACAAAATATTTGAGCAGCGAAACCCTCTGGAGGATGATGATGATCACCTTTTTTACACCAGACTATACTTGGACCCACTTCAAAGGGTGAGTGGCATTTCCCATTTAAACTTAAAACTAGGTAAGAGGGTTATTTTTCTCCTACTTTCTTGGCCTCTGAGTTTTTACTTGTTTTCCTCTCCTCAGTTGCCACATGACAGTGCTGTAACAACTAATTATGTTGTTACAGTACTATTTAATTCTGGACTGAATGGTCTGCCTGGTTATGTTGCAGCCTTGTAGGCACTCTTTTGGCTTGTACAAACCTATCCTTGTAAGTGACCTTGGACAAAGGCATCAAGTGTTTCAGGTTAATTGGTGCCTCTATATTACTCATAGGGTGTGACTGTGTGAGCAAGTGATTGTGTGTTTTGCTACCCTGTACTGGAGTGATTGCCTGTTCAAGGTGTACTCACAGTAGCCTAGTACCCTCTGCTTCCAGGATAGGCTTTGGACCTGCCTTCAACAAGCTGTTAATGATAGTGAGTGAGTGAATAATAATAATAATAATAATAATAATAATAATAATAATAATAATAATAATAATAACAGCAGTAAACAGTGTACACTTTATAGGATGCGAAGTGCTATTAAAAGAAACAAGGCACTACTTAGAGATTTGAAAGAACAAGAAGATTTGATTTTAAAATTTGAATATTATTCCTTCTTGGATGAATCTGTAGGAACTTCTGAATGTGACACTGGATGACAGGTGTGAGATCTTCCAGACCTTGAATGGAGCCCTCGGTGAGTGATAGCTCATGGCAAACGTAAACAGAAGGATGCGCCTTTCAAATGCACCCACCTACAGAAACTTCAAATGTCTGTGCCACCTTTCAGGTGAAGTCCGGTTGAAGTTTGAGCCCAAAAAGGCAAGAGTGAGGAACGCTGCATACGACACGCTACCAGTGGTGATCCACGGCGACAGGAATGCCCGAGTGAGTTGATGAACTGTTACTGACTGAGATTTGGGACAGTCAAGTTTAATGCATAAACACAGCCTCCATCTTTCTCTCCAGATTGAAAAACCCATGAGTTAAAACTAAAAATTGAAGGTGAATTTGTATGCACTCTGTGGATTCAGAGTTGAGTAATTAATAATACAAACAGTTTACTGTGTATTGAATTAATTATTGAACTTGATATTTTTAAGCCTTTGGGAATATATACAATTATAGTACAAAAAAAGTACATTATGGTCTGAAACTTCACGTGAGTGACAATTTTTGCAGTCTGGAAATATTACCCACCATATGCTATGTCAAACACTTTATTAAAAGGTGAAATTGTATTTAGTACAGGTATGCCCTGTACCTGGCCTTTAATCCTATTTAATAGACATAGTAAAATATTAATTGTGACTAATGATCACAGCTTAACTTCAGTTGGACGGTGTCTGCATGGTGCTATGTGAATGTGAGATGTGAGGGTGAAATTCTATTCTCCAGAGGCCAACTTGAGGCATCCAACCAAGTTTCTGTCTGACAGGTACCAGTGTATCAGTGGATAAGAGTCTTTTGTTTCACTCACTCTGTTGCTTTGACATTTGTATTGATTTTCACTGTAATTATTTAAATAATAAATTTAAACGTTTTCATCCTAGGTGAACCTCAACTCCCTGGGCAACTACATCCCCAACACTCTGGGTCATGAGCATGGGTGTGGCACATGCAATCAGGACATGTGGGACCTATCCCAGATCAGAGTGAGCCTCCTAACGATGCACCATACTCTGATATCCATACTGATGCTGGTGGCATTTTGTGGGGCTGTGTTGTCTTGTGTAATGAGAACATAAAGCAATTCAAACTGAATTTCATGTTACTGATAGTGCTTTGTGGGGGTGCGATGGTGCAGTGGGTTTGGCCTGTGCCTGCTCTCTGGTGGGTCTGGGGTTTGATTCCTGCTTGGGGTACTTTGCGACAGCCTGGCGTCCCGTCCTGGGTGTGTTCCCTCCCCCTCCAGCTCTATGCCCTGTGTTGCCGGGTTAGGCTCCGGCTCGCCGTGGTCCTACTCAGGACAAGCAGCTTCAGTCAATGTGTGTGTGTGATAGTGCTTCGCTGTCCGACTGCCACCGCTGCTGACCTGTCCAGGTTGTTTGAGAAGGGAGTTCCTCAGTCTACACTGCTGCCAGTGTTTGAGATAGATCAGAAAGGAATGGGAGGTTACATTTTGATCCCATGGAAAAAGAAAACCTGGCAGGTGGCATAGTGGTTAGAGTGGCTCCCTTGCAATTGAAGTACCCAGATTTTAATCCCATATCCTGCTGCGGTACTCTTGAATTAAGTCCGTACTCTGAATTGATACAGTAAAACTTATTTAGCTGTATAAATGAGTAAATGAATGTCAGCAACTTAACACAGAAAGTTGCTTTGGAGAAAAGTTTTAAACAAATACATGTAAATTCAGTGCTACGGATTAAATTTGAATAGCTAATACCATTAAAAAGGCTCCAGAATGTTAATAAATTCCACTTCCCAACTTAATTTTATTCCACTTCATACCGATGGACAGTTTGAAATATCCATCCAGTTTCATGAACTGTTTGTGCTGAGTAGGGTTGCAGTGAACTCGAGCCTATCCCGGAACCATTAGGCACAAGGCTGGAGGTGGAGTACACCGTGGATGGAACGCTAGTCCATTGCAGGGTAGCCACACATGCACACATTCACTAACCCATTCACACACTACAGACAATTTAGTGTCACCAATCATCTGAATTGTGTGTCTTTGGACTGCGGGAGGAAACTGGAATCAGTTACAAGCACCTGATGTGTGTCTCTTGTTTGAGGAACAGGTGACAATTTTCCCGAACACATGGAGGGTGCTGTTTGACACATGACCTGCTAGCACTACGTGCCTGTCATTGTTGGGCTGCTCATGCAGACAGCTCCCACCTGCAGCTCCCACAGACTGCTGGTGTCGGGTCCTCCATTTACTCCAGCTGTGTTTATAGTACCATCTCCCCTTCACTGTCCATACTATAATTTTAAGTGTGAACCTGGCTCGGTTTCATGTCTGCCTTCTGTGGTTATGACTTCCAGCAGAACTATGTGCTTACTTAATACCTACAAAAATTTAAATGTACTTCTCTTAATTTTCATCAAAGTTTCATTTTCATCAACCTTGAATGTGCTCATAGTAAACGAATGGGAAAACACTCATAACAGCACTGGAAGTGTGTTGTATTTACACATTTCAGACAGCTGTTGTAAATCTTTTACAACTTTCCCTTTGTTTACGTGTGAAAACAATGTTTGTGATTTTTTACGTCACTTTTTAAAATCAGCTGTCCTTTCACACATGCTGCTTTTGTTTTATGAAGGAATATCCGCGCGTCACCCTGGGTGTGTTCATCGAACAGCCGACTCCCTTTCTGCCCGAGTTTCTAGAGCGCTTGTTGGTGCTGGATTACCCAAAAGACTGCCTGAGTGTGTTTATCCATAACAAAGTGCGTATCCTCCATGTCTGTGGTCACAGGATGTTTTCTGTCACACATGGTCTGACCCCGGCTTCCTCTTACTGTCCAGGAAGTTTACCACAAGAAACATGTCCGGAGGTTTCGGGAGGAAAATGGGACCATCTTCAAGAACTTCAAAGTTGTGGGTCCAGAGGAAGGTCTGAGCGAAGGAGAGGCAAGAAACATGGGGATGTATGTGAAACATATCTCCTTCATGTGCTTGTGGGGAAGCTGCTCTTCCCGGCAGTCAGTAGGTGAACAAAAGCCAACCCAAAGTACTGGGTTTCCTTGCCCTTCCTCAAATTACCAGTGGCAACTGAAACCCCATTCTGGGTTCTGATTTATGCCTTGGTGTGGAGTAATTATTGCTTACCACGGTGCTGTTCACTTTATTTATTTCAGAGGAATAGAGTTCTTTCTCTCATCTTGAAACTTGGAAGTGTGTCAGAAATGTGTAACTGGCATAATTCATAACCACTGGTGGCATCCATGGTAACATGTGTAATGAGATGTTGCAGCTGAACTGCACACCCTGGAGAACTCTGTGCTTTCATATGCAGACTTCCCTTTCGCTTTGTCGTCAGCGTTTCAAAGCAAGAGCTGTTTTTAATCCATTTCCCGTAGGGACCTGTGTCGCCGGGATGTGGAATGTGACTTCTACTTCAGCATGGATTCCGATGTGACGCTAACAAACGGGGCGGCTTTGAGACTCCTCATTGAGCAGAACAGGTGGGGTCGCATGATGTGTCACGTCACTTGTCGTCCAACAGGGACCCATTTGACCAAGGAGACTGGAGGACCAGAACCATTGAAAAAATGAGTCAATTAGTTACAAAGAGGAACTTGTGGTTTTTCTTTTAGCACCAGTAAAGAGCAGCTGTGTTTTGCTCCGCTTCTGCAGTCAGCTTACGTTGCTGGGACGTCAGATGAGCAGATCCCCTCTTTTAAAGAGTGTCTTTTAAAATAATATGGATTGATGAGTCTGTGTCAGTGGGCTTGCTTCATAGCACTCAATAGCAATCCCACTGGAAGGAGCAGTATGGTGTAACATGTGGCGCAATGCTTAAAGGTGCTATTCTGATCCCTGGTGTTGGAATGCCACCTCTTGCTGTAGTACCCTTGAGTGATCTGCTTACCTGAATTTTCTCACCTGAATTTTCTCACCTGAATATACGGGGGTGCGGTGGCGCAGTGGGTTGGACCGCAGTCCTACTCTCCGGTGGGTCTGGGGTTCGAGTCCCGCTTGGGGTGCCTTGCGATGGATTGGCGTCCCGTCCTGGGTGTGTCCCCTCCCCCTTCGGCCTTACGCCCTGTGTTACCGGGTAGGCTCCGGTTCCCCGTGACCCCGTATGGGACAAGCGGTTCTGAAAATTTCTTACCTCTTACTAACCTGTATAAATGAAATAGCATGAAATAACACAACATTGCAAGTCGCTTTTGAGCGAAGCATTCAGAGTAAAACAAACTGTGTCCCATCAAAACATGATGATGATGTTAAACAATGCAAAACAAAAGCGGTTTGAATGTGTTGTAAATTTCAGCGGTAACACCACAGTTTGTGGTAACACTTTAGGCAGGTGAATACTTTCTGCACCCACTATGTATATGTAAGTATGTGTTATATCTGTGTATCTGTATCTCTGTGTGTGTGTGTGTTTGTAACAGTGAAACTGTTGTATCAGCTGCTGTTGTCTTGTTGTTTGACCACTTTGAGGAGCTGTACTGCCTTGAAAGTCATTTGATGGTCAATGACTCATAAATACCCTTTTATAACAAGTTTTTTCTTATCCACCAGAAAAATAATTGCTCCCCTTGTCAGTCGTCGGGGTAAAATGTCATCAAACTTCTGGGGAGCCTTGGGACCAGATGGCTATTTTGCAAGATCTGAGGGCTACCTGGACATTGTACGTGCAAGACGTGTGTAAGTGTGTGCGTGTGTGTCACTGTGTTTTAGTGTAGGGCAAACACTTCTGTAAATGTTCCAAACCCAACGTAAAAATTGTTCTTTTAATACATTCTTCACTGATTATGTAAAACTTTCATTTGGCACAAAATCTACTGAGCCTAGAGGTGCGGCTGGTGGCGTCGTGGTTGGAGCAGCTGCCTTCGGCCCTAAGGGTTCCCGCCTCTAGCTGTAGTGTCCTTGAGCGAAGTGCTTGCCCTAAAAATTGCTCCAGTACCTTCGCCCGGCTGTGTGCCTGGGTACCTACTTGTGTGGCCCTGCAATGGACTAGCATCCTGTCCAGGGTGTTGGGTGCCCCTGCCCCTTCAGCCTTAAGCCCAGTGTCTCCGGGAGAGGCTCCGGCTTGCCATGACCTCGCTCGGGACAAGCGGTTATCGAAACTGGTTGGCTGGTTCTACTGAGCTTAAAACAGTGCCTCACACTACATGGGTACACATTCAGCTGCCTCGATAAAGTTCACTGTTTATATGGGTCATTTGTTCTGACAGTTTCTCAACGAAATAAGAAAACTAGACCCTTATCCTGCTTTTACTGTCCGGGTATGAATCTTGGCTGTAGATGACTTGGAAAATATAAAAATGGACAATTTTCTTTCCAGAAATATTGAAATGAATTCAGTGTAAGGAGTCTTTGGTGTTTATTGTGCTTGTTCCCTCAGCGGAGTGTGGAATGTCCCGTACGTGGGCCATGTGTACCTCATAAAAGGCACGACTCTGAGGGAGCAGCTGAGGCAAAGGGACGCTTTCACACTGAGCAAACTGGAACCAGACGTGGCACTGTGCAGGAACATACGAGAACTGGTGAGACACATCCACAGCTCCCTGGTAACATACCGAAACCCTGTTTAAATTTACGTTTAATCATTTAGCAGACACTTTTCTTCAAAGCGATGCGCAACTCAGAAATAAAATAAATAGAAGTGCGTTGCACATAGACAAAGAGTGGTAGATGCATACACACAATTACTGATGCAGAAGTCAGCTTCTCCAGTGTTGTGTCCTGGTGAGTAGCTGCATGTAAAATCAATATGAAATACAGACATAATTGTGACCGATGGCGTGATGCAAATTGACGGAGCTGTTAGGAAATCACGTGAGAAGTGGGTCTGACAGATACGTGTTTTGAAACACTTCTTAAATGTTGGAAGGGATTCAGCAGCTCTGAGGGACACAGGGAGCTCATTGTAATGCACTAGAGCCAGAGCTGTGAACCTGCAGATTTTTGAATTTGAGTGAATGGGACTAGCAAGCAGCTAAAGGTGGAGGAGCAGAATGCTGTTGCTGCGGTGTAGGAAGTGATCAGACTCTATAGGTATTAATTTATTGCTAAACTTCACTAGTGGACTATTACAGAGGTGTGAGTCTTTTAACACCACTTTATGAATTTGACCAAGACCTTCTCCTATCTGGATTAGCAATAGCTCCGTTTTCTTGCGACCTGAATTTATCTAAACCTCAATTTTAGACCACAATGCTGAATTTATATTCCTGTTTACTACATAGTCTCAAATAACAGATACTAAAAAGAACGCTACTACAAATATCTCCTCGGATGCCAGCTGTTAGCTCGGTGGGCTGAAGTTGAAACCGAAGGGATGCAAGTGAACATATCCTTCACGTCGGCGGTCATAATGCATCGCCTCGAGCTGTGTCAGTGGTACAGGTCAAGCACATCGACTGAAATTGGTACCGTGTTCCCAAAACACCTGCAATGGCCTTGATCTACAATTTCCACACAGAACATTGCTGAGCAGGGTACTACAAAATCTTCTCGTTTACAACGACACCAACACTATTGTGTCTTTTATGTTTTCTCTGCAGGGCATTTTTATGTATATCACAAACTGCCATGAATTTGGAAGACTGATTTCCACAGCTAACTACAAGACTACTCACTACAACAATGACTTGTGGCAGATATTTGAAAACCCAGAGGTAAGTTCATTATGATTCATTGCTATTGTAACATGTCTCAAGGCCCATTTCTCCTTGTCGGCTAACAGCCTAAAGCCCTGATATTATCATCAAAGGCGATGTAATGCCGGGGATGAATCGTATCGCTTTAGAGCGCATGTTGGACTATGATGAAGGAGTCTTTGTTCAGAATTTTGTCAGTGCTCTGTGGAAGGATATACTGTAAGCAGGTTTTTGGTTGCCTTTACAGGACTGGAAGGAGAAGTACATTCATCCGGATTATTCTAGAATTTTCACACAGAGCATCGTTGAGGAGGTTAATACAAGATGCCTGTTTACATTTTGCATTGCTGCCTCCACTGACTGAAAATAACTCCTAGTATTAATGTACATTTGTGATTTTTTTTTTTTTCATAGCCCTGTCAAGATGTATTCTGGTTTCCCATATTTTCTGACAAAGCCTGTGATGAACTCATTGGAGAGATGGAGAACTATGGGTCGGGCGCACCAAACTGGGTTAGTACAAGCTGTTGGCAAGGCAACTGTCTCTTTGGATTAACCAGTTATAGAAACTGCTTTGGGGGTTTTGTCAAGCTCTTCCCCGTGAGATGCGTAAGTGTGTAACAGGCACTTAATGGTTCTCAAATTCTTAGAGGTTATCAGTTCCTGATTCACATTCATTCCAAAAAGGGCACGTGCCACTTGGCGCCGCTGAAGTAATAAGTGGAAGTAAAGTCACAGGGAAAAGTAGTGGTTCCTTGACAAGTAAACAAGTGTTCGGTGTGTGAGGATAGATTTCAGTTTTTGATTGATACAGTAGCACCCATGTTGTATTGACTTGGTTAAACTATGTTTTTTTATATCAGTGCTGCTCTGCTGAACCTGATATTCATTCCCATTGGTAATAAATCTGATGTCAGCTTGTTTAACATGTGCACTCTTATGAAACACACATGTATTTGCTGCCTATGAAATCATTAGAAATCAGTGCCCTTGAACCCAAGGGTTGCTGCAAGGTTAATATGGATCAGCTGAAATAGACACAATAATGCATCCTGGTGCAGACTTTGATTCCTAGACATACTTGTTCTGATCTTTCAAGGACACGCAGCTTGAGGGTGGTTATGAATTCTTCCCAAGGGACGACGTTCACATGGCACAAATCAAGTACGAAAAAGAATGGCTGCACTTCATCCGAGAGTATATTTCACCGGTGGCAACAAAGGTTTTCTTTGGCTACAACACAAAGGTAATTCAGCGGTTCAGTGGGGCCCTTGGGGTAAATGACAGCAAAACTGTTTGATTGATGACGCTTTGAGGTAATGACTGACACGGGGTCCCCAGTGGCAGTTCAAAATGCTTGTCACAGGTTACAATGAAATTCACACTTTTTACCTTTCCTGAGGGAATGCCAGCCAGTTAGGACATTGGATGGCAGTACTGGGTCCTACGCTGTGATAAGGTTAAAAATTCTTGATTAAACCTCAGTGCCTCCACCAACAGGAGGACTGAGGCAATTAGCAAGTTAATATTTTGACATTTTCTATATGATTTGTGCAGGAGAATTGTAACTGAAATGAAAAAGTGAAAACTTATAGTCTGTTACAAGGACTCCTTTCCGAACCTAAAAATTGCAGTTAATATATAAACTGCAATTCTGTAATATTCAAATCTGTGATCTGTAATAATCAATTAATCTTTATTTTTTATTGTTCTGTTATGAATTAAATACGTCAATTTCTTATTTATTTTTAAGAAAATCATCAAATTCAGCATTATGATATCTATACTCCAAGACCTTATGTAACTAATACAACAAACTGATATAACCACTAAAACACCATATGAAGGCATATTCCTTTTTTTAAATAAAAATGGGCATTTTTTAGTATAATGGCATTTTTGCTCATTTAATTTCCACAAGTGTCAAAACAGTTGATATAAGAACACCAGTCGCCTTTGCTCTCACACTATTCCAGGCAGTAGCAGCTTTTGAAAAGGATCAATTTAGTCCCAGTCCAATGCAATTGCTTTCAAGCTACCTTACGCACTGGTGCATAACAATTCAATAACAGAAACAATCATAAAAAGTGCAGGGAATTAAATTAATTAATAACAGAAAGCCAGTTGTCAGTATAGTGTTATTTCAAGCAGTTGTTTTTTGAGAAAACACTACTCCATTTCTGTACAGCGTTCCAATTGACTGCATGCTAATGCAGGAAAGCTTGAAAAAAAAAAGTTGAAAGATTAAAAGTGTGGCCTTTAAAAACAGGTAAGAGACTTTCAGCAATTTTATGTGTTTTTTTCAAGTGTGTTTGTAATACTGTTTAATTTCCCATCAGCACCTCACATGGCTGCTATAGCAGCATGCCCCAAATTCAAAAAATTCTAATGAGTGAAAGAGAGCATTTAAAAACTAGAAAATGCAAATGATGCTCCACACCAGCCGCATAAACTGAGCCTTTTAGTACCAATTTGTTTATAATTCAAAAAGAAAACAGAACACTCACCTGTGAAGCACTTCTTCAGTATGAGAACACACACGTACACACACACACACACACACACACACACACACACACACACACACACACTGTCTGAAACCGCTTGTCCTGTGCGGGGTCGTGGTGAACCAGAGCCTAACCTGGCAACACAGGGCACAAGACTGAAGAGAGAGGGGACACACCCAGAATGGGAGTATGAGAACAACTTGGTTTAAAACACAAAAAATTGTCCTGTAGTAGTTTAAAACACCAACTTTCTTAAAACAGTTTCTTTTTTAATATAAAAAGAAAAAGGTTATAAAAGAGACTTTAAAAAACCACTGCTTTCCTCCATTGTTACTACGGTGTTTTCCCCAAAGCTGAAAAGTTCCACGTTTGATTTCTCATCTGGCATTCAAACCATTTTTAAATATCATTAAAATCCTTGAGTCATATAATCAATGTACTGGAAATGATTACTGATAGTAAATGAATGAAAATATAACATTAAAAGACAGCTTAGAAACGATCTCTGTTACAAATATAATGAGCATGTTGGTGTTATCATGGCAAAGCCTAAAAATACCTTTTATTTTGATCATTTAATTGATTTTAGGCGACATATTTTTTGTTCTGAAACTGATTATTTTTTCCAAAAGAAGCAACAGCACTTTAACTCCGTCACAAGACAAGTTCGCCTAATGGGTGATTTCATAGAGTGAATGAACACATTATGTGAAAAATGGGTGTCATTTGTTTGCTCACAGTTTGAATAATTACTAAAAAAGGCAGAGTCATCAGACACCATTTGTGTGTATATGTGCAGGGAGGAGTTAGTTGAGTTTTATGCTAAGCACAATTTGACAGCCCAGGGAAACACCACTCAGGCCACTCTCCACTGAATTTAAAGGCAGCCTCGTTGGGCGATATCAGTGTCAGTCAAGAAGCAGCAAAGGTTTAAATGACGATTCTATCAACGTGGCAAGGCCGAGTGCTTCATCATTTTGATCTGTTGAGCCATCTGATGAAACTGAATTTTTATAAAAATGGATACATGGGAGAAAACTAAGTTATGATGCTGTCAACCTTTCTCTTCAAAGGCAACTCTTAAAGTTGGATTTAATCATATTTTTATCCCTTATAAAACATATGATTCTTTACAGAGTTTCAAGGATATTTACATTTTAAAGGCTACAAGTTAGTGGAAAAATGCTAAGAATGAGAATAAGAATGTATCACCATTTCTACTAATCCTGTGTTGATATGACACAAAAGGATGTTTAGGGGTATCGTATTAATCTGGAATTTAGAGGCACCCAAAATGTCAGTATTTATTGATGGAGAATTATATTGCTTCTAAAAAATAATATTAACACTTTGTTTGATCTTTTTCTCATTTTATGTATAAATGTATCCCATGCAGAAAGAGCAGATGAGGTTTCAGCTCAAAGTAAAAACCTCAAAGCAAAGGTTGATTTACTCTGGTTGCTGGAGCAAAAAAAAAAAAAAAAAAAAGCTGCTCTAAATAATACTGTCGACTTAGAAAATAAAATATTCATTGGTTCAGAAAGCTGATGGAGAGTAAGCCTAGAAAACACCTCGAGATTTCAACTTCTTCTCTTTACACCTTCTGATGTGGTCTGACTTCTCTTATTGGTTGGCAATTAAACACTCACTGAATGCCAATCATGCCATGTGTCTCGCTGACGCCTCCCTTCCAGAGCTACGCCCGCACGAACTTTGTGGCGAAATACACTACTGACCGTCTGGACACCCTGAAGCCACGCCATGACATCTCGACCTTCACTATCAACATCGCCCTCAACAAAGAAGGCACTGACTTTCAGGTGAGTGAGTGCCACAACTGCATTGTCATCCAACACTTACATAAAGGTCTTTTTACATGTGTTTGTCGAAGACCTGCATAGTGTTTAGGAAAGGGACTTGTAACCTTGTACGTTCGTAAACAGTTTACTGCTGTTTCCTTCAGCAAGTAACCCAGACTTGTTGTTGACTGCTTTGTACAGGGTGGAGGATGTAAGTTCCACAGGTACAACTGCACGATCGAGTCCCTGAGGAAGGGGTGGAGCCTCATGCACCCAGGTACCCTAACCCACCAGCATGAAGGCCTGCCCACCACCAGCGGTACACGCTACATTGCAGTCTCTTTTATTGACCCATAAGCAGGTGCTCTGGCTTCAGGCAGCTCAGTGTTTCATTCCATCCATCCATCCATCCATCCATCCATCCATCCATCCAGCCATCCAGCCATCCAGCCACCCATCGTCAACAACCATTTGTCCCAAGCAGGGTCGCAGCGAGCTGGAACCGTACCCTTTGTGCTAAAATGGGAAAACAAAGGAACAACGGGAAAAATAATAAAAGCAAACAAGGCAGTTAATTTGTTTCCACAAAGCAGGACAAAGCCAGCTGAACTGTAATGTAAAATCTACCTGAAAGAAATTTAACTGATGAAGTTTTCCAATTGTTTACAGTGCTTTATTATTTTGTAGCTGTGTGTCAACCCACACAGTCAAATCGATGAGAAATAAACAGAGTGAAGTTTCATATTGTGATGTTAATCATAAACGCATAATAATGCAAGAACAAATTATTCATCCAATCTCCAAATATGATTTTTTTTTTAGTTCCCCATCAGTGATTCCAAACTGACATGGAAAGTTACAGCACTTTGGGTTTTAGATCCACTCTTCAGGTTAGGTGAGGCCCTATTCTAACAGGAATCTCATGGAAACTCCCACGCAGCACCAGTCTCTTAACAGCCCCCAAGTTGAACTGAGCTGACCTTGGCCGCAAGGCAGGCACATTGCAGCCTCTGTGGATGTGGACTGAGCACAGCTACTAACACTCTGTCTGCCATAAAGCTACTGAAAGGGGGCTTTTCTTCAGCGATCCCCCCACTGGACCCTGTGTCTGGCTGCCATGGAAACGTGAAGCTTTGTGACCTGCGGGGGCTGGATAGGTGGGAGAGGAGAAAGGCCAGTCAAGAAAAGAGCCCTGGTTCAGCTCTTCCCTCATAATGGCAACGCATTAGCCAAGCCTTTGGGAAAGGCATGCTGGGTCTCCAAACAATCAGCACTTATATTCACTTTAGTGAGAGGGAAGCGGCTCCCCGGCACACACTCCGTTTATGAGCAGCTCTAGGTCTGTCTCTCACTCTTGTTATACACATATACACTATACATGCATATAAAGTGTGCATGTAATATTTGTGATTATATGTGAGTTCTAAATCTTTTCCTGAGAATATCGTGGAGGGAGATTTAGTGCAAAAATCAAGAATGGATGACGTGGGGAGAGTTTGCTCACCTGCTCTGAAGTCTCCGCTGAAAAACAAAGCAGGCTGAAGGACACAGTCATGTTCATCAGACCAGGCAGGCCAGTGAATAAAGAAAGGTGCAACAGGCATGTTTTATGAAGGCCTGCAGTTGTACACTTGGAGCCAACAAAATAAAAGTGCCACATCCACAACTTCTCTTTCTGAACACACAATAGCGCTCCGGAAAGATGCTGAACACAGCCCTCTGTGTGACCCCTTAGTACGTGTCCTCCACTGAGATTTACTGAGCCACAGCGAGGCAGCAGGAGGAAGGGTGACTGCATTCCTTCTCACACGTTGGCGTGAAAGTTGAAGCCCAGCCATGCCACGGATGCAACCTTTGCAAAAAAAAAAAAAAAAGACTGGCGAGCGATGCGAGGAGCTGCAATTAAGACCTCTGTGCAGCGACGCACGCCGAAAGCGCTGGGAAACTGCCAGGGAAGTGATCAGAAGCGCTGACGCGATCTGCCACCAGCGCTCTGGAAATGTGAATGACTAACGTGAAATGAGGTTTGCAAAGGGAGCGGCACGGTGGGCCAGAATCTTCTGCACATGATAACGAATCCAGGTCATTCCACCCTGTTTCCATGCTTGACATCCCTGCTTACCCATAATGCACATCAATCAGCTGCTGCCACAGGAAGCGCTGGCAGAATATGAATAACCCTCGGTAACGTTCGCGGTCCAAGTCTGTGTCGGTCCCAAACATGAAACATTCCTTTGCCGAGCACTGCCTCCTACATAAATATCTGACGCGCTGGGGTTCAGATGGTCAGAGCGAGGCAAGCGAAGCTAAAGACGAAACCGAGACTAAAACTACTCCGACTGTCGTGTCCTTCCCCTCCCTCTAGGGCAGCGCAACGCTTCTCTATCAAAATGACTCGTAAATTTCAAATCCTCTTTGCGAAACTAGACACAAGGTAAGCTTTTAAGTGTACAAGTATATATAGTGACACGGAAAACCCCAAGGGGACACAGGGGTCAGGCAAATGTAGAGATGTGTCAGCATCAGGATATGAGTTAGGAATTAATTATCCTGCAATTGCTTAGAATCGCCACATGGGGGCAACAGCGAGCTACTTACAGTACTTACATTCAAGTGGCTTAATGGCCCAGTAAAGTAAGTACAAAAATAACTACTGCTCTAATTGTTTCTGGTGTTGCTAATGTAATTCCAGAGCTAATGATTGGCCACAAACTAGGTCATAATTAGCAAACATCATTTAATAATAATGACAATTCATTAGTTGGAGATTTATGCAAAACCTTTTATTAGCTGTGTGTGAAAATGTGGCTCAGGGTTCGGAGCGAGCGGAAACGGGAAAGATAAACAAACACAACATGACCCTCTTTTCTGTTTGAAAACCCTTTAAATCCGTAACTGAAAACGTGCTTCTCAGTATTACACACAGGGTCAGGGTAAAAATGTGTGGGTGCAGAACTGTGCCCGTTGTTAAATTAATTAATCCAGAACCGGTCTAATTCGCACTGTACACAAACATTTTGTTTAATGATAATGAACCAGGTCATTTTATTGCTCATAGTTTAATAAAATGATACGGCATCGCTGGTTCCTCAGTGTTTCTAATCTATTTTGTGCTATATCCCAGTAGATGGAAAATTTACTATAATGAAATTATATTAATGGAGATTATCTAGTTAGAAGTTAACTTTGTGCATCTTGTACAAGCTCCATTAATTGCTTTGTTAATAGCCAATAAATTACATTTAGTCTTTGCAGATATTTGAAGGATTTACAGTGCTCTACCATCAGTACGGTAACGAAGGCCTAACGTTTCTGTACCATTTGTGTAAATGTTTGTATGACTTTCCTTTTAATACTCCTACAAATACTGATCCAGTTAAATGTGTTCCCTTGTGTGTAAACCATAGCGATCTGAATGATACGTTAAGAGGCCTGGTCCCTACGAGCCGTCAGTCACAATCTACCCAAACGCAACTGCTCTCATTGTGAAACATGTAGGCCTGCAATATACCACAGCACCACTGCATAAATTATTAATAGCCCATTAATGTCACCGTGGGAGAACGTGCCAAAAAAGTTTGTGATATAAGAACACAAAGTGGCTTAGTGTGACGGTGCTGGTAGATGTGTTTTGTGTTGCAATGCCCATAAGAAGTGCCGTGGGAAGGGAGGAATGATAACTGGGATGTGTCCAGTGAAACAAACCTGACCATGGCCCAGAAAGACCTTTGTGATCACCTAGTATCTCACATAAAGGCAGAACTCATAAAGGTGTGTTTAGCGAACCCAACGCTGATGACAACACAGCATTTATGGGTATAAAATGTATTCTCTGGAGTCACCTTTTGACTTTATTACATAAATCTGCTGACATAATTGGAGTTAAAATTCTGAAAACCACCTTGCCATTTCGAATAATGTCAGGACTGCAATAAAGTGCTGCTGGTGGGACGAGCTGTTTGGCAATATGACTTTTCTTCGAAACATTACCTTTGACCACACGTACGCTACCCTTCTCTCCAAGCAGCTGTTGTCCTCGGGGGACCCGGGGCAGCGTGTATCTGAACCAGCGGATGCTGTGAACTTCCTGGGAGAGGAAAACCCATTGTGGCGCTGCTGGGAGTGTGTGGTTTGATCAATAATGAACAACTCATCTGCTTTGCCAGGCAGGGGGAGAATCAGACAGCTTTTAATGAAGGGACTGATTGATGTGTCACTCAGATGTTCCTCATGATGGGGGGGATGCTGGCTCATCTCCAAGGTAACACCGCCCCCATGTAGCCACAAACCCAGACCCCCACCTCCAGCAAAGTCCCATCTCAAGGAATTTCTTTAACTGCATTCCTAGGCTGTTTGCAGCCTGGCAATCACCCCTTCCCCCATGAGAGACACACACACACACACACACACACACACACACGTGCGGTCATTTTCTGCAGGCTGTATTACTTGATTCAACCAGAGAAACTTTGAAGACCTAAGTGTTATTTTTATACTCCCGTTGGTGTAATTTTTACTGTGGTGTACAGAGAGTTTCAGAGCCGGAGAAAACCCCTTGTTGTTCTTCAAGGCCGAGCTCTTTGCTCCCTGTAAAAAGGCTGGTAAACGACTCGCCTTGAGGAATCAGTTTGTCCCCAATCTTCTGCCTGCCCTTTGTCGTCTGTTCAGTAAGATAAGACACCCCCCCATCAGGTGAACACTGTGGTTTGACTCCGACACAGACCTTTCTGGAAGAATGATTGTATTGGGACCCACGAGGAACCACTGATGAAACAAACAACTTACATTTATCTGACATTTTTCTCAAAAGTGACTTACGGTATTCAAACACTCAGCAACAGCGATTAACCTATTTATGCGGCCAGGTAATTTTTGCTGTGTCAGTTCAGGGTAAGTACCTTGGTCTGGGGTATTACAGCAAGGGGTTCAAACCAGGGTCCTCAGAGCGCAAGGCAGCAGCTCTAGCCGTTATGCCACCTGGTGCTCATTTAGGAAGCGAAGCACAAGCGTGACGGTTACCTCTGACCGGTCTGAGATGAAGGTGTTGTTGTGTTGTTTGCGTCACGAGCACTGAGAAATCACAGCCTTTATATCCGCTCTGCTCTGTCAGTGACCCGCGCAAAAAGCCCCGGGAAACGTATTCCAGAGGCCTCCGCGACTGTGAGAATCAGGAAGTCAAACAACAGCGAATTATTACTCATCGTTCGGTGACTGGAGCGTTTCCTCGCTTCACGCGTTTGTTGCCTCGTGGATTTGGGGGCCGTTCCTGTGTCAGCGACGCACGAAGGAAAATCGGTCTCCTGCACCCTTTCGCTGAGCTCGTCCCTCTCCCGGCGTGCGGCGCGAGGCCATAGCGTCAGCCTCTTGTCGGAGCAGGAGGTCGGGGTGGACGCAACAAATGGGGACGCAGAGGTCAAGGCTGCCTTCATGCCTGCTATTTCAAAGCCCAGGTGTGTGTGGGTGGGCTTTTGTGTGTTTGTGCATAAATGTCTACAGGTGTGTATAACTGCACAAATCTCTCTGGATGCACTACCCACTGCAGGGGTGTGCTTGTGTATACGCAGTGTTTTGCTTATACTGGGGGAACATTCAGGAGGGAAATTTCCACAGATTCCCTTGTCCTCACAAGCACAGCAAACCTTGAATAATAGACCCTGGTGGATGTCCTCATGAAAAAAACTTCTTTTTTAAAGTTTTCCCATCTCCAAGGTATATAAAATATATAAAGTTTTCATTTGGTATAAACCTTTAAATGTATTGAGCTTAGCTGGTGTGGAATTAAGAATCTTTCGCTGAAAGATATAGGGCTATAAGAAAGCATAGTGGTAGGAGCTACAGCCTTTGAGTGCAAAGGTCGCAGGTCGAAATCCCACCTCCAGATGTAGTATCCTTGAGCAAGGTACTTACCCTAAATTGCTCCAGTAAAATTATCCAGCTGTGTAAATGGGTAAATAATTGTAAGTACCTTAACGTTTTAAGTTGGTTTGGAGAAAAGTGTCCGATAAATATAAGTGACGGGGAAGTACAGACAGCGATGGTACAACAAACACGTGTGTGGGAATGTGGGTGCCTTCGCTCTTGTCTCCGGATCAGTACCCAGATTCAGACCAAAGGTGATAAATGCTGATATTCATGTCACTACAGGGCTTTTGACCCACATGCAAACTCATCCCTCGGACCATACTGACAAATTAAATGAAGAATACAAAAATAACCCAAGTACCGGCATCAGAGACATCATACAGTATGTATATGGCAATATACTGCTTCTCAAATGCATCAATGCAGTTGTAAGAAATGAATAATGAACAATGAGTGTTCTGTTTCTGAAATTCATAATGATGGCATCTAATGTGCAGTGTATTTAGAATTATTTTGTTTACATTTATTAATTTAGCAGACACTTCTCTCCAAAGTGATGTACAATGATTATTAACTAGTATTCAGCTGGTGACTTACAGTATTAGAAACACTACACTGAACTCCATACGGTCATATGCGCCTTCATACAGCAGAACAATGCAATATATGTACATACATACATACATACATACATACATACATACATACATACATATGTACACTACTGGCAATTTAGAGTGCACCAATCAACCTGAAGCATGCGCTTTTGGATTGTGGGAAAAAAAAGCAGAGCATCTAGAAGAAACTCAAGCAAACGCAGGGACAACATGCAAACTGTGTTAACCGGAGGTCAATCCCACATCTAAATGCATATCCTATTTAATGACATTATATAATTCACTCAGTAGATGTCTTTATCTACAACAATTCATACAGGTATGTGATACAACTGTAAGGGTGGTCCTGTGTGGCATATTGAAAAAGGACTTGCTCAAGCAGCATGAAGTGATCTGAACCGTCATCCGGAGGCCAGGAGAGCCAGGCGGGTTTGAAGGAGGAGCAAAGCTCACCTCTCCGAAAAGAGAGCGATTAGTGTCGGCTGGGGATGGGTGGAGTGAGTATATTTCTCTCCCTTCTGATATGATCAAAATGCAAAGGTTTGCATGCCCTCACACTGCAATTTAGGGGGCCTCTCTCAGGGGCTAGCGGGGAGTACTGTCTGGGGACAACCTGTGTGCTCTGTACTCGTCACAAAAGTAGCACATCCCAAATGAATGGCAATTCATTAGCGGGCACCAGGTGGCATAGTCGAAAAGGAGCTGAACTTGACTGATGTGAGTCAAATTTCAGGAGCAAGGTCATTAACTCAAATTGCTTTCAAATATCAGAGAATTACCAGCTGTGAAATGGCATGAAAGTCTAGGTAGGAAAATTACCTCCCTGATTCAAGCGATTATTATTCATGTGATCTTTAGCACCAAGACCGATGAGCGTTCTCCTGTGTACTCTGCGCAGGATACACCTCCAACATTCTGCTCACGTCAACAACGATGGAAATGTAGAGTGGATACAGCTTGCTGGGCTTTATTTATTAATAGCACAACTCTAATACAAAGAAGCCAATGCTTCACTCGTGGCCACTGTACAGATGCCTACGGCGTGGGTCCAATACGTATTAAATATGCATGAATATTCAAAGTAAGGCCAGTGTCTACAATACTCTTGCTGGATAATTCCCCTCTGCTCCTGCCACTCAAAAGAGGATTGGCAACAGCCGTGGGCAGAGGCGAAGGGGAGGCAGGAAATGCGATCAATGTTCAGACCAAAGATGGAAGGCGCAAACACACAGCGTAATTCCATTAATGGTCTCGGATTGGAAGGTGTTTGCGAGCGAAGCTGCATCCGGAGATGTACAAATGGAATTTAGCCTGTATTGATTTGCCAATAAAACAGAAGCCACAGGTCATGTGACACTAGCCGGGTCCTCTTGATGACGAAGGTAGCGGCAAGATCACTGTTTACGGTTTTCCGAAGAAGGCCGACCCAGTTGCTCTCGCCAGCGCACGCCTGCTTTACATTACAAAGCAGGAGGAGTGCGACGGCTCGGAGAGCTCATTATACACCTGATGCACGCCGCTTTGCCATTTGCTCTGGCATGCCAGGTTACCCACCTGCTATTTCAAATTATGTTTCAGTCTTAACACTGACTTTTAATAAGGCCCAGCATAGCTCCTCTGTGTCCCGCAACACTGCACCAGCCCGTCCTCCCCCTGCTGAAGCAAACAAGCTGAATGCCAAACAGGAAATCATTATTTCTGCCCTTCAGAATGTGGGGAATGAGTACTAGGAAGGAGTGTCATTAAAGAAACTGTGGGGATGGTTTCCCCTACTTGAGGTTTCTTAAACTAAACATTACCACGGTACTTGCCGTTATCGCCTTTACTGCTATTCACCTGCAGCCTCTGGCCACCTCTAAAAGATGCAGAAAGCTTTGAAAGGGAATTGTGTAATGCTCACTCGGTGCCCGCTGCGTGGCGGGTCTGGGGTTCGAGCCCTGCTTGGGGTGCCTAGCGATGGACTGGCGTTCCATCCGGGATGTGTCCCCTCCCCCTTCGGCTTTGCGCCCTGCGTAGCCAGGTAGGCTCCGGCTCGCTGTGACCCCGCTCGGGACAAGCGGTTGTTGACGGTGGAGTGGCGTAACGCTCACTGAAATCACAGCAGCGTGCAAAAACGACACACCAGTATATAATTACCAAGGAAGACTGGGCAACAGAGGGGTCGCAGGGACATTCAAAGTGGAAGGTCCTCCAATCTTATTAACAAGAGCCCAGAAAGAGTCATCTCTCAGCCTCATCCTTGGACCCATCACCGAGACTGCAGGACCTCTGTCTGGCCTCACGTGGCCATCCAACATCTCTGCTCGTTTGCTCGCGTCCGTCTGCGTCCCGCCTTTGCCCACCCTGCGTGTTGCTGGGAGCAACATATGTGGCTACAGGAGGCGCACATGCGTGAGAAAGTGGATGCAGCCTGTGATGTTAGCAGGCCTCTGTCGAAAGCGCCGGCCCCCCGCGGACCCCCAGAGGAACGAGCAGTCGCTGACAGATGGCCAGAGCCACTGCAGGTCACCACCATTAGCATATTAAAGCACTTTGAGGCCAGACTTCTGTGCCTGTGGTTTGTTCATAATTATTCAAGTGGGGATGTGTGTTCCTGTGTGTGTGTGTGAGACAGTGTGCGGCTGTTTGTCTTTTTGTGTTTGTGTCTGTGTGTTTGCATGTTGCCCTTTTGTGCACACGTGTCCTGGGGACTCTACATGCTCACCTATGTCTCTTGTGTGTGTGTGTAAAAATGCAAACAGGGTTAACAGTCATAAAATTTTGATGCAATCGGTGAATACGAATTAATCCAATTTTTTTTTAAAAGACAGCTGTGCAGCACGGACCTTAAGAGGAGAGCGGAAAAAAAACTCACATTTCCGGTCCTTCAGACGAGGGGGAATATCCTCGGAGCTTGTGTTTTTATTGAAAGCAACAGCTATTCAATTTATTATTGAACAGGCTTTAGCAGAAGACTTGCTTCTGGGTGCTTATAAATGTTTCGTCAGCAACAAGCGCCATAAACTGTGGGGGTACAGTCAGCAATTTTCCTGTTATTTCAATTACAGTGTGGGAGGGAATAATTCATTGTGGTTAGACGTATTAATGGAGCAAATTCTCTGGCAGGTCAAGGCGTGTAATCTATTGTGAAGCTGTCAGATAACTTTCCGCTCCTGCCACAGTTACACGCAGTAAGGGGATGAACTGCTCACATTTTTCAGGTGACTGAGAACAGTGCTCCTCTGGAAGCTCTTCTGGCTCTCCTACAATATACTGCTGTAAATATTGCCCAACATGTGGTGCCACTGCTCTCGAATAAATAAAAAGCACAAAGCATTATTTATTTCAGGGCTTTTATGCCTCTTGTAGGTTGATGGTTAGAAAAAACAGGAAGCATAAATATGCGCTATGGCATCAGCGTGCCTCCCTTTGAGACGGTGTGCCTCGTTCGAAGAAAGTTCACTAATGGTCTGAAATGGTGCGGAGCTGGTAGGCAGAGTGAAACACTTATTAAACCCTCGCAAAGCTGTTCATTTCACACTGTGTCAGTAAGTCTGAGTGTGGGCTCCTACTAGGCACGTGACACATCTGTGAGAGCACCTCCGCGTTTGAGCGGAGCTATTTTTCACAAAATAGACCAGACCCCAGGCCTTCACCTGCGGTCATCTCCTGGCCTGAGGAGCTCGCTGAGGTCTTGAGTAATCGGGAGTCTCAACGGGGCTGAAAGGCATCAGACTCAAAGTGGGCCAGGTGAGCTTAGAGAGGTCTTTTTCAATGCAAGCGTTCACCGCACGAGTCGATAAGTGCGGCCAGGGTGGATCCTTTCCGTTTTTAAAAAGGCCTCCGTCACGGCACAGACGTTCAGGTTTTAAGATGCATCCTTCAGAATTGACCGAAACTTCTGGGGATGTTTTAATGGTTCTGGTTAATTAGCGATGCTGGCCGGGCTGCTCGTGACTCGCTCCACATGACGGCCCCGGAATATCCAGTGGTCCCAGCGTGAGAGGGCCCAGCTTCGCAAGCTCTCTGCCTTTTAAATAAAGTCAACAGATGCCTTCCTTTTAGGTGGTGCCTTGATAATTCTCCATCTTTTAATCCTTTTAATGTCGGAGATTCAAGGGGGAAGTATGAAAGGGACACGGCGATCTTTTGAAATATCAAAGTGTAAATATGGCTAATGATTTCTCCGTTAGACTCTGGCACATTCAATCAAAATCTGCCCTAAAAAGAAACTCTAAAAAGGGAGAAAATGCTTTGCTGGAATTCT
This sequence comes from Scleropages formosus, assembly GCF_900964775.1. Lineage (NCBI taxonomy): Eukaryota > Metazoa > Chordata > Actinopteri > Osteoglossiformes > Osteoglossidae > Scleropages > Scleropages formosus. Next base: position 19,223,986 of record NC_041808.1, on the reverse strand, counting down.
TTGTAGATTCCCCTCTTTTAATGACATCCAATTTCTTATTTGAAAACTTTATTCTGGGCATTATAAAAAAAGTGAATTTGTAAATCAGGCAGCGTTGAAGCTCTCAAATTGCCAGTCTTGCTTTGCGCCAGGTCACATATTCATCCTGCCTTCTTTTTTTAATACTTTTTAATATCTGTCTGAGCCATTACAGCAAAGATTATGTACATAGACATAAGGAATATGGTTTTGAAGTCCGTCTCCCTCTGATAAGACACAGCATTAAACATTCATTAATGTATGTTTTTTTCATATTTCACCCAAAGCTGTCTGCAGACGAAAATGTAATAGATTATTCACCTAATGTATGCTCTGTACATTTGACCACACCGACCTTCACAATTTCTCTCGGGCCCAATCTGACAGGCACGGTAACTCCTCAGAGCAGAGTGACTGGAAAACTGTAGCACTCCAATACAACCCCAGGAAGCACCGATTGGCCCCTCTGCTTGCATTGTCCAACAGTCCTGCCCTCACATTTATTCATTTAGCTGACACTTTTCTCCAAAGCAACTTACAATGTTAAGCTACTTACAGTTATTTACCTATTTATACAGCTGGGTAATTTTACTGGAGTAATTTAGGGTAAGTACCTTCCTCAAGGGTACTACAGCCAGAGACCAAACCTGCAACCTTTGGGTCCAAAGGCAGTGACTCTAACTACTATGCTACCAGGTGATTGCTGACCTTTATTACTGGACTCCCGATGACAAGCTGAGATGCAAGCCCTATTGCACGACACACGGCATAAACACCTTAACTGGCTGAGATGCCACCGAGTTGGCAGGTTTCCAGCAGTAAGCACATGAGTTGAAGCAATATCACTTATACTAATAGAGGGGAATGCAGAGAAAATACACCTCCATCATGGCCGTGTGTGCTTGAATCTCACATTTCCGTGCAATAAAAAATATCTGCTCCTCTGTCTTCCCCAGCATTACAGTCATACCAGCAGCACTTCTGAGAGGATTACCAGGTAAACAAATGAATTTATCAAAGTGTGTACTCAGTCATTATTCAGCAGAGCAATACCACATTCCCTGGCCGCATTTACAGCGACAATAAACCACCTAATGTCAAAGATATTTAAATATTGCTAATTCCCATAAAAAAAAATAAAAAAGGCATAATTGTGCAAATTAATACTTGGCTACTTTGGTATTTGTATTATCCGGAGTGAATGATGGGATCAGTCAGCGCAAACATTGGCTAGATGTGATGAGATGGGGGTGGCTGCAGGGGGTGTAGTGGTGACAGCTGCCACCTTCCACTTGAAGGACCTAGGTTTTAATCTTCCAGTGTGAAATTGTACTGTTGAGCAAGGAACCAGCCCTAAAACTGATGCACTGAAAATTAGCCAGCTATATGAATGGGTAAATCATTGTAAGTCACTTAGGAGAAAAGTATCAGTTAAATAAATGTAAATCATATCTTCTCTTGAGTTACAGTCTTTCATTGCATCACTCTGATTTAATAGATTGGAGTTACTGTCAGTTCCTGAAACAGATTTTTAGCCCTCTATAAATGTATGCCTATATGTTCTTTGTTTTAGCTCCCTTTGTCCCTCAGAGCTGCTGAATCTCTTTCAAAATTCAAGAAGGGGCTCAAAAGACATCTCTTTCAGACCTGATCTCCTAACAACTTGATATTAGTGTAATGTGAATCCACAAAAACAGTGGTGTTGAACAGACTGTACTTTTATCTTAATTTGATGCAAAATGTAGTTTCATTTACTCTGAAATGTATGGGGGGGATGCGGTGGTGCAATGGGTTTGACTGGGTCCTGGTCTCTGGTGGGTCTAGGGTTCGAGCCCTGCTTGGGGCACCTTGTGATATACTGATGTCCCATCCTGGGTGTGTCCCCTCCCCCTCCAGCTTTATGCCCTGTGCTGCCAGGTTAGGCTCTGGATCCCTGCAACCCCGCATGGGACAAGTGGTTTCAGATGATGTGTGTGTGATGATTTACTCTGCGATGTATGTCACTTCGGAGATAAGCACCTGCTAAATGAATAAATGTAAGTGTAATTTAATTAATGCATGCAATATTAAGTAGTCTGGATCCTGCTGTGTACCTTGCGCTCCTCCAGAAAGGTTTATGGTTTGCATGTGGTTTACACACATTTACAAAAGGAATTAAAAAAAAAAAGTATGTCCTTGTCCCCACTCTTGAAGCGCAATAACTTGAGGCTCCATCTTCTCTGTTTCAGTGTGAACATTGTGCATGAACAAACTGAAAGACACCGTGCAGGAAGTGTCTTATAAATTCAGTGCAACACACATTAACTCAGTTCATCCATAGCATATTAGACCTTTTGTAGACTGTCGTCATTTTTCATAATAAGAACATTTCAGGACATGCTGGTTCACCTGTGCAACCTCAGTCAGAGGCAGAATGCGCACACTACATACTACTGAGTCCTGTACTTCTTGTCATAGTGCCCTCTCTCTGCCTTTTATTGATTTCCTGAGGGAAAACATCATTCTGTGGAAAATTTGGTGGTGGCATAAGAGCCCCACTTAACTGTGGTTTCAGTGGGCCTTAAGTGAAAAAATTCTAATGTTCCAGGAAAGGGTTATAGTGGGAGGGGGGACCTTGGACTTGGAATAGAGACTAAGTGGATAAGAAAAGCCAAACAGCGAATTTACATTTATCCATTTAGCTGGCATTTTTCTCCAAAATGTCTTTCAATGTTAAGGTACTTATTTATACAGCTGTGTAATTTTACTGGAGCAATTTGGGGTAAGTGCTTTGCTCAAGGGTACTACAGCAGTAGGTGAGCTTTGAATCTGCAACCTTTGGAACCAAAGGCTACAGCGCAAAATCACTAATCTAACTAACCCAAAAAATACAATACAATACAATAAACATCCATCCATCCATCCATCCATCCATTTTCTTGCCCACTTGTCCTTCTAGGGTCGTAGCGGCAAGAGGGAGTGCAGAGAGGCCCATATGCCCTGGTCCCCCACAGGTTCCTCCAGCTCAACCCAGGGGATACCAAGCCATTCCCAGGCCAACTGGGAGATATAATCCCTCCAGCAGATTCTGGGCTGACCTTGGGGCCTTATCCCAGTTGGCCGTGCCTGGTATACTTTACCAAATGCCCGAACCACCTCAACTGGCTTCTCTCAATATGGAGGAGTAGTGGCTGTACTCTGAGTTCCTCCTGGATATCTGAACTCCTCACCTTGTCATGGAGACCATTTTCACCCTGCAGAGAAAACTCATTTCAGCTGCTTGTAACCAAGATCTTATCATTACCCAGAGTTTATGACCATAGGTAAGAGTATGGACATAGACCGGCTAGTAAATTGAGAGCTTTACCTTATGGCTCAGCTCCTCCTTCATGCAGGCTGGTACAGCAACCATATTACTACTGCCGCTGTTCCCAGTCTGTAGCTGATCTCACGCTCCCTTCCCCCTCACTTGTGAACAAGACCCCAAGATACTTAAACTCCACCACCTGGGGCAAATTTTCTCCCCTTACCTGGAGGGGGCATGCCATCCTTTTCCTTGAGAGAACCATGGTGTCACAGACTGAGCTGTGACAGGCAAGTTGGTTCCAAGGAATCAGCAAGATGCCAGCGAAGTACCATCAATGTAACGCTGAACCTTGTTGCTGTTGCCTGTCACATGCATCTTGTATTGTTAAATTGTTTGTTCTGGTTTCGTATTCCATTTAACACTGTTTGTTGAACTAGATTGGGTGCCAGGAAAGGCCTACCGGTATCTGTCTGGTTGTCATTAACTAATATTTCTTTTATAAAGATATGGCAGGTATATGTAACTGTGTGGAGAGTGAATGTATTTATTGTTTTTAGAAGAACATTTCTGTAGACTTTTCCTTACCATGTAGCTGTCTGGTGTTCTGTTTGTGTTTGGTGCCTTGTGTTGTAAACCTGATGGTGTGAACTATTTGGGGTATATCTAGGGGGGAGTCCTTGGGCACAACCAACTAGGCAGGGGTGTTTTACTGTGTAGTGTGAAATGTTTTTATAAGATGTATGTAGGGATTTTTATAGTAAATGTTTAGTATTGTTTGTATGTTTTAGTATTTATTTTAGATGTAATTTTTGGGGGAAATGTGTATTGAAATAAATTGAGGCTGTTATGGTATAATCAGAGGGCGGAGCTATTGCTATATAGGTTTGTATTAGGGCACTAGTGAGGGAGCTTGATACAAACTTATGTAGTTACTCTCATGCAGTGAATAGGAGAGTTATGCATTAATGTTGATACAAGGGCTAAGCCCATGGCTCATAGGCCTCATGTTCTTTATAACTTTATGTTTGTTTTGTACTTGGTTGAGGGTTTATGTGTTTTGAAGAATACTTTTTAGTAAAGGAAAATAAACCTTTTGGTCCACTACTTCAATTCTCCACTGCTGCTTCCATCCGTCGTCCATACATTCACACATGGACTCAGACTTGGAGGTGCTGATCCTCATACGAATTGCTTCACATTCAACTGCAAACTGTTCCAGTGCGCGTTGGGGGGATCTATGTGATGGTGCCAAAAGAACAACATCATCCACAAAAAGCAGAGACATCACCTTCCAACCCCTACCTAGAACGCCCTCCTGACGTTGGCTGCGCCTTGATATCCTGTCCATGAAAACCACAAACGGGAGTGGGGACAAGGCACAATCGTTGCAGAATCCAACACCCACATTGAACGGGCTTGACTTAATGCTAAGTATAAGGACACAGCTCTTGCTCCGTGTGTACAGAGACTGAATGGCTCACAGTAGTGGCCCCGGCACCCCATATTCACGAAGCACCTTCCACAGAATTTCTTGGGGAACATGATCATAGGCCTTCTCCAAGTCCACAAGCACACGTAGACTGGATTAGCAAACTCCCATGCCCTTCAATTATCCGTGAGAGGGTAAAAAGCTGGTCCACTGTTCAACGGCCAGGACGGAATCCGCATTGTTCCTCTTCAATCTGAGGTTCATTTACTGGCAGGAACCTCCTTTCCAGCACTCTGGCATAGACTTTCCCAGGGAGGCTGAGAAGTGTGATACCCCGCTAGTTGGCGCACACTCTCCTGTCCCCTTATTTTAAAGATAGGGACCACCACCCCAGTTTGCCAATCTAAAGGCACTATCCCCGAGGTCCATGAAACATTGCAGAGGCGTGTCAGCCATGACAGCCCTACAACATCCAGGGCCTTAAGCAGTTCTGGATGAATCTCATCCACCTCTGGTGCTTTACCGCTGTGGAGCTTTCCAACTACCTCAGTGACTTCCACCAGGGAAATGGACTCTGATACCCCAGAAGCCTCTGGCACTGACTCCTGTTAGGGAGGCATATCTCTCGGGTTTAGGAGTTCCTCAAAGTGCTTCCTTCGATCTCCCGACAATATCCTCAGTTGAGGTCAGAGTTTCTCCACCTTTGCTGAGCACACCTTGAACGAAGCTCCTCCCATCCCTCCTGAGCCTCCGGATGATTATCCAGAACCTCTTTGAGGCCGACTGATAGTAATTTTCCATAGCCTTTCCAAACTCTTCCCGTAGAAGTTCTCCTGGAAGTGCAAGTTAAAATCATTCAGACAGAGTCCTCTGACAGTCGTTTCCAGCACACCCTCATTAAATGTTTTGGTCTACTGGGTCTGTCAGTTTGCCCCGCCATCTGATCCAGCTCACCACCAGGTGGTGATCAGTTCACAGCTCAGCACCTCTCTTCATCCGAGTGTCTAGAACATGCGGTCTCAAGTCAGACTAAACGACTACAAAGTCTATCATTGACCTTTGGCCCTAGGAACAAGTACACTTATGAGCATCTTTCTGGTCAAACATGGTGTTTGTTATGGAGAAACCATGACTAGCACAGAAGTCCAATAACATTTCACCACTCGGGTTTAGATAGGGCAAGCCGTGCTTCCCAGTCACTCCACTCCAGATTTTCCAGTCATTGCCAATGCGAGCATTGAAGTCCACCAGCAGAACTATGGAGTCAGTAGGTGGGGCCCTGCCCAGAAACCCACCCACTCTCTCCAAGAAGGTCGAATACTCTGAACTGCTGTTTGGCGCATAAGCACACGCAACAGTCAAAGTTTGCCTCTCTACCACCTTAAGTTGCATTGAGGCAACCCTCTCATCCACCGGGACAAACTCCAACTGTATGGCAGCCAGCTAGGGGCTTGTGAGTATCCCCACACCCACCCGGCACCTTTCACCCTGTGCAACTCCTGAAAAGGAGAGTGACCACCCTTTATAGAGGAGTTTGGCTCCAGAGCCAACGCTGTGAGTGGAGGTGAGCCCAACTATATCTAGTTGATATCTCTCAACCTCCCGCACCAGTTCCGGCTCCTTCCCCCCAGCGAGGTTATATTGCATGTGCCAAGAACCAGTTTCTGCCGTGAGGGGCTGTGACGCCACGTGCCACCCTGCCCCCTCCTGCCACCTGAAAAACATCATGCCCTATGTTTGACCTTGTGAGTGGTGAGCCTACATGGCCTCCCCATGTTGCCTTTTTGACTGAGCCCGGCCGGGTAGCGTAGGCCGCCTGGCCACCAGGAACTCGCCAAGGAACACTACCTCCAGGCCTGGCTCCAGGGGTAGGTCCCCTGTGACCCTATTCCGGGCAGGGTAAACATTCTTTTGTTCCCATTTGCCATAAGGGTTTTTTGGATCGTGTTAATCTGGATCTTCACTCCAGACCTGGTCGACGTGGGAGACCCTATCAGGAGCATATTGCTCCCCACGATATAGCTCTGGAGATCCCTAGATCACACAAGCCCTTCCGCTGCGACAAGGCCCCGATCCAGGAAGGGCAATAAATAAACAAATTTATTTATTTATTTAGTTAATGCATTTCTCCAGAGCAGCTTGCAGTGTTTTACCCTTTTGTACAGCTGGGTGATTTTTTTACTGGAGTGGTGCAGGTAAAGTATCTTAATAAAGGGTACTATAATGGAAGGTGGGATTTAAACCTGGATAGGTAGTACAAGGTGACTCTAACCATTATGCCAACTGCTGCCCGGATAAAAGAAACCCTTTTCCTTAACAAGTGCTTTTATCAGTTTCAAATTAGATGGTGAAGTTTACTATTCTGCTACATCTGCTGGATCCCTGGAGTGACACTGACATCTTGTGTTGTAATAGACAGTAAATAAATTCAACCAGTGCAAAAAGTCAAGGTACACAGCTGTGCTTCAGCATGGTGAAGAATTGACAGGCCCTTCACTTGAGTTGTGGAGGCGGATGGCTGTTGGTTAGCAAAATTAGATGCCTGTACTTCTTTTTGTACAGTTGCAGAGTCATCAGAAACACTTGTGAAAGTGACATGGCCCAGGCTTGTATCTGAAGTCAAACTGTGTCATTTGCAGAAGTTCTCTGATGACTCTGCAGTCGTGGGGTGTGTAAAGAGAAGTGACAAAATGGAGCACAGGCATCTGCCGCTGAGTTAATTACTTAACCTAAGATGACGGTGGAAACTTCTAGCTGTGGAAGGAAGCAACTGCCTAAAAATGTACAGACGCACTTGCTAATGAATTCATAACAGTAATGATAATACAAGAGGTCACAAGCAGCCACATTCCCAGTGAGCATTGCTTTTGAGAGAGACGTGTGTCATGCAGCCCGTCTGTCAGGATTGGTCTCAGCGTACAGCAACGACGCATTGGGGGGACAGGCGAGGAGGTGCGCTGGGAGCTGAGCGCTGCGCGTAGGTGAGATGTTCCCTGTGACACTGCACAGATCCTCATGTCTCTGATGAGGCCTTTGATCAGCCCCAGCCATCTGACAGCCTTCAGCTGAGAGCACCCGTCTGTCTCCGGCAAGGCAGACTCGTTTTTTATTCCACTTTCTGGGTCATGTGTCAGAATGAGTTTGAGGGGGGTGGGAGGGCACGCTGACCCTTGCCTCAAACCACTTTCAGCACAGCCCAGATCATGGATTATGACCTACAGTAAGCATGATACTACATGCACTGTAACTGCACTGAAATTGTGAAACACTGCTATCCTTGCTATTATAGCAAACTGTGATGTCAGCTGACTGGATTATGTTCTCCAAAAGCCCAGGAACGGTATCAATGGACATTTGTAAGCTTCTTTCAGTTTTATGTGGATTTATCTGTCTTTAATACGGATTGTGCCCACATGGCACTGCAGGAACTGTATTATTTTTGCCATGCTGGTTTTTTTGTTCTATTTAACAGACAGTTAAACCACTTACGCCCTGCATATTCTATGCCCTGTATGTGCAAAAGGTGTATTTACTGAAGCAACTGGAGTAAATTACCCTTGTGGAAAATCTATATAGAAAAAGTCATCATTTCAGGTGTTTTAGCAGGAAATCCATAGCTACCTGAAAAGCATTTTTAAATAATAGTAGAAGTGAAATGAAGTATCCATCTTGCTTCCACATGAAATCTATTTATATATTAGACTGAAGTGCTCGGGATGTGGGCAGTAAGTTGTTCTTCCTAACTGTGCTCTCAAACACTTCATGTGGATGCCGATCATAAGGGTGAAGTCCTGCCCCCTGCCAGATCTGTGTAATTGCACTGTAATCTATGGTGTCTCTGACCCAGTAATGTCAACTCGATGAGTGCTTGAGAGGAACAAATGTAATGTCACAATCCTTCTACATTAAATCAAAGTTCACCCCGCTTTCATACCTTCTCACCCCAGAGACTGACACCCTTCAGGTGGTCCACCCATTTTTCACACAGATGGCAATGATGACGAACCATGTGACACAGAGCTACCGCAAAAGGGAATGGCTCACCATTATGCTACATGATGGTCAGGGTGTCTTTGCATCTCAGTAGATATAGAAAATGCAAAATGTCTTTCGAAAGCTGTAATTCAAGAATTTAAGTCAGAAGATCTCAAGATTTCCCAGCGATCAGCTCTGGCAGATTAGCTATTTTTGGTCTGTAATTAGCAGAGCTCCTTCTCAAATCATCCTTAATTAAAAATGAACAGTTGATTACAAATTGACCATGTATTCATTATCTCTTTCCTGATAAATGGCCTGTTGGTAAACAGTGGTTAGTGAAACACAATTCCTGCAGCAATGGAATAACCGGGTTGTGGCAAAGTCAAGAGCTATACAGTTTATGTTAAGATTTAAGATTTTGCTTTCATATGTTTGTTTTTAATATTTTATTCAATAAAAATGGCCATAGTGTTCACATACTTTCAAGCAGCACTGTATGCACCTATATTCTTGTTATATATACTTCTATTTATTTTTATATATACAGTAAAAACATGACTAAAACATTAGAACCAAACAATGCTTGGACTGGAAAAAACCAACACTTTTGACGAGTGAAACATCACTTACTGCTATAGGTTCTAACCACTATAATCACAACTAAGATACACATCTGAAAAGACATGAGGTACCCCCGATTCACCCCCTCCCCTAAAACCCACCATGATTCATCACAATATGTTTTGAATCAATAAAAGTATTCATGATGATGAGAAGTTGCTAAGGTCATTAGTACATCAACTAAAACAAGGTCTGAGTTTGTAATGGGACTTTATATTGTCCCTGCAGCTCTAAAAAATCTATACTAAGTATTCAGCTCACCAAGGACTGATCAAATTCATGTGTCCCCAAAGCCTTTGCCTGCCACGGAACTAGTTTTAGAGCTTCTCAATCTGATTATAAATGTACACCTCTGGGATCTGTTAGGGTTAGGATGGGAGCTGCTTTACGGCCGTGATGAGGTCGCCACCATGGTGGGGTTACCTGTATCACAGTCCACATGTCCCCAGTGTTCTGAAATCTTAGTATGTGTTTTGTGCCTTGTGTGTGCATTTGAATATGCACATCTAATGCAGGTAAAGAGGCATTTGGGCTTGGTGTGAGAAGGAAGTATGTACAACTTTTGCTTAGAGGCTCCTGATAGATGTTGAGCTTTCACCTTTACTGAAGGTGGCATAAATCAACTACTTGCTGTAAACTTACACTGCAGCTTGAGGTCCCCTAAATCTTTATCAGCATTAATGGTTCTTCTCCTTACTTAGCCAAAGCTATTTCACACTTGGTTAGGTTGGTTATGGGACTGTCTCCAGAGATGTATATTTAGCAAAGGCTGCCTAAATATTTTCAGAATCTAATTGCAATGCAAAACCTGCCAGGTATGGTTAAAGACCATAATGTTTCAGAAAGGTAATTTATTTGCTTTCTACCTTATTGAACATCATTCAGGTAATACACTTCCTGGGTCTTTAAAGTGTGCTTAGAAGACTCTAATTGGTATATGTTCAATATGGTTCCCAACATGTGATTCACTGTTCAATGCAGAAAAAAAGTGTATAGAGTATTCTATTGCACTGGGTCATTTAAAAAGAATATTTCTATATACTTCCATTCTATTTTTATAGGTTTTGCTCGTCAGAAGGTGAAATTCCTTTCTCTCTGCAAAGGACAAAATGATAATAAAATCTGACTGTGAGGAGAGAGACCAGACAGCATGAAAGCAAGCAGCACCCTTCCTCATAGTCTCCTGCAATGCCTGTGTGGATTAAATGATTTTTTAAAGATGTTTTTTTTTACAACAATAAAAAATGAAGCATCAGTATCTATTTTGGGGAGAACATTCATTTCCCCAGAAAATAAAGCAAGAAATTGTGACACGTCAGAGTAGATTTACACTAATCTCTGCTTGATGAATGTCTATAATCCCCTCCCACTCCACCTTCCCAGCTCTCCCCACCACTAACACTTCTAAAATGTAATGCGTTCTAAATTCACTTCTGAATAAAAACATGCATACATTGTTTCCAGCCTTGGATCTTAAATTGAAAACCACAGGTGAATAAACCATATACAATGGGCATATTGGAAATTCTATTACTTTAGGATGAAGTATATATACTGCATACTATATATATATATATATATATATATGTATATATATTACAATCCATACTGTCTCTACAGTATCCTAAAAGGAGAAGAAAAAGCTAATGTTTGTTCCATTGGCAGTCTTGCTTTTCAAAACTGCAGGACCAATTACAAAACTGCTGAGCAGCTGAGTACCAGGATGAGTTCTGTTGCTGCACAAACAGTTCATACTGCATTACTTTGCATGATTATCTTTCAAGAGAAGATAAATGTAAAGGAGATATTGTCTGGTGGCAATGCAACCACTTGAATGAGGGTAAGATATGGTATTTCCCTCTATTTATATGCAAATGAATGTTTTTTACACAGTTTTGACTCCAGACCTAAATAAGCCTGTTCCGGGCTTAGGTTTGGTCAGAAGGAATCCCTCCAGGAGTGAAACGACAACATCCACTGAGCTGAAGCAAGAGGCTACTGGTCCCTACTTTCTAACAAAATAACAAAATCAAGTTTTCAGGGTGGTAAGATCACATTACTCCCATCAACACATTTCCTGTTTTGCTACCTGTTTACCTTGGGCTGTTAACGGTATATCCTATAGCAATGCATTCAGAGCCAAGCAGAGCATGAAATAGAGTATGCTACGCTAGGCACTGAGCGAAGATTAAAGAGAAATTCAATTTGACTGTCAAGATCTGAAGCAGTATAGATTTTCTGCCTGTGTGGCAGAACTCATAATGCTCCCTTGTCTGTCCAAAAAAAAAAGAATCAGAACAGCATATTACTGCATATGCAAATTGTTTCTGTCTGATGCTCGCTCCAGATACTGATTTCATAGTTGAGATCACCTGTAAGCACTGGGGTAAGTGTTCCTTCTTTATTACCAATGTCTAATGCACACATGGGACATTAAACATACTGCAGATGTGTTCCATGTTAAATGTTCCAGTGTTACAGCTATGGTCCCAGAATACTGAGTGGCCCGTGCTGCAAGTTATTGTACTCCATGCTTTTTGCCTTGAAAGCTACCCCACTCTGATGCAGTACATATTCTAAGTCGTAATCTATGGGCCATGATATTAATTAATTTTCTGCTAGAATTCGCGCATAATTTTGGTTTTCTTTGAAAAATCTCCCAGAGGCCATTAAAGTGTACATTTCCACCTTCTTTTCATTAAAAACAGCAGAATTCCCTCCCCTTGTCTGTGTGTTGTGGGTTTGCATTCAGAGGGATGATCTACTGGCCATTTTTACTGCTTAAAGAACAAGATAGCACCTAATTAGGTTATTATTCTGAGGGAACAACACAGAAATGTGTCTCTGGTCAAAAGCATATAAAGCAAAAAACATCTAAAAAGAAAAATTAAAAGTGAAAAGTTCAAGCTGCGTTCTACACCAGGACAAAAATGCATCATCTTCAACTGGATGGGAATTTAAGAGCTTTATACTAGCTTCATAGGGGCCTTAGCTCCAAAATGTGCAAAATGAACAAATGAGTTTTGTTATGCTCAGTTTGGTCTGGTAAAGTTGAGGACTTGGGGTGCACCAGCATTATTCACACAGAACTGTTGCTTTTGCCCACCACTTCCCACTCCCTGGTGCCCAGCAGGTCATGTGGTACAGCCTGTGTCACCTTTACAATGACAGGGCCAATTTTAGGAAACACTCAGCTGGCACAGTACTTTTCTCTCTGCCACTATCCGTTTCCGATTCAGTCAGTGGATGTGTGCAGGCTTTGAAGAAGGAAGAGGCTCAGAAAAGGACACAGATATTCATTTTTCAAATTGGCATTTGGGGTAATGAGTCTAAACACAGCTGGCACTGGTGCTTCAGAGTGCCTGGACAGTGTCAGTGGACATGGGTTCAATCCTCACTCTGTTTGTGTGAAGCTTGCAAGTTCTCTCTATGTCTGCAGTGGTTTCCACCCATAAACAAAAGAATAAAGACATATGTTTCAGCTGAATTAGTTACTGTAAATTTACAAGATATGTGAATAAATGACTGTGCTCCACTGCTCTACTGTATGGATGGGTAAATGACTGTAGAGACTATAGTGTATGTAGCATTTTACATCACCTTGGATAAAGCTGCCAACTAAACAGTAGTTAAAAATTATTTTATGTCACTTTGAGAAAAGTTTAATCTAATCAGGGCTTTTGGTGGATCCTGATCACCCAGTACTTATTCTTCTCTGTCTCCATCTCTTTCAGTTTTGGCACCCTTTGCCTTTGGCTCTGCCAAGCTTGGATTCCCACGTTCCCACATACAGCTCTGTCGCTCCAACCCCCATTGTGATGCACCTCTGTCAGTTTTGGACGTCTGTGACTCTCCCCTCCCCAGCTGTGGAAGCCATCTGTCCTTGGCTTTTTGCACCCAGTTAGCGGTGTGATCTCCGACCAGCCTCAAAGAAAGTGGGCATTAAAGTAGTGGAAAGGAAAAGACACCTTTGACTTTCAGCCAAACTCCTGAGAGGGAGATGAAAAGGCTTCAGATAGTTTAACCATCTACTATGGATGTGAACATGGGGACAGAGGGTTCAAGTCCCAGCCAGGACATGCTGGTAGCCTTCATTAAAATACTTGAATGCTTTACTAAACAGCAGTTTCAAATAAGCAAATAGTAGAAAAAAGCAGGATGTGCGAACTCACCTGTGGTGGATAAAAGTGGTACAACGCAAGGTAGTTTGATGAATTTGGGTGGACATTCATCTTTAGCAGATAACCTGGCATTTGCTTTTTGCCAAAGCAATGTACTACGCAGAATGAACAAAAGTGCATTTCACAACAAATTTCCAAATCTACTATGAGAATTGCAAAATCGCCCGAGGTTACAGACAATTATCGCCAAGGAGTGTGGCTAATTTTGTGAGTTATCTATCAAGAATGGGCATGACAATTAACAGATGTGCAGTTTGTGAATTTAAATATTACCAGCACAATATGAGACCTTGTTTGCATAGATTTTTTGCTGTCAGGAAACAGTATGGCAGTACAGACAGAGGTAAGGAAAAGGAAAGTCAAGTTTGCTACACTAGAACTGGAAGTTCTAGTTAAGGAATCCGACAAATATTGGCTATATTGAAATTTTACATTTCCTGTGTGTAAAAATGCAGTATCGAATACCATTTTGCTAATATAAAGCTAAGGTAAATAGTGACATGAAGTAAACATTCTAACGCTGATACAAAAAAGAAGTGGAATGACGTAAAGACGCACAAAAAAAAAACGCACCTTCACTAAAGTATCCACAAAGATGTACAGGTGAGTCCTGTCACTGAATTGTCATTAACAGCTTTGGAGCAGAATGTAAAGTTATCATTTCATGAAGTCCACAGTGTGGGGGTTATGTACCTTGATATAAATTCATGACTGTGACAGATGGTATAATGCAAGTTTGTGGAGCAGTTAGGAGGTCAGGAGGGAAGTGGGTCTGAAAGACCTGATTTGAGATGCTTCTTAAATGTTGAAAGAGATTCAGCAGCTCAGATTCCAGAACATCAGCGACAAAACCAAGAACTTATGAGCTTTTGGTTTTAGACCTCTTGCAAGTGGTACCACCAATTGGCCAGAGGTGGAGGAGCATAAGGGTTTTGCGATCACCAGAGTGATCAAGCCCTGTAGGTAATGGGAAATAGCTCTACTGATGGTAGATGGTAGGCTGAAGTTAAAGTGTTGAACTTGATAGAGACAGATCCAGGAAGCCAGTGGAGGGAGACCAGGACGGGAGATACATGGGAATTCTCTGGCAGGTCAATCACAAGTCATGTCTAGCATTCTGGGTCAACTGAAGAACCTTGATGGCAGAGGAAAAAGAAAATAATTGAATATAGAGAAAATATAAACAATGAAAGAGACAAGTAAAGGTGGAGTTGAGGTTAATTGTCAAGCCTGATGTAAGTGTGCTACTTCACATATTCAGTCTATTAGCAAAGGACGCAGTGGCCCACTCCTCGCTGAGCAGCTTATTACATAGCAGGCGCAACCCAGCATTCCGATGCATAGGCTGAAGGAGCTGCTGCTGTTGCCTGACAGTATGAGTAGGGTTCGGTTCGAAGTGGATATACTATGTTTTCGCTCTACAATTGGAGTTTGTATCAGATGTTAAGTCCTCTGTGTAAACATGTGAAAACACCCTTTCCTGCAGGGACCTGCGAGCTGGAGACCTGCGCTTAAGTAATAAATCCTCATTGCCTCTCCCTTGACCCATTTATTTTACGCACCAAGGGGGTTCCAAATGCTGTGAAAAAAAAGCATTTTAAAGGTTTAAGGTTATAAAGTTTTTAAAACAAAAATGATCAGAAAAACAGGTTTAGTACAAAATACAGTTAATATTATTATTGATGAAAAGTAGTACGTTTGTATGCCAGTGCATTTTAGTACCTTTTAATTTAGAGAGAAAAGATAACAATGAAAGAGATAGAAGAAAGGATGCAAACCGAACAAATAATAATAATGTGTGTGTCTATTTGCGTATAATGTGTAGGTAAATGTAAATGTACTGTATGAACTAGGCTAGAAAGCCATCAGCTGATGAACAAACAATAATAGTTATGAGGTATTTGTATATCTATCTCTGAGCAGTTTTTGTCTTGCCGCTATAAAAGACCCATTGCACCCAAATGCTGGACACAGTACTTTTTGAAAATATTCATTCAAGTGTGGGGGCAGGAGATTCTCCTGCATCACAGTCTCAAAAACATCTGCAGAAGTAAACAGAGAAAGTAATGGAGGGAAAATCTTTTTTTATCGCTTATATTTCTCAAGCTAATGCAGATGAAGACAGTATAACAAACCATGGGAGTGCCGGTCCATTTTCTATTGGAGATGAGATTCACACCTACACACATTCACATATTAAGTGTGTGAAATAAAAGAAAAGGCTTAGAGTAAAATCAAAGCCAAAATTCATATATCCACAAAAAAAAATTCTGCCATTTCATAGAGTCATGTTAAAATCGAGCTCTCATTTCAAAAACATCCTAAGCTGTAAAATTTAGAAGAGGTTCTGCAAGATAGGGGGTGCGGTGGGTCCAGGGTTCGAGTCCCGCTTGGGGTGCCCTGCGATGGACTGGCATCCCATCCTAGGTGTGTCCCCTCCCCCTCCAGCCTTACGCCCTGTGTTGTCGGGTTAGGCTCCGGTTCACCGCGATCCCGCTTGGGACAACTGGTTTCAGACAATGTGTGTGTGAATCTCTGCAAGGGCAAACTTTTTTGATATGCACTGCACTTTTCCTACAAGCAGCAGCACTGAACCAACTCAGAGGTGATTTAAGAGTGTGAATGATCCCTCTGCCAGCTGCGGGCGAGATGTCGTTCACAGCTGATAACTTCCTGCGTTGCTGCTGATGATCTCTGGTTTGCCAGACTGTGGTGGACCTGGCAACCTCTCGTGAAAAGGGGATGGGGTGAGGGTATGCTTCGTCTCCTGTTCTGCTTCACTGGAGCCCCCACCTGGGGGGCGGCCGCGTGACTGCCAACACGCAGCCTGCTGAGACTCAAGTCTGAGGAACACGAAGGTCCAGCCAGTCACCCTGGGTGGTCAGCCAGCTGTAAAACACTCAGTAACACATCCAGGGCAAAAAGGAAGCAAAAAGAAATACAGACAAGGGCATTAGAGGGTGAAAAAGAAGAAAGAAAAAAACGGGGATAAAAGCTGAATTATTGCAAAAGCAGCGAGAAGGAATGATCACCTTCCATCCTCAGAAATCCTCTCTTATCCTCAAATAATTTTAAGTGCTCTCACTTATACTGATGTATTTGTATCCTCATGTAACTTTACGTGTCCTCACTCATACCCGCACATCCTCACATACCGTGAAGTATCCTCACATATACTTACTCATTGTTACATATCTTCACTTATCCTCACTTATTCTCAAATATCCTCACATATCCTTAGTCATTTTTGCATATTGTCTCATATTCTTGTGTACCAGTAGGCAGTCAATGTATCCTCACTTATTTCTCTGAATTTCCACATCTTCGGGTTTTCTCACATATTCTTGTATGTATGTTTGAATCCTCACATATCTCAGTGTATCTGTATTCTCATGAATTTTCAGTTATCCTCATACACTTTTCCTACAGGGTAGAGGGGGCCCAAGACTCTAGGAAGGACTGTGATTGCAATGACACCGTTTTCCATTACGCTGCCTCTGCTGTACATTGGACTGCAGTCTGGATTTGAAGCCGCAATATTTTATATTCCATTGCACTCAGGAAGAAACCTTGCAGCAAGCGAGAGGATTAAATGCCCCATTTATTACTCTCCCATTGATGGGATACAGAACCCTTACAATGGCTGTGGCAACTGTTATGACAACCATCATGATCCTATAGCACCTCTTTTGCTGTGGGCGTTCACTGTCGGTCATACTCGTAAAGGACGCTGCCAGCTAATGAACAGAACTTCTTTAATGCTACCAGTGGGAGAATAACACTCATCCGCCAATGTGAGAAAGGTTGTTGGTACTTCCTGGTGGATAATCACCAAATCATCGCTTAACGAGTGGCAGTAAGTCATTTAAAAACCATTAGAAGGAGAGCTTTTCTAAGCATTGTGAAGCTGCTGCGTATGATAGTCCTGAAGGATGATACTCAAGGCTGTCATTGGCTCCCACAGCCAAAGTTGGTGGATGGAGCAATTAGACCACTAAGTGTGGGCTCAGCTAGCTGAACACACTATGGGACTCAGTGAAAGTAAACAGGATGTGGATGTATCTCTTATACTTGTTATATTTGTTATGTAGCCAGGTCAAGCAGATACAGACAGGCTCCGCCCCTTTGATTGGCAGCCAAGGGTCATTATGTCTAAGTGGATGCATGGGGGTGGAATAAACAGCACTGGCTGAGTGGGTGGACAATGCCAGAAGGTTCTGTCAGAGTGCTGTGTTGCTACACATTCCTCGGAAGCCTCGCTGTCACAGCATCCTGTCACTTCTGGCCATACACAAATGCAAACACTCTCGCTCCTGTCTGCGCCTCTTCCTTCCCTCACCCACCCAGTAAGGTCAAACACCCCCTAAATGAAAAGTTATGCTCAGCTGCATGAAGCATATTGACTCTGAGTACACATGGTAATAGTGAGAAATCAGGAAGTTGACAAACAGCTTTCTGCACTCACTATTCCATCTGTTGCCATTTTGTACACATTAAACTTATTCACAGTCAGTCACTATTGTTCAAGTAAGGTTTGTGTTGGTCCAGAACCTATCCCAGAAGCACAGGGTACAAGGCTATTGAGGGTAAACCTGTTAATCACAGGGCAGCCACACACACACACACACACACGCACGCACGCACGCACGCACAATAAACTACACCTTACACACTTTAAAATGCAAGTATGCTTATAGCTGCGCACTGATTTGAGCGCTACTGTCTTTACTTGTCAAACCCTTTGTTTCCACAGCCTCCCTGGCAAAGACGTCAACCTGTTACAAGAATGCCTTGGGTTCTGTGTGGAGTTGGGAATGGAAGGCATGCTGCACGTGCAACAAAGCAGTGCCGTTATTGTCCTCGTGCATGTCGTGTGCTCAGCGATTACCAATGCTGCAGGGCAGTAGTCTGTATCACTGCTCTAATTGGTGGTGTTGGACACAAGCTCCCGCAGTATTTATCCAGCCTCTTTCATTTGATGGGATTAGTCACAGACCCCAGAGCACAGAAGAATTATCCTGGAAAACTGACTGCTAATTTACACATGCACTTTGTTTAAAGTTTGTTCTCAGCGTTGAATCACTGTTTCAGACTGCGCAAACAGAACTCGAAGACAATGCAGCAGTGCGGCTTTCAGTAAATAACTGTAGTACAACACAAAGTGCAACTCGCACGTGGAGAGTTTCAGCAAACTGGAGTATGAAGTATAATGTTTGTTTCAGTGACTGGAAACGGAAGTCTGTCCAAACAGGGAATCTAATGAAAAACACAATATTAATTTCTTTTGCGCATCCATTTTACTGAAAGACAAGCCAATAAGATTTGCGTGGCTGTTTAAAAGCTAATGTAAAAGAGTCATGTTAATGAGTCATAACACATTTGCTGCAGCCTAATAGATGGGCTAATATACATATTATAACTGAGCTGCTACGTTTCCCAGTAGACACACGCTGTAAGTTTGAGAGACACAGCTGTGAAGACGAGATACAGGTTTGCTTGTTGATGGAACACCCATCGGACCAGTGACTGACAGGACCCTGCTGAGTGTTTCCATCAGTGCCATATTTTTCCTAAAGTCTAAGGCAATGACAGCTGGTATAAAGGGAAAATGTGATAATTTATTTATTCAGCAGAATGCTTTCTATGCTTAAATTTCAAGTGTCGCGCATGCGGTGACATCTCGTGGAGCAAAGTTCTTCTGTCTGACAAAGCGGTTAGTGCTGTGACAGAACCCGCCGGTGAAGCTTAAAGTGGCACTAGGCCGATTTGCTGTCCAGTCGTCCTTGGCCTGTCACACGGCTTTACCCGGCAAGAGAAAGCTTTTACGGTTCGCGTCTACAGCTCTGACTGCTGACATGCTTCATTGGGCCCCAGATTGGTCCTGTGCGAAAACCTGAAAGCCTTGTCAATACTAATAACTCTTTCCTGGCCATGCCCTGTTCTAGCTGTTCTGCATATACATGAAATGTGTGAAGCTATACAAAGGAGAAAGTATGGAATAAGACTAAAACTTTCAGCAGAGACTGACCCGAAGATTTTGGAAGCTTGAGACACTGCAAAGAATGTCAAAAGGCTGACTGATGTTTTGACATCAGCATCCTTCAAAAAAGACAGCGAAAACAACAACAAAGCTGAGTTCTCACCCATTTCACACAGAATCCTCTCCACACATGCTGTCACCAAGGAAACAGCTGGCGCCCGAGCCACTCGGAAACATCGTGATATAATGGGACAAACAGAAGCACTTTCACACTGTGGCAGTAAACAGCCATTAAAACTGCCTTCTGAGAGCATGAGAAGCAAATGTAAGTAGAATAAACTGGGGACTTCACAAAATAACTTTAGAAGGACAGTAATCATCAACTTTAGCAAATTTTTGACAGTAATTTGGTTTAGCCTTTTCCACAGAATGAACTGGAATTATAATGAGTTACGCTGATTTATTTAGCTGATGGTTTTCTTCAGAGCAACTTAAAAGGATTTAGCCATTAATACAACTCAGTAACCTTCTACTGGAGGCATTTGAGGAACTAGGGCAAAAATATGGGATTCAAACCCATGTCCTTTCATCATTACAGAGGGAGACATACGGGTAACTGCCAGTTGAATTGGAATCAACAGCAGCTATTATGGGTAAGGATTGGAACGAAGTGGTTTACCGGTGCTTTCTTGGACACATGCATTTGGATTGTGAATTTGGAAAGAACATGCAAAGACAACCCTCTCTGAGCTGTAGTTGAACTTTTACCCAAAAGAGCAGCTCAGGAGTTGCGAGATATCAGCTTTGCCTGCTGTGCCACCGTGCATTACACTTGAACTAATTATGATACAGATGGTAAAACTCAGAAGACATGTTGCCAGATTGTCAAGCTTAGTCTCAAGAGACTGCTGCAGGGGTGAACCCCATTCCTTCCTGATCCCATCATGGCTGCTGCATAAGCATAGGAAGATCTGCATTACACACCTTGGACATTATTCACACACTCTTATATGTGACAAAATAGTAAGAATGAATGAATCATTAATGATATTCAAAGAGAGCCATGGACGCGGATGGCAGAAATACAGGTGCAGCACTACTGAGAACCAGCGATGAAGGTGTCGGACCATGGTTGACAACTGCTTGATGTTCAAAAATACAACAGCATTCTTTGGAAAGGGGGGTGTGTTTGCATTGCTGCTCCTTATGTTAGTGACACTGTGGAGACTGAACAGCTGGGTAAATGTTGATTAATGTTGTATTGGTTCGCATAACCTGAGATCACGAAGCTGAAGACCTGTTGCTTCTTAAGTGTTGTTCGCTTTTTGGTAGAACAAGCGTCAGGATGTAGTTAAAAGCTGTTACTTCAGAGATCACAGGGCAGGGGCTTTTGACTGTGATCAAGGATGAAGGTGTGGAAAAAACACATTCTTTCAATGTTAGCATATCATGATCACTGATCAATTTTTCAGCCTTTTGTAAGGCATTAAAAAGATTTATTTGGCCTTGGGACTAATGATGATTATGAGGTATGACTCACTCAGAGCCACCTGAACAGAAGCTTGGGGAATTACTGTATCGATCCCAAAGACAGGTTGATACTCATGACCTTTCTGTCCTTAGGCAAATGATGCTTTAAAGACATGTGATTATCCTTCTAGGTACTTCTGCACTCTAGGTACTTCATGAATCACTACAGTTCAATCTTCCTTCTTTGTAATCTTGTAGATTGAATGGTTCTTGCATATACATTAGGCAGACATTTTCAATAAAACAAAAACAGCATATAAAAAAAGTGGACTGGAAAAGAGGGTTAGATACAAACACATAATCAAACTGAAGCTTGTTGATGACATCTCCAATTTGCTGGTACAAATTAAAATTTGCATTTATTTAGCAGACACTTTTCTCTAAAATAACACTACATAGAGTTCACTAGAAGTTATCAGCCCACAAACCTTATTCACCAAAGTGAATTACACTGGGTCACTCATCCATACATCAGTGGAAGACACTCTCTCTGTCACTCACACACTATGGGTGAACCTGAACAGCAGGTCTTTGGGAGGAAACACACACACACAGAGAACATACAAACTCCACACAGACTGAGGGGGGGATTGAACCTACACCCTCTTGCACCACCCAGGCACTGTGAGACAGCAGCACTACTCACTGTGCTATCATGTCACCCCAGTGAATACATAGTCTGTATGCCTTACAAGCTGTAACAATGTACGGCAGCAATATAGAATTCTAACACAATTTGCATACCTCAAATAAGTGTATGTGTGTCACAACCACACCCAGACCTCAACCAGCAGCACCTGTCTCTAGTGAAGCATCTGACTCCAGTTAAGCACCTGACTTCAATTGGAACACTTGGCTATAAAAACCACCACTCGAGCAGTTCCCAATTGCAAAATCTCTCTGGAGATAATGGGTCTTTTTGTACCTCCCAACTTGACTTATGCTCCTTGACCATGACTTCAGCTCCTGGCCCCTGTTCTGCCTGCTGATCAACTGACCATTTGCCCGTCTCTAACCATGAGAACAAGTCTGATCCCTGAATACTGAAGACATGATTCTGCACTTGGGTCCACCCTCTTCTGTGTTCCCTGTTCCTGGTGACAATATGAAAATGATTAAATGAAATTTAGGTTAACTTTTTGCCCAATGCATCCAAAACTACTAGCATGAAGACTGTTGGAAAAATTCCATTTTAGCAGCTGATTAAATTTTGTCATTAAATGTTCAGTTGAAAAATAATGAATTGCAGTTTTGCCAGTTACCTTTTTTCTGAGTTCAATTTCTCGGGTTGCCCTTTCTGGAGGTGTTTTTTTTGTCTGGTTTTTCTGGGGATAGCTTTTTTCCTTCCTTTAAATGCCCTTTTTGTATGTTTTTCCTGACATGTTCGTGCTTTGAAACATAGGGGGCAATGCAATAACTTGCAACATTCCAGAAAACCATCCCCATGTGGAAAGTATGGCAGATAAGCTGTCACATTTTCTTGGAGAAGTTCACTATTGATTTTGACACATGCTCTGGTTGCCATTTACAAATGGCAGTCATTTACCAAAGGCCAAATAGTTCTCCCAGGGGTTTTTATCATGAAAGCTAAACACAAGATGACATCTCAATGTCCACGACAAAGACAGACTGAAGGAGAACACCTCATCTAATCTTCCAGTCTACCACAACTTCATCCAGATAGATTGACTACAATGATTCATTATGCAGTCCTGTTGACATTTACAAATTCTGTTCATTCATCAGCTCACCACCATAGGTGATGATGTAACCCACTACAGTGCCAGGTGATGTTGTTGGTTAGCATATTGACCATAGTAAATTAACTTCTTTTGAGAAGTAGTAGAAAGTTCTGGCCTCCTTCAGGCGAGCCAAAACTCCATTAAATAGTGTGTTATGACCTGTAGTAGTCTGCTTCAAAAGTCAATGGATGCTGCATCACAATCTTCCCTAAGGATTTTGCTGAAAACTCTGGAGGAAGGTGCTATACAACTGGAATAAGGACTGACTCTACAGATGTGCTCATCTCTCCCAGTCAACTCTTAGATCTCACCCTCAGGTCTTCTTCTGGATCATATTCTCAGCAGATTCATAGTCTTGTAATTAAAACGTACCTAACCTGGCATGCCAAGAGCCCCTTAGGTTGCTGCCTAATTTTTCAATAGCAAAGGACAGTACATATTACGGATGCGCCATCGAGTCCAACTCATAACTTCCTATGACTTCTAAGACAAGGGGAGGAATGGAAGGGATTTCCCAGTGCCTTTTTCCATGTGTGCTGGGGGTTGCAAAAGCAAGAAATAACATGGAATTGCTATAAAACCCTCAACAAGACTCAAACCCTTACCAAGCTCAGGAGCTATGATGCATAGACTTTACCCACTGTGCTACCAAGAGGTTGACATACATTGAGCAGCAAAACAAACCAAATAGCTGTTTTAACAGGCTGATCTTTCTGCTGCTCTGTGGAGACGATAAACCAGAATAACCTAAGTTTTCGGAATATGGTCAAAAAAATTCACTTCAGTGCAAAAATGGGAGACAGGAACTGAGTTTGTTCATGAAGGCCATTGGGGTCCAGATCAGGGTCCTTGCCAGGCCTTTTACACAGCAGAAATTCCCCTTTGCCTCAGTCTGCGAGATTAGCAGCCTCTTAGGAGGATTGTGGGAGCTTTGAATTCTCAAATGAGGAATGAAAAGAAGATCGGCACATAATCCTCTTATCTGTAATACATCTGTCTCTACTCCCCATAACCCCCCAAACCTATTAAGCCCACCTCTTTCAGACAGCACTGGGAGTGCATGTCCATGCTGGCCTATAAGAGGCTTGTACACAGCTGAGCTGGTGCAGCTTGTGTACAGCCCATGTGCACCATATCCATGTGCACCCCCTGGCTAATGCCTTGGTGCTCCACCTCGTTCCACTTCCCTGGGTTGAACAATTTGAAGCAGGTGATGGTCTGAACCCAGCCATCACACACCACACAGACATTCCTTCAGATTGCAGGGTCACACTTTTACTTTTTTGTGTTTCCCAAAATTGCAGTTGGTATTACAAAGGCACCAATAAGAAGGCTTTAAAGTAGGTCCTGTGTTTTCTGTTCTGAAGTGAAAACTAAATGACATGGGAGATTATTTAACATATAATATTATAATAATAGTCTCAAAAATTAACCGCAAGCATTTATTATAAGTAACTTCAGTACTGTCAAGATGATTAAAATTTCATTGCAAGATGCATCAAATATTTATGCTTCCGTTTAGATCCAGAGACAGAAAAACAGGACACCACATAAATTAATACATTTCTAAATGAAACAAATGTCTCTATATCAAAGCAAACTTAAATGTAGTTATTTTCAACAGCATTACTAGGACTCTCATTGTCTCTCTTAAGACTCATCCCAAGAATCAGTTCTTTTATAAGCCCAGTATACTTTTGCTTGTGTTTGCCCAGGTTATTGTTTTTTTTATTTTTGCCAGGGTGCTTTGTTTTTAATCTGTCTCCCAGATTTCACTCTAAAGCCCTTTGTGCCCCTGCAAATATAACATTGAAATCTAGACAGAGGTGGGTACAGTAGTCAAAAACAATATTCAAGTAAAAGTACTATTACTTTGAAAAATAATGACTCAAGTAAAAGTGCTTGTCCAAAAAATTATTGGAGCAAAAGTAAAAAAGTGTTAGGTCAAAACTGATGCAATAGGAGAACAGCAATGGCTGTCTGGACTTTTATAATGAATGCATGTGCTAACACATCCATTCAATCATAACAACATTTGGAAAGCAGCACAGAGCCACTTTTCAAAAATGATCCTTTTCTGATAAAGTTTTCTCACAAACTGGAACCTGGAACTAAGTTTCCAGGATGGAAACAACTATCGCACTTTATTTTTTCAGTCATGGCTATACAAAAATATCTTTCTCCAAAAGGTTAGAAAAAAATCACAATAAAAATCAAAATCAAAATTCTCCTGCTACCATCTGCTTCCTGCTACCAAATTTAGTTTTTTCTTCCTTGATGGGCCATTTTTGAAAACACAAGCTAAGGCCAGAGATTTACTGTGAAAGTCAGCTTCCACAACACCCACATCTTGATCAGTTTTCCCATTAACCATTCCCATTTCACCATGCAGCACCATGGTCCTGGAGGAACGTTGGTTCATTTCACCGTGTACTGTTGTATATGGTTGTAGTGACAGTAAAGCCTCTCTTGACTATTAAAAAGTGATGCTGTTTTCTTGGCTCAAAAAGCAACACCACTGGCAAAAGTCTTAAGGATGGTAGTTAATCAGTCTGCTATGATGATGATAATCCTGGGACCAGATGCCCCTGGAAACTTCAGTGTTAGACGTTTTTGGAGCACGATACCACACAGACAACAATATGGGCAGGAGAAGTCAAGGAGTAGCAGTGGCCTCCCTCTGTGGATATGCACAGGTAGACTCCATTGTCTTTGCACCATGAGGATGCTGCTGTGCATCAGTTGCTGCAATATGAAGCTGACTAATTTATATCAGCCGAAGCCAGAAACTATTCTCTGATTAATCTATAAACAAAGAGGTGGCATGATTATTCGAAGCTCCAGAGTCACACATAGTCCACATGTTACAGCACTCAGATTTTGGTACAGACCGGCAAAACTATATGAAAAGAAACACAAAACAGATTATCTAAATCTGTATGCAGATTTTATACAAAGATTTAGAAGCATGTAATGTGCGCTAGGTTATTATAGTAGCAAAAAGCAAAATAAACAGACACCCACACAGTCACGGTGTAACTGCTTCTCTTAAGAGCTGCAACAGGAGTGTGACTGTTATAATAAAGCATAACAGCATATTGTTTGATTCCTGAAACATTTTGGGTTGACATTAAACCTATAAAGTATGAAATATAACATCTAAAGCAATAAAAAAAAACAGCTTGTTGGACATACTGTTGTCCTCAACCTTCAACACTATTTGGAACGCACTAAATTCAAGTCTTTGAGGGCTTTTACAGGAATTATAACACCACAGGGGTTCTTCTTTGTCAACCTCAAGAGACCTGTAAACTGCTGAAATCATTCTGGAGCATTGCCAGCAAAACCAACGGAAAAATTATGGGAAAGTGCTGCTGCTGAAATGTCCTAAAATAGCCAGCTAATAATACACCCCAGAAAAACGGCAGCACTAATTGTTTCTTAAAGCAGTTTTAAATACACAAACCTCAAAAGGACTTCCATGGTGCAAAACACAAAAAAGGAGTTTGAAAGGATGAAGGCGAAATATTGAAGTTGCCATGAGCACAGCAGCTGGCTGTATTAACCTTTTTTCTACAGTTCCATGCATCGGTTTTCAGAATTCAGAAACCCAGATAGTGCCACAGACCATAAAATACACAAGGAGAATGTAAATAGCAACCGGGCAACTTTCGACCTGGATGTCCGTGTTCATTTCTTCAGACGAGAAAAGAATAGGGGACCCCTCAGGAGATGAAACATTTCTGATTACCATGAGGGCGCTGGTCTGTAAAAAATCCCACAAATGTCCTGATTTCCAAGCTCTGTACGAGGTTTCAAAGACATGTTTAAAGACTGAATAAAAATGCCTCTCAGACCAGGTTTTTCTGAGTCACTGCCCCTGGGTGGAGATTGTCTGTGAAAAGTCCTCTCTGCATTCACATCCCGCCAGAGAAAAAAGCCAATTTCACAGATTGCATAAGATGTGCATCAGTACCGAATTATTCTATATATATAAACATTTGTACGCAGCTATAACTTCAGTAGCTTGAGCTTCTATTAGTTGCAAACTGATTGCCCTTAGATATTGGATCATGTGAAAATATGGCCACAAAAATGCTGGGGTAACATTTCTGTTCTCGAGATACGCCTTCACGGTGCTATCGGCAGTCACATCTCTGCGCACGTGCCCATCAGACATGCAGTAAAGCAGAAGGTGAAATGTACTATGCAGGACGTTGGTGGGTCAGATTTGTGTAACTGGTGTAAATAGGTACCCGGAGGAAACCCACCCAGGAACAGGGTGAGATGCAAACTTCACATAAACTGAGCTAGATTCTAACCCACCTCCAAGCCCACAGCCTACAAGGTGTGAGGCACCAGCTGTACAAGCTATGCCACAGTGCTGTGTTTTATGGAAGCCTCTTTTAGGCAGTAACAGTAAGAAAGAGTATCAACCAAAAATATAATGGCTTTGTACAGTATTACTGTGGTAGTCCGGTCATTACTGCATATTGGCAAGAATTGCTTAAGCTCTTTCAAGGTATGGAAGATCAGACAATTTAATCAAGGCCAAGGAAACTTTTACAAGGCACTTCACGGTATAAATGAGCTGTGACCTAAGGGAAAGCACTTCGGGTGAGAAAAAGCAACATCCAGTCTCTTCAGTGGTAAAATGTATGCAAATTTGTAGTAACACGAAAAAAAGTGGCGGCTCGCTGAAAAACCATCATTGCAACAGAAGCACAATGTCTGAGCACAAAATGCAGGTCTTTGCTACACACAGAAAATGAGTTTTCCTATGCACGCTATAGCTTGCTTGTGCGTGCCTCTGAACTGGTTTGAGTTTGTGCTCAAATGATTCATTGATAAACTCTGCACTGTTGGTATCCATAATGCATGCCTCCTTATTGACAGTAAAAAGGTGTGAATGCTACTTTCCGAAGTGGGGGATAGGGCTGGGTTCTAACTTTCACCCTGTAGCTTTTCTTCCCGAAAACATGCTTAAACCGAAACTTCTCCGCAATTCCAAATGTTATACTGTACATAGGGTGGCATAATTTGACTGGTATTATAAAGAGAGCATACCGCCCACTCTCATTTACATTCCGAGAGTGTCACTGTAAATCTGCCTCTCGCATTATATTTTTGTATGTTTTTTTATTAAATCACGAGGGATGAGGCGGCAAAGCAAATTAAATTGGATTCTCGCGGGAGGACAGAATGTCACTCTTATCGTGCTTCAACGAAAGACGCCGTTTCTGTTCGTTGGCACTCTATCCCAAAGCAATCTTTACAGTAGCACGAGTGCAAAAATGATTTCCCTGACCTGGCCCGTGAAAGAGATCCGCAATTACTTTCTTACCCATTTGCAAAACAGCAGCCTCCCAGGGATGTCTGATAGACCCAACGGAGTCCGTGACACACGGCACTGAGGTCTCACTCATTTTGTCTGGCTGTCATATTCAGTGATATCAATACCACAGCAGTTCCACAGACACTCAGTCCACTGAATGATGTCATTACCCAAACTCGAAGTGGAAATGAATCTTCATTTGATTGCCTCTCCCAAAATAAGTGCCTTGCAGCAGATGAAAGACAGAGAGAGCGCCTTTGTCTGGACAATGGCTTGGAGACTGCTCTGCTCTTCCGATTTCAGAAGCCTGACATTCTGGGAGAATGCGGTTGTGAAGAGGTGCTCGAAAAATGCACTCAGAGAAAGGTCATGCAAATTACACATCCCTTTCCTCATGCCTTCTTAAACAAAGAAAAAAAAAGGAAAGAACTTTCCAGAAACCTATCCATTCAGCAGCAGGCGCTGTGCACTGTGGGGGAAAGGAAGATCACTCACGTTGGAACGGTGCTTTTTCTTACTGAAAAATATGTTTGGCCTTGAAGATTTGTATGGTTCATGGGAAAGGCTGAGATAAAGTTTCGAACAGATGCAAGTAAACAATATATCTGTTCATTTTGCATGAATACGCTGCAAAGTACTGCACTCATTAAAACCATTTCTGAGCTGTTTTGCTAGCTTACAGATACGTGGTGTTTATCCTTGATTAAATTGTTTGACTAGCATTTTCTGGCACATTTTAAATAGTGGTACTATGTGGCCAACCAAAGACGATCAATGCTGACCTAGGTTACCATGCTAACTGATCATACAAATTCACATGATATATATGTATCACAGTTCATTGCAGTAGATTACAAATGAGTTCTGATTCTGCTGGTTTAAAGGAAGTGACACCCCTCACCTTAAAATGTACTGCTTTTCACAGCATAGGCGTCAGCAAAAAAAAAAAAGCTAAAAAACAAATGGAAATATAGCTTAAACACTAAGAAGTTTAAAACCATTTGTACAAAAAAGAGTTTACTGCCAGTGGCATTTCAGGGCATATCACATCTTCACCAAACTCTGTGGAAAAGAAAAGCTTTAAAAGTCAGCTTGAAATGGGAACTCATGAAGAACGCAAGACCTCCTGAAGATGAGGCTACATACATTTTAATGCCTTTAATGCTGCTTTTCCACCCTGCTGACCAGAAGGGAAATGATTTCTCCCCTTCTAGTTTCGCTCTGAGCATTCGTTTTTTTGTTTTTTTTTTTTTTTTGCTGAAAATTTTCCTGGCTGCTCCAAAACAGCATTATTAATTTATCCCGAGTTCCTCGATGCGGTAAGCTCTCCAGCTGCTGGGAATGGCAGCTCATAATCTCCTAATGACCTGTCAACCGGTGTACGACTTGTTGCTCTCCACGGGCATAACAGGAAGCAGGGGCAACGTGTGAAGCAATACACCTTTCCAGCCCTGTCATGTAACTGTGATGCCTCTTTTGCCTTACCGTGGTGTGAGCATGCTGACAGGTTGTGAGGCAAACAGAGCATCATGGTACAAGGACTAGGAAACTCATAACTGCCATATATTTACATTTATTTATTTAGCAGACACTTTTCTCCAAAGCAGCTTCCAATGAACTCTATGTAGTGTTATCAGCCCACACACCTTATTCACCGCAGTGACTTACACTGCTAGATACACTGCTTACACTGGCTCACTCATCCATACATTAGTGGAACACACTCTCTCTTTGTCACTCACACACTATGGGGGAACCTGAAAAGCATGTCTTTGGACTGTGGGAGGAAACCAGAGCACCCAGAGAAAACCCACACAGACAGGGGGAAGAACATGCAAACTTCACACAGACTGAGTGGGGATTGAACTCACATCCTCTCTCACCAAGCAGAAGCTGTGAGACAGCAGCGCTACTCACTGTGCCACCACGCTGCCCTAATTAGCCATATATAACTAATTAGAGTGTGCCGAGACTAGAAATGGGTTCTCTGTTTTTTTTGGCCCTCAGTTCCATCTCTTTTTCTGATTGTTCAGTCATGCGCGCACACACACGCACGCACGCACGCACACGCACACACACACTTTTCAGCATTAGGTGAAAAGTTTGCATTGTTTCACACATTAGATTCTTCCCCAGAACTTCTACATCCAAAAAAGTGGTGATTTTGCGGGGTTACAATAGCAAAAGAGCCCCAGCTACAACAAACTGATGAGAGGAATTAAGCCTTTCCTTTTTCGTTGTACAATAATGTGTTTTCTTACTGTTGCGAACAAGTAAGAAGCCACTTAAAGATATTCTGTCCCTAGAAATATCTTTCCACCTTTAAAAACATATTCATCCTGGCAGTGCACATTTGTCAGATTAGCCTTGCTTTCGACAGCAGGGGCAGTACTTACGCAAGTGTGCGGTTCTGTTTTAATGAGAGGATTTGTAGCCTGTGATTGGAATGCTATTAGCGACAGTGCTGCAACAAGGACATTAGCAGCCCGACGACTTTAACAGGGAGACGTAAGAGGAATGGATCAAGAACCGGTATTTAATAGTTTTTTAGCGCGAGGGGCACAGAGGTGAGGGCAAATTGCTATATTTATTATCTTGGAACAAGAAGTGGTAAAATGTCCATGAGGCATATAGATAAGATTGAACATCTCAGAAGTATTCAGAAGTACAGGCCCGGGCCAGAGCCAATCGCACCGACTGCCCAAGAGCAATGCCTATTAGCAATGACTGCACTTTATAATTCTGTTTTGTTTGTAATGGATGCAGTATAATTCCTACAAATGGTTTTAATTATATACTGCAGTGTGCACCGTCCTCTGCTGACTTCTGCTGAAATGCGGCTGTACTCAAACACAGCCTGAAATCACTGATCGCTCAATGTGTGTAGGTTAAATATGGCAATAATTAAAACTGAGCAACATTAGAATTACTTTCATTTCTGAAATGAAAGCAACATTTATAACAGTGTACATTTGGTTGAAGTTTATGACCTTATTCTGCATTTGGCGGCAGTAAATAAACATGTTAATGCCTTAATGTAGATAAAAGATGGTTTCTTTATCTTCTAATTGTGACAAGAAAATTTCACAGCCATATTCAAATTATTATCTCCATAAGGCTGTACAATGTTGTGATAAAAATCAAATGACGGAATTAGTATAGTGACTTTGGATACCTCTTACCACTTTCTAAGTTGCAAAAATTAGTATCTCTATACAGTTCTTTTAACCTGAAGCAATATATATCAGTGTAGGTAAAATTTCGGCTGTGGCTGCAGTTTAATTATAATTGTAACTCTTGCGTCTAAAGAAGAAAAAAAAAACTTGATCAGTCTCCTTTTCATTTCTTGATGATTCTTTTTCATAAAGACAGTCTTAATTCCCCATTGTACTGTGTCCTGCTCTGGTACTGTTCCTGGGGAGGGACCATCCTGCGTCTCGGCTCCTATGCTGAGATCTTGATGGGCACTGGCTCAGGGCTCACATCGTCCCTCATCAGTTGTTTCATCCCTCATCGGTACCCTCATCAAACTCCTTGTTTTCATGACAACTTGTTCAGCTGCACAACTGAATCTCAGTATCTCTCCAGTCAGCAGCGTTTTGCTCTAGTTTTATGATCTAGTTCATTTATATAATTTTTGTCACTATCCATCTTGATGAATATATGTGATTCAAGACCCAGTAGTCAAGCTAGGAATGCTTTCAAAAGTATACGGAAAACATAAAAAGAGAAACTACGGATATCCATGGAAGGCGGTGTTTTTGCATTATCTCATTAAAGTAACATAAATCTCAAGGCGTGACCCCTTCGTATCGATGCCCTTCATGCACCAGGACAGTACCATACTCAGCTGCTTTATACTCTACTCTTGAAACTCTGTAGCTCAGTGAATATCATCCAGAGGAAATATCAATCCAGCTGGTTTTTGAATATTTAAGAGATGCTAACTTCAAGTCATGAAATACCACATTTTTTTTTGAGATTCAAACATGATAACAAGCCCAAACGGCCAAGAGTAAAGAAAGGTGATGTGCAAAGAAGTTTTAATAAATTGCTACTGCTTTTAATTAGCTTCGTCTTACTGTAAGTCATCACCTTGTCAAGATAAACAAGGGAGAGAATTCTCCAGGCATTACAAAAGGTGAGAGAACTGGAAAGGCAGCAACTTTGACATCTCCTTGTGCATTCTCACTCTGAACTCAAAATGTGACTGCATTAGCATACACTTTTATTCTCCTAAACATTTATAAATGATGCTTGACAGATATAGAATTATTCATAGAAAATTATATGCAAAACTACAGGCCTCAAGCATAAACACCAAACACTTTGAGAAGCAGAAGGGGTGTTTCAGAGCAGAAATGAAAACTAAACAAATATAAAACCATTATTTGTGGATTAGTAGATTAGTGGATTACTGAAGATATATTTACTGTTCTGTGCAGCATGAACCTTGATTTGTTGGTTCTTTTTCATAGGTTTATGGTAGAATGTAAAACTGTCATCATGAACAATGTACTTCAGGTGTTAGGACATGCTGCTTAGAAATTTATTATAAATTTATAACACAAGACACTACAGAGGTAAAACATTGCAATCAATAAAACTTTTAAAACTGGGATATAAGTACGTAAAGCCATGGAACATCCAAAATAATGTAGCTCACGTGACAT
The DNA here is from genome assembly GCF_900964775.1 of Scleropages formosus. NCBI lineage: Eukaryota > Metazoa > Chordata > Actinopteri > Osteoglossiformes > Osteoglossidae > Scleropages > Scleropages formosus. The sequence continues at coordinate 19,191,213 of NC_041808.1, read as the reverse complement.
TATGGTGCTGCTTGAAAGTATGTGAACATCTTGCATCCCGTAGCTTTACCAGAAAATCGTTATTCAATCAAAACCTTTTTTTTCCCATCTTACATAATAGATGTGTAATTACCAATTCAATATGTTGATTTAGAGGAAATCATGCATGTAGTAAAAAAATGGAAGTAGTGCAGGGGCAAAAATAAGTGATCCCAAGTTGCGTATTTTAAACCAAGTATGTAAGTAGAATTAGTTGTGTAAGATTCAGTGCTTAGATTTTACATGTTTAATGTAATATTTTACACAACAATAATGACCATATCTTTAGGGTTCATACTTTCAAGCAACACGATATATTCTACTATACTAAACTACTGTACTGCACTAAAAAACTGATGCTCAGGTTTACTTGGATCAAACTTTTGTTGTTATCATTGTATTGCTTTGCAAATACACGTATCAACGCTTATTTACGTTTACAATCACATTTATTTATTTAGCAGATGCTTTCTTCCAAAACGATGTACATCTTATAGAAAATACAATGTGTGCATTACATTAGCAGAAAGAGAGACTATAAGGGTAACATAGTTACATCTGAGTACTTTACTGAAACAATTCACGTTAAGTATGTTGCTCAACAAAATTAGAGCATAGTTCATGCTTGGATTTCTTCAAGCAACCTTAAATTTACTAACCTGTGTCCTTATCCACTATATTTGCTGGAATCTTTTTGGACAGTCTTCATCAACTCAGGAACAAAATATCAATTTTCATTAATTCTAAAACCCTAAAGGCTTTCCATTGTTCATTTCATCATTCTGCTGAAATGCTGACTTGTATTTTGAATCGTTATACAGACATTAAGGTTTTTCATGACTCAGGTAATGTATATTTTTATGAGTTATTATGATGTTACGATACTTTTAAGATTTTTATGAGGCCAAAGACTATCACAAATGGGTATGTACTGAGGTGATGAAGCTCACAGCTAATTCTGAAATGGTTATAGAAGTATTTTTTATCTGCTTGATTCTGGATATGTCCTAGAATAGACCCCCAAACATGTTGTTCCTGCAAACTGCAGCAAACTACAGCATCCAGAGTAGATAGCATTGCTGATGGTAATATGCTGACAGACATTATTGACTGCACTGAGAAACAGGGGATGCAAGAGCTAAATGCTTCAGGAAGGCTAATAGGTTCTGAGACTTGTATTGATTGGGGTTAAGTTCAAAAGACTATATAGCATGGTTTGTGAATCTTCAGTTACCAGCAGCAGGGCCAATAGGTGGTGTTGTGGCTGAACAAACAGTCCTGTTTAACTGACAAAAAGATTGCAGCCACCTTTTGAGAAAGTTTCTTATACGTAATTCGGTTCTTTAAAAAAAAAAAAACCTAGCAATAAAAATAGGAAAAGATGCTTGAAAGGAGTCAGATAAAACTTTAAATTTAAAACTGCAGTAATAACTTGATTCCAAACAGAAACACCGGGGAGTCTTGGTTCGGGAGTTTCATCTGAAAGGGACAAAATAGAAGAAGGAGGCACATCCTGTGCGAAAGTCACTTTGTGGATTGAGACTAAACAAGTGGGTGCTTTATAATTTACGTCACGTCCAACGGCCTAATTAAGTAAGTAAAACAGGAACACTGGGAGCGATATCAAATTTCCATTTCACTTTGGTTTGCTGAAACAAGCTGTGTGGTAATTGTATTCAAAGTTCAGTCCGGGTTTAAATTACCCACAATGTTTGTGCCTTGTCTCTCCTCAGACCAAGATAAATATTGCCTATCTGACTCTTGCTGATGTCAGTTCAGCTCCCGTATGGGGGTGGAAGAAAATTGTCTGGTCTCTCAGCGGAACTGGCATAATAGAGCTGCAGTGCAAACTATCTGAGCTTGGCAACTTGCGGATACTCTGGGTAATTCATTGTGCTTCTCCTGCCTGAAAGAATGGTGCTCATCATGCATTACAGAGGCCACCAGCTGGACAAATCCGGGTTTCTTTGGGATGCAAACCATGAAAAATGGACATATTTACTGAAGTTGGATGTGTTACATTTAGAATAAGTGGGGCTGCTACTTAGGACTCTAGGAAATTAAAGACAAAAATAAAATCCTAACCCATTTGTAATGAAGCAATCATTCAAAGACAGGTTTCACAGAAGGTAAGGCAGATTTTCTTTCGACGAGGTCCTATGCAAAATATCAGGATATTCACAAGCATAGCAGAAAAATGAATCTGAAAATAGCGACAGCTAGATAGGAAGGTAAGATGTGCAAAGTGGGTCAAAAGCCACCTGACCGTGTTGTTCTGTGTAAGGTCTTTGGAAAAAAAACGTTTCTTTTTTTAAAATATTAAGCACATTAATTGATACATGACCACAATGCCAGTCTTTCAGCAGTTTTGTAGTACTGATGACAAGAGCACCGGACTCCCTGTAGAGATGGGTTTTATCATGGCTAGAGCAATGTACTCCCTGTAGTTTTGGTTTTACCATGACCAGGGCACCAGGCTCCCCAGATACAAATTTTTACAAGAAAAAAAAACAATATAATAAATTGGACTGAGCTCCAGAGGAGCAGGGTGGATGTGACAAATAGATTGACAAAAAGCTTTTTTGAGACATCAGAGGAAAATGCCACAGGTGATGACCATTGTCGCTAATCACAAATACATGCCATACACCTGCCTCTTGTCGAACACCCTTTAAAAGAAAGCAACCCACTTGCAGTAAATAGCGGAATCTCATTGAGAAACCTCACCTTCCCTTGTGCTTAGCTTTACACTTTGCTCCTTGTTATTTGCCTTTTGGATCTCAATCTGTGCTCTTCCAACCACGACCAGGATTCTTCGGATTATGACCTTTACATTGAAACCACAACCCTTCAGATCTTGACCTGTGCTCTTCGAATCATGCCCCAAACTCAACCAAGCACCTTGGACCTCAAACCCACGCTTACCGCCTGAGTGTTATTCCTGGATCGATCCTTCCCAAGTCCCATCTCAAGTTCTTTTCAGTTCCCTTTTCAACAGTTTCAGTTTCCCAGTGCCAATCGACAGAGTTTCACAGAAAATCTCTGTGCTTGTGTTCCAAGAAATAACTCACAGGAGTCATGACACTTTTGTGTCATGTGTTCAAAAGGCCTGTGAATCGAAAACCTTGACTTATGGAGAACACTGAAAGGAAAAAAAACACATGTACACTTCGATTTAAGGGAAGGACTATTTCAAAGCAAATACAAAATTAGCAGACTGTAACAAACTGCTTATTTTACAGTCATCCATGCTGAATTATTACCTCTTCAAGAAGGAGAAAAAAAATGAAGCTTTCAGATTTTCATCATGAATTAAAAGATCTGTAAAGAAAGGCCTTGTTACGTAGAGTACTCACATTGATGTGCTTGGACAATGTATCTCTGACTGGTATATCAGCTTGTAACAATTAAAGGGTGGTATCACACACCACCTATTACTGTACTCCCTAGCACTTGCATTGTCCCAATACATGGAGTTACCAAAATCCATTATAAACATGTGTCCACGTGGTGGTGGCGGTCAGAATTCACAATGGTTCATAAATTCTGTTTAATGAAGACATTTCTCTAGGGAGGTGTGGTGGTGCAGTGGGTTGGCCAGAGTCCTGCTCTCTGGTGGGTCTGGGGTTCAAGTCCTGCCTGGGGTGCCTTGCAACGGACTGGTGTGCCTTCCAGGGTGTGTCCCCTCCCCCTCCAGCCTTACACCCCGTGTTGCCAGGTTAGGCTCCGGCTCCCCTGCGACCCCGTATGGGACAAGCGGTTCAGATGGTGTGTGTGTGTGTGTGTGTGTGTATTTCTCTGGTATTCATTACCATGTTAGTCAAACCATATTTTAAAATCTGAGAAATTACTAGAAAAATCATAAAATCAACCGCTTTTGCATGAATCCAGATGCCCTTTATAGATTGATAGGGCTTGTTTCATTATTTTAGAATTTTTTTAGTATTGGCTTTATATACTCTTCAAAAAAGTTTATTCATTGAAATATCATTGACCTTCCAGTATTTATTCTAGGGTCAAGCTAAGCTACGGGCAAAGAGCATGTGTCAGATACAGTCTGCATAGTAACCATTTAAATTTTCCCTTTTACTGTAGCTCAAATGAAGTGACTTTATTATCAATAAATATACCATCTCTTTTTTTTTTATTTTGTTAAAACATATGATAAATTACCCACAATGATTGTATATATGGACTACATGAGTGTGGAAGAGTTAACCATAACTAATTCAATTTTTATCTGTTTGTGTATTGTGTAACGCTTCAAGTCACTAGCTGAGAAAAAATGAAATAGAAAAAATTACTTTACATAGCTAATGGCTCCTGTTTATCCACTAAATAAAGTAATGTAAGTGAAACAAACTGCTGCCATTGAGCAGGCAATGTATTCTCTGTTAAAGCTGTCTCCTGAACCACCAGCTTGTGCTGTCGAAAGGGGAAATTGTGCACATTTTATCCCCATCCATCTCAGCGATTTCCACAGAGTAAGAGTTTACAGAGTTTTGAATGAATCCCCACCTCTCCGATGACCTTGATTGATTTCCTCAGCCAAAAGAGCAGCATTGTCACAATTCACAGCCACCCAAGCACGCTACCACGCTGGTGGCCATTCAGCCCCCAAGGGGCATCTGGGCTCAACACCGTGTCTCGCCTGCTGCCAGAGCACTGCTGCAGAAACAAACAAAACGATTAAAATAGCTTCAACTTGTGGAAAACACCTTGAGTCATCAGAAAGTTTAGATGAGACTAATGGCATTTCTGTTAGGCCGAACTGAGATGAATAAAAAGTAATTCATCCAGGCTGTTCTGCTGGCTGAAAGTTGAACAAATGCTGTAGAGCGCAATTTCAGAAATACACTCCTAGACCATGTAAACACTCCCAAGGCGCAAGTAAAATGTAGACAGTGTTCAGTCCAGATATTTTTTTAAATTTCTTTTTTTAGGGCTACTCACATCTAAAGAATAGAACAAACAATGGTATTACTGTTGATTTCTGAGAACACTAAACCTTGAATAACCACATTATTAGCTATTTTAGGCAGGTAGGCCAACGTCTGGTATCAGCAAGGCCTTCAGCAAATTGGCAATGAATGTGTGGTAAAGTGAATTTTTAAATCAGGCTACAATACCGGTCTTTCTTTTTCATTTCTTTCTGTTGTTGCACTGTATTTTATGAAACATGAAAATCTCCTTAGTTTAAAATTGGAATTTTTACAAATCATTTTTGATGTTTAGTTAAACTTGGCACTGTGAATAAATGCTTTCTTCAATAACAGCAATCACTACAAATCTTCAGCTATGGACATGGTCTCAGAGGTGAAGGTAACATGTGGAATGAGATAAGATATTTTGCCAAAATTCAGATTTTTCTGGATCACTGAAAATCTTTGATTTCTTTGTGATGGCACAAATAGTCAGAAAAGCACCTTGATAATGTTATTCAAAGTTTTTTTTTTTTTTTTTTTTTTTTTTTTTAAATATTTTAACCTTGGTAGGGGGCGCGGTGGCGCAGTGGGTTGGACTGGGTCCTGCTCTCCAGTGGGTCTTGGGTTCAAGTCCTGCTTGGGGTGCCTTGCGATGGACTGGCGTCCCGTCCTGGGTGTGTCCCCTCCCCCTCCGGCCTTACGCCCTGTGTTACCGGGTTAGGCTCCGGTTCCCCGTGACCCCGTATGGGACAAGCGGTTCTGAAAATGTGTGTGTGTGTGTGTGTGTGTGTGTATTTTAACCTTAGTGTGGCACAGGGGTGCGGAGACATGTGTTGTGTCTGCTGAATCAGAGACTCTAACTTGCTCTTAGTATGTACTTGAGTGAGTAGGTTCCATTGCTCTGTTGTGTGGATTAGAAGGTACACTAAAGTACTTTAAAAAGTAGTTTAGTGTAGTGTATTTAGCACTGATTTATTTAGTATTTAGGAAGTCTCCTTTGACAAAGAATCAGCTAAATATGAAATAATAATTATAACCTAAGAATTAAGACATTTTTTCTGCCCCATTTGTCATCCCTGTTGCTGGACTCAAAATGCAATTGTCAACTCAGAGCTTATGGATTCTTTCTATACATAATTTAGAGGGTAAATGGACTTTGTAGAAGGCATGAAAACATGTATCATATGCATAAGCACAAATATAAAAAAACAGAAATGCTGCTTGCCTTTTAATACCTTTAGTACTTTTAGCCAGTGTTCTTTGTGTATCAAGGATTGTCGACCACCCAAAACACATGCGGCTGTACGACAAGCACTAGCTATCTGGCATCAGCAGCCCCTGGATGGTGTCATGGCTTGTACAGAGGAACAGAGATTACTGTGATCAAAAAAAGGTATAACACTGGTGGCCAAAAGCTACTAGAATGTACAACTTAATAGCATTTAAAAACATCTGGTTGCTTTCTCGGTCGAAACATTTCACAGATGGAAGACAGCAGTTTGTTACCAACTGACCCCAGCCAATGTCCACAGCCACAAGTCCTGAGCAGGGTGGCAGCGAGCTGGAGCCCTCCTGGCAACACACACACACACACACACACACACACACACACACACACACCCTGGATGGGATGTCAGTCTGGTGCAAGGCACCCCAAGCAGGACTCAAACCCTGGACCCACCACACAGCAGGCACCTTCTGAACCCGCGGCACTGCCACGGCTCCGTACCACTGCACCCCCCCAGTGTGTTACCTCTCCTCTCAAACAAGGTACACATCCCTTAGATTGTTTTTTGGTGCAAGCTATTTGTGCAGCTATTGAAAAATTACACTAAAGGGTTTCTCCATCTCTTGGGACACTGGAAAGGCACAAGTGCCAACAGATAATCACACAGAGTGTATGTTTGCGCATGCCATTAGTGAATGGCAAATGGAGGGCTGAGTGCGTGAGCTAATACTGTCTATTGCTTCATCAATTCCTTTAGCACCACAAGTGACTGTACAGACCCACTGAATTTAAACCATAAACCAGAAAAAGCAACATGAATGAGGTTGATTAAAGGACATATGAGCATTAATAAACTCTGCAGCATAGAAATAATCATGACTTTTCCTTCCAAGTAAGTTTAATCACATAAATTCTTATACTTAGTTATGATTGTTTGTTTGTATGGAATACCATAACATGATGGCCCTCACAGCTAATTGCTCTTTGTTTTAGCTCTTGACTTTTTGTAAAACAAAATCTGGAAAGATGAAACTGTGCTAAGACAGCTGGGTTTCAGAAACAACCTTCTAACATACACGTATATCATGATCATGGACTACTAAAGCACACGTCGCCACTGTCTCATTTCTGTATTTATATAGTTTCAGAAAAAAAGTAAAAACTGTTAAAAATGTCTTTTGCCAAGCACTCTAAAATATTCCTCGTATTCTTACAGTTAAATGCATGGTAGCAAAGTTGCCAGTTATTTAACCCAGTTGAACACATAAGCAATAAGTAATGTGTTTAACTGTGGTTATTTAGAGCAAATAACCATTTTAAATTACGGTGGTTGACATAATAATTAGAGTTTATTACCATGAATTAAAAGATTTTACTCTTGCATAATTATTTCAAACTGTAATGCTGTTTCTTGCATCATGAACAAAACCTTTGGTAGCAGTGTAACAGTAAGAAAAAAAGTGTTAACCATAAGACAGTCAAATTCTGTCTAAACCTTTAACAGCTGCTATTAGATAAGTCCGCCTTACTCTGTACAGAAGTCTGACACGTATGCCATTGGTGGTGTGTGCCTCCGCTTTAACGGTTGGCGAAACCCCAACTGTCTTTAACTAGAGATATAAAACAAGACCTTTCCAAGTGAAAAGGAGATTCAGTAAACAGTGAAACAACACAGACAAGAGCGTCCCTAAACAATTCATTGCTAAAATAACCAACCATTAAACAGAAAAGGCTTAGGCCCTCCCCATTATGTAAATTAACAGTCTAATTATGCATAGTTCAGTGCTTAGCAGAGCTGATAAGTACCACATAGTTGAAGGAATAACACTATGGCAGTGTAGGGGATTTAGAAACATATCATATTCTGCCTCGCAGAAAAAGGGGCAGCTCCTGTGACTGATAAAATTGTCTATACAAATTGATTTCAGTCCACATAAGCATACAGTTACTTTTCAAATGTCCAAACATTATAAAATCACAACAGAAATAGGTAAATAATTAGTTTTTAAAGTGAATTATTTTAATGTGAGGGTAAATATAGCACTTAAACTCATATTTGTCCATATCTTTGGTTAAATGCAGTTAATAATGCATTAAAATACATTCTGCCCCTTGAAACATTTTTGCAAAATATGAATTATTATAGAGCTAATTGGTCATTTCATAAGAGGTGATAGTACAGTGTAAAATTATTAAAAGGTACAGACTGTATGAATATTGTTATCATGCAAATGTACAGCATAGAACACTTTGATGTTTTAAACCATAAATTGAAAGGCTCCTTTTTAACCGTCAAATTTTATGGTTAAATATATGTAACTTTACAGCATATTTTACAGTGCAATAAACAGCAGCACTGTCATTTCAGAACTCTTGCCAAGTCTGGAAAATGAAAACATGAAATGAGTTACTGCCAGTTTAGCATCAAAATTACTGTTTCTTGTTCACTGGTGGAAATTTCAACTGCATGCCATAATTTTGGCAGCAATTTACACTTATATAAATTTTCTCTGTGCATCCAATAACACATGCAGAGTTCCACAACATGGAGCAGCAGCACACAAGCTATTACTCCCTTGCAATGTAGCTTCAGAGGCCTTCTTGAAAACAGAAGGGCAGACAAAGATATAACGTAAGCCCCTTAGCCTTTGCATTTGGAAGGAGGAAGAACAGTTAATCTGGGGTTGAACTGGGGATCTGGGGGATTAGGTATCTAATGGAGAGAAGCAATGGTGACGGATGGGTAGATGAGGGGTCTGTAATGGGGTGGGCAACTGCTTGGTGTGACAGGCTGAACTATTTGAAATGTGAAAGACATGAAGAAACTACTGCACCTTTTAGCAGCTGGACATTGAGCTGAAGGTGAGCTGTGAGAAGGTGAACAGACCCAGAATGTGTATATTCTGACCTATACGCTGCTGGAGAAACAAAAGGACAAATTTCCTTTCATTTAACCAGCTGCAGCTGTTGAAAAGGGACATTTCAGTGAGAAAGCTGGGAGGCCCCACTGTGAACGAAGCATATTCTTTTTTTCTGGCACCAGTGATGTGCCTTGATTAAGAGGAAAATACTGTTTTGTCTGATTAATGGACTAGTTGGCGATACCCGTACTGCTCCTGCCCATGGAAGCAGCCTTTCGCTGCACAATATTTATTCACTTTCAGATCACGAAAACATATTGCCCTTTTTTCTATGGGGACCGTAAATATTTGAAAGCATTAGCCACACTGCGCTCCCAGAAAGAGAGGGCATAGATATTTCAATGGACTGGAGAGAGCAGCCTTTGAAGAATGAACCACTTGTACCCCTCTAAGAGGTGCCGTGAGAGAATGAGAAATGGAAAAAGTGCCTGACGTTTCTTCAAAGTGCTTGAGTTTTGGAGTGTCAGTAGCCTTACAATGGACTCCCTGGAGCAAGGACAGGAAGAGCGATAGGGTTAGAACAAGAGACAGGACGAAAGATGGGCCTCAAGTTTTCAAGATCGTGTGTGCAGCAAAAATACCTTGGACAGAACAAGGTCAGTTTCATACTGATACAGGTTTCATAGTTTACAAACTTAAAATGCAAACTAATGTAACAGTTCATTCTAGTATGAGCCGAGTAATTGACCGGATATTCCAACGCTTTAGTTGAACAAAGCACATTGTTACGTGACAATAAAAGAGACAGTTTTTGAATAATGAAATTAAAACATCAAGCACTATAAAATTTATACTCTGCTGTTTCATTTTATTTATTTTTTTTTTAATTTCTAGAAAATATTAGATTTCTATGCGCTGGACTGTCCAGTCTTTCCAATATCTGGTCACCCAAAGTTTGACCATGTGCAGATGAATTGTAATAGGAAAATAAGAAGATTTATTTTGTGATGTGTGAGCATCTCTACCTAACTATGAAGCAAGAACAATTTTTTAGAGTGAATTAGCAATATGTGTCACCGAAGAGCCAGTGAACAGCAGGCTATCAGAAAATCTGTCAGGATGGGCAAAATGACTAGTACAAAAGAAATGACCCAATTATCTCAAAGTGGCATTTCTTTTTTCCAGGTTTATTTTTTGTTGGTTACAATGACTTTGAAACAGTTTTACAGCTGATTTTTTGTATTTATGCAGTTTGATATAATACCGTTGATGGTTGTACTACTGTCGTATCTTGCTGTTCACAAGCAGAGTCTCGGAGGGCCTTTGAATTCTTCAGCCCTTCACCATTTAGTCCACTTTGTATACTGCTCACCTGGGGTAGGAAGAACGCTGAGAAAAATAGAGAATATGGATTCAATAATCTATTTCTTATGCAGCTCAAGGTGCAAGAAATCTGTCAGTCCAGCATAAAGCAGTGATCAAAGGAGGAGCTTCACATTGTTGTAAATGTGTGGAGGAAGAGCATAACAGCATGACAAAGTCCACTGCTGCTTAGAGCCACCTCCTCCTTTGGATTCAAAGGACCTAAGTCTGAATCCCAGATCCTGTTAGTCCTGATAATACTTTAAAGTAAGGTACCTACGCAAAATTACCCTGCTATAAAAATGGCAAAATCTCTGTAAGTACCCTAACATAATAAGTCGCTCTGGGAAAAAGCATCAGCAAAGTAAAGCAAATGTAAGGTAAGAATTAACATCAGACCTCAGTTTCAGTTTAGTCCAAGGTGACATGCTCACACTCAGTAGAACCAATAAAAACACTTCAAATTCAGCATTCAAGATGTTCTCTGTACAAGTTTCCTTCAGAGTTGATAGATAATCATAAATCTATCATCAATATTTATTGTTGGTTTAATTATTTATTTACAGTTTTCAAAGTAGAGATTTGCACCAAGCCCCCCCCCCCCACCAAAAAACATAACCCTCTTTAATATCATATGACAATTTTTCCTAAGCACAGGAAAATGTCATTCACCCACCCCTCCTCCACCCCTCAGCCCAGAAAGTGATGGATGGAACCCATCGGCACAAACAGATTATTTATTTCAGTGATGAGCTGGACTGAGGCCAAGGCAGAAAATCTCATTAGCTGGTCCTTCCTTTGGGTCAAAACAACATCCTCCTTTCCCTCTCTTCATTATTATTTTAATGGATTATTCATAAAGCAATAGTCAAGTCAAGTGCTCAGCACACTGCACATAGGTACTCTCATGTGGTATAAAAGCACACATCAAAATATTAGAAACATTCATTTGGGTGAACATGTGTTGTCAGAAGCATATTACTGTTTGCTGAAAGTTTTTTTTTCTTACGAACACCAGCAATCAATACAGTCTTTTCTGACTAGAGCAGTTCTTTGACATCAGACTGAATTCTGTAGGCAGCTATTTGTGTAATTTAAGTGAGCAAAAGTAGTGGTATGGGATAAATTGACTGCACTTTGGCAATCACGTCTACAGCTCTTTACCTGTTGTGAAAAGCACTTTTGTTTACTCTGAGCTGCAAAAACCATAGTCAGATTCAACTGGCCTCCTTATGGAGTGTTTTAAAATTTAAACCTGCACTAACAGGTGAGATTCTGTCTAACAAATAGCTTGTAACGTCTAGTCTATATTCTAACAAATGTTAGTTATACGGCCTTGAGTATATAGTCAGAAATTAATAGTTTATTACAAGTTATAACTATTATGCATTGAGAATTAGGGGGTGTGGTGGTGCAGCGGGTTTGGCCTCTGCCTGCTCTCTGGTGGGTCTGGGGTTCAAGCCCTACTTGGGGTGCCTTGTGATGGACTGGTGTACCAGCCTGGGTGTGTCCCTCCCCCTCCAGCCTTACACCCTGCGTTGCGGGGTTAGGCTCTGGCTCACCATGACCCCGCTCGGGACAAATGCCTTCAGTGTGTGTGTGTGTGTGTGTGTGTGTGTGTGTGAGAGAGAGAGAGAGAGAGAGTTGAGAATTAGTGCAAAATGAGCACAGACCTGACAAAATCACACTTTACTATAACCTGTTATTGATACATAGCTGCCTGCACGTGTCTCTCAACATTGTCTCAGAGCTAGTAAAGGCCCACTTTCAGGTAAGTGCAGAAACAAAAACAGATAACCAGTCCTCCTTTCCACAATACCCACTTTAACTGGCTAAGCATAATAATACAATCTCTGACTGATTCTACTTTTGATGTAAACGAATTCATTTTTACACTGGGTAATATGTCTTTGATCGTAGGGAATAACCTCAGTCATACACATTCCTTTTTCTTCGACCGAAGGGCAGGTTTTTTTATTGACTTAACTCCAGTCCAGAAAAGTGAGAGAAATCCTGTGGATATGGTTATTTAAAGTTCCGTCACCCCAACTCAATGAAGACAATATGCACTGTGACTTGAGGGGGAGGCTGAGCTGCTGAGGAGGAGGACTGCTTTCAGACAAATTATAGCACTTTGCTCCATTCCCAACCCAATTATACCTGATTATTCTGGTCAACCATCTCACTGGCACCACAACTTTCAATTTAACAGCACCTAAAATCTCTTAAGAATATTCACTCAGTGCACGCTTGTTGCATCATTAAAATGTACTGGTTACTGTTGATTAAGCAGTTCCTCATATTTTGCTCTATTTGTGGCTCATTTTCTCCCTGTCTGTCTCTGTATGCATCTTCCCCTTCTGTCCTTGACCAAAAACAAGGAGGGCTGTTGAAGGCAAAGAAGAGCTTTGCGAGATTCCTCTTGTTCCTTTCCTTGCTCAGGCTAATAAGATAAAAGAAGATTTATCATATGTTGTGGATACTGCAGAAGAGTGCAGTCTTGACAAATAAATATATATATTTTTTCAAATCTTGCTGTCATTTTTATTGTGCCCTATCAGCCAAAATTGACAGAGCTGTTGCACTCGAGACCCTAGTTCTTGTGTGTGATGCACATGAAGACATACTTGCTGTGTCTTAATTCTGTTATTTGAAGGGTGTGCCAGAGCTGCATACTGTCCCTTTAAGTGAGCTCTTTAAAAGTCCAATAAATGTTAATCAGTGCTTTCTACATTAATGTCCTCACTAAAAGCAAATGTTGGTAATATGGCAAAATCAGTACATGATATAAATCACAAATCTATACACTTTATTAACACATTATTTCATGAAATTGCATGCCTAAATTAAAACTGCACATTATAAATGAAAACAACGAGCAACAATCGTCATATCTCCTGCATTTTCATTTTGAGGACAGTCCAGTGCAACAAGTCCACTTTATGAAAACCCAAAGCAGCTCATTGAGTCACTGAAAATACAATACGTATCACAACACTTAATAATTTGAATAGCCTCATTAAAATATGTAATTGCATAATTAAAATTAACTATAGAATTATTTAATCTATTTTTTTTTTTCATTTTGTAACTAAATATTTTATTGATCCCTTCTAGCATTTCAAAGTGAGCAATAGAACCAGATTCATCAGCTGCAGCAGTTAAAGGTCATGATGACTCTCTTTGGCCCTCAGCCCTGTGATGTTATATACAAAATCCATGAAAACACAGGAAGTGTGCGCTAGATATCTTGGAGTTGATGAAGTGCGTTACTGTGGATTGAGGTTTTTACCATATGCGAGTACCTTTTTCTGTCAAAACACGAGAATAAACAGGCCAGATGAAAGATTTGTAACTATGTGCTGTATTTATTGTGCTATTTTCAAGCTTAGCATAAAACTGCTACACTTCTGAGAGACCTGTATACCCTTCAGACTTTATTAGACAGCACACCCCTAAGTTTCCCTTAGAGGTCATTTCATTCATTATCTCCACAAAGTTTGTTGTTCTACATAATAGTCCTGCATTTGTCTGTAAAACATAGCACTGATCTCACAACATGCACAGTTAGATCAAGGTCCATGTTGAGAAGCACACATTCCTTTGCAAAGAGTTGACTTTAATAGCCCGAAGACTTTCCACAATCTTCATCTAATGGAATAGGCCTCCTATGATGAACACAAGTGGAGGTTCATACTCCATTAGCTGCAGTAATACTGTAGTGCTGTGATATATGAGGACCATCTAGACATATATACACAGAAAAAAAAAACACTTAAGGCAGAGAAACTTTGTTTTTAATGCTTCATGTTTTACTTTAGACTGTTACAAAATGCAGCATTTTATATCTTTCTGCATAATCTCAGCTGTACATACCCAGTACAGGGGCATGTAAACAAAGGAACATGAGTGCCAGCTATAAGGTTGTAATCCCAAGGCTGTAATTCCATACCCTGATTGAACTGCTGTGATATCCTTCAGAAGGATAACTAGCAAATGAATATACAGTATATATACATATATATATATATATATATACATATATATATATATATATATATAGCAGGGGGTGCGGTGGCACAGTGGGTTGGACCGGGTCCTGCTCTCTGGTGAGTCTGGGTTTTAAGTCCCACTTGGGGTGCCTTGCGACAGACTGGCGTCCCGTCCTGGGTGTGTCCCCTCCCCCTCCAGCCTTACGCCCTGTGTTGCCGGATTAGGCTCCGGCTCCCCACGACCCCGTATGGGACAAGCTGTTCAGATGATGTGTGTGTATGTGTGTGTGTGTGTGTGTATATATATATATATTTTTTTTAGTCAAAATCAATGTGTACAAGATTTTAAGGAAAGTGAATACAAATAAATATGTCCAGATCTTGATTCTACAGATATGTTACTTATATGCAAATAAGTGACATTTATGTAGCATCAAAATCTTGATGCTTATCTTGCAAATAAATAATGGAATAACAATAACATACCAATCTTGACCTTTTCAGTAATAATTATACAGAAAAGTTTGACCTTACTAGTATTTTTGTAAGCATACCTGCTTGGTTACATGAAATTTCGGTGTAGGATCAGTTTTAAGACTCAAGTCCCATAATCCATAATCACTCCCGTGATCTCTCAAACACTGATGTACAGGATAAGGAGCTAGCCTGAATTACTTTAGAAAGGGTAAGACAAAGGAAAGACATTCAGGAAAAGTTAGGATTAAACAGCAGGAAGGATGAAAATCAGACTATGAATACTTGTACTGGCACAGAGGAAGCAGGAGTCACTATTAAGAGGTCCAACGTGCAGTGGGTATGTATGGTGATGAGTTTATAAACTTAATGCTTTGTCAAATTTGTGAACAATTGCTCTTCAAAGCAGCATACATCCCATTTACCCATTTCCACATCTTACTGGATCAATTCAGATAACTACTTAACTCATTGGTATTGGAACAGGATCCCTGGAACTACAGCAAGCAGTCTCCAAGGTAGAAGTCCATATTCATAACCGGTATGTTACCAACAGTACTGTTTGCAGTCAGTCTGATGGAAAAGCTAATCTTAAGTATTCCGAAAGTTATTTTTCCAGTACATTTCATTATGCAGTGCATGGCTGACTTGCTGCTATTTTCACTTTTTTTTTTTTTTTTTTGTATTTAAGGAACAAAACAAATCGACAAAATATCTCAATTCGAAGATTCCAGATGAATTGAGAGGAGGGAAATGCAGCTGGGAATTTTGCAGTTTGAAAGCTTATCAAAGCTAGCTCTGATGAGACGCAGCACCACGGGGGGATCCTGCTTCATCCAACATTACATCCCTGATGCCTTGCCAGCAGACCTGTCAATCTTCACAATCTACTGAAAAAAAAACACTACAGAAGAGAACTCGTAAGGTTTTCAGTAGGTCTCTGACTCCAGGGACATGGACACAGTTTATTGCCATGCATTTGCTACTGTCAATCCCTTTTGTACATAAAAAAATAAAAATACGACCTTTCACTGACCCCATAAATATCTTCTATGAATGTTGTAAACCAAATGAAAGTGGACTTGATTCCTCATTCAAAGACATGGAAGAAACTAGATACTCAGCGTGACAAATCAATTATAATGAAGACATATGATCGGTTAAGCCTGGTAAACATATCCATTTTCTTCTGTTTTCTAAATATTTTGTATAAATAGATTACAAAGTTTGTTGAATTGCTGTGAGATGTAACATTTGCGCTTGTTTACATGGTTTTCATTTCCTGTGGATGAAAAAGCTATTAAGGTCATTATTTTTTCATTTAGCTGACACTTTTCTCCAAAGTGACTTACAATATTAAGGTATTGTCATTTTTTTAATTCGGTTGTGCAGCAGGGTAATTTTTATTGCATCAGTTAAGAGGGAAGAACTTTGGTGAAGTGTAACAAGTGAAATTCAAATGTAGGTCCTTCGAGCGCAAGGCACCAGCTCTTGCCATTCTGCTTCCTACTGTTATTTTTCATGTACTGTATAGAGGACAAAAGAAACCAACAAAATTATTTATTCTTGGTGACCAGCGATAATTGCAGTCAGAGTCTGGAGAGCTGCCCAGTGCCTGGTGTGCTGTTTTCATTCTCAGTAGGTGCCCAGAAAAAGAGGACACAGGATCTGCAGAAATTACTTTTTATTACAGTCATTTTGACAGCAACAAGAGGTTTAAGACTCGTGGGTTTGTGCACAGAGATTGCACTCTCCCTGATAAGAATCAAACCTATGAATTTATAAACAAAGGTAATAAATAAATCACAGTTTTGGAATACCTAATTTTGAAAAAATGAAGAGAAAGTCCAGTGGCCATGGTTGCACATGAAAATTTGATATACAGTAGAAGAAGCACAAAAGTCATAGCAGAAAAAAATGCAGGCAGCTGTAGACTAGACATTGCTTAGTCTCATATTGCCTTCTCCCATGTTAGCCATCACTTTGGCTTGCACTTCATTAAATTTTAGTTTGGAATAAAATTAAGAAGAAAAACTGAGGTTTTTGTTTACTTTTTAGGCCGTGGTGTTAAATTTTTTATGGCAAACTTCATTGCATCAACTCCACATGTCTGTGTGCATTTGTATTTGAATAAACATGCAAGCACAAACAACTCTGAGTAATAATCATAATAAATGTACTAGTTTACAATTTTATGAAAATACAGCCCTATTTTTTAAATTACACACACACATTGACTTAAACCGCTTGTCCCAAGCAGGGTCGCGACGTATTGGAGCCTAACCTGGGAACACAGGGCACAAGGCTGGAGGGGGTGGGGACACACCCAGGACAGGACACCAGTCCGTCGCAAGGCACCCCAAGCAGGACTCGAACCCCAGACCCACCAGTGAGCGGGCACAGGCCAAACCCGCTGCGCCACCACGCCCCCCCTTTTTTAAATTATTCTTTAAAATTTTTTATTTGGCTTTTATAGCACAAGACCAGTTATTTTAAAAGTTGACCTATGTTTATCTTCTGAGTTGTAACCCCACTAAACCAAATTACTAAAAATCACAAGCTATCATTTGCAATGTGTATTTGTATTTACTTTGTTTGAAAAAGAAATAGAAACAATTCCCCCCTTCCAGAGACCATTAAACCAGATTTTCTGCAACTACATAAAATCCTTCTGAGAATCTTTCAAGAAGAGTTGTCACCGGTTTACAAAGTAATCAATAAGTTGTCG
This sequence comes from Scleropages formosus, assembly GCF_900964775.1. NCBI lineage: Eukaryota > Metazoa > Chordata > Actinopteri > Osteoglossiformes > Osteoglossidae > Scleropages > Scleropages formosus. Next base: position 19,173,625 of record NC_041808.1, on the reverse strand, counting down.
ATGCCGTTTCTCTAGACTTCCTGCAGTGAGAGTTATTTCCCCTCAATGTGTGTCCTGTCCCAAGCTGCCCATGGTTAGCCCAATTCATCACACTGGTCCGCTGTTTCAGCAAAGAGCCTACACAGAAGGCAGCCATCAACTGTTCCCATGGACCGAGCAGCAGAACAGTTTCATTTTTTCACCATCACTTTGAACAGGAAGCAATAAGCATATGTATCTATTTTAAAAGGTTTGTTTTATTTCCAAAAACATTTTACTTAAGATGACGCTGCAGCTCAGTATTTGAGAGCAATATACATTTAAAGTGGGGCATTTCAGTCTAATGAACATAAATTGCATCAAAGTGATTGTCCTCAGCTCTGAGAATTATGGTAGGATGTACTGTAATCGTATGAAGTTTAAAAGTAAAGATAAGAATAACATTGTGTCCTTTAGTTTCAAGGAGAATTTTCTGCTGTTGGATTGTCATTAAAATGATGAAGTTTCGTTTAGCGTAGAAGGTGGTGTAGAAGTTAGAACTTCTGAGTTATACTAGAAGGGCCTGAGTCTGAATCCCATCTCCTGCTGTACCACTGAGCAAGGTTCTTACCACAAACCACTTCAATAAACATTACCCAGCACATTATAAGTCACTTTGGAGAAAAGAATCCCCTAAATTAATAAATGAAAAGCATGGACCTCCATGCTCATTGACTCACCGATTTTAAAAACCCATGCATATCTAGCACATTCAGTCATCCCTTGAGATACAAAGACTTGGTTTACAGGAAATCAAGGTTAAAAATACTGTCACTTAATGCCCATACTTGAATTTAAGAAACACTACTTTGCATTTATGCAGACAGAATTTGAGTTTTGTGCGTTGAATGGCGTAAAACCAGAGCCACCGTGTCGTCATCTTTGCAGATGTAGCCTGGGCCCCCAGTGCATTAGGTTCTTACCTTTTATAATCTCATTAATCACACCCTGTTTGGACAATCCAGATACTGTCAACTTGTTCAGTGAGTGTGAGTTCATTTGCATTGTTTTCATTGATTCCTTTTGCCATTACTATTCTGTTTTTAAGAATTAAAGGTTACAAACAAAGGTTATACAAACACTGAATCATATGTACAGTATGTATATTTTGTCTGAGTATTTCTTAAGTTCACGGTACATAATAGTTACAGACGAGCTGAACGAGTACAGGTAGACAGTCACACATTGCTATATGTCATGAAGAGAAACTGCCTTATTATGCAGTGTTATAATAGCTAATGTTAACTATTGAAGTAACCGTCTGTTTAAGTTGCAGCTGGTCATATTTTAGCATAAATAGGTGTTCATTTTGGGACTCATGAATCACAGACACACACATTGTCTGAAACTGCTTATCCCAAGTGGGGTCACGGTTAGCTGAAGCCTAACTCGGCAACACAGGGCGCAACGGGACACACCGAGGACGAGACACCAGTCCATCGCAAGGCACCCCAAGCAGCACTCGAACCCCAGACCCACCAGAGAGCAGGCACAGGCCAAACCCACTGCACCACCACACCCCCCTATTCAGGAATCTATAAATAAAATTACAGTTGAAACTAATGGTAGCTATGTCTTCAATTTAGGAGAACTACAAAGAGACTTTTAGGAACAAATTACCTTTGTAAGGCCAGGGAAGACTATATCTCTTTGTAATGGGAAGATGTAGGTGGCAGAATGTAATCTTGTGTTTCTCTAGGCACGCTTTGAGCGAGAGTAGTGCAGAGACACGGCTCTTTCCCTGAAACTCGCCCTTTGATGGGCGCTCACATCAGTATTGCCACGATCACTCCGAGCTGAAGGTGTACTGGATCAAAGGGTCAGTTGGAGTGCCTCGGATTACAGGCTCATTCGGAGGTCGCACTTACTGCCTAAGTGTCCCTCTCCCCGTGCCGCTGTGACCCTCGCAGCAGAGGCTGTCGCGTCCCCAACGTAGAGAATGTGGTACTAATACATTCAGATGCCCTCCTGTCGACGATGCCTCTGAAGTACGGCTGGACACTGAAGTAGCTCAGCTTCAAGGCTTTCTGTAATTGTGGCAAAATCTGTCTACTGGACAAGTGCACTCAGTGTCAAATTTTGCCTCTCATTCTCACCCTCTCAGGCTTCTAGAGTTTCCTGCTCCGTGCTTCTTTCCACTTCACACCTTGCTAATGCCCTTATTTATGAATCATTGAATATTCATTTCTCTTGTGTTTGGAGCGAATTGTGTTCACCGCCTCGGAAGTGGAGGTCATCCTCCGGTAAATGAATGGACTAGGGCACAGTGGGATTGGTTTTGTATACTCCTGGTGGAAAGGAGAAGTGCAAAAAAGACTTTTTTCTCAATTGAAATTCTGCTTGGCGATGTGCATTTTTGTACTGCATCTCAAAGAGAACAAGTTCTCTGGCAAATGATGTTTAGCTCTTGGTTGACTGTCCATATGCTTACAGAAGTGCACTGTTAGAGGCTTAAAAATATTTGTTTCTTTTATCTTGTTTTGTATTAGGGCACACGGTTCTCAGAAATGAGATTTGTCCTTAGATACATCATGCAAAGTCAATGTTAACTAGCAAATCAAAAAAGACTCAGTTGTTGCTTATAAATCTTCTTTTTTGTGAGGAAATAAGGTCATCACCCCACAAGAATTAAGAAATATTTTCTGTTTCAACTGATTATGTCTGTTTCATCTGACAATCGACTATCGAAATACAATAACACTTTGGATGAATGATGGATAATAGACAAGAGAGTGTAAGACAGTTAAACAGGGAATGCCAATAAAATATAAAGTAATAAAGAAAAATGGGAATATTGTTGAAATTTAAGCAAAGCAGTAATAAATAAAATGTATTGCATGACAAATTTAAATAACTTAAGTCGTAATGAAATTCTCATTCTTTCATCTGTAAACTCTCAAATAAGAGGGAAAACTCTTGAAAACCCCGAAAGAACAAAACACAAGTTATAGCACATAAAATATGCAAAAATGAATGTGGTACACTGATACTACAGCAAAATGTTGTACTTAAGCAGCTACCACCGCAAATGAATGACTAAATGATTAGTAGGAACTTTACACATTTTATTAATAATCTATTAATATTTTAATAATTACTGCTAATTGTAAGTATTACATCATAGTAACTAACACCACAAATACCACTGCTACCGCTACCACTGACAGTTGTCCTTCAGAATGCTCTAAAGAAAACTGCAAACATTACATTGTTCTATTTTTGTGGAATGTGCCCTGCGTTTTGGAAAGAAACATAGAAAGAAGCTACATAAAGCTTCACTTTATGACCTGATTTAGTCTCTTCACCATTCTGTGGAGCACCTTTTGAGCTGCATTATTTTCCCCAGATAAAAATGGATATTCTGCTCTATTAGTTCAGATTTGTATGTATAACAGGCAATGATACGAATGTGAATCTCATGCTGGCTAAAAGGGTCATATCCAGTATGAATATCTATATTAAGTGAGTACTCAAGCATCCCCTGCTAAATACCAAAGACAAGCAGTCATTTCCAAATGAAGGCTTCACTGAGGCATTTATTAGGATTTCCTTGCCAATCCATTACACTATATGAAGCAATTACTTTCTCTCTGATTTCCTCAGATTTTAGCACATATTTCTGAAATACAATTTAAAACCACACTGCTTCAGTCATGCTGTAAATAAATATCAGGTGAATGCCTCTGCCAAAAATGTCATGTATTTTCTTCTTAAGCATTGTTTGTTTCTTTTAATACTACTATTACGGCCATCTGCGGCCCAGCCTTTTCTGATACATTACATAATGTTCTTAGTTTTATTACATTTACAAGAGTCTTAAACATTTGCCAGTTTCATTTGTCTTGTCTCAGTGCTGCTTCTGCTCCTCATGTGTCTATCAGGCCCCTTAGCAACCCATGTTGGCACATCTGTTAAACTTTCCATTTTGTCCTTTCAGGAGACAAAATGAAATCATTTAATCTTCCTAAAGGAAGTGAGGCTGACTTGTGAATTAGCACTTGCAAACTCAGTCTGTCAACAAATTTGCAGCTTAAAAAAAAATGAGAAAAACCAGCTCAAGTAAAAGTGGTCCTGTAAGGCAGCAAAAGGACTGAGTGTGCAGCTCACAGCTGAGTGAATAGGTACCTGTACTCAGGCTTTCTTTGTGTGATTTATCTGGAAAAAACATATGGGAGGGAGCCTCCGACGAGATCACGGCCTGAATTAGCCTCGATAATGAGCTCAGCACCTACTTACGAACAGAGGTACTGGCACGTGTGTTCTTCCGCCATGGTGTTGTTCCAGGTACCGTGTTTGGGTTTCTATTGTTGAGTGCAGAATCTGTTAATGAGAAAACTAGTAAATCCGGAGAACTTCCAGCTACATTCACTGAAGATGCAATCCTGTCTAGGATTACTTGGTCAACTATGACAACTCTTCTTTCAGGCTGTACAATTGTTTCTTGAGGGGACAGACTCTAGAGATGGAGGTCAATCCACAGGTTCACTGCTCTTTGCAGTTCCTCCGCAAAGCTCGAATATGAATTGCCTCAGTGAAAGAAACATTTCTTAGTAATGTTCTAAAATAGTACAGAAAAAGAAAACTTCATTTCTTTCCTCACTGGTGTAATGGAGAACAGAGGAAACAGGGGAAGCGGGACCCAAGTGCAGGATTGTTTGTTCGGAACTAGGGGATTAGACTTACTCTCGCGGTCAAGGACGGGTAAAAGGTTAGTCGATCGGTGAACTGGACAGAGGCGAGGATCAGAAGTTGTGGTCAGGGATAAGGCAGGTGGTCATTACCGAAGAGCTGTGGAGCGGGACTTGGGAAAAGCAAGATGAGGCAGAATGGAGCGCACCAACAGGACAGTTGTCTCAAATTAGATTCCACAACCGGGAAGAGGCTGAGAAGCGTCTTTTATGACTGAGTGCTCCGAGCGAAGCCAGGTGCTGCTGGTTGAGGTGCGGGCGTGGCCGTGACAACTGGGATCCATTATTCTGTTCACAATATTTTGGAACAGAGGAATTCTCAAAGGGTACAAAGATGTTTTTACAGACATTAAACATGTGTATTAAATCAGCATCATGACTTTGGTCAGGCTTTAAGCAAGGCTTGAATCACAAACAGTTTATTTATTACTGACAGTAATAAATACACGTTCAGCGCATCTTGTTATTTTATAAACCTGAGGCCTATGATGGTCACCTCAGTGTAGAAAGTCATTTACTTTTTCCATGCATCAGCAGAAACTATTATTCTTCCCACAAGTTAATATTGGCTGTATTAGGATGTGCCAATTGTTTGGAAGGCAAACAATAAAAATGTCATGTTTTTAACTGTGCACCTCAAATATATAAATGCATTTTTATTGCAAATTAGACTTTTTCATTGGAGCAAGAATTTTGGGATCGCTGCACATTTTAAAACAGAAAGAAGCCTATTAAACATTTATTTTATGTACACCATCATAATCATTTTAGATTTATAGCAATATTTAAGATACCTTATTATACAGCTCATTTTATGCTATTTCCCTTTTACAACAATTTTCTGTCCATGACTCACTGATACACTCTCTTAGAAGTCATCTGGATTCTCACAAATTCATACAGTGGTTCAGGTAAATTAGAATCTTCTTCTGTAGCAAAATTCTTGAATGTTGTCATACATTGTACAAAATGAGAGGTTGTGTTGCGGTGCTTGGGGGTTTGTGGAAAACAGCACAAAGGAGAAGTGAAGGATACTGTCCATTTATATGTGTTGTGCATAATTGGCATCTGGGTGTGGTCAGGGATCCGGTCTAACACCACCCTCCGAAAACCGTAATTTGGTCTTTACATCTGGTAATTCCCACAATACGTTCCACAACAGCAGATTTTCAAGACGGAGATGTGAGATTAGTGTACAAAGTAAAACACTGGGGTTATGCTGAAAGAAGATGAAAAGGCAGTAAACAGACTTGTTTCTGTTTGCATTCTTCCCTGGAGGCTTTTACCAGCAGCCTAGGAAAAACATTCCAGCAACTTCAGGAACTTGTAGCATTGTGTCAGCTGAAAGGGCTCTACATTTCTATAAAGTAGCACTTAGCCAATAGAACATATCTCACATGATATCCATTCGGCCCTCGAATGAAATTGACCAGAATTCCAAGATTAAAACGTGTTCACTGTGACCAATTCTTCAGTAAGCAAGTGAGTTTAGGAGACAGCTTCTGAAAGAGAGCCTTTATGTCAACAAACTGAAAGTTGTTCTATTTTTTAAGATGAAAGCATTGTAAATTATTAGATTTGGTGTGGTTTTTTTTTTTTTTCCAAGAATGACTCAGGAAAAATATGTCCAAAATGTGCTTGAAAAATATAGTCATCATTTCAAGAGTCCTTCATGAGTTGCAGAGACAGGAACACATGGAGTATAGCGAAGCACTTCGGGAAACGTTAAGTTTTTATTCACCATTAGATTGAATGGGAATTGATGCAACTCGTAGGGCCTTTCGTATTTCCTCATACAGACAGACACAGTAATGCACTGGCAATTGAGACCCGGGATCAAACACTCGTGCAATTCTGCATAGCCAGTATTACATCTGGTGAATGAGAGGATGAGATTCAGAGGAACAAATTCTTTCATTCATTACTTTTTCTTTCTGATGCAAAATTCTGCTTCGGTCTGGTTGCTGAACAAAAAAAAAAGCATAACATTTGCTTTAATTTGTTTAATGGCATCATTACAAGTTAAATTGTAATGTTGCATGAGAACATTTATTAATATGAAGGAGTCCTTACTGCTGATAGCTTTATTCCCGTGCTCAGAAGGCACCACATAATATCTTAATTATTATTATTGTTGTTGTTGTTCCACAATGTATACTGTATTAATAAATTCTTGATACTGGATAAACTTGTTTTTTTCCTGCATGTCGGAAGTCAGATTGAGTTTTTTTTTTTTAGCCGGTGTCAGAGGTGTCATGTTAATAAAGTCCGACTCAATCCAAGGCTTTTCTTTTGTCTCAGTGCAGCAGCTTTTGGAATAATATTTGTTATGACTAAATCAGCACAAATTGATCAGGACATCAGACAATATTATCAGAAGGCACAGAAGGCTGAAACCGTATTGATTCAGGGCCCAGTGACGGATATGCTTCCTGACAGGAATCTCGTTAAGATGTGGAACTCTTCCAGGTTTGGCTTGGAACTACGCTGATCGCCCTGCACTGCAGTTTGTAACTGGAGAGCTCCTACCCCTAGGTGTCAGTGCCAATTTCAGACTAAGACTCTCTTAGAGTTTCAGAGGTAAACAATGATTTGCCTGGTCCAGGTAGCAGAGACAGGTTGACAATAGATGCTGTACAGAGCTAGATAGGGGACGAACATGGTGGAGTCTGGGAGGAGGGAGACTTTGGATGTTACAAAAGTAAACTAAAATTCAGCCCTTTATTTACATTTATCTGACACTTTTCTCCAAAGCAACTTATTGTGTTGAGGTTACAATTGTTTACCCATTTATACAGCTGGGTAATTTTTTGCTGGAGCAATTGAGGGTAAGTGCCTTTCTCAAGGGTACTACAGCCAAAGGTGGGGAGCAAACGGGCAACCTTTGGATCCAAAGGCAGTAGCTTGAACCACTACATTGCCAGCTTTATATGAGAAGCACTTTTTGCAATCAGTGATGTCCAAGACCAGGATGGGACTGTGTTGGTGCTGAGGACACCATCATGTACACACGCTGCTGTAACTGACCTCATCTAGCACAGGAACTCCAGTCAGGCTCCTTCACAAATATGCACACTTACCCTGAGCTCTCCCACATCAGGGCTCAATTCAATTGTCTAATTTCTCATTTTATGAAAGACACGAAAACAAATAACTGCAGCAGACACAAGTGTGGAGTTTATTTACAGCGAAGAAGATGACTTATTGAACTATAGACAAATCAACAAACAGCAAAGTGAGTCAGCTAACTGTAAATCATTAGATGCACTTTATGTATTCCTGTGTAGGTAGCTTTGTGTTGTTTTATGTTGCACCATGGACCTAGAGGAATGTTGTTTCGTTTCACTGTATATTGTTACCAGCTGTATATGGTTGAAATGACAATAAAGCCACTTGACTTGACTTGACTTGACTTGAAGACCGTAGGACAGACATCTTCAAGCATTTCAGCAGGACCTGGCAGAGGTCGCACTCACTGCCTTCCCTTTCCAAATCCTTGATGGGCCAATGAAAAGCCAGTGTGTCCAACCACGGCGGAGGTGGGGCGCTGCTGCTGCCCTAGGACAGGCCTTCCAGGGTTTGTGACACATGCCTTATGTGCGCAAAGTTGCAACATAACTGTGCTAATAGTTCATAGGAGATAAATATAGCAGCGCAAGCTAAGAACAAAAAAAAAAATTGTATTGTGAACTGAACATGTTCAAACAAGTGTTCAGACAGATGCTTGCCTTTTAGTTTAATAAAGGTCACATGTCAGTTTTAATTATAGAATTATTTATTTCTGCAGTTTGGTTTCTTGAGTAAATTATGGTGCCTCTATATTAAATCCCACATAAAATGAAAATAGTGCTATGTTTAGGAATATAATTAATTTTTCTTTGCTTTGGAGATGGAAATACCAAAAACAAACATTTAATTAAAGGCATTCTTCTAAACACAGATTTGCCTCCTGAAAACTCTAAGGGTGCAGCTTTCTGCCACATCGTCTTGTCTCTGGATCACCAGAGGCTCCACAGCGCTGGGTGCGAGGGAGTTTAAATGTCCCCTGCAACTCTTCGGAGCACAAAGGTAATGATGCCAAGGTTGACAGAGGCACTAGCTGTTCACGGTCTGTTGGAAAACATAAACAATCCAACCCAGCTGTCTGGAGAACATAGCCATCCCTTCACTTATCAGGGTAACCTTTCCCAAGCAGTTTTTTTTTTTTTTTTTTTTTTTTTTTTTTTTTAACAATTTGAGACATACTTTCAATTAGCAATTCAGAGGGAAACAGGGAAGGAAATGAAAACCAGCACAGATTTAGGATTTTCAATAAACATATGTAGATATTTCTGAGGAATGTACTGTGCTGTCAAATGACATGGCAGCGGCGACAGCACAATGAGGGATGATAAGCGTGAAACGGAACAGTGTCGCCTCAGCGCCTGCATTTTTCATTAGTCATTAAACATAGTGCACTAGTTATAATTAAATCCCCCAACCAAAACTTCATCATACTGCAGACTTCAATTAATAATTCATTAAAGACTGAATGAACTTTTCATAACAGATATCTCTCATGCTTCTGAGAGCTCGTGTCTCCACGACAGCAAGGATGAAATTAGACGGTGGATAGGGAGAAGGTATTAAGTAGAGTTAAGGAGGTGAGGGTGTCAAGTTTCACAGCAAATCCTTCCTCATTTAACCTGTGAAACGTGGCATTTCAGATCATATCCTCAAATTAATTGAGTGCAAAGGTACTCATAAATAAGTCATCAAAATACTCGCTGAACAAATCCTACAATTTGTTTATGGCTACAAATGCACAAGCATGACATCACTAGAGCACAGCGGTTTCAGTGATCATTTTATCCGTGTGAACATTGAAAAATGTTGTATAACATGACAATATTAAAGCATACAAATAATTTTCAAAATACCTATTTGATTTTTTAGCCAAAATTCCATTTCAAAATAAGACAATACTTTATTTTTTATCTTCCACGCCCTGTAATACGCCCCCCAAGAATAACTAAAATCCAGAAAATCTGGTTTCCTCCTGCTGTAGTTTACTCATTTCAATAGTATACTATATATACAGCATCTGAGATTCTTGAGAAAGTTTCTTTGGTTTAAAAGCCATTTTAGTTGTAAATAATGGGGTGGCCACACTTAAGCCCCAAAAGGTTCCTCCTCTCTGTCATGGTTCATCTTATTGCAGCAGCCAGAGTTCAGTGGAGTCCACAACTGAAGTGGACAAGCTGTTCAAATTTTCCCAGCATCACTCTTCGTTCAGAGAAGAGAATTAAAAAAGATAAAAAAAGAGAACATTTCATCTTGACTTTCATTCAAAATCAAAAATAGGAAACAATCACAATCACTAAATCATGCAGAAATGATCGCACCCAGAAAATATTCTGAGCTTCTCTTCGGTGGATAGCAAAAGGATGTGTCTGAACGGACTTGCACACGGTTCTTTGTAAGAGCTATCATGATGATTAACATCTGCTTTAAACCAAAGACCATCAGTTTTCCACTGCAAACTGAATGTATAATTCATCTGGCTATTAATATATGTCCAAACAGATTACCAGAATGTACATTAAAACTCAATGCTTGTTTTTTTCAGAGAATGCAGTGCAACACAAGCAGTGTTCATTATTCAATGCCAAAGCTGGAAAAGATCATTTCGAGGTCAATGAGCACGCATGTATCTTTTTGCTGAGACAAACTTCACAGCTACCACAAAACTGCCTAAAAGCTGCAAATTTTCTAGTCTGCATGGCTTACGTTAGACATTAAGACCCAGGATGGCTCAGTTAGACGATGCCACAGAGATGCTATTTACATGCAGGGTGCATCATTTTTAAAGCTCTTGTCGAACTGTCTGGCTAAAAAGCCAGCTGCTCTAATTAGCTATGGATTCTCCTGTCAGTCTGTCCCATTATTTACCGTGATGCCACTTGTTCTTCAACTGTTCAAAAACATAATAAGGGTGTTTGAACAGCTGTTACTCTCTCATTTAACAAAAGACATGGAGAAGGATTAGGGAACTTTTTAAAAAAAAATATTTTATAAAGATCACAATTTTCTTCAAAACATTTTCAAAAAGTATAACACCTGCAGACAACATATTTATGAAACATTTCGATTTAGCCCGATGCACTTAATCCAAGTTGTATCCAGCAGATTGATCGGGTGTCGTGCAATTGTAAGCCATCAGGATAACTCTGGGGAAAGTAATCTCATGGGCAAATGAAGAGTATAATTTCAGAGATGAGTAAAATTAGTGGCACAGTGATATAAGGTATTAATGCCACAATGCTGGTTGTCAGAATCTGTCTTGAGTTTTTCAATCTTTTCCTAGGATTTTCTCTGCAGCCTGAATCCGAGCAACCAGCGGAGGTACTCCAACCCTCCCAAGTGCCGAGGCAGTCCGAGGAGTAAAACTGATGCGGCCCTTGTCGTGGCAGCCTAATCCGCATTTAAAAAAACGCCAATTCAAACTGTCAGTATTGCGGGGGATGATGCACTGGGAATGCACGCTCCAACCTTCTGCGCAATGAAACATGCCGACAGACAGCATATTTCATTATGCAAAATCATCATGCCAGAAATTCCGCTAAACGCAGTACGGAGCGATTCAGCCGAAAACGTGAACCTACTTCTGTTTGGTGCATCATGCTGTGAATTTAACATAACAATAATTTGGCAAACGTTAATCATTTATGGGGAGAGCATTGCTTTGAATTTACTGCCTAAGATTTCTGCGACCACTACAATCCAAGACACTGGTTCTATAAAAGCTATTCAGATTGGGTTTTCTGACATGTTATAAAGACAAAATGTTATTTCATTCAGTTTTTCAAATTATGAAACACATAACACTGCCACCTTTATTCCCGTAATTCAATATATAGAAAAGAAGTCATAGTCACTCAGATTATAATTAACGCATGTCTTATTTCTCATTTATTTTCAGTAATTAACAGGAATGAAAGAGAAAAGAAAAAATAAATTGGTAGTTACGTTACTTTAACAGAATCAGACCTGAGACATCCCAGCCTTGGGAAAGCCATTTAGAGCTAGAGAAACACTTTTTATTTTGTGATTCCCATTGTTACAGTGACATTATTGGCAGTGTTACAGTGTCACATATAAATGTACTGCGGACAATTTGATGAAAGATTCAAGCTCTTCAGTCAGCTTTGTTCTCTTGGCAAACTGGGCCATGCAAACTAGCAGGAATGTCGAGCGAAGCACACAGAGGACAGCGGAACAGTCCTGTTTATCTTTGCATTTCACTGCAACATATTAATGCCAAGGGAATTGCTCAGATGTGTCCTGGCAAACTGCAAGTGTGCAAGAACAGGCACCTTAAGTTATGAAGAGGTAAGCAGCTTCACTCCATTTATAGCAAAGCACTAAGCTGGAATGATTTGTAACTTTGCGTATATGAGTGATTACTGGGGTTGTGCAAACACAGCTTTAAAACATATTTTAAGACATACCATTCCTGTAGTTACTGAAAGCCACATAAAGCAGATAGTTATAATCTTTCTATTCATAGATATATGTGTAATTTATATATATGTATATATTTGTATGGGGGTGTGGTGACGCAGCGGGGTTGACCGGGTCCTGCTCTCTGGTGGGTCTGGGGTTCGAGTCCCACTTGGGGTGCCTTGCGACGGACTGGCGTCCCGTCCTGGATGTGTCCCCTCCCCCTCCGGCCTTACGCCCTGTGTTACCGGGTTAGGCTCCGGTTCCCCGTGACCCCGTATGGGGCAAGCGGTTCTGAAAATGTGTGTGTGTGTGTGTATATATTTGTATACACACACACACACACACACATCTTCTGAACCGCTTGACCCATACGGGGTCGCGGGGAGCCGGAGCCTAACCCGGCAACACAGGGCGTAAGGCCGTAGGGGGAGTGGACACACCCAGGACGGGACGCCGGTCCATTGCAAGGCACCCCAAGCAAGACTCAAACCCCAGACCCACTGGAGAGCAGGACCTGGTCCAACCCACTACGCCACCGCACCCCTTTCTATATTTGTATGTATACATACAAATTACTGCTTCACATTTAGTGAAAACTTCTGGTTTTTGTCAGTCATTACATGAAGAGTGGGCAGATGTTGTCAGAACAACAGTTTTTACAGACTGTGAGAGAAAACTTTCTTAATGGGTGACACTAGTGCAAATTTTTTTGAGAGGAATGAAGCACCTTTTCTCACCTGCCAAGACTGAGATCTTTTAGCAGCTGCTCCAGCATGGAGACGTGGGTGGAGCAAATCGAAGTTCGCCGACCTACAGGTGGAAAGTGCTAATGAGGTAATGAGGTGAACTAAAACAGGTACTGCGCTAGTGGGAAAAAGGACCTTTCACAAGAGTGTGTACTCCAGCTGAAGACATGGGAGTTTAGCAGAGTGTAGTGAGTACACACCGAAAACACATGGCTCCCTCCTTTGAGAGTTCCCGCGGTTAAGGGCTCTAATGATTCGCCGACAGGTCAATGCCTGCCATTTACCACGAGCCACACCAGGCCGGTCATATCACATTAGCATTTTTTCATTTACACTTTTCTCCAAAGGTGCGTACAACTCGGAGTTAACGAAACCGCATTTCGCAGCGGGTGAAGTTATAAATACAGACAAGACTGTCAAAGCACAGTCAGTTTGTCCAATTCCACTGTTTTCTTTTTTCCCGGGCGCACATTACACGGATGGATGCTTACAGAACTGAATCTTATAAGTAGTACAAAAGTGATCATGGCAGAAGGTGTAATGTAAATGTTGTATCTTTTAGGAGATCAAGACACAAGTGGCTTTGAACAAGATGCATTTTTAGACCTTTTTCAAATGTTTAAAGGGATTCAGCAGATTTGAGGGACAGAGAGAGCTCATTCTACTACGACAGAGCCAATCCCATGAATCCACAGAGTTTCAGTTTTGAACCTGTTGTGTGTGGGACCACCATGCATCTAGTGTTACGTGTTGACGTCTGCAAGCAGTGGTGGCTTAATCTTCCTTTCCAGTCTACGCTGTCACAAGAAGTGGCTGGAGGCAGGAGGAGGAACTGGAGAAATCCCACATTTGTGGGAAAGTATAATTAGCAAGGAAGTAGACCTGCACAGTGTGGTTAAAGAACATGGACTAATGCGTCCCCTTCTCACAAAGAAAAGGCAGAGGAGTCATGCAAAGGAGTCACACAGTCCTCAAACCGCACGATTTGATCTCCACAGTTTGCTTTAATACTGAAGGCCTTTGCTGTTCTGGTGCAGCGGCCCCTCTGAGGAATGACGAGGTGAGTTTTCCCGCTGATTCAGAGGTGCCTGGTGACAGAGAGCTCACTCAGCGCTGCAGCTGGTGCCCCACTGCTCACCTCCCACTTCCCTCCTGCTTCTCATGTCGCCCTCAGTTCTCCAAACGAAGGTCACCTTCATCCCGCTCTCTCTTGGATTACAGGACGCCTCTCCAGCTCCTGCCTTTGCCTCTCCAGAATTTTCCGAGAAGGATGGACCACACCTCATCCAACTGAGAGCCCAGGCAGGCAATGGCGGCCTTATACAACTATCAGAGGTAATGGAGGATCGATGTGCCACCTCACAAACCGGACTCCCGTGTGAAATGGAGATAACAGGTTCAGCTAAGCCGCCCTCACGGCTCGTCGACTCAGAAACGGTGCTGGTGCGTACCTCCCGAACGCATCTCGGTGACACCGAAAGAGTCCCAGAAGCTGGATCTGGGAGGCCTATAAATACAGCTGACAGCACACACAACGATTAGTGTCATGAGAGATGATGCGGTGAAAAGAGATTAAAGCTAAATTAAAATGTAGAGTTGAAAACCAAGACTATTGTGACTAAAGTAGATTTACCGCCTCTGTTGTGCAGCGCGCGAGCCTTGTAACCCGTAATGGATCAAGTAGGGATTACACTGTAAGTGCAAGAGACTGCAAGCGAACATGCCCATTTTGTTCATTATGCATGCAAAGCACTCTTTGTTTATGGATCTACGGGATGTTATTTAGGGTGCCAGCATCTGCATTTTTTAAAACTCTGGCACTCCATAATTTGTCATGTTACAGAATATTGAAGAACTTGGAAAAACAAAAAAAAAAAAAAACTTGCTGCTGGATGAGTAGATGTAAGGCATGGTAAATACTATATCTCTGCTACTGAACTGTCAATCCTTCTATGAGATTTAAAGTCTTCTTACTCTCTGATGGGATTAAAGTGAGAAAAAGCACCAGGCAAACTAAGTACAGCATAAGCGCAGTTTGCCTGCTGTATTTCTTAATAAACATAACCAGAAAACTTTTCAAGAGTTTATACTCCTAAATACACCTTTAAAGGTAAAATTACATTGGAAATACTTATTGTCACAGAAAAGGTTAAGTTTCATCAGTAAATTGCGTCTTCCACGTATGCCATGGGAAATTGTGCATGCGCTGCAAAGTGGGTTTTATTATCCATGCTAATAAATGCGAGCAAGCTGAGGGTGTGCCATGCAAACACATTTTTTGGAGGTGCTTAAAGACACTGAGTCCAAGTGTCATATTGCTCTTGAAGCATTTACTCATACTGGCTTAGAGGGTAGCAGCGAGATGGTGTAAATCCATTCCTCCAGGGGAGAACTAATGTAAATGTCTGGTTTTCCTACACTATCTCCAAAAGCAGATGCTACAGCAATTACAGCAACCATCCCGTGTCGCCTACACAGCTGTACACACAAGTACGGTTAATGTTTTTCTGGTTCGGTGAACATTAAACGCACACATTTGTTTTGTTCGCGAATGCGATCCCGGGCGGCTGTGGCCTGAGTGAATTGAGGTGCAGCAGAATGGAGAGCAGCGTGGAGGTTGCGCTCGACCTTGTCATCGAGCTCCACGAGGTCTTTGTAAGCATCTCAGCACCAATTGTCTCTGACCTCCCTCTTTAGCGTGGGCTGTCAATAGCCAGTTAATTGTGTTCCTGTGCCAGCTAAGACAATCCTTCAATGCTGGAAAAATGTAAGCTGTATGCAATTGACCAAAATAGCACACACACACACACACATACACACACACAATGTCTACAAACCACTTTTCCCGAGTAGGGTGTGGCGAACTGGAGCCTAACCTGGCAACACAGGGCACAAGGCTGGAGGGGGAGGGGACACACCCAGGACGGGGTGCCAGTCCGCTGCAAGGCACCCCAAGCAGGACTCGAACCCCAGACCCACACCATAATACCAGAGTTTCATTATTAAACCCAGGTTTTCAATTCATTTTTATTTATTACATTTTCTTCAGTCTTTCGCAAATGTATCAGTCATCTCCAAACCCTGTGTGACTCAACACCTACTTCTTTAATCTAGATCCCCCTTCACATGGTGAGTGTCATAGCAGTGTGCGATAAGGATGCCCCAGATGGACAGAGCTGCCATTAATGGGCAGCAGACATACCCTCCCTGCCTTTTGTAGAAAGAACCAAATGAGGGGCTCACACAAGAGGAGGGCAACGGTTATTTCTGATGAAATATAAACATAAGGATATCAGTCAATGATGAGGCTCAACAGTGTCCCGAAGCCTGCAAACTTCATTTATAGCTCACCATTTTTGTTAAATTATATTTACCGGACACTTTTCTCTAAAGCAACGTACAAGTATTTTAAAGCAGTATTTAGCTGTCACCTACTATATATCTAAGGAAACTTAACAGTGTTGGATGTACCACACTAAAGTACCTACAATCATTCACCAGATCAGCAGATGAATGCCTGTCCCAGAGGAATAGGGATTGAGGCAGGGTACACCCTGATGGATGCCAGTACTTTCCAGGGCAATCACACACACACTAGGGGAAATTCAGTGTCACCAGTTTATCTGAAACGAATGTATTTTGACTGTGGGATGGAAATCAGAGATCCAGAGGAAACCCAGGGAACATACAAACAGCACACAAAGAGGGAAGGATTCAAACCCACATCCAAACCCAAAGCCCGGAACCTCTGAAGGACTGTCGCTCCCTGCTGTGCTACCAGGCTGCCAACCAGCAGCTCTCCGTTTTTTCTGAACAAGCCAAATTTTACTTATACATCCACAACTGAGACACGTATTCTATATGCAGTTACTGTCTTCAGGCCTCTAGTGAACTGTTGTTGCGAGTTTACCTGATACAGGCAATATTTGATATTTTCATGTTGATATATGTTCAAAATTTATCTGTTGACTTGCAATAAGGAGAGAAATAGAGGGCCTTCTCTCTCTGCTTGTGGCTAGTTGACCCCAACTCTAAGTCTAACCCCATCAGTCCAGTTGTCCAACATAAGGTACTGCTAAGGGCACAACGACAAAATACATGTGTGACTGGCCAGCCTGGTAGACAATAGGGAGGTGTGACACGGCCGCGGAGTAACCCGTGGCGCTGCTCAGTGGTGGGACTTCAAGTTCGCTCACAACCCCCTGACCCCCTCCCTCCACCCTGGAATCACCCCCACTGCTGGTTAGTTGAACACAGAGCAATGATATGAAAAACAGTTCACATATGTTTTGCAAAGGTCTCACACACACACACACACACACACACACACACACACACTTTCTAAAATAAAAGGCAGATGTTCAAACATACCTATCCACCAATGTAAGGTCCATTAAAGAAAAAGGAGGAGACTTCATGTAGAAAGACTGAATCAATGCCTGATTAAATTTTCATTTGCTCTGTTGGGTAAAAAAAATGTCTACGGTATATAGCATTGTTTTAATACACTCTGTAGCACTTGTAAAACACAACATGCACAGATAAGAGTTGCCCAAGGACTACCTCGTGTCCCCAGTTCCTGACAGCTCATCAGAGAGTTTAACCCAGACTGGCCCTTATCCATTAAAAATGAATCCGTCATAACCACCAGACATAAATGTTTTATTAACCACATCCAAGTCGGAGGAGCTTCAAGAAATATGACCGTTTTCAAAATTGAATCAATATTCATTATATTGTCTCACGGTTCTCTCTCGGAATGTATGCAAATACGTTCCGTAAAGAATATGTTTACACATGAACTGGCCTGTAAGTTTAGTAATAAAGAAATATTAAGAAGTCATTTTAAGATAACAAACTGTGCCCATAAAATGATAAAATGCAGGTATGGCTACAGCATACACATCTTGCCACCAGCTGTTGAAGAGACATATACTAATGTACAGAATCAGGCTGCTTTTATTTTCTTGCTCCTTTTATCACTCACGGCTGTACGGCTCTGTACTTTCTTACAAGAGCAGGCATAACTGATAATTCAGCACGCGGCACAGATTGACAGCAGGTATGGTAAGGACGGAATCATAATTTGAAGCACATGTTCTGTTTGGTCCGCTTGATCTAATACTGATGCCAGTTAGCAAAAGGCACACTATGGAACACATTAATTTCCATGAATTGCTCATAATTATTTTTCTATTATTATTTTTACTTTTTGGGTAGATGGACAAAGGGCAAGCCTGCACACCCTTTCAAAGTTAAATGATTGTGTCTCGACTCTTATATCCCTAGCAACCTGAGACACCTCTGAGAAAACCTTCTTTAAGGTGTTAACCTCAATGCACTATTCATGGCCATCGATCACTGATGTAATTTTGAGTTTTGCTTGCAGGCAAGAGTGCAGCTGACAATGAAGGCAATGAATAAGGATCTCATGTATCTCTGAATACATCTGAATATCATTACGGATAATCTGCATTAATTATAAACACAGCAGCTCATCTTACTTGTTTTGGAAATGAATTCATAATGACTCATCGCATAACTTCACTTTTATGAGGAATGCACCACAATCTGTCAATGGTGCATCACTTTTAATAAATCCACAAAGTTTACCACAATGATTTCCATTAATTTCAATCAGAAGATGTAATTACATGTGTTAATTTTTTACTGAAATGAAGGTGAAGGAAATAAGTTTTATTACCTCATGGAGGCATCAAATAGACTTCCATAAAAAATCAAGTAAATCCCTTCAGCAAAGTGACTGCAGAAAGACTAATTAACCAATTAGACTATCTCTTAATTCACAACTGTTCATGATGGAAAATTGGCCAGCAAGACCAAGAGATACTAAGAGTTTTATTATTTTAATAAGAGTAACAATTAAATCTAAAATGAACTGCAGTTGTTCTGCTTACAAGCGTACAACTATATTCTATTTAATAGTGCAGATCCACATTTTTGTCAATTCTGGAGTGAAAATTAAGTGCTTACTGAAAGGAATGTTGGCAGTCTAATAAAACTGTCATTATGATGAACATTTTGAACTTTGATAAAATGTTTTCTTCAGATACTTTGTTTTCTTCTTTCTATTGAGTAATAAGAGCATATACATTCTTTCAGGAAAAGGGAGAGAAGGAAAAACAAAAAAAATTCTTTCCTCTGCTGTTCGCCTAGGCAGGATAAAATGGGCATAATTACATTCAACATACAGTACAGCAGGATAAAAGCGAGCACATGGCTATCGTGACCCTTGTATAATTACTGCTTCATTGTAATTCAGTATAAAATCTTGTGTTGGATTTATGTTAATTGCATATTAAACAAAGGCACATAAGTAAGATAATTACGACTGAACTGAGTGAAATCTTATAATTTTGAGGCATGTAGTATTGTTTTCTCTTTTGCTAGTTCACCTTGATTGAAAGGAACAGAACGTATAGTTGCATCTATATGAAACCAACAGTACCAACAACACACATTCTTAATAATCCCTTTAAGAATAAGAATCTTCTCAGGGACCATGTATTAAATCAGTGAAAGTGGAGGACATTAAAATGTAACATTGAGAAGTTCTGAAATATAAATTTGAAAGTGTGCACAAAGAACAGTATAATTATTCATTGTATTGGAATAGGGGCAAAATCAAAGAAAAATAGATTCTTCCAATATGATGCTTACATTGTATTAAATGTCTATATGGAAATAAAATGGGAATTCATCTTTTATAATTTTCAAGTCTCCTTATCATTTGTTGTTCATTACATTCCAGTAATGTGGTTAGATCTTTGAGGTGATTAAATGTTAAACAGTTTCATATCTTCAAGGCTTGTTAATTTTGATTATGCGCATGATTTTTTGGCTTGTTTTTACAACAATAATTAGGACACTAGTGAGTTAATTTTATGAAAGCCACTCTTCAAAAAAGAGATGATCATTAATTGTTTCCTGTAAATAAATTTAAATAGAATAAAAATTATCTGACAATACATCTGTACACTAAGCAAGAAAAAACACTTATATATCTGCTTATAAATCAGAGAGAAAAAATTAAGAATGACATAAACAAAGATAAGCATTGAAAAGATCTTAATGTTTCAAGAAAAAAATATTTTTAGTGTTATGCGTATTTTTTAAACTTTGCAGGTGTGTGAAGATCTAGCTTTATATAAGCTCTGTGAAGTTGCCCCCCCACCAAACAGCACAATTGAAATAAACCTTATGAATCGTTAGTGCTACATTTGTGCCCTTTGTGCTGTAAAAATTAGAATTTGTGCCATTGCAGTTTTTGAGATATTAACATTTATTTCAGAAGTGACGCCATGCCAGCTTCCTACAATGCCGCAGGAACTCGAATTTGGGCTCATTTATTTGTGCTACATTTGTGCTGATTTGTGCCGTTTAAACCGTGGTTCTACCTCCTTTGGTTCTGGAGATATACACTCACCGGCCACTTTATTAGGTACACCTTGCTAGTACCGGGTTGGACCCTCTTTTGCCTTAATTCTTTGTGGCATAGATTCAGCGAGGTGCTGGAAACATTCCTCAGAGATTTTGGTCCATATTGACATGATAGCATCACGCGGTTGCTGTAGATTTGTTGGCTGCACATCCATGATGCGAATCTCCCATTCCACCACATCGCAAAAGGTGCTCTACTGGATTGAGATCTGTTGACTGTGGAGGCCATTTGAGTCTAGTGAACTCATTGTCATGTTCAAGAAACCAGTTTGAGATGATTTGAGCTTTGTGACATGGCACATTATCCTGCTGGAAATAGCCATCAGAAGATGAGTACACTGTGGTCATAAAGGGATGGACATGGTCAGCAACAATACTCAGGTAGGCTGTGGCATTTAAATAAAGCTCAGTTGGTATTATGGGGCCCAGAGTGTGCCAAGAAAATACCTCCCATACCATTACACCACCACCACCAGCCTGAACTATTGATACAAGGCAGGATGGATCCATGCTTTCATGTTGTTTACACCAAACTCTGACCCTACCATCTGAATGTCGCAGCAGAAATCGAGACTCATCAGACCAGGCAACGTTTTTTCAATCTTCTATTGTCCAATTTTGGTGAGCAAGTGCAAATTGTAACCTTAGTTTCCTGTTCTTAGCTGACAGGAGTGGCACCCGGTGTGGTCTTCTGCTGCTGTAGCCCATCTGCTTCAGAGTTCGACGTGTTGTGCATTCAGAGATGCTCTTCTGCGTATCTCGGTTGTAACGAGTGGTTATTTGAGTTATTGTTGCCTTTGTATCAGCTCAAATCAGTCTGGCCATTCTCCTTTGACCTCTGGCATCAACAAGGCATTTTCGCCCACAGAACTACCGCTCACTGGATATTTTCTCTTTTTCTGACCATTCTTTGTAAACCCTAGAGATGGTTGTGCGTGAAAATCCCAGTAGATCAGCAGTTTCTGAAATACTCAGACCAGCCCGTCTGGCACCAACAACCATGCCACGTTCAAAGTCACTTAAATCACCTTTCTTCCCCATTCTGATGCACTGAGATGTGGCCATGTGATTGGCTCATTAGATATTTACGTTCACAAGCAGTTGAACAGGTGTACCTAATAAAGTGGCCGGTGAGTGTACATGGTGGTTTACATGGCACGTGACCTCACTCTACCGCCCGTAGAGTGGCAGAGAAGCTCGAATTCGGGCTCATTCATTAGTACTAAGTTTGTGCTGATTTGTGCTGATTTATGCCGTTCGAACCACGGTTCCATCTCTTCTACTTCTTAAATATTAAGGTATATATTACGCGTGACATCGCTATATAATGTCTCATGATGTTCTCAGAGGAATTTCCCGTTCAACAAATGTCACATTGAAAACTTGCGTGTATATTTCAACATAGGTTACTATACTGTATGCATCTATGCATTTACATTGTGTATGATTCCAGGGCGCCACCTTTTTCAGAGGGACCTAGAGGTAAGGGTTCTTTTCCTGGCAAAATGCAGCTCATTTCCATTTGCATAGACATTATTCATTTTCCTGGCAGTCTGATACACAGCAGTTTGTAGAGCTGTCAAACTAAAATGACTGTAGGTGCAAATGGCAACACTGAGCACTTGGGAACACTCTGCTGTAAGTGTTAACCTCAGTCAAAGGGCTGACAATGTGGCAACACTGGCAACATTTATTGGACCCTTATGTGACCCTAATAATGTAAGAAGGCTCAGCCTCCCACATGTGGACAACAGCATACCCAACAGAGATGCTCCACAAGTCGGAGATTTATTATCTGAAGTTATTGGTGCATCTCTCACAATGGACCCTTATAAAAGATAATTACCTTTAATTTCTCCTATGAAATACCGGGATGGATAAATGGGTAAGATTTTATGTCACTTTGGATAACAGCATCAGCTAAACAACAAGGAAATAAAAACTAAAGATGACAAAAGAAGGAGCAAGAGGCAGCCCTGTTGGTGAAGCTTTTGAGTCTGAGACAGGCACAGCCCCTCAGCTGGAGAGGGTTTACTTCAGTACAACAAATGAACGACACCAAAAAAAGCCAACAGGCTTACTATAGCCCCACTTGAGACAAAGGGTTAGAGGTTTAATTAAATTGCGATTTATTCTCTTCTGTTTGGGGTTAGGTCTCCTGAACATCCAACAATCCAAGAGAAGACCACAGAAGGCTGCAACAGACAAAATGTTCTCACTTCTATTGCAATCAGATCTATTCTTTTCATCGACCAAACCTTTAAGGAAACGGCAATGTCTGTAATCTAAAAAGGAATGTGGACAGAATTTAAAGGAACGCACTATTGAACAATATTTAGGAGTTATGAAAGTACACTTATCTGCTGTTATGTGGTTGTTCTTATAAATGAACAACTAGTAAATGAAAGAACACATTCAGTTATTTTTATGTGAAAAAATTACAAGTTGTTCCAAGCCCATTCAAAGTTCAATGCAAAATCACCCAAATAATGCCTAAAATCATAAGAAAAAAGTTGCGAAACACATTAAAATTGTAGTTTTACTTTCTTGCACTTGTCCTCAGAAAAAAAAGATAATAGTAATTTTAATTTTAATTTTTTATTTCATTGCTCCTGCAAAGTCTTCTTGAATTACACAGGTCTGTGATGCTTTTCTGAATGGGACATGTGTCTGGGAAACTTTTTGAATTTTGCACATGGTTTTAGTAATTCATAAAGTTTTAGGGAGTTTTTTTAAAGTGTGCATTTGTAAGAGAGATAAGATCAATGAATTGTCTTTTCTCTTATTATATATTTTACTTTTCTACTAATTTAAATTATAAATAAAAAGAGACATTTATTGAAGATTTATCTTATAGTTTCTAATTTTTTTTCTTGACCCTTGGCATGTCAAGATCCCCATAGAGCACACATTCTGGGTGACTAGAGTAAGGGCAAGCTAGTTGCAAAGACTTAATTTATGAAGAGTCTAGTGTGTGTGTGTGTGTGTGTGTGTGTGTGTGTGTGTGTGTGTGTGTGTGTGTATGATGAGTTCATAAAGCAAGCTTACTGTGATAGTGTGTGGACCGGTTGAAGGAAGACTAAAGCTATATGGCATTGTTATTAAATAAATTAATGATAAGAAAATTACAGCACAGTCTCTCTCATATAGCCACTTGGCACAACTTTCAAATGCGATCTCGGTTTATTGCGCTGTAACAAACGTCACGGGACCAGATGTAAAGCTGCCGACAATATAAATGACAGTCAGGACAAATAATGAAAAATTAATCACGGACCAGATCTGTGAAAAGCCAAACCAACAATGTCAATAAGGGTAATGCGTTAAACTCAGAACAATGGAAGCTCGGAACTACAAGAGGGCTGTGATTGATTGTCCTTAACCATTCATAGAAAAGGTTATGACTGAAACGTTCTTGTAAATGATGGCACCTTAAGCTGGCAGTCCAGTGTGCTTCTAAAAGGTCCATTGTCTGAAAACTCCTTGCCAATGTAGAAGCTCTGAGGCCAGTAATAGCTGCTCACCAAACAACACTATTGACTGAAGCCAGCAGTGGAAATCACCATTGAGGTTTCATCAGTCAGACAAATCTTCAATTCACTTAGACAAGTACAAGGTTTCTTTCACATATTTAAAAGACAAATGTCAATACAACTGATGCAAAATTAACACATAATGCTTGCACTTGGGCAAGGCTTTTGGATACAGGCCTTTTTGGATACAATTTGAGGGTTGCTAGTCCAAGTCACCTGAGGAGGTCTCTGCTGAAGAATTCCTTAGCAATGTGTTTATTCTGAATTGCTCCTGTTAAAAACCCAGCTGTGCAAAGGAGTGCAACTGTAAATCTCATTGTGTAAGAGTTTGACACAACAATGGTAATAATCTAGTCCACAGGATAAAGGAGTGCAAGCAGACTGAGGACAGAAGGAGAGGAATAGAGTTCATTGTTTTTTTTTTTCTATTTCTTGAAAAAGACCATGAGAAAATCCATTTGTTTTGATAAATAATAACCCTAATAATCAGAAAAGGCCTCTCAACAATACCTGTTATTGGCAGGTTGCTTAACAGATAGCCCAGTAAGCAACTCTTGAGGTTTTTGCTGAGAAGTAATGTGTACACCATAAAAGCATGATAGCTTAAGTACATTTACATATTTAGCAGATGCTTTTCTCCAAAGCGACTTACAAAGGATACTATGTAGTGTTATCAGCCCGCACGCCTTATTCACCGCAGTGACTTACACTGCTAGATACACTATTACACTGGGTCACTCATCCATACGTCAGTGGAACACACTCTGTCTCTGTCACTAACACACTATGGGGGAACCTAAACAGCATGTCTTTGAATTGTGGGAGGAAACCAGAGCACCCAGGGGAACCCACACAGACACGGGGAGAACATGCAAACTCCACACACACTGAGGGGGGATCAAACCCACGTTCTCTTGTCCGACCCAGACGCTGCGAGCCAGCAGTGTTACTCGCTGTGGCACCATGCCACCATAAAACAGAATAGGTAAAACACAGTGAGCCTCTACTTGTTCTGTTTATATATGTAGAAGAAGTATTATGTATTTTCTTAGTCAACACTCCAGACACCATTTAATATGTAATCCTTTATTATGGTCGTGAGCTTACTGAAGCCATTCAGATTTATTGCATTGCTGAACAGTGAAACTGCTCTGTCTCACAGGATTTGAACCTTGACAAAATTTGACATTTCTGATTAGACATTTATTAACAAAAATTCACCACAGCTGTCTAAACATAACTGGAGACTTTATTATTTACATGCCTGGGGGTTCTCTTTGGAATTAAGAAGAAAAAAAAAAATCGGGTACTGCTAATTTTTCTTCTTGGCCCCCTCACTGCTGATGCCGATGATGGTGTTACGACACCCATAAAGCACACATTCTGGGTCAATAGCTGACAGGCTGTAACCTTTAAGTCATATGAGTCTGTCAAGCTTTCAAAACAGGTATTGCATAGAGGATGAGTAATCAAAACCACAATATAATATATGTAAGACTGAATCAGTCTACTGCTGAAAAACTGTATTTATACTATTTCTTCATCATATGGGCTTGTCAAAATAAAATTTTGGAATGCTGTAACAGTGATACAGCTCCTATAATTTCATGGCCAAGGTGAATGTGCCAAATGAGTCTATGCAGAACATTCAGTCTGCCAATGAACCACTACATTCCATTCAGATGCCCACTGTGTCTTCTCCCACCCTTCCTCAATCTCTGTTAAAGCACCGAGAGGCATGTGGGGACAGAAGAAAGATGAGAAGGTGATGTACGGGAAAAGGGTTTTACAAATCAGCTTCGGAAAGCATTATTTTGTCAGAAGTGCTTCAGCAGTAGTGAACTTCCACTTTCACTGCTGATACATAGAGCCATACTGCGACTCTTCTCTGATTCGTAGTACAGGATGACATTGCCATCAGATTTGAAGAGTTTAGAGCTCAACAGCAAGTGCAAAGATACAGGACCAGAGATTATTCCAGGGAAAATGTGAAATAAAGAGTAAATGTGTGGTAGACACTCAAAATACCTACCTATAGTCTGTCTGAGTCAATCAGGGCTATCTTAGGGACAAGCGAAGGTTTCAGTATGAAAATTGAGTCACTGCAACTAGATGCTTCTTTACTGTAAGTAGTTGTAATTGAGGCATGGCAACAGCATCGAGGTGGCACTGGTGTGTGTTGGTGACCCTCCCAGCGTGCCACACGTACTTCTTGGTCTTTCGATGTAATTTCCAGAGTAAATATCAGAAGGGGAAGGATACCACTGCCTTGAAATTCGTTCTGTCAGGAACAGTTTGTTTTCGTGTACTATGGTAATCAAATGAATTTACTGGAGCAAATGTGTTTGTAATATGTGCAATACCATAACCTATGTATGTAATATGCATATCATCTCCTTAGCCACCCATTACACACCACTCAGTGCACTACTGATAAGAGCTTTAGTCTGCTCACTTTCTGCGCAACCAGTCGGCAATAAGGGTTAGGATGACGAGGTAACATCAAGCAGTATAAGAGAAGCTTTTAAGATGGCTTTCAGTAGATTTTTTTAACAGTTGTTAGTTGAAATTCCCTAAGCGTAGAGATCAATGCTTTCTTGTTTTAAAGGCATTGGGCAAGTCTGCTTGATGAGCGAGGCCACTCCACTGCTCTTTACTGACTTAATATCGCAGCAAGTCCGTACGGCACTGAGTCCCACTGACTGAGAGCGATTGATGTTCACAGTAGCAGCCGAAGAGATTTTTTTTACTCATAATGTAATGGCGGAAGGAAATAGATAAATAAATAAATAAATAAGCAGATAAATAAAATCACCTGAAAATTGTGCAGGATCATTGAGCCTGAAACAAGAGTGCGAACCGAGACTGAGTGTTGGATGGAGGATCAAGCTAGCATATGTCTCTCTCAATATGCCTGGCATACCAGTTCGTTGAAGGTCAGCGCTCTGTGCCGACAGAATATGTATTGTTATGACTCAAATGTATTTACACACCTTGAGGTTATTGATTTCTGTGTTTTGATACAACTGAAGCGTACAGTTCTTTTACCACTACAGAAAATAGTCCACCACACCTTTGCTGTGACGTATTATTTAACACATACTGCATATATTTTTTGTAACTCCAAATAAGTTTATGTAATAAGTAGCTAGGTGTCTCACACTGAAACAAGAGGAAATAATTTCCCACTTCTTGAGTTCACCAGTTCATCCATCAGTCCACCCATGTTGTTATACATTTGTTTTACATCTGTTCATTTAGCTGACATTTCTCTCCAAAACCATTCAAAATGTTTATGTACAATGAGTTACTCATTCATGTAGCTGGGTAATTTTGACTATATTGAACCTGGGTCCTGCAAGTGGAAGGTAACAACTATTCAGTATACATCCTGCTGTTGCCTTCATCTCAGATTGACTGTGAAGGGAGTGAATGTGTTGGTTTCACAAGGAATGACAAGCAGCTGTGCCATAGCGACGGCATCCTTTCCCCAGCACTTTGTGTGCCTTGTGTAACTCCCTGTGTAGCAGTTATGGACAGGAGATGGTCCACGGTGTGGGACATCCTCCTGCAGATGAACATTCGCTCCCCCCGGAATGACCAGGCTTCAGGCTTATATTGTGCCAGATGCAATGAGCCTTTAGACAGTAGCCAGCGCTCAGAACAACTCAGGCCTGCTCTGCAATCAGCTTTTCAATGTTTAATGAGAGCATTTGTGGTATGAGGTACTAGACACGTGAGATTTTAGTTAAGAAGAAGAACTTTTTTTTTTTTTTTTTTTTTTTTTTTAAATCTGGCTGGATTCGTTTCATCCTTTTTCCATATTACAAATCTATATAACCACTGGCTGCTCAGTGCTGTTTTCCCACATGGAAAGATGGGATATGGATTTTAATAAAGCAGGTCATGTTTGAATTATACTTGTTTGGACTGTAACAAAAACACAAGTGGTTTTGGGGGATATTGATCGGAACTAGATAAACACCTCTTCGGGGAACGCAGCTAAGGTCTCACGCAAATTGTGGCTCCGAGAAAGGATTATGAAATTAAACGGGAGATTATTAATGGGTTGTTGTGCTTGGCGCTTTGCATAACCATCAGACCGCAGAGCTCAGATGTGCACCATGTGCTAAATCGACATCTGCTCTCTTTATGTAAATCCATATAAAGTCTGGGCAGCGGCTCAGCGTGGTTTACGGCACAGTATATCAGCTCGAACTGGACCTGTGTGCTGCTAGCAATATACGCCGCTCTGCTTTAAACATAGATCATATGCAGTGCAGCACTGGCCTGCCAGTCAGACACAACACATCAAAGCACAACCTTCTTATTCACCCTGGGATGTTCAGCCTTACTTCTTTAAACACGCACTCTCTCAATTTCAGTTTCGTGTGCTTTATTGGCATTACAAATCTGATATACTTGAGCTGCCAAAAAAATGGTTGAACAACTGCATAAAGATTATTTTTCAACAATAATAAGACATTTTCTATAAAATAAATACTGCTGAAAACAAGATAAATAATTAGTTTAATAAGAAAATGTCTCAACTAATTATAATGTGTGTTCTCCTCTTCCTTACTGGTACAGCTGCTGAGTACATACTCATCTGCCAATTTCACAGAGTCTCTTTTTTCTATTAATGAATAAGGTACCAGCTCATTTTCTTTGATTTCCTACAAATCTCGGGTCTATTTATAAACGTGATGAAATATTTTTCTCCGCACTTCTGTCTCCAGCTCTCTCCGAGAGCAGCGAGAGCACAACCTGTAATCCCAGAGTGGCCAAGTTTGCCTTTGTGTGGCCTGGCTGGATTTCCTTCCCTTCTTTTTCTCTCTCCCCTTTGTCAAGAGCTGCAGTGTGTGATATTGCCTGGGCCCTGCAGACGCTATCAGCCTGGGCTGTGGAGATGCAGGAACAGAAGCGAAAGCAGCACTCGCTTTACATGCTTTCTGTGGATCAAAGGGCCGTACGGCGGACAGCGTGGTGCCTGGCGGCAGGAACAGAGCGCGTCCGTTTGGGTCAAGCTGTTGACAGCTCCGTGCAAATGGAGAAACAAAGGCGTCTGCTATACGCATGAATATTGCAGAATATCACGTCCAGTGACCATAATGAATTTGAATTTTACGTGGACTCGAAGCTCCCTCTGCATCTGTGAGAATTTGCAGCGCTGATCTGATGGCTCGGGGTAGAGTGGTACGTTTCTGTGTGTTAGTGCACCATTAGCCAATTTACAAGGGTAATACGTTCCCAGCAAACTTCTGCTAAGGAAAATTCTAATAAACTGGAGCCTGCATCATCATTAATTTAAATGAGGAGAATTATGCTGCAATCCAGAGCCAAAAAAAGTAGATTTTTCACTCAAATTTCCTAAATTACCAGTTAATCATGCAGTTTTCTCACTGTGTTGCAAGGCTTGTAACCTACAATTTCCTAGATTATGATTTGCATCAAAATAACTAACTAAGTAGGTTTAGAAAAAGTGAGATGTCTTGTGATACACTTGTGTCTGTCAACAGCTCCCGTTCTTCAGTTCCGGGGGTGGCTCTTTTGTCATCATATTGCTTGGTATACAATGACAAACAGGGTGATCTCAGAATGGTGCATTTGACCTTGCACAGACACATAAGTTTCGCTTAAATGGTTCAAATGCCCAGGGGTTCCCATCAACAATTTGTTGAAACGTGCCGAAGGTGAAATGCTCGTCTCCGGCCATGTTTTTCAGAGCTTTCCGGAAAACCGAGCGAGCACAGCCGCGCTCATAACTCACAGAAGGGCCCGACCCAGCCCTGGCTAACGTGCCCACATGTCCATCTGCCATCATCCAGGTGTGACTCCTCCCCAGCATACCACAAGGCAAAAGCAACAGGCAAAGCACTGGGTTGGCGGGAGCACATAATCTCCATGACCCCTTGTATTTCCTGCCCCCGCAGAAGCCATTTACACCTTCATCGAGGAGATTAGCCCAGTAGAGCAGAACCATCCGGCCACTTTCCTGCTGACACAAGGGGCGAAGCTGCAGGCCAGTGTAGCGCCTTCATTTCAGTGGCCGTAGTTACATGTTCACACATTATACATGTTACACTGTCCTCACTGTCCCACAGGGCTCATTGAAGCACCTGGACACGCAAGATGCCCACGAGCTCCCAGGACCCCAGCGTAAATTGACAGGCAGACGGTACATAAATAGCAAATCTGGACTGCATATGCATGTGCAAATATGTAAGAATGCCTGAGGGATTAATCAAGCGGACAAATCGAAACTCCTGAAAATTGAATCTGTTGAAAATTATGCTGTCATGATACAGTCGGATGATCACAGCTAACCAGGTGCTATACCTTTTCGCTTGGATGGGAACGCCCGCATGAAAAGCATATCTGTAATAAAAATAATACAAATGATGAATAGTGATATCTTCGGATACTCTGGGTAATTTGTAACTACCTACTTGGATTATGATTTTTAATTCTTATATTATTGCTAGCCTGATAGGCAAGAAATATTAATAACTTGAAGACACAGGCTCATAAAATTTGCTGCGCATATCACAAATCACACAAATGGACAGAAAACGGGTAAAGAATTGTTCACCAGAGTGTGGTAAAGAGGACAATAGATCAAAATCCCATCTGCCTGTCTATATTAAAAACTATTTAGATATATTTTAAAAAGAAAATTTAATATATGTACGTCGCTTTGGACAAAAGTGTCTGCTAAATTAATAAATGTAAATGTAAACATGTATATTTTACATATGATCCATTATAAAAACCCAATTTTACATATTGTTTATTCCTGTCAAACATAAATGTCACAGACATGAAAGCAGTCAAAAGTGTTAACAGAGTTTCTAAACTGAAGGAAAGACATTCGTACGAAAGAGAAATATTTCAACTCTTGGCTGATCTGAATTATTTTTAAAAAGCACAAACATCAAAGCAGAGCAATAATGTGCACAACACAAAGACACTAACGCTGGCCCACCCTTGGGCATTGCTTTGCCTTTGTCTGACATACAAGCACCATGGGCTATCACCCATAAAATGTCACAGACCCTTTAATTTCCACCTTGACTCCTTTACAAACAAATTCCTCTCCAGCCCAGACCCTCTGGCAGTGCAGTTGCAAATACACGCATGGATAGTTAAGCAAAATATTCTGACCGAGCCCTCATTGTAAGGGCCTTGTTCCATTACATTAGTTCCTGTCCATAATTTGTACTCGTGTAGGTGTCCTGGGCAGTACGGAGTAGATGTGTAATAAACTGTCGTCCACTGGATGTCAGTGGTCCTTTGGCAGACCTTGATAAGGAGGCACTAAAACTGATACAGCGCTGAACAGTGGAGAAAGAGAGCTCTCGAATCATCTCAGAGGCTCTGCTTGCTTTCATACCCAATTTCATGCTAATCTGCATCTCTTTAAGTTTTAATAGTTGGTAAAACACAAAACATATTCTAATTAAACTGGGGAAGCAGGTGGCTTAGTGGTCAGAACTATCTTCCCCTCAAGAGCCCATGTTTGAATCCCACCTTCTGCTGTAGTAGCCTTGAGTAAGGTACCTATTATGAGTTGATACAGTAAAAGTTTCCAGATTTTATAAATGGGTAAATCACAGTGAATAGCTTAGCATTGTAAGTGAGTTCTGGAAAAAAGTGACAGTTAAATTAACAATTTTCAGTGCATGTTCTGAAACAAACCTTCCCATCCTTTGCTGAGTTACACTGCATTCTTCCCAAAAGCATGTATAAATAAGATGAATGTTCAAGCTCTACTTGATTTCTCATTCCACTAACATATCAAGCATTAGCAAATTATTATTATTATTATTATTATTATTATTATTATTGACGTCTCATGGATTATATGTCACTTACAACTAGCTAAAAGGTTCTGTATAAAATCTCAAAAGCCAGTGACTTTTCGATGCACAATACAGTATCTGCACAGAACCGATGTGTCTAACTGTCTTCTTCTGTACACCCAGTAAGGTCAAGGTTCAAAGACACTGGATCTCCTAGAGTGCTGTCCTGTCATGTGGAACTGAAAGGGGTCTTTTCACTTACATCCTTCTTTTATACTCCCCAACGTTGTACCGAGCTATCGCAATTAAAACATCCCAAAAAGTATGAATGTATATTTTTAGCAACAGCATACTTCAAGAAAACTGACAGCATGAACGGAGGCCTTCATGTAAGAAGAGAGCAGTAAAACACAACCCGTTAGGAAAAAAGATAATTAAATTCATTAAACGAACGGCTTGATAGTCCTCAACATGTGTCCATCGCAGACACGTTACATAGCAAACAGAAGGGATGTATCGTAGCCACCCGGGGTCCACCCTGCCATGTAGCTGAGAGGTGAAGGGCACACACACATGAATTCTGTGGCAAACTTCATTTCATATTGAATGTGTTCTCTTCCCTACTTCATGCATTTGTTCCCTCTCGGCTGGTAGTCCGAACCCGGTCTCCACTTCGCCATTAATGAGACCACTAGCTGTGTGCCACTTCGCACTCCCTGCACTCATTAATGATGCATATAATCAACAGGCCTGTCCACATCACACACACCTGCTTCTCTTATTACTCAGTTATGTTTTCTTATGCTCAGGTGTGGAGAGTCCTGCATGCACACAAGTTGGTTACTTTCTTTGCTCCGATTTTGATATTTCTTACTGCTCAGCAAACCTCTATTTCTGTTTGCCGGTTTCCGTCCCTCTTCTGACACCACACTTCTGTTCACCTGGGCCTTAAAGTGCAGCTAATTAGTCAGAAAGGGGTTGTCATGGTGAGCGCCTAAGCGCTGCTGAATGTTTTGAACCCAGAACTCAAAAAAATGTGTTCACTGCCATTAAATAGAGGGCACTGAAGCCAGGATTCGCAGTATCTCTTAAAGAAAGAATTTCCGACATACGATCACCTTCAACTTGTGCATACGACAGAAGGCGATAAAGGCCAGCCATTATGCACATAATTAATGCGATCGGTCTTGTCACGTTGGCATTTGTGACATACAGTATGTCACTGTAACTGTTCCGGCGTTAGTGAAAAGCTTTCCAGTTTATCCAATTACTTGACTGGTCAAGAACCTAGCACAAGAATGCCAAAAATATTCAGATCAACAGCACATGGAAGCAAAATGAGAAAGCTGACTCACATTTAAAATTAGAAATAAAAAGTTAAAATCTTCAGCACACTGGCTTCCTGTCAAGAAGTGAATTGTCTCCTTTACTGATCTCGATCTTCTCAGCTTCTGCAAAAGAAACATCACGAACGCGTTTTGTACACTTTGGATGATTATTTCCATCTTTTCGGGAAAATTGCTAGGGTATCAAAAGACAGAATATTTTCGACAAAGGCCTTCATTAGGACATTCGTGATCTGATGTGATTAAGAATATGCCAAGGGTAATTACATCAAATCATTGAAAAGAGACAAAACGCAAAACCCAGCTAATCCAGAGCAAAAACTTCAATTTCACGAAGAGCGCATACTGCATCTCCATCACCATGCCATTCTGGAGATTTATGACAAATGATATCTTAAGAGTCCAACTGAACACTGCTCAAGTGTAACATTGTAATGGAGAAGAATTTAATTTTATCATTTAATGCTTTTCTTCTCACTGTTTATATTATCTAACACGCTAATGCTTGTAAATGATAGGAAGAACATACATATAATGGAGGTTTATTTTAAATAAACTGTATTTCGGTTTCTCTGAGCAAGCATTTAATATTCTGTGTTCTGTAATAAAATAAGCAGGAGTACTGTATGCACCTCTGTTCAGTGGTGTAAGCTGAACCCCTCTGTAACTGGGGCCTCATTCATCCAGGATCCATTCTGTCCTTATATTAAACAGCCAGACTAGTCTCTACAGAAATAAATCATGGTCTGCAGCCTTGGGCAAAGAAGTTGTCAAGGTGGCTAGGAGCTGCTCTGTAGACAAATGCAAAATACAGTACATTTGCAGGATTCATTCAGGTACTCAGCACTAGACATAGAACTGGATTACTGTCAGATAGATAGATCTTCGATAGAAAAATTGTACTGAGCCATGGGAAAGTTCAATTATTTTTTTTCCTTTTTGTTTACAGAAAACTGTTCAAATATAGAAACTATCTGTAAAAGAAAAAAATAAGAATGAAAACCAATGAGAAAAACCAGGCTGCTAATTAACAACAAATGGCAAATGATGTATTAGATAACAGAGGCCTAATAAGATGTGTAGCTGTGTGTAGTACAAAATGAGGAATATGAACACGATGGATTTTTGCAGCACTTCCCTTGACATTGGTCCTGTGCAAAACAGAGAGAAGCAGGCTGGGAACTGCACAGTTTCAGAGCACCCCATAAGCATATCAAAGGAATGTCGCGAGGCTGGGATGTCTAAAAGTAGCAGGAAACAGAGACGGCTGAGCGTGTCTAACAATAATTAGAAACAAACCAAAAGCCCCCAGAGACTACAGGTTACGGCTCCTATAAGTGGAGAAAGAGTTCGGCTCAAACAAGGTGTCTCCAGCACAGTGACATTTTTAAACGGTCGTAATGCACGTGAGCGGCATGCGGATGAGCCTTATCGATTTCTCTTATCGCTCTTTCTTTCTCCTTTATCATGGAAGGTCCACAGTACACAAGAATAGAAAGGGTTAGGGGTTCCACTATGGGTCTTTACATGCGATTGAAACAGAAAGCAAACTTAAAGCAGAATTGTTAGGAGTGAGATGTGGATATCCACAGTGTGAGAAAGTGGTGCTTAAATTATAGCCTGGGAGAGTGACGATGGATTTCGTTTCGCCTGTATATCAATCGTGAACGTTGGGCTTCGGGTCTTTTTGTGTTGAGAATATCATTCCATGTGCTGCGGCAGCTACTGTTTGCTAATGAACATTTAATTCAGGTTACAAGAGAAGTTGTCAGAAGCAGAAAATGTGAAAATCTGACAGGTTGGAGTGCAGTAAGAAGGGCGATGTAGCTCCAGAGTCTGTTGTCCATGCGCGCGTGCGTGTGTGTGTATACAATTACGATACAGGAGTGGAAGCACATGGGAAAAGCACATGTCTGAAACAGAGCGTCAGCAGGTGGAGTGGAAGGTGCTGGCGACCTCAAGGTCATGACGGTTAAAAAGTTGCACGTGTCCTCCAGTGTCACCAAAACCGACGGAAGCCAACGGAAAGCCAGACTAAGAGCAGCAAGGCTGAACACACATCTCCAGGTTGGTGACATTCAAAGACTACACACTAATTCATCATGCAGCAGCTGCTTTGAATGATGAAGGGCAGATGGCAGCAAAATGGTCCAGGCTTGGAAGCAGCATCTTAGGTTCAAAGAGCCAGCTGGGAGCCCTGGCCAGGAGGGACTGAGGATCAAACCCAGAGGCCACACGCCGTCAGATCCTACTGCCAGGGACACTGCTCTGGCCAAGCACCTAAGACGTGGCTGACATTAACAAACTGAAATCCCAATTGGTATATATCGAAAGCCACCGCAAATCAAGTTTATATTTAAATTTCATCCACATTGGACGTGCTCGAAAGTGTCAGCAGTGACACATGATTCTAAATGGTGCGGGCTTTTCTCCTTGCTCGTGTGGACATCCCGCAGGTACATCCTGCATGTTTTCCATGGCAAAGGGAGAGCTGAAAAAGCAGAACAGTCAGATGTCAAACGAGTGTCTGGGCAAGATAAGATATGGCGTCACTAAAGAGTTTAATCATGATGTCCCGTCGGTCGCTCTGATCGTGTTCCACGTCCAGCAGTGGGGGTGCGGAGATGAATGGCTGATTTACAGAAAATGGGAAGGCTGCACCGCGAAGCCCTGGTGCGGATTCATAATGGAAGATGACATTATAGTGTGGCAAATGTCAGAGTGACACGCTGGCCAGTGGCGTCTCAAAGGAAAGGCCTTTATCAGCGCCTCGCTTCTGATAACCAAGTACAGGACGGTTTGAAAAAGCATTTGTTAAAAAGGCAATTAACCTTTTCCTGTTCATTTACTTCTTAAAAAAAAAAAAAAAAAAAACTTTGACACGTTTGTCACCAAGTCACCAACAAGCATTCGAGTTTCAGTAACCTGTCTTGTTTTTTTTCTATCTTTAGTTTTACCTTTTAATCATTAAAAAATTCCATTACCACAAACTTATTTTTTTTTACAGCTGTCTGAAGGCTGCATTTAAGTTCTGAGATGTGCTGCGAAGCACATGAATCAATAATTCAGTTTTGGTCTCTGGGAAATTAAGCAAGCAGAGATATAATTTCGGTCTATTCCTCGGAAGGTGACGTTTGATGGTGGCAGCTGAGCATCGCCAAGCTCTAGAAGGCCCACTTCCATTTAAAGCTTTTATTCCCAAGCACCCTCCCGCATCACACCATTTCTGTTAATGGGAGTCGTCATTATTAAAACACGAACGCAAACAAAAATAAATAACCTTGTCGGGAGTCACAGCAGCCCGAAGAAAGAGCTTATAAGAAAAGCAACGTAAGAAAGAACAGTGTGGAAACCTCAAAAGCTTGCAGTTTTGTGTCTGTACTGTCCTTGTAAAGTTATTCGACAAAGTCCGCAGCCTGCAAAGCAAAAAGAAGCAGACGCTCCAGGAGGTGTGTGAATGACATCATCCCTTCCGAACTCCTGTGGGTGTTGTGCTTTGAGCGGACGCAGGAAACGTGTAATTGGCCACAATTAAATGGAGGGGAAAAAAAAAAAAAAGGAAAAAGACAAAAACTAGTGTTTCCCACAGCACCTCCAACATGGCACCAAAACTGACAGCTATCACTTCAGATCTAGACATACAGTGGATAAATGAAAAGGTCAGTGCACATAAATACTTTACCTCCCTTTAACGTTATTGACCCTGAGACATCCTGCACCTGGCAGGGAAAGTAGCGCTCAGAGCAAGTAGAGCAGGTCTCCAAACTCGCTGTTCTGCACGCAGATGAGCAGTTCCCATGTAGGTTAATACCTTCTCCAGTCAAGCAAGGCCTTTGGAGCGTCTCCGCACACTCAGCAGCTCCGTAGCACCAAATCCACCCGGTGCCACGAAAAACACAGTCGCAGACAAACGCCTTTGCCCAACGACAGGAGTGACGCTGCCAGCACCGGCAGCGGCAAGGCCTCGTGCCACCTTTAATCACCACCGCTGTCCCCTTTCAACGCCTCCCGTTCATTTAAAGCAAACGAGAAGCAGCATAATAGCCTGCTGTATATGCAGTCCCCCATCAAAGGCTGGAGAACTCTGAAGTTTAGGTCGTATAGCCCTAGGTTGTGTTCTCCAGCAGGATTTGTGTGCGTTAGGAGAAGAGTTGCAAGCAGCCTACCTGCACCATCTCAGCAAGGGAGCACATCCTCATTCAGGGTAGATGATGGACTTCCGCTCATATCTCTCCTCTGTGCATCACCTTCTCCGCAGGAGGTCCCGATCACTTTTTATACTTCCGAACTTGGTCAGTCTGGAGTTGTCCCTGACGTCCCCAACTCTCATGTCCAACAGGTGCCATCGAACACAGTCCGTCAGAATTGGTGAGGACTTTTGGTGAGGACGTGCGGTTTTTGTCCCGGGCCTTGCTCACATGTTCTGCGTTGCCCCTGAATCCATGTTATTAATGCAACAGAATGAATGAAAAGACTTTATCAATCCTAGAGGGAAGTTACACTTGTTCTCAGCAAAACACAATGTAGACATGCATACGGCAAAACACAAGACATGACAAGACATAATGAAATAAGTATATAGATAAATAAACAAATGATAAACAAACAAGGAGACATAAAATGGACACAGAAAAGATGGGAGGGGAGGTGTAAAGCAGTACAGACCAGGCAGACGCGCATCGGAACAGAACACATCTCCAGTGTCGGTGTCGTCTATAATAGAAAAATGGTACCGAAAAAAGATATTTCTTCTTATATTCGTTTGACTTGATTGAGAAGTGAGAAAATACTTTCCCGCAGATGTCCCTGGGGTATGCTTTAAGTAAAAATAATTACCCTTAAAAGGTGGTGAAATCTAGCATCTAGAGAGCCCGGTTGTATGAACATGTTTATTTTAGAGTATGTGTGATAAAATAATATAGAAAAATGACTGAACAAGTCATTTCAGATGCCTGGTCTATTTTTTTCAATTAAGTTCCTCTAGTAGGTCTTTATTACAAGCTCATACATGAGTTGTGTTATTTTAGCTAATTGCTAGTTGCATTGTTAGGCATTTAATGATTTAATGGCAAAATGTTCAAAGGTAATTAGATTTAAATTGAATAATTGGAAAAACGAATGTAATTAAGTGGGTTCGGAATGCAGACGTGTAGAGAATAGGTGAGAGAAAATTTATGGAAGCGTGACAGTGACTTTGGACTGTAATGCTATTATTTAAATAGATTTTACCACTGATAATTGTACGGCACATATCTTCTCCAGCATCCATTTCAGTGAGGGCAACGCGCAAAAATAATAATTTCTGAAAAATCATTAAGAACCTGCCGTCTCTCAAAGATTAAAATGTCAACAGCAGAGACGTCAGCGTTTCTTTAGAAAGGACTTCAATGCGAAATGACAGGCCATTACTACAGTAACGGGGGGTTGAACCTCCGTGAATCTTAAGCAGATGTGGAAGTTGGTGACATTTCTTTGAAAGATCACTTGCTGCAGACTTGGTTAGACTTAAATCATCCCAGCTCAACGGAAGAGGATCCCTTTGTTAGTGCACATGTGGGGTACAGGCAGGCACCGAGTGCAAACTGCTCTGCTGCAGCAACGCCCTGCATGGCGTACATCTAACGCACAGAGTGAGCCCATCCAGGTGAGAGACGGTGCTGTTTGCTAAGAAGGCCGTTCAAAAATGGTTTCCCAGCATTCCGGAGCCATCCGATGCGCAACGGTTGCTTTGTCGAAACTGAGATGGCCGTAGTGTGTGGCAGCTTATTTCGAATAGCTGCAGAGGATGCCTGGATTTTACTTGAGTGATGCGCCAGCGGAGTTCCCCGTGGCGGCAGCGGAGGCCAATTTCTCGACAGACGCTGCTGTGAGCGTGACTCCATGAACAATGTTCTTTGATGAAACAATCACATCCTTAGCAAGGATGTGTCATTACGAAATGATCAACACCACGGGTACCATCACCAACCCCGCAACCACCACCTCCTGCATCAACACCATGACCACAATGATGATTTCACTTTTCCAGAATCTGTTTTTTCGTTCGTTTCTCACCGAATACCGAACGCTCTTGCAGTAACCAGAACGCAGTTTTTCGACAAACCCTGCCTAGCAATGTACTGGGAAACACTAGGAGGACGATCCAAAGCAGCACCCAGCACTCATAATTATCA
This sequence comes from Scleropages formosus, assembly GCF_900964775.1. Classification (NCBI taxonomy): domain Eukaryota; kingdom Metazoa; phylum Chordata; class Actinopteri; order Osteoglossiformes; family Osteoglossidae; genus Scleropages; species Scleropages formosus. The sequence continues at coordinate 19,134,373 of NC_041808.1, read as the reverse complement.
TAGTCACTGTGGCTATAGATTAACAATGCCTTTGATCTTAAAAACATGCAATGTACAAATTTACAAGAAGTGCTGCAAAATTAACAGAATTTATGAGGAAGAAGTCATCCATTTTAATGCATTGCTGGCAGCTGCATAATGTACAACAGTCCATTGTCTCAGACATGGCAACAATAACATCTCCGTTTTCTGTTCCAAGGCCATGCGTGTTTATACTAATCTAATGTGATATTTATTTCCATTACTCGGAACTGCTGGTTCCATGCCCTGCTTAGTCAGAAAGTGCTGGCAGGACTGAGGAGAGACTGTTGGAGCTAGCAGGTCGGTGGTTCTTGTTCCATTGCTTGGTCATCTCATACCCATAGAGGCCAAGAACGTCAAGCCCCTACATCCTTGAACTTGCCAGTTTGGTTTCATCCATGTGTAGTGAGTATACTTCTCTAGGCACTGATGAAACAAACAAGACAGTCTCCACTCTTGTTTACTTTTTTGGAAATGATCTGAAAAATTGAGTATATCTGAACAACTGACTCCTCCAGTTCCAGTTACATAATACAGGTGATACATTCAAGCAGCATGGTGGTCTGATAGGTAATGCTGATCCCTCATAGGACAAGCAATGTATCTGGCCCTGGGTTCAAACCCATCTTTGCAAGTGACGAGTTTGTACGTTCCCCCACGTTCACGTGGGTTTCTGTCCGCAGGCCAAAGACACATGTTTCAGGTGGTTTGCTGACTCTAAACTGTGAGTGTGTTACACTGCTCTGCTGTAGAAATGTGTCAGTTTACTGTAGTGTATCTAATACTTTAAGCCCCATTGGATAAAGGTGTTAGCTAAATACTAGCTGATAATCAGTGCCGGTTGCTTTGGGGAAAAGGCTGTGATAAACGAATAAATTTAATTAAGTACTGTCATTTAGCAGTGTCAATTTCAAAGCTTTCTTGGTGTTTCCAGCTTTCTGCCTTTTTTCCTTCCTTTTTTCCTTTCATCCCAACCAGCGGTATTACTTGGACCGAGACTTGCCCCACCGTTCCCACCCCCTTTCTAACTGCAAGTCAATATTGCCAATAGCTTCTGCAGGTAATTGCCTGAACAAAGAAATAAAAATGACCTCCAGCAACCACTGTCAGCTTTTAGGTCTCTGTGGGGTCTTGTGTGGACACAATAAAACTGACAGGGGTCCACAGAGTAAAATAAATTTCTTGTCTGCACTATGTGTCCTGATAGCGTGAAACAAAGCGAAGTGAACGGCATGCAGGGTCTCCCAAACCCAGTCCTGAACCAGTGCCCACTACCTCAGCTCTACTTCGGGCACAGCGAGAGAGCACTCAAAGCCGGATGCAAAAAAACATCGGTACAAAGACCTTGGAAGCGGGTTTGACGATGTGAGCGGCATGTGTTAGCGCGTTCGTCTTTGCTCCGCAAGAGCCATATAATCCCTTCAATACGATATTTTAGAACTGCTAGAAAACAGATGTAATTCAACACGTGGTAAACACGTTTGGGCAATTGTGATAGTTGCAAGCGGAAAAACTTTTATTTGATTAAAAGCATCTGTTACAATGGAGTCAGCATCCAAGGATGTGCTGGAATGAAGAAGTGTTAGATTTATGTAAAAGGGTCTTTGTTTCAAGAGCAGCTCCGCACACTTTGTGTGCCATTGGGATACCTCCTGGTCCTCCAGCGCTTCCAATGTCTTGGAAGGAGTCCTTTCATCTCATACTGGCACTCAGGACCACAAAGGAGGAGAAATGTAGGGTAGCACATTTACATTAAGCTGACACTTCTGCAAAGCAGTTTAAAATGTTAGGCTACCTACAATTTAGCCATTTATACAGCTCAGTAATTTCACTTGAGCAATTCAGAGTAAGTACCTTTCTCAAGGGTACTACAGTAGGAGTGGGATTCAAACCTGCAACCTTTGGGTCCAAATGCCACAGCTCTTATCAGGACACTACCAGCTGTCCTTCCTTGCTAATTCTGACCCTGGCTCAACAGTGAGGCTCCGCCTCCATAATGCTACCCACACACCACTCCATAGACTCCATAGACATACGTGAGGACAGCAGCGCTGACAGTTTCGCTAAAGGCCCAGAGGTCTCTTCCCGAAGGCACACAGAGGTGACATCTAAGGTACAGGGAAGGAGATTTCCATTTCAGATCACCAAATAAATTAACAGGCATGAACAGGTGAAATTACTGGAGAAACAAATTTCTCTAAAAACAAAAAAAAAAAAAAAAAAAAAACATAGAGGTCAGTCCTTAAAATATTTGATTCTAACTGTTATTTATTTAGGGGGTGTGGTGGCCCAGCGGGTTTGGCTGGGTCCTGCTCTCTGGTGGGTCTGGGGTTTGAGTCCTGCTTGGGGTGCCTTGTGATGGACTGCTGTCCCATCCTGGGTGTGCCCCCTCTCCCCGTCAGCCTTATGCCCTGTGTTGCTGGGTTAGGCTCTGGTTTGCCGTGACTCTCCTTGGGACCAGCGGCTTCAGCTCATTTATGATGAAACAGTTTTCCCCATTTCTTTATACTTCTGTTATATTCCCCCTGGTTTAACACACTGCTGTTTTACATACAGTACATCGTATGATGACCATGGAAAATTCCAAAATGACTTCACATTAAATTAAGAACATGCGGAGGACAGCTGTATGTAACACTTCACTCTGTCATTCCAGATTTCTTCAAAACAATTCTAGCTGGCTGGCTCGAGTTCTTGTTGAACATGTCTATTGCAGCATTCAGATGTGTCTGAAAGGGTATCGGGATGTGTCCTTGAAATGAGGCCAAGTGGTCTGAGCGCCACATCCAAAGAGCTTTTTTTTTCGTTTTTTTTTTTTTACAGTGACCGGAGGGAGTTGTTGCCCTTGACAGAGTCGCTGTGAACTAGCGCTGGTCCTTCACCGTCAGGTGGGTATGAGGCGTTTGAGATCCATTGGGGTGTGTCTGGGAAATGGAGTGGCTTTATGTATGAGGCATTACATCTACGTTAACACTGCAGCATCTGCTGACAGAGGGAGCTCTGCAATGATTAATGACCGCCCGCCTGCCGAGGACAATATAAAAAGCACATTCGCTACTCCGCTCCCGATCACATTCATGAAGACTGCCTTTAAAATTATTCACAAATCAGGCTTCTTGCTCCTGCTGTTCGCAACAACATACACGACGTGTGTGCAAGGTGTAAGCAAACACAGCCGAGTGAGTCATCTGCAAACATGGACATGCAACGCTTACAACTCCGACAATTTGCAGCGGCACCTCATGCAAAACTAAGCAAGCTAATGCAGAGACCCCTTGGGCCCCTTCGTATTGGTACAAGAAAGCCCTCAGCAAAGCTATAAATGCCTCTCATGCAAAACCCCACAGAGCGAAAACACGACAAAACAATGAAACAAACAAACAAACAAACCATCTCAGTGTGTTCCTCCCTGAAGGACCCAGACTTAGAGAATGACTTCAGTTAATGAGGATTTTCATTCCGCTAAATCAAAGCGGCACAGTCGCTACGTGCAGGAGGACAAGGGACCTGAGAAACAGCATTGCCCGACTCTGTGAGGGACATGAAAACAGTCTGTGAAGCGGCACCAGCAGGGGAAAGAACTGCACTTTACAGTCACTTTTTCACCATTTTCACTGTGATTAGCACCGATGTAAACAATCACAGAACCTGTGACCGAAGTCTCAGAGGTGTCCCACTGGGAAAATTTACACTGCTCTGATTTAAATTTATATTTTATAATGTTCAAGGATGGGGGTGCGGTGGTGCGGTGGTGCAGTGGACTTGGCCAGGTCCTGCTCTCCATTGGGTCTGAGGTTCGAGCCCTCCTTGGGGTGCCTTGCGATGGACTGGCGTCCTAGCCGGGGTGTGTCCCCTTCCCCTCAGGCCTCGCGCCCTGTGTTGCTGGCTTAGGCTCCGGCTCACCTCGACCCTCCTCGGAACAAGCAGTTTCAGACAATGTGTGTGTGTGTTCAAGGATATGTTTAAAAATTATATTTGTTTAGTTTCTACATCAGTCATCTGTGTGTAGAAAAGAACACAGATCTGGTCACCCTTGAGGTGGGCTTGAATCCCACCTGAACCGGCGTAACTGGAATGAACCCTGCTCTTCTCACATGGCACCAGTCAGGCTGCTGTCACTCTCTCAAGGAAGCGACATCACCGATAATGCGAACAGAACCACTGCGAGACTCTCCGTCGATTAAACACACAAAATAAGCAACTTATTGATTTCACCTAAATGCACCATTTAGGCTTGTTATCATTCCCACTTGAAAAGTCTGTTATGTGAACAATTAACTCTTAACTGGGGTCAAGATCATACCAGAAACCTCTTGATGACCAGGCTTCCCTCTGTGGGAGTAGTTGGTCTGAGTTTGAGGACCCCTTCCAGCCACACATAGCATCTCTAATAGAGTCAAACACACACATAACACAGTCAGCGTTGTTCACATAGGAGCATTACCCACATTATCCTGAAAAGTCCTTGGCGACATACAGTCTATTGTGTGACATATACGGAGAGAATTCTGACAAACCATCTAACTTCCAGGGTTTCTTAGGATTCCAGGTCTGAAACAAACAGGTCCATTAGAGAATACTATTATATGGATGAATGTGACTATTCATAATGCGTTTATAATCCATCCTCCACTTAATTAAATTACCTACTCAGGACAGACTTCAGTTACTTTGAGAAAATGCCCACTGGCCAATCTCTGCTAGCACAGTGTATACGTTCACTCAGAAACACTGATAAAAATGTTTAAAAAATTAACATATCATCAGGCAATTGCTTTATTATATTTTAATTTTCAGTTCTTTATAACAGCGTTATCGGGGTGCGGTGGTGCGGGGGATTGGACCGCAGTCCTGCTCCCCAGTGGGTCCGGGGTTCAAGTCCCGCTTGGGGTGCCTTGCGACGGACCGGCGTCCCGTCCTGGGTGTGTCCCCTCCCCCTCCGGCCTTTCGCCCTGTGTTGCCGGGTAGGCTCCGGCTTCCCGCGACCCCATATGGGATAAGTTGTTCAGACAAAGTGTATGTGTGTATAACAGCACTGTTATGGCATACAGTAAATGAATCATGCTTATATTGAAAAATAATTTTGGCATAAACACAAGCTCTTTGTGTGTACATATATATATATTATATACACACACACACACACACATTTTCAGAACCGCTTGTCCCATACGGGGTCGCGGGGAACCGGAACCAACCCGGTAACACAGGGCGTAAGGCCGGAGGGGGAGGGGACACACCCAGGAAAGGACACCAGTCCGTCGCAAGGCACCCCAAGCGGGACTCGAACCCCAGACCCACCGGAGAGCAGGACAGTGGTCCAACCCACTGCGCCACCGCACCCCCTTTACACATATACATACATATATATATATGCGCAATTATATAGTGTTGGTAGTACTGTTCGGCAGGAAATACACCAATGTATTTAAATGATATACCTTTATATACGTAAGATTTATATATTTGTATACACACACAAAAGGTTTGTCTGCTAAAGTGGGAGAGGTGGGGGCTGGGGCAGTAATTCTTTTCGCCCCTGTCTGAGATTCTGTTAAGGACAGAGGAGAGGGGACATTTTTTTTTCTCGTCAATAAGAGCTTGGGGAGAGCGCAGACACTTCTCTTCAGTCTCCAGTCGGCGAGCAATCGCAGGCCCCGTTCAGTAGAATGATTTAGATGACAGAGCCACTCCAAGCAATCCTGCTTTCTGCTCCTGCACTCAACTGTGCTGCAGCCAATTAGATGTCCAAAAGTGATATGATTTGTCTCGGTCAGCCTTTCAAAACCTGCCAGCCGGGCCGGGAGAAAGCACAATGCCATTCTCATTTGTTACCATATTCCCCATATCAGGCTTTATAAGAGCCAGTTTAACCATCTTTGGACTGATAGCCACAACATAACTCCTGAAATCACCTTGAGTTTCCCAAGTGATGTTCTTGTAAAATTTGTAAATATTTTCGAGTGATGTCAATTACATCTGTTTTATATGTCATTGTTCTGTACTTACTACAAGTATGTCTTTCTTCAGTGTTAGACTGAATTACATTTTTCGTTTTGCTCATATTTTTCTCCAAAGCAACATGCAACTCAGAGTTAAAAAAAATGCATTTTACATCAAAGGAAGGGCTTTAGACACGGGTGTGCGATTGTCAAGGCATAGACAGTTTGCCAGATGTCATCACTTCTGCAAACGTACATAACATGAGTAGCTGCTATCAGATTGATAAAAAATACAAAGGAGATCACGGCAGAGGATGTGAAGAACACACACACATTGTCTGAACCGCTTGTCCCAACTGGGGTCGCGGGGAACCGGAGCCTATCCCGGCAACACAGGACGTAAGGCTGGAGGGGGAGGGTACACACCCAAGGGGAGATGCCAGGCCATCGCACGGCACCCCAAGCGGGACTCAAACCCAAGACTCACCGGAGAGCAGGACCCGGAGAGAAATGGGTGTGACCCTTGAATGCTGGAAGGAATTCAGCAGTTCTGAGGTGCAAAGGCAGCACTTTCACAACGTTGAGGCCAAAACCAACAACCTATGAAGTTGTTGATTTTGTACCCCTTGTGAGTGGGACTATGATGTGGCAAGAGATAAACTTCAACACTCTTGCTGGGGTGGAGGGAGTGATCAGGCCCTGCAGGTATCAGGATGTAGATCCTTTGACTGTTATTTAGACCATTAACAGGGTGTTGAACTTGACATGGGCAACTACAGGGAGGAGAGATGTATAGGACCATGTGTAACTTTACAATGTTAAGGTTATAATTATCAAACACTTATAACAACTTATCCCTTTATACAGCTGGGTAATTTTATAGGAGCAATTTAGGGTGAGTACTTTGCTCAAGGGCACTACAGCCAGAGGGGGAATCAAACCTGCAACCTTTAGATTGAAAGGCAGCAGCACTAGCCACTACACTACCAGCTTTCCCCCTCCCTTAACACCTAGGAACGGGTAGATCCCAGTCAGAACTGTAACAGGCTGGGGAAGGTCTCCATGAGCTGGCCAATTGGTTCTGAAATTCCTCATGAAAAGCACAGATTCACCCAAAACCCCTTAAAACTATTTTTTTGACATTAACTTAATCAGTCACAAGATTCATTTTAAATATGGATGTTGTTAGGCCTAGTCGGAAAGCTGAACACTCCCACACAAATATTAATTTCCTATCGTGTTTCCTTTTGCTCCTGGTGTAGTTGTGTTTCAGATCTTAATTTATGGTACAATTACAGGGCCCATTTTCATCTCGGAGGGAGAAATGTTAAAAATTATCTGTAAGATCGCAGTGGTAGTGGTGCACCGGGTAGTGCTGGGGTCTCCCATCTCAGTTTGTGCAGAGTTTACACGGCCACCCCATGTTTGAGTGTGTTAAATGAATAATTGCTGCACTCAAAAATGCTGACCTTGGAGTTATCACCCATCACACCACAATAAGGCCCATTGCAAATGCACATACACTGGCTGAAACCACTTGCCCCAAGCCGGGGGTTGCAGCGAGCTGGAGCCTAACCCGGCAACACAAGGTGCAAGGCTGGAGGGGGAGGGGCCACACGCAGGACGAGACACCAGTGCATCACAAGGCATCCCAATGATGGACTCGATCCCCAGCCCCACCAGAGAGCAGGACTCATCCAAGCCCACTACGCCACCATGACCCCAGTGGAAATGTTTCTTTGCAATACTGGCTCCAAAACAGGCTTAAAGGGCACATTTGATAATAGTGTGTTTAGGTCTCCATTGCACTGGATAAGTATAAAGCTTAAGGTCAAAAATCACAAAATCACCCCCACCACAACTGATGTGTACAAGAACCAAGGAGTTCAAATATGAAAAATCAAACATATGTCATAAATGGTGCAAATTTGATTTAAATTCAACAAATGAGGGGTGCACAAAGAAATGCTTCTACCCAGCAGTTTGCATTATTCATTTTTCTGAGCAGGAGCTTTTGTCCAAAAGCCACTTGGACAGCTCATCATTTCCCCCTTCTTGGTTATTTATACAGCTGGATGTTTCGCTGCTGTATTTGGGGTTAAGTGCTGCATCTTATGAATCGGTACCTGCCTACCTGGGAAAGCAATCTGTTCAAGGTTCAGCAGCTGTCAAAAAGCAATGATTCTTTATTGATAAAGTGTGCCACATGCCTTCCCAGGGTTATTAATTGATCAAGCTCTCTGTAATGAGGGCATTAAAGCAGACATCGGTGCGCTGAGCACAGACCCGGGCAGATGGCTGAGAGAGAAGCCTTTTGCAGGAGGAATAAATATAGACAGACGTGTGATGCCTTCCTCTTTGGATCATCGGGGGTCAGGGAGAACTGGAATGTTGCTGCTTGCTATACTGTAGGATCGGAAATCCTGCAAGTGAGGATAAGATCCATAAATCATTCCAGGTTTCTATCAGTTGCATGCAGAAGCTTCCTACTGCCTCCAGCTGTGAAGCTGCAAATTTTGTCCTTAGGGGCAGCAGGTGGCACAGTGGCTGGAGCCACTATGTTGAGACTAAAATGACTCAGCTTTCAATCCCACCTCGTCTTGTAGTATCATGAGTATGGTACTTACCCTGAACTGATACAGTAAAAACCACACTGCTGTCTGAATTTGTAAACAATTATAAATCGCTTTGGAGAACAGTCAGATGCATAACCCCACACAGACACAGACACACACACACACACACACACACACACACACACACACACACCACTTATCCCATACAGGGTCACAGGGAGCTGAAGCCTAACCCAGCAACACAGGGCGCAAGACTGGAGGGGGAGGGGACACACCCAGGACAGGATGCCCGTTCATCACAAGGCACCTCAAGCAGGACTCAAACCCCAGACCCACCAGAGAGCAGGACAAGGGCCAACCCACTGCACCACCGCACCCCCAATGCATAACTAAATGATAAAATTAATCTTTTTATTCATAATTTTCTTAAGCCACGTAGCATTTCAGCATCACTCCAAAGAACTTTGTAACATAAATTTGTTAAGAATATTTTAAACTCAGAGAGTGTGGTGGCGCAGTGTGTTGGACCGCAGTCCTGCTCTCCAGTGGGTCTGGGGTTTGAGTCCTGCTTGGGGTGCCTTGCGACGGACTGGCGTCCCGTTCTGGGTGTGTCCTCTGGCCTTGCGCCCTGTGTTGCCGGGTTAGGCTCCGGTTCCCCGCGACCCCATATGGGACAAGCGGTTCTGAAAATGTGTGTGTGTGTATTTTAAACTCTGTACTGTTTTGACCTTTTTTTGTCCAATCATCACCGCTTACTGTAAAGAAAGGGTAAACATGGTGAAAACGCTTGTTCCAAACTGAACCATCAGTCCAGATGTTCTGCTGACCACATTGTCATTTGACTCTGGAAGCCTGAAGCAACTTTGTGGTGACACAGAGAAGCCAGAGATGGGGTGGTGGTGTGGATGGTGTACTCTGTGGATGGTCCATCTATTACTCCTACTGCGCTGGACAGCAGAGGAGGAAGGGAACTGTTCTGGGCCAAATCAGACTGGCTGAAGTTGCTGGAAAATTCTACTGCTGGGATCTCCAGCAGTGGCTCATAAAGCAAGCAAGTGAGCACATAAACTGCCCACCTAGGGCTTCGCTCAGACCCCTGAGATGCCAGCTGTGGGAAGCCTTCCCTTCTTCCTCACTTCAATTCCCTCCCCTAAACCCCACAAAATTCCCCCAAGCTTCAAACCATTTATAGCAGATTGGTGTGCTGCTCCCGTGGCAGTTGCTGATTGTTGGCGGCCAGGCTCCCGCAGGTTGGATCCTTCCAGCTACCCCCACCTCCCCCATAAAGCATGCCACTCTCCGCAGGGACTGATAGCTTTGCAGATAGCTGGCGACACTGCCTGATGAGGCCACTTCATACAAACACAGGGTCAAACTGATCATGATGCACAGCAGAAAATCCCAGTGGGGAGCCTGTAACTTTGGCTGATAACTTTGGCAGCCGCAGGACACACACAAACACTGCACTGTGTAGCAGCAAGAGGGAAAGGCTCCCCGCACACCTTCGGTGTGATACACTGCAATCTCAGTCCCCTAAACATCTTTGCAGGGAGCTGCAGTCTTCGAACGTGGACTTCTGACATGCAGATCGAGGCCAACGCGGAGAAAACAAGCGTTTGTAAATCATCTCGGGAGACCTTTTGGCTCTGTACGCTTGCATTATGCATAATGAGAGGGGAGCAGCCTGGCAAAGCATTTACGGTATTTGGCCAAAGGAGTGAAGGAAGTCTTTAACGCCTGGTATTTGCAAACAGAGAGACAGTAGATAAAGCAAGTGGGGTTAGACCAAGGGGTACATTACTCATGATTCATAATTAAAAAAAGCATAAAAACTGATTATCTAAAATAGTTCTTATTAAAGTGCAAGACTGGAGTCACTATTAATCTCAAGTCTGAGGAATTTTGGTGCGTTTCAATTTGTGTAAAAATAAATACATATTTTCAGCTGAAAAAATTTCAAACATCACTTACAGTTCATTCTTCATGGGGTTTTATTTGAAACTTTCCAAGGCCAAACGTTACCATGCTGACTTTACCGTGCTGCTTAAAAACGTTTATTGGGATCGACTCCGGCACCCATTAACACAAGGTTTATTTCGCCGCCCAAAGTGAAACATTTGTCCAGGGAAAGCAGGGTCACGACTGCGGTACGGCGCGCTGAGCGGTGCCGCTGTACAATTAGCTGTACGGAAGACTGATCACCCACACTGCTCCTCACATGTCTGAAGGGCACAATAATTGGCGTTGAGTTGTCATGGATCTTCATTTATTTCATCAAAGCTGCTTAGAATTCACCCCCAAGTAGGCTGGTAAGAACCTATTAACCTTTTTTGTTGTTGCTGTTGTTAGCAATAGCAATTGCAAATTTTCGGCAGCTTTCTTCCCGCAGCTCAGGCTGACACTCCGTACCGCGGTGACTGCGCTGTAATGGTATGCTGCATCACGTGAAGCACCTGGTAGCAAGTTAGAAATACACTTGACCATTACCCTGCTCCAAAAACTCAACGTATATGTCTGTGGGAGTGCAAACTAGAGTACGTAAACACATTGCTGAGTAGTGGAGGAGGCCCTGGTTTCCCACAAACTATTGAACTGAGATCAAGTAGGGTGCTGGAACACCTCAGAGCCAATGATCCCAGTGAACAGGTGCAGTGGTTGCAAAGCTAATGTTAGTGATTGACCCATTTATAGAAGAGGATCATTTTACTGTATCAATCCAGGGTACAACAACAGGTGTAATTCAAACCTGCGTGCTTCAAGGTCAGAGGTAGTGGCTCTTACCACTACGCCATCTGCTGTCCCTGTTGATATAAGGTCCCTGTGAGGACTAGCAGGACGTGGACTTTTGCAGAGACAGCAAGTCTTCAGAAGGGAATCTTGGAGTGAAGGTTTGAGATTTAATTGCCACAAGTCCAATGTTCCCACGAAACATCAGTAATAAAGCCAAATACTTTAATCATTTTAGTAAATATCCAGTTACATCAATTTATTTCTGACTAAGGCAGTCATTTTGTAGAAATATATTTCTACTGTGTTGGAAAATTTCCAGGAGGCATGAAAGAAAAGAGATTATACTTGTCCCACAGTATCACCTTGAAAAATAATTGAAAATGCCGAGTCTAGCTGATTTTCCAACTGGTTCTACTTGTATCAAAATGAATATTCAATTTATCATTTAATTACACTTTCGGCAAGTGTGGCAATTCTCTCTCTGTCGTGTCGATGTGTGCTTGTGAAGAGGAAAAGACGGTTTATTTAAGACTGAACTGGTACGCTCTTGCTGTGAGCAAAAGCTGTTTCACCAAGACAGGCATTTTCATGCTGAATTTAAATATTTTGCAGTATTTAAATTTCTTAAAAACAGAGGCAGATGCTGTTCACCCAGCAATTAGTTCTCCAAGGCTGAACACTGATTATTTGCCCTACTTACCTCCCTGCTAGATATTTGTCAGCACCTCAGCTTTCAGAAGTAGGAGTTCTTCAGAAAAGGTGGAATTAGGCAGATTTAAACCTGATGAATAGAAGCAGGCTCACCCCCAATCTGATAACAATATGAATTTCTCATCTAAGGGGTTATACAAGATTGAATTTCAAGCAGTTATATAATTGCACAGTGCTTGGAGATCCGGCAACTAGAACCGGCTAACTAGAGCCAAGACAGAGGTGGTAAATAAAGGGAAAATCTCTCCAGGGTTCAGCAGTTCAAGCAAGGCCTTAAGCAACACGTACAGACACAGATGTTCCCCTCAAAATGTGGAAGAGAAAGGGCCAACATTACAGGGATATGAGTATGTATGTGAAGTCCTGGGCCCAGTGGGTGGCCAAGTGGTTAGAGACGCCACCTTGCGCTGAAGGACCCAGGTTTGAATCCCACCTTCTGCTGTAGTACCCTGGAGCAGGGTACATACCCTAAATTGATACAGTAATAATACGTATATGAAAATACTGTAGATACATTTATATAGATTGAAAAACTTAAGTTTTATAAATGGGCAAATTATTGTAAGTAACCTTGTAAGTCACTGCAGAAAAGCATCAGCAAAATAAATAAATATAAACTCCAAGCACAGCACAGCATAACTGGGAGTTCCCCATCCTAGGAATCCATACGTGTGCCTTCCACTCACCGATATGCCTCCATCACATCTTGTGGGCTCTAGTCTGTGTTTGTTGTGCATTGTAATGTCGGTGCAGAGAAGGCAGGGTTCTGTTTTCCAGTACTGAAAGCTCCATGGGCCCTGGGCGGTGGGGGGTAGAGGGCTATTACTGTGTCAGCTGCTTGAGCAAATAAAAGGCCTTGCCTCATTTCTCTTACAGGAATCAAATGGAGACTAGGTCACCTTTTGTATCAAAGGAGCCATGCTCTCGTGCATGAAAAAGTACCTTCATATGTATTACCTTGTACTTTTTTCTAGACTATGTGCGTTTAAGGTCTATGTGTCAGAATAAATTTTACCCTTTGTTGTCTTCCGCATCAAATTATTTTATATATATGCAATCAGCTGTCCGAGTGTGAAAAGGGAGCTTATTCAAAACGTTGATTTATCACAGACATTCTCTCGTTCCTTCCTTGCCCAACCCGATTTTCTTCTCCGAGTGCACTTAAGTCTGACGGTGGCATTAATTAAAACTCTGGTCTAGTGGTTCCTTTGTAAGCACTATTAAGGGTTGTTTGTGTGACTCTTAAATACAAGACACATACGGGTCTGTTTTGTCCTGCAGACACTATCAAACGACAAAGTACACTGTAGGACGAGGGACCGAGCACTGACCAGTCACTGACCGGTCACAGAACAATATAGGGTGTACCGAAGGACCAAATAACACCATGAAAAAAATACTACAGTTTCTATGCACACACCGTACAGCTTAAAGCACAATTCCAGATACTATTTTTCAAATACTATTAACCATCTCCAGGAAGACGTTGTAAATTAGCATTAGCTGGTAGGGTTTGACCGGTGCTCACTGTGTGGCGAGTCTGAGGTTCGAGTCCCGTTTTGGTTGCCTTGCTACAGACTGGCTTCCCGTCCAGGGTGTGTCCTATCCTCCCTCGGCCTTGGACCCGGTGTTGCCGGGTAAGGCTCAGGGTCACCGAGACCCCGCTCAGGACAAGTGGTTGTAGATGTTGGTTAGTACGCATTTTTCCTACTGCTAGTATTAATTTGGCCCTAAGAGGGTTCCCATATGGTATCCCATACAGGGTGTGCCCCGCCTCACTCGTGTTACCAGTATAAACTCCAGGCCACCGTGACCGAGAAGTGGACCAGCAGTTACAGATAATGAGTGAAGGAAATGTTCGGTGCCATATAACCCCTGCCTCCACCCCCAAAGAAAGGTGTGGTCCATGCCTAAAAACAGTACTGCATCTTGTTCAAGTGTTTGTGTGCAGATGGGATGTGGGGCTGTTGGGCTGAAGTTATTTGATTCCTGTGTTCTTTTCTCTTCAGCCAGCACAAGCATTACATTTCACTGGTGAGAGATGAACAGCTCACGTGGCACTAATTACGTTTCACCAGAGGAGCTGGAGAAGGATAAAGAACGTCACAAGGAAGACACCAAAATAAACTGTTTTTTCTAAAATAGACAAAGAGGCTATGCTCCGTTAGAGCTTTGCCGTGAATGCATTTTACGTTTGTAAATAAAATTCTAATCTCAGAGCAGAAAGAAAAGTCAAAGTTCTCGTTCAACAGGATGTGGCATTAATTAGATGTGTAGGAACTTTGTTCATTTTGTTGTTTGGACAGACAGAAAGCGATCGTGTCCAACGCCGTGACAGCAGACAAGAAAATGCCATTGTGTTCTTTTTGCTCATGTGAAACCATTCTCCTTCCATTGTCCTTCAGCACTGGCATGGTAAGGTAGAGCAGTAGCATTTTTGTAAATACCTCTGCCGAAGTCACCCATGCTGCTTAAATTGTCACATTCGACACCGCCTCTCTCTCACCCCCAGGAAAACAAGAGAACAGAAGCCACATCCCACTTCTACCACCATCATACCCAAACTTTGTCAATCTTCAAAAGAGAAACTTAGTAATCTAGACAGACAGAAAGAATGATATACAGGCAGATAAAAATTTTGATGATCCAAGGGAAACTGCAGTTAAACAAACCCCAGATGTGTATCCCAGTTACACAAATTATGTAAAACAACATCCTATGGCTTGGACAAAATTCCCTCATAATCTACATCGCATCATCTCTACTACAGTATGGGCTCACCTTCTATCCCCACTGATGAATCCCACTATCTGCCACTCGTAGCGCCCTCCTTCTTCCCATGGGTACTCTGGTCTGCCATGCTTTTGTCACATCCTCTGGCCTTAGGGAGATATTGTTCCCAAACTTGCTTTTCCACATTTTTCTATGCATTTCGACTTTTCGCATTTGATTTTCACCCATTTCCACGTAGTACTTTTCATTGCTTTTACACAATTATGTGTTCATGTGTCCTTTTCACTTATTTTCTTCCTAACAAATTAAACTCTGCGATGTTTGTACAATACTTAAACAAGTGAACTATACGCCAGCTTTTAATACAGCGGATATGAGATTTCTCACCAGCTTCAATCAGAAAGGCTGTTAATTTAATTCCCTTCTCCTATTAAGCCTGGTGCCGAATGTTAGAAAGCGCTTCTCCCACTTGGGTCTGATTTGATTACGGTATAGCATTACCATTAGAGTTAATGAAGGAGGCTTTGGCATCCACATACCTCCCCGGCACAATAGCCTTACATTGGGGAGGACTTCACTTCACAATGTAACAGTGTGCAGTACTCAGTTCCAGAGACTCAAATTACACTATTCTAAACAACCCCCCCCCCACCATTTACACAGGATGAAATTGCTTTATTGGTAAAGATGGCGGTTCTGTGGTTTTTAAATACAATAGACCTTCTAATTTGTGCTCTCCAATCGATATGTACATGAACCTTCTATAATATCAGAATTGACGACTGTCGGCATCAATATTTATTATAACTATGTTTTTCTTTTCAGTTTTTGCATTCGGCTGAGCAAGTAGGTGACAGCAATTCTCTCCCAAATGTATTCTGTCATAACTTAAAAGAATTCTGATGCACCTTTTTTTTTTTTTTTCCAGAAGGTGTTGTATGTGGATCTGCTATCAATATCTGTAGAAGTGTCTACAGTGTGTGTATATATATATATATATATAAAATACACAC
Organism: Scleropages formosus; assembly: GCF_900964775.1. NCBI lineage: Eukaryota > Metazoa > Chordata > Actinopteri > Osteoglossiformes > Osteoglossidae > Scleropages > Scleropages formosus. The sequence goes on along the minus strand of NC_041808.1, from coordinate 19,118,647 downwards.
ACATATTATGTGTATATCTTATGTATACAAAATATATACAGTATATATATACACACACACACACACACACACACACAATATGTTGTTTTGTTCTGTATAGATTGATTTCTATATTTGCATATTCCTATACACACAGACACAAAGGGTTTTCGTTCAGATTTTTTCACGTGTGCATTAGCATAAATTCAGTCAAAATCACACATGGATTTCTATTCTAGCTGGTGCACATTAGCATTTCAGTAAGACTAAAGCTAGTTCTTGGGTTTCTATGCGATACAAAAATAGAGTGGGAATGCTTGTTACCTGGAAATCCACTGAATGGAATGAACTGTGCTGTGGCATCTGCGCACCATGTCTCCCCAGTCCAACAAATCAATTCCAGACAGCGTTTGGGTGAACGATGAATAATGCCCTAATCTCTAAGGCTCTCGAAACACCTGGACACACTGCCAGTTTGCCCTAAAACGTCCCAGCTCACTTACAGACACTCACAGGAAGCTGGTTTTGTTTGCTCTTGGCTGCATAAAAACTGTTTAAAATTAAATAATTACTCTGATTGATAGATGCTTTGTACAGTGCCTGTTGTCTTCCAGTGACTACCACAGCTTGTAATTTATCATAACTAAATAAGAATGGACAGTCTTTTTCTCTGCCAGGATGATGCTCAAAGGGATCAGGTGTCCTCACGTAATAGCGGAAGTTCATTTGCTGTAAAACCCTACCACTATCTGTGCTTCTCATTCTCATCCTTCAGGCAAGGCACACGGGAGAGAAATATGTGGCACGGGGAATGGGAAGGGAGTTAGGCTTTTTAGAAATGCTTTTCAAAGCCAAGGGACACTCCAGTGCCAGTGGGGAATCCAGTGCCCATTTTTTTTGCCCATGGGAACCTGGCCTGAACAGCTTCTGGAAGGTTATCATCTCCTTTCAGCTGGGCTACCCTTCCTGGCCCCAGCCTGTCTGGCAAAGCGAAAGAGCAGGGTGCACTTTCGGTGCCAAGGCCAACGATCAATGCAAATACAGCTAATATAGCTAATATGCCAGTGGAGACATGCGCCCAGATCGAGTTTGACAGCTCTGAGTTCCGGATCAGTCTGTCGCCATTGAGCCATCTTCCTCCGCAGTGTCTGTGTGCGGTTCTGTTTCTTATCACTCTCGCTCGCTGGTAAACACATCGCTGCTGTGTTTGTTCCCCAAGGGACTGCTCCTTCACTATGGCCTGCATGCATCACAGGCTGTGGCCCAGGGAGCAAGCACAGCGATAAGATCTGCAAGGCAAAAAAGACGCTCAGCAGCAATTAGGAGACTTCCATCTGGAAACCAGAGAGCAGATGCTCTAAAAAAAGAAGAAGTTTACTGGCACAAAAACAGTATATGGTGTGTCACACTATGAGGTTAGGAGACAAAGTGAATATGTATTTCCTTGTTTGATCGGTTTGCAGGAAATGTATTCCGAGTCACAGAGCCGCACACTCATGGCTCCGCAACATGGATGTCGAAATCCCACTCTTCCGACGGACTTGTTGTCAGCAAACTTGGTCGTATTTTTGTGCAGGACTTTCTCCTCCATCCTCAGAGAATAGCACTTGAATTACACTCCTTTTGCTTTAATGGTGTTTGAACCTTGAGCATGATAGGCTTTTCATTTTAGACCAATTATTTCAGCTTTTCATTTTATACCAATTATTTCGGTTTGTTGCCTTTCGTGAAAACAGTCCCTGGAAGAAATTGAGGCACGGGGACTGACGCACGAGCTGGAAACTGGCCTTGTGACAAGTTACGCTTTCATTTCTCGGAGTCATTCCCCATGGAAGACAACTTTAGTTGGCGATATGTGCATAGCTCTGCGTCCGGCCACTACTGAAGTAGCTTTGAAGTATCGGTTCTAAATATTAATTCTCCTGAAAATGTTGTCAGATCATTAAACCGTGATGAATGCCTTTAATAACGAAATGGAGCTCTGGTTCTCGAATATGGGGAAACAACCGTCACAGTGAAGCGGAGTCACATTCAAGGAGACTACTAAACTCAAACTGTCCATCAAAGGATCTCTCGCTGTTGCTGCTGCTCATGTCTGACCTTGCCACGAAACTCCTAGCCACTACATCCATAGTCAATTTCTAGGGAGAGGCAAGAACAAGGAGACCCCACGTTGAAGCACATTCAATTTGGATGGGGTGTTTGTCTTCGTGATACAGTGCCCCTTTCTACAGAGCTGGTTAAAATAAAAGTGGAACACCTACAACTGCCTAATTTTAAGGGGCAATTGCACTTATTGATCCATCCATCCATCCATCCACTATCACTGAAAGCAAAAGGCGTGAGGCACGGGACACCATGGAGGAGACACCAGTCCGTTGCCAGGCAATCACACACACACACACACACACACTGGGTAATTTATAGTCCCCTGACAACCTGGAAGGTGTCTTTGGATGATGGCAGGAAATCCACTTCAACATAGGGAGAGCGTGCGTTTCCACACAGAATGGACTACATTAAAACCCCAAACCTAGGAGCTGTAAAGCCCCAGCTCTACCTATTACACCACTGTACAAAGGCAGTTACTAGGCAGGTAATTACTTATTCCCGGTGCTGAGACACAGGGCTTCAGGCCCTACCCAAAGCATCTGATGTGACAGCACTGTCACCGATGCTTTCAAGGGATCTTTTTAGGACATCAGCTCTTGTGCCAGAAACCTGTCCCATGCACCAGAACATCTGTCAATGTCCAGGACGATGCAGACCCAAGGTGCGAGGTACAACAGGCCATATGTACATGTCATACGGGCTGTCACCAGCAGGGAGATGGCATGACTTGCCCTGCAATTGAGAGCTAGAGTCACCTAGGAACAGTACATTACATGTAAACTAGGGTGTGCAAATAACAGATCAACAAAACTGTTTAAAAACCACTACGGAGAAAAGGTGCAGCAGGATGGAGAACTTGCATCCAAGAAAGTGAAGTTGTTTCCCTCCACAACGATCAAGTACAAAACAGTCTTGCGCACATGATTTTGGTCCTCATTCCCTTGCAAACACACGTACCACGAGAGGAGCAGAGCTCAGCACTGAACACATGTCAATACCAATGATCTAATAGACTGAAACACAAAAAAAAGAGTTGACAATCTACTAACAAATGGGATTGATTTCCTTTTCTTTTAAATAATGAAGAGGGTTTGGCCTTCTGCTCACAGGGGTTAATGTCTGATGAATGTGGTCTGTTTCTCTCCGCTGCTTTTGCTGCCCACACCTGATAAGAGGGGATTGGGTGTAGGCGGTTCTCACACTGGCTACTTGTGGGCACAGAAGTGAATGCACAACCCAAGGACAACGTGGATCCTGAGCAGGCAGACGAGGGCAGCTGGACAGAAGCCAGCTCGCTTTCTGCCCCGCCCCCTCAGAGGCAAACAAAGCACGACCAAACTAAAAGAGCGGAAGGTCATCAGTTCCCCTGTCAGGCTAAGATATCCTGTCTGTTGCTTTAACCAACACCGAGCAGCCATGAAGACTGTCTGGGCTGCCAGCCGCAACCAAGGACAAAGAGGCAGAGATTTTCACAAGGCAGTAAAACCTTGAGTAAAACACCACTGCACATGGACACTCTGCGTTAAACAGAATATGCTGTGATGTCCATCATTACACTTTAAATTTTATTTTCAACACTTTGATGTCAGTAACACCTCTGTTACAGCCACCAAAAACACACAGCTCAAAAAAATTAAATTAAAATACACATGCACACAGTCTGAAACCACTTGTCCCAAGGGGGGGGGGGATCGTGGCAAGCCGGCGCCTAACCCTGCAGCACAGGGCACAAGGCTGGAGGGGGAGGGGACACACCCAGGACAGGACGCCAGTCCATCGCAAGGCACCCCAAGCAGGACTCGAACCTCACACCCACCAGAAAGCAGGACCCGGCCAAACCCGCTGCGCCACCGCACCCCCCAAATGAAAATACAATGCTCTTGAAATGAATTCAATTACCACCTCGCATATTAAAACGAGTGCATGTATTGAGAAGCAAATTAAAACAGCTTGGTTAACCAACACCTCAGGCCATTCCGTTCTGTACTGCTTTGAAATTGGGTTTCATATTGTTCTCCTACTCTCTGGAGGAAAATCACTTTAACTGAAAGCATAACAAAATATGCTAGCACTATCTCTTGAGCCATCTATTTTCCTAAGGAAACTGTCTACCTTTTTTGTGGGGTTGAACAAATTCATTAGGCATTTATTACGCTACCATGCTACTTACCATCCATCCACATTCTGTCTTTAGGTAAACTAAGGCAACAGAAGCACTGTTGTGGAGGTCCTGCTGTTGCAATGGGCCACAAGATCCAGTTCATCAGAAAGGGGTTGGAAGAAAAAAAAAAAAAAACCATCTAATGGGCCGCAAGGGAAAATTTTGGTAAAAGCCCCTGACAAGCAGGCAGCAGGTGGCACAGCGGTTAGAGCTGCAGTCTTGCACTCAAAGCATCCAGGTTTGAATTACACTTCCAGCTGTAGTGCCCTTGAGCAAGGTTCTTACCCTGGATAACTCTAGTAAAAATTACGCGGCTCAATAAATGGGTAAATCGTTGTAAGGAGCTCAGTGGACAAACCTATCATTGTATGTTTGCTTTGGAGAAAAGTCTCAGCTGTAGGAATTATTAACTAACCTGGTTCTGCTCTTCTCGGTGTCACACGGGACCACTCACTGTCCACTGGGAACTCAGGGAAGCTCATTCCTTATCGCAGGTAGAAGCGAAGTCCAGAATAGGGCCCGGCAGCACCGGTCCTTAACATGCGAGGCAACCCCAGTTCAGCTTTCAGTAGGTGGACATGATGAGGCCTTTTTGACAACATGCATAAGCTAAAAAATTTCATTAAAATATCCAGGTGCATGACATGGGTGAAATGTAAAACTGACTTGTTACTGATTCCAAAGCATGTGCTCAATAAAGGGAAAAACGTGAGGCAGGCAGTTTGCAGCGCTGAAGAGGCGAGACGGAGGTGTTCAGGGAGCACTGGGGAACACTTCAGCTCACCGTGCATCAGTCCATTAACAACAACAAAAAAAAAAAAAAAAAAATCAAATTTTTGCAGGAATTTATGGCAATTGGATGCATTTTATGGCAACTGATGTAAAGCGCATTTTTGTGCCGCTTACCTTTAGTGATAGTGCAGTCTTCCATTATCGTCAATCTCACACGGAGGCAGCTGGAAGCAGCGAGAGCACAGACCCACACACTCACCACATGCATCATCAGCGCACACAATTGTGTTTTATGAGAGAAGGAGGTGGGAGCAGCTGTATCCGGTTAATGAACGAGGCTCCGAATGTACGAAGGTCTATCACTAACACCCAAGCCAACCTCGTCCTGTCCAGCTAATCTTTACAACTTTTTGTCAGGTTTTCCCTCCAAAAAGAGAATTCCAAAAACAAGGTCACCAGAGGGCTCTTCTCAGCAGTGAACTTTAAACATGTTTTTCCTCAGATTAAAATGCTATATTTAGTGTTCCACCTCCTTTTACTTGTGTACTTCAGAAATCTTGCAATTCCTGTTAAACTGGTCGTGAAACGTTCTTAAAAAATGAGCCCAAGAAATGGTGTTCCAGCCCTTTCTTTCTGCTCCTCGGTGTTATGAGCACTGGACTTTTCCACATTTATGCAAATTTCCTCCACTACCACTTCTGCACCTTTTATTTTCATGTGAATTCATTTCTAATTGTCCCAAATTGTACACCACTGCCCATGTTCTTCCAAGAGGTCTTGGGACAGTTCCAGAGTCACTTGTTGGCAAGATGTCGGTTGGCTCGTTCAGCATTTGCACACATCCCCATCCACTGCGTAGCGCTGACAGTACAAAGAAGAGACAGAAGGTGTGCCAGCCCAGCCCCTTCCCCGGTCCCACAATGCTGTTTTTATTATTTTCACATGTAGTGTCCTTGGCAGAAAGAGTGTAGGGCGGGAATGGATGGGGAACTGAGCAGAATCCTTCTACTAGGCCACCAGATCAATAGTACAGACTTCTAGCTCCTGGCCGTTGAGACCCACCGTAGTGTGTTGACTAGTCACTTTTCTCAGTTTCCGTTTGACAGAATATTGCCTCCCCTGCTCTCCACTGCAAACACTGGCTCACTGTGGTTTAACAGATGTATGACAGAACACAAAGAGGACGGATAATGCTTCCATCTGTCACAGAAAAGACATTTCTCTTGCATAAACACTGACCTTTGAGAGTGAAATAAAACAGCTGAATTTCATGATGCTTTTAAGGTGATCCACTTTAATCTGTCTTTCTCTTTACTATAGTAATTGCTATAAATTGCTTGATTCTCCAAGCAAAAGATCAGCAGCACTATGAGGCAAAACTGCAACTTCATAGGTTACGAGGGGGGGTGGAAACACACATAGTGAGGGCTAAAGTTCAAGTCCAGAAATAGCACCGATACATCTTTGACTTGGTGTCTTTGGTTCAGTACAACAGCACAGCTCTCTCAGTGCACTAAAACACTGGTAGGGCCAGCTTTCTCACACCTTTCCTCTTCTCTCTACTAGAGCAGTTTCAATTTACACATTCATAACCAGCGAATAAACACACGGCCTTAGCAAACACAGCTGTTGGTCACAAGGGCCCAGAGATGCTGAAAACATTTTCACTCTTCAGATGCAAAATTCAACCACTGACTGCAGACTCCTCACTGCAAATGCAAGCGATGAGGGATTTCTGGGCAAAGGATGTTGATGGCAGGCACAGAACAGAACCTACATTTTAAAGACATCCTTATGCTTTACTTTGGTCAAAATGAACTGCAGTGCTTTGTATTCTTTTGGAGAGTTTCAGTTGGTGTTCTAAATAAACCAAACTTGATCTCTCCTATTTTGGCTTGAGGGGACAACTGGTAGAATTCAACCATTTTTCATCCTTGGTAAATACAAAAAGTAACACTAAATTCTGCCGAGCAGTTCTCCGGCAATGAGTTCTCCGAATTCTGCTACGCTGGCGATGCTCCACTCCTATAGAGAAGGGCAAGTCAGGAATGCTTTGATACCACGAAACAAAACCCACACATCGAGCAGCATCGAAAGGGCTTGGCACATTGTTATTTATAAGCCACGTGAAATAGTGGCCAGATTTATTTCCTTCTGAAAATGTAGGTTATTCCATTTCTAAAAACGTCTTCCTTCTGTGCTGGGTCTGACAGACCATGAAATAGACTTTACATCAAGTTAGCAAAGCTGCGGCACCCAGGCAACTTTTCTTTGTCACTCGTCGTTTTTCTTCCACCTCTTTGCCATAATGGAACGTTGGGAGATATTGCAGCTGTGGCCGCCAAGGGTCAGAACCCTGACAAAAAGTTTACACAGCAAAAACTTGACTGGGAACACTGCGTGGTGCCAGGGTCAGTGCTTATTTAAACTTTTGTGGCAGCTTTTGGTTTTAAATGGCAAAGCAGTAAAGGCACTCCTTGGGCGGCATGCACCATTCAGCTCTACGTCTACTTGTTTAAACATACAAATCATTTAAGATTATTCCATAAACAAAGAACATCGGCTTATTTCCCACTCCCTACGTCTCCTCTTTGATCTCATTTCAGTTCAAGGACAAGTTGTTCCAGTTTGCTTTAAGGACCATCAATAAATGTCCTTCCAGGCTGGTTAAAATAGTCTTGTTTTTGTTTAAATGGAGAGAAAGTCAGATGGATCTTGACTCATTAATTTTCTCTGCCATTTGCCATTTAGAACAGCCCATTAATCAACTAACTGTACTAGAAGCTGGGTGGTACATCTGTACTTACTGCAAGAGCTTGTGTGCAGTCCTTTGTCCAGCTGTGTTTATGTGTACATGCAGTTGAGCAATTCTTTTTTTAAAAGCACGCCAATTACATGGGGAGCTAAATATATATATATATATATATATATATATATATATATATATATATATATATATATATATATATATATACATACATACATACATACATACATACATACATACATACACACACACACACACACATACAAAATCCATCCCCCTCATCCTGGATGTTCCCTCCACATGCAGGACCAATGTCCATAGGGAGTTTAAATTTAGCAGGACCGCACACTACACTTGGACTGGACCCATGTTCCTCCTAGGTTTTCAAGCTTCATTTGTGGAAAGCCTGTGCCTGTGAGTCAGAGTGAGTGTGTATCTGACTGTGCGCATGTGCGTTCAACCGAGACAGAAATAGCAGAGTTTGTGGTCAAAATCTCACCATCAGAGCAAAGTATGAAAACATCTTTCCCAGCTACTGCAGGACCAGCACACAAAAATAATCCACAAGGTTGTTTGTTATGGCAAAAATAAACATTTCATTTTACTTAGCATTATACAAATATAGACCAATGAGAAAATAAAAAGACCAACACAAGGTAAGATTCATGTATGTATATTTAAACCCACTAAAAGTTGAAAATACAACTTTTGAATGAAAGGCACAGTCAAAAATCTGACGTTGCTGACAAATACTCAACTGAGAACTTACAGTACAAAAAGCAGACCATTGAACATACAAACCCTCCAGAGTGAAAAATATTCCTGCCTTTGGGTGGCCAGCAGGAAAAGGATTTTTTGGAGTTCTAAATAAGCTTCACTGTACTTCCCAACCAGAGGTTTAAAATTTCTCTCTGCTCAGGAAGTTAGTGAAAGTCATGGAAATTTCCACATTCTGGTCATGCCATAAATGGGTATTTTCATGAGTGTCAGAGAACTTTTTTCGGTAATCTAGAGGATTCCAGACCACTTATTGCACAATAGTCTCCATGCACCAATGTGCAGAGACTGCACTAGGAAATACCCCTAACACAACAACTAATTCTCCTTTGCCTTGAATGATGAATATGTTCCTATATCCTTGGAATTACAAGCTGCTTTGGAGAAAAGTGTCTGAAAAACAGGTAAATGTAAATGTTACCAAATAATGTAAATATTCACATTTTTGAAAACCATGGGTAAAACTCTGCAAACTTAAAAAAAATATTTAAAATGGGAGGGGATTTATAATTAGTGTTGTTTTTCCCTGAAATGTCCTTCAATAAACATAAGTAGAATACTGGAGACTAAAACAGGGGGAGAAGTTTACTGTACTGAAGAGTCTCTTGCTTGTCCTCAGTTCATAGTTTTAAGAGATTATGTTCAAGAAATTGAGTTGTTCCAAACCAGGGTTTTGAGTTCCATGTATTCAGTTTCTTTGGCATATGCACAATATTTTACAATATATGGACATTTACAATCCCGTAGAAACTTCTACTCCTATTAACCAATAAATACTCCTAATTTAGTCTACCTCTCCTATAGGTTGATTGCCATGTTCAAGGATACCCTAAGTGCGAGCAGCTTCAGCGCTCCCTCCCAGTGACCACCTATCAGCAGTTTCTCTGCCACAATTCAAAAAAAAAAAAAAACCCACACACACACACACACACACACACACACACACACACACACACACACACACACAAAACATTCTCCTTCAAACAAAGTAGTTCAGAACATCCTCACGGAATCCCTTTCAACAGGCGGGGTAGGTTCAAAGGTCCTCATGAGATCATGGTACAATCTACAACATGAGTGCCCTCCAGCCTGTGTATGAACCAGGTGATTCCCTTTCCAACATATATTCTAGTTAACATGACCACCCTTCTACATGTAGCCACGGAGGTGCGGCAGCAAGTGCAAACTTTAATTACTTCATATCTATTCTCTTCCACAAACAAATGAAAACTGAAATGCAAAACAAATGAATTTGACCTTATTCTCCCTGCTATTTCCAATATATTGGAAGAAAATAGTTTCATTTGCTGCCATGTTGAATTTAGAGAGCACAGCCACCCCCAAGCAAGTCCCAATTTATTACCTAGCACTGTTACTAAGCTGAGTTAGATACTCCCGCAGCTCTTTAGCAGCCTGAAACCGGCCATAGCGCTTCTTGGGATTAGCGCACTCATCCAGCAAGGCCTCCAGTTGTCCTTCTCTAGCCACATCACCAGGGGGGTCATGCAGGAGACCCCCTGTGGTGCCTCGCCATGTGGCATACCTGGATAGCAAGTTCTGGCATATGGCATAGTAGTTGTGGTCGACAGTAACACGTGAGCAAAGGATGTCCTTGGAGAAGGAGAGACATGCCTCCTTATCACAGTCCTCAAACTTGCTCTCGTACCATATGTCGTAGTTCTCCGGCTTGTCTGTGGAGGAGCAGATATGCGGTTAGTCTGTGTACAAGTATGCAGAAACACATGCAGTCAGTGAAAATTAATCCAATGAAGAGAAATGGGAGGTTTATTCAAATCCTCTCCAAAAAGCCACTGTAATAAAACAAAAACAAAATCATTCTGGGCACTAAAAAGAAAATTTGTTCCCAACATACAAATGCAAAGAATTATAAACCTATGCTATGCAACCAAAAAAAAAAAAAATGTAATACAAGGAATGCATTTCATGATCATTTAAGGACAACTGCAGATGGGATAGATAAGTGTAAAACTGTGCCCTATGCAAGACGCTTTGGATAAAAGGACACCCTAAGCATCTCTAAATTATGTAATGTTCTACTGTTTCAAGGCACATAAATTGGGCAATATGAAATCCTACTTTTCAAAAAAAATTCTCATCTACTTCCTGAATACATTGAAGTTAACATTTTACTACCACTGGTCTGAACTGAAAATACAGAAGATAGAAATCAAATGGCTTTAACACATTTTCTTCAAGCACCTTACAAAGTGATTTTACCATCACTCCATGTGCTGGATCCCCAAACACAAGTTAAAAATGTAGCTTGTGAAATTAACAGCAAATTTGTAGAGAATACACACAAACATCATTGTCCTTAAAAACCAAAGCATAAATGTGCCCAAGGTGCTAAAAGCAAACAGATGCATTGAAGAGATTCATTCAAGTACCATCATGGTTCCCTAAGAGTACTCAAACATATTTCAACATTAGTGTACGTAGCAACCTACATTGGCATGATGAGCACAGAAATGAGCTTGTCATTAAAACAAAATTTGAAAAACTAAGTGCTGTTCATGTATAATTTAGTGTAGTTTGGGGTTGGGATGAGGTCCTTGTTTAAAAAGTTTGTAATAAATTATACCTAAGAATGGGATGCATAAACCAACGTCAACAACTGCTTGTCCCGAGTGGGGTCATGGTGAACCGGAGCCTACATGGCAGTACAAGGCGCAAGGCTGAAGGGGAAGGAGACGCACCCGGGACACCAGTCCCTCACATAAGGCGCCCCAAGCAGGGCTCGAACCCACCATGCCGCTACGCCCCCGGATGCATAAATATTTAAGTAATATAAATTGAAATAAAACTAGTCAGCTTTGAAAAGCTGAAAGAAAAAGATCACCACAAACCAGATGGAGGGATTTAATCCTGAAAATGAACACACTCCGTCTGGTGGACTTCTGTTATCAGAAGATCCAGTTACAATTATTTCTTTTAGTGAAATAAAAACAACCTAAAATTCATTAACAAAATAAAAGGTATTCTTAAATATTACAATACCACAAACATTTTATATTTTAAAATTTCATCTTAGCTTTTAACACTCTTTAATTCATTAACTATTGAGATAAGTGCTTGTCCTAATGTAGGGTAACAGTGGTCTAGGGTCTATCACAGAAGCATAGGGTGCAGGGCAGATTAAATATGTTTATAGTTTCAGCATAGTTGAAGTTTATTTGTAAAAGTTAGTATTAAGGATTAGCAAGCAGCACAGGGGTTAGAACCACCACTTTGTACGCAAAAATCCTGCATACCACCTGCTCCTCACGTAGTAACTGTGATCAAGGTACTTACTCTCAATTGATTAAGTAAAAGTTACTCAGTTATAAAAACAGGAAAACTAAATACTTAATATAAACTGTTTTGAAGAAAAGCATCAGTTAAATTAAGTAACAGGTTCCATGTGACAGAGGAAGAAGGAAAAATGCACAGTAATTGGTTGCATTATGGGAGATGTCTGCCTGTGTCAAACTCATTGAAGGAATATCTGCCTCTATCCAGTATATAAAGGAGTCCAACCAGCATTTGAACCTTACCTGAAAACTAGTTGTCATTGTTTCCAATATAATATATAGGTTAATACAGTAGATTTAGCCAGAAAATATCACGACTGACACCAAGTTACCTGTCTGGTCTGAGACACCAGTACTGTATCGCTGTTCCAAAAAATTTGATACAAGCAGTGAAACCACTATACAGAATATTTACGGAAGTAAAACTAAGTGCAATGGGCAAGCAGTTATACTGAAAAAGCCCATTGTATGGAAAAAAGGGTATATATTTTCACAAGCTATTGTATTGATTCTCTATTGTACGTGAAATGATTCTTGACAGTTACCTGTCAGCCTCCAGCATGTTCAGTGTTTTCTCTTCATATTTACAGTGTGTGTGTGACTTTGGATCTAACTGGTAAGTTGTGGTATGCTAGTTTAATAAGAAACTGTAAACAAGAGGAGGGGGTGCGGTGGCGCAGTGGGTTGGACCACGGTCCTGCTCTCCGGTGGGTCTGGGGTTCAAGTCCCGCTTGGGGTGCCTTGCGACGGACTGGCGTCCCGTCCTGGGTGTGTCCCCTCCCCCTCCGGCCTTACGCCCTGTGTTACCGGGTTAGGCTCCGGTTCCCCGTGACCCCGTATGGGACAAGCGGTTCAGAAAATGTGTGTGTGTGTGTGTGTGTGTGTGTAAACAAGAGCCATCAATCATCTCAGAAATATACCCACATACCACTAGAACATCTGGAGGGCATTCTTAGATTTCTTGGCTGAAAAAAAGCTCTGGCTTGGCCAAAGTGCTTTCTGAAATGTACATGTAATGTAAATAAAAGTTTATCCAAGAGTATTCATGTGTTCTAGTCCCAGACTGAAAGTGGGGGGATGGATGGATGGATGGATAGATAGATAGAAACAAACAATCTCTACTAGTAACATCCTTTTGAGTACTCCAGCCATCCATAGCTGAAAAAGGCAGCAAATAAAAACCACGACAGAAGAACTTACTCTGCTTTATCAGCCTTTTATCCGCCACAATAATATTTTCAGCGTCCACGACAATAACCTTGCCATCTCGAGGTCCGACAGCAAAGTTGTCAAAGCTCACATCGAGGAGGTAGAGCGCAAAGTCAAAGTCATTGTTGGTGAGCTGCTCAGCGATGTCCATCAGCTGCCGGGCGAGGTCCACACGCTTCTCCCAGGGAGCGCTGTAAAAACTCCAGAGCTCCTCACCCACGTAGTTCACTGCCACCATACGCCCACATGCACCCAGGTACTTGGCAAAGGGCCAGCCCTCGTCAGAAGGAAAGCTCTGTGGGAGAGAGATGGTGACAAGCATAGACGCAAGAGGGTTGTGTCATTAAAAGAGGGGGAGGGAAGAAAAAAAGGAAAGACTGCATAAAGCACAACACAGATACCCCCCCAGCCCTGATTCGGACATATAAACAATGAAAGACTTTTCATACAGAACTACACTACCTTCAATGTCACCACATATTTTGGCTATAAAAGAGGTATTGTATTAAACATAATAGCAAAAATTGTGACAAAGTATAGCAGTTAGATTTAATGTGTAATTTTGTTTTTTTTAAAGCTTTGTTTAAAGAGAAATAATGTTGGAGAACATGTTAAAGCAGTCAAGACAAAGGGAACGAAAATAATAATGCAAACAGATACACAAATACTGTATATTAACAGTAAGCCACTTGAGATAGATAGAATATACTTTGTCCCTTTCCAGGGAAATTTGTCTTCAAAATTTAAAGCTGCCCTGTCCTAGTTCTTAAATTTCACAACAGCAACTGCATATAAATCTACATATTGGGTATATTTAAGGATTGCAGCCCAGAAAGCCACCCCCCCCCCCCCCCCCCCCCCCCCCCATTACACACACAAAACTGATAATTCTGTACTTTACCATGGGCTGTTTTATTTAAAAAAAAAAAAAAAAAAAAAAAAAAATAGTTAGGACTAGTAACTTCACACGTCAAGATCGTGAAATATGTATTTCCTGGCCTATCTGTAGGAAGATAAAGATTTTAACTGTCCCACCTTCTGGGGAGATAACCCATTTTCGCTTTTCTAACAGTTTTTGTTGTGTTGGCAGATTCTGTGTCATTTATTGTTCCAGGCTGGAGCAAACACCACTCAGAAGACAAACATCTCTGGCAACATGCTTTAACTTTGACTCCCTTATTTGGTTGAGCATTTCTTCTCTAATTTAGATGGTGTATTTCATAAAGAGGTTTTGACATGCATCTACCTTACATGCCCTTTTGCACTAATAGTTCTGCATCAGTTGTTACTTAACACCCCTGAATGGAATTACTGAGGGAAGGGAAAGAGGGGAGAGAAAAAAAAAAAAAAAGTACAGTAATCAAGGATTAACTGTTTGTGTCTTATGTGACTTTTGTTCATTTTTTATGCATTAAATAAAACATGAATTGCAAAGTAATATAAACATTGCAACAGTCAGAGCTTGTGGATTGTAACATTTCAGCATATTTTCCTAATGGAAAAAAATTCTTTTCATTTAAGCATTTTCTGTAAATTAAAATCCAATAAATTTGTTACTGATATAAAGGACCACATAAGTATCATCATCATCATCATCATCATCATCGAACCCAGAAATGTAGTACTGGACGAGGGTGGGGGAATCAGCAACACAACATGCAAGTTTAAACAAGCGCCACTTTTAAAGGAAAATAAGCAGGACTGACACAGCTGAAATGTGACAGAAGCCTGGAGGCAGAACCCTAGTGCTGGTCAATATCCATCAATACCCATCTCAGTCACATGATGGGGGGAATGAGCTGTACTGCACTCTCCATCCCAACATGTTCCAGGAACCTACGATTAGTGGTGGCTTGTCCTCTTGCCTACCAGGCCCAATAGAACCAGGGGTCCATGTACAAACATTATAGCAGAACCATGATTAATCATTTGACTTTAACAACATCTAAACCGCTTTAAACAAGTTATTTACTCCTTTGTTCAAAAACAACTGCACAAACTTCAAGTGCAGTTTAGCAACCTTCATCACTGTCAACCTGGGATGACTAGGAACTTTTAGCATGAAATTGGAGGACTTCAAATCTAGCATTCTCAAACAATCCTATAACACTGGACCTTGTCAGTGCACCATGATATTATTCGCACCTTTGGGTCTGCATTTATTACTAATAGGGCTGTTACTAAATCTAACAGTCAGAAGTATTGTTACAATAACACAGCACAGTAAATAAACCACTTTGGAAGACCTGCTTCTAGAAATGAAAATGTGTGTTGCTGAAGGTGCTTAATGCATCCTCACAATTTCAAGTTGCTTTGGAGAAAATAACCCCCCTGCCTCCCCAATATGTACATAATCTAGGATTCCAACAGAGGGGCTTTAATTTCACCTCTCCCCTTGAAACCAGTGGTCATGGCAGTAAAAGAGAAACCATATACCCAACTAATGTGTAAACCACTGGAACACTTCCCTTTCGTACAGACAATGGACCTCATTGTCCCCTCAATTTCCAGCATCCTCCAATTGACTAACGTGTAGGCATATCCTGTACACAAACATTTAGGAAGGGGGGGAAGGCTGTCAAACAGATTTAGTACGAATTGTTAAAGAAAAAAAAAAAAAAAAAAACCAACAACATGGAGAATTAAAGCCAAATCATCTAACCAAAGATATGAGGTGTAAAAACTGATTGCATAGTATCTTTTTCATCTGAGTATTAAGACAATGGAATAACTGCACACTGCTTTACTGAATGAACAATTTGTCACTGCATGGTTAAAAAAAAAAAAAAAAAAAAATCAAAACAATGTTTAGCAGAAGATTACTATTTCCTTCCCCACACATATATTGCATGCAGATTCTAGAAAGGCCCTCAGCACAAACCAGTCCTGTCAAAAGTTATGCAAAACTAACCCATTCCAAAATCGTTACGCATATCAAAGTTTTGGAGACCAAGAGCCTGTGGGGAAAAAAAATAATTCTTTCCAGGCCTATCTGAAAACCCCAATCCAGCTTCATCAAATATTACCAAAACACTGCACAATGTGTATAAAACACAACAACCTGCATTTAGTATGCTCTTGGCAGTATGAGAAAACAGTCGAAGCAAAAATATGAACTTTAACTCACTGCAGCAGGGGTAACCAGTAACTCTCACAGACCACATATATGCCCAACAAATACTGTAAAAGCAACTCCACAGAACAGTTCCCCATTTAATTAAGTACGCACACAGGGGCAGCACTGCATTGTGGGAGAGCTACAGCTCAAGCCATGATTTCAGCACGATATATGTTTTTTATATAAGCACATATAAAAACACTATCATACGCTTATTGAGGTCATTAATGGATATATTTCAAGGCAGGTTTCGGGGGGGGGGGGGGGGGGGGGGGGGGACTTTTCTTGTTTTTAGATTTATATTTATTAATTTAGCAGATGCTGTTCGCCAAAACAACATGCATCTCAGAAAATACAAAAGTACATTACACCGGTTACCTTTGCTGTCCTGCTTCCTGGACTGTGCTCGGAAAACTAAGAAGTTTTCTGTCTCATTGACTCTGATTTCTCTTCATAATGAATTGATCAGCTCTCCACAGAATTAATAATAAATTGAGCAGAGCCACAAAACATGTCACATTTAATGCGAAAAAGCACATAAAGGCACCATCAGCTAAACTTTGCCTGCTAATTAATAGCTCTACTGTCTCAATCATTCAGTTAAAAGGCAGCTGATGCTTTTTGTGTCCTACTCATAGAAACATTTGCCAGCTGATGACATCACCTGTGAGGGTGACCAGTTCCAATTTCACTTACTATAGTAATACCCTTGAAGAAGGCACTTCCCCTAAATTGCTCCATTAAAATTATAAAATAATAAGTGTAAACAAGAAATATGGTCAAAAACACTCTGGTCGAATTCACTACACGTTCTATAAAACAAACATTCTCACAATCCAGTCACACCAACAGACATGTGAATAACTTCATTATCACCAAACACCTGATGAAGTAAACAATGGCTATGCTTCTAGGCAGTATGTTTCAGGAAAACTACATCGCTGTACTTCCACTTCACTTGTGACACCTGTCAACGTTTAAGTTCCAGACAAATTCTGTTACACTAATTTTTAATTTTATAAATCAAAATGAGAATTGCTATGCCATACAGTATAGCAGTTTGTAAATCGAGTGATGCCTATACTACGGAGAGCTGAACCACTGATGACTGGTTTTTAAACAATAAGGGAGAAAGGGGGTGGGGTGAATCCTTCAAATTCAAAAAACTAGGAAAAGCTATTATTCAGACCAGCAGCTAAGTCAGGAATACATCCTTTATTTTGTAAGGACTTCACTGATTCTGAATCAGTTTCACATAACCCATCCTCTTATTTGTTATCCCTGTGCACTAGATTAACAGTACTGTATTCAGAGGCTGAACTGAACACACACTGACACTAGGAGACCTCCACCTTCCTGCCAAAGCCTTGGCTGATTTCTTAGGTCATGGGTATTTTGCACTGTACTCCTGCATATGAGAACCTGCACAAGCAGTGACAACTTGATTATGCACAGCTGAAGTTCAGTGAACACCAGCAGAAGATACAACAACATGAATGAACAGCACTTGGTCTAGGGATTAAAGAACAAGACTAGTGACCAATTAGTTAAAAGATCAAAGCTCAGACAATATGTCAGCATGTTTCTGCGGTACGAGAGACTTAACTCCATTAAAAGTCAGCTAAATAAAGGAAAAAAAGAAAAGGGGCAATCAGAAGATGCATCATATTGAACAATGGGATTAGAAGTGTTTTTGCCACATCTGCTCAGTGTGCTGAGAAGTGCCACCTCCTACCCAGCATCAGAGGCAGCCCTTCAGCAGAACTGCCACAGGTAACTAGCAGGCCACAGCAATCACATTGCAGTGATACAGATGGGACTCAGCCCAGGTAGGAAAGGAACTGCGTTCATGGAACCAGCATGCACTTCCACTTCATGGATAAGAAGATGGAGGAAGGTGGGCAAGCATGCGTGTCATCTGTCATTATGCCAGCCTTTTATCCACTCCTCAGCACTGAAATCTCCATCTGGTTTCTGACCCCCAGCCTGCAATTTGTAAACGGACTATGTAATTAAGGAGCTGGGATAGATGTGCCTGAGGGAGGGGTGACTGCGGATGAATCTCACAGGAGCAAAGCCCACATGCTCGGGTAACCCTGAATACATGCAGATGGACCAAAGCATAGGTGTCACTGCATGGACAGCAGCAGTCGCAGAGTAGGTCTGTGGCAACAGCCTTGCTTGGACAGCTGTTGCACGCATGCATGTGCATGCCCATGCTCACTTGCAGGAAAATGCCCAATGAGCCTCTGTGAAAGATTTACTCACTTAGCTGATGGCACCACAGAGAGAAGACAAACATTTCCTATCACTACCATGAAAAGAGCTGGAACTACTGAATTGCATCAGAAGACATGCGCCTGGGATCCCAAGGCTTTATAGAGAGAACCCCTACTTCAAACTGCAGTAGTTCTCAGACTTAACGTTCAGGCACAGTCACTGAGATTGTTTTAGTAACTCAAGGAAGTCAATATTTATGATCTAACCAACAATTCTGAAGTCAACCACAAAGCTGCTACGTTGCTCACAAAATACAAAGCCTGTCATAAGTTTGCTTGTATGATGCCTAATGCTGTGGTTTGAGGTCTATTAAGTTTCAACTGGTAGGAAGGGTCTTGCTAGAATTTCATTAAAAAAATTAAAAAAAAAGATGCAGACATTTTAGGCCTGTGGTTTCCTAGGTTTCCTCATTTTAAACTTTGTGTGCCAGCAACTCAGCGAGTGTACACATGCATAGAGTTAAGTTCAGTGAACAGTTACCACTAGCTAGTCAATCAATGTACAGTTTACATTTTAAAGGGAACAAGAAGTAGAGCCATATTTACATTTCCAGCATAAACCTTCCGAATATCCATATGCTCAAGAAGACCTACTAGAATTACAAAACCTTTCAAAACCACAGAATGAAAAACATTACTGATGTTCACAAAGTTAGATTCCCTAGGTAATGCTAACCGATTTCAGGTTTCCCCACTCTATGAACCCAGGCCAACAATTACAAACAATTCAAAATCAATAACATCTTTCCTTGGAAGTATGCTGAGCATTAAACTAGGCTATAGAGAAAAAAGGAATTTTGAGGAAAAGGTGGTTGTTAATTCTCATAAACAGGATCACAGTCAAAACCTCTGAGGGAGTGAACCAATTTATCAGTGGGCTACAGTGTAGCATAATGACATTTAATGCTGATGGAAGTAGTACTGTCCAGCTGCAGGAGGCAGCAAAGCCCCTGGATTAATCAAATAATATAGATCTTGCATCAAAAGGGCTGATCCCACCTTTATCTCTCAAAAAAGTCAGATATCGGGACTAGAATGGGGGTGAAAAATCAGAAGTGCAGAGATGTTGAATACCTCCAGACAAGAGTTCCTTTGTTGGTCTAACCTGTTTGTGAGCAAAGTGGGTTCCATGTGGAACAGAAATTGATCTGTCAGTCCAAAAATCAATTTGTAAACTTTGCATAAGGATTGGAAATGAACCACAGTATCTGTTGTGTTGAAAGAGGCACAACGTGTTAATATATTTAACAGAAAACACAAAGGTCAATTTTCCAGATAAGATTTAGTTCATCTGAACCAGTAACAGATCTGAAATGCAACTCTCCCTACCTAGGTCAGTCCCTCCCCAATATCTTGCAAATATTATGATTCATGAGCAGAAAAAAAATAAATGTTTTTAAGATTCAGTAGCAAATGCACAGCTTCAATTATTTAAAAAAAAAAAAAAAAAAAACTATATACACACACACAAAATAAATACTGAGGGCTACATATTTGACAGGACATTCCATTGCAGGGTAGCCAAACACACACACACACACACACACACACAATACACGGTGACCAATTAAGCAGAAAAAAAGTGTCTTTGGACTGTAGGAGGAAACCAGAGTGCCTGGAGAAATCCCACAGACAACGTGCAAACTTGGCACAGACTGACCCAGTTCAAACCTACACCAGACCAGGTGCTGTGAGGCAGCACCACTACCCACTGCACCACTTGTACCTAGATGTTACACCTTGTATTCATCTGAATGAGAGAAAAGCAGTACATAGTTCACAGGACACAGAATTTTTGATGGATACACAAAACAAATTTTAAAGATTAATAATGTTACAGTAAATACCCCAAATATCTTCCCAGTTACAGGAGTGTAATGCAAAACATACCTGAAGAACCAAGGGTTCTGGATTGAAAGCCAAAGTCATCAAAAGTTGCATGCGCTCAGTGTCCTTCAGATTCTTCAGCAGGAAGCTCCCTGAGTCTTTAGTCTCCGCATACCTCCGCACTAATCTGTCCAGCAGTCTCTGGGAGGGGCAGTGTACCAGATCGGACCACCCCTCCACCACATCGGGAGTGAGCAACCTGACATCGCCATTGAGGCGTGCAAATTCAGTCCTGTATATGGCCTGGATGAGGTCACAGCGTGGCCGCCCCGTGGCACGCTTGCATATTTTCTGATCGATGTCAGCCAGTTCCTGGTTGGAGCCCAAGCGTTTTAGGACAATGCGCCGGGTGCCCTCTCTTGGCTCCCCATACTGTGCAAAGTAGACATTTTTGACATTGAAATAGTCAAGAAGTCGCAGCCTTCCCCAACTCTCAAAGGACACCTGACCATTCATGAATTTGCGGCACCAGCTGGTACCAAAGCAGGCCGGGCACTTATTGAGGTTGATGAAGCGGCGGTCAGTAAGCTCATTCCTCTGGAAGGACACAAACAGGTTGTGTGTGTTCATCAGCAAAACCACAAAAAGGCCCACAACAAACAGGAACTTGAGGCACCTGTACAGACGGCCAAACTTGAGGGAGACAAAACGAAGCATGTTCTCGCATAGCATGAGGAGGGGCTGTGACTGAAGTGTGCAAGTCGTCACTAGTCCATCATCGCCATGGGCCCATTCACTGTCATTCTCATCATCATTGTCATCATCTATTGATCATCATGGCAGTACCACTTCAGGAACGTCAAAAAACCTAGAGCTTGGAAATCCATTTGCTTCAATTTCTCAAGCTGTCTGCAAGGTCATGGTGAGAATCCACAATTGCCACCTAAAACGAAGGATCAAGAATACACAGGTTAAAAATAAATATTAATTAAAAGTTGACAAACTTACTGAATTTCCTACATGATATATTACAGAATCTGTTTTACACTTTTCAGAGAAGCACCAGATGCTCAATTTTCACCTTATGAACTGTAAAAATAGGCTTGGACAGAAACAAAAGAAGGGCCAAACTAAAATGTCATGAAAAACAGTCCGACTGTTGGCTACACAGCATGACCAAGACAGGCTGGAAATAAGGATTTTGGCATAGCAGCCATTTTCAGATGAATTACGTCAACATTGCTTGTAAAACCTTTCAGCTTGTGGGTAACGCAACCATGGCACTGGGTGGGA
Organism: Scleropages formosus; assembly: GCF_900964775.1. NCBI lineage: Eukaryota > Metazoa > Chordata > Actinopteri > Osteoglossiformes > Osteoglossidae > Scleropages > Scleropages formosus. The sequence goes on along the minus strand of NC_041808.1, from coordinate 19,097,082 downwards.
TTGCAGTGATGGACAGTACCCCTCCTGCCTTAAGAATGATGAACAGTTGCTTGCAATGGAGGTAATTAGTGAGGACTCCTTAGCAGCTGGTCTGAGAATTGAGAAAGACTTTTGGGGAAGGCTTGCAGGGAGCAGAAGGATTCCTAGGAGTGGCCAAGGTTGCTGTAACACTGGCCATTTGTGTTACCTTTTTTCTGTGGGATTTCTGCTTGCCTGTTTTGTTCTGCCTTAAATGGGTTGCTACATCTGTTTTGGTTTGAACATAAAGCCTCATTCTGTGCATGAAACCCTGATGTCTGGCACCTCTGTCTTGCCTATGTCGCTCCCTCTACTCCACACCAGACCACGGAATACATTCATTTCCACTGTATTGTTATGTGGGCAGCATGGTGGCACAGTGAGTAGCGCTGCTGTCTCACAGCACCTGAGTGGTGCAAGAGAACGTGGGTTCGATCCCTGTTCAGTTTGTGTGGAGTTTGCATGTTCCCCCCATGTCTGTGTGGGTTTCACAGTCCAAAGACAAGCTGTTCAGGGTCCCCCATATTGTGCGAGTGACAAAGAGAGTGTTTCACTGATGTATGGATGAATAACCCATTATAAGTAGCGTATCTAGCAGTGTAACCAACCTTGGTGAATAGGGTGTGTGGGCTGATAATACTACATAGTATCTGCTGTAAGCCACTTTGGAGAAAAGGTGTCTACTAAGTGAATAAATGTAATGTATTATGAGAAAGATGGGTTATTCTTGATACATTCGCTACTTAGGCATAACTAAAGTGGCTGGGGTGCACACTGGTTTGTGGGTGTCATCCTGAAGATCTCCATCCTTCAAGGAAAGGTTAACTTCAAAACAGAAACATGAGGATAATAAATGATTTCACACACCTTGACCTTTGTGGTGATTAAATACAAGCGGCAGGAGCTGACAGCTTGCAACTTTTGCAAATGCAGATCGGTTCCATCATGCAGTTTCATGCCATGTCACATGCTGACCTAGACACCTTTTCATTAAAACCTCCACAAGTCATCTTGGATTTACACAAGACTCTGGTGTATGCTAATTAGGAATGCTGCCAAAGAGCCAACCATAAAGTGCAAATGAGGTCACAACCTCTGTGGTGATTTGCTACTGAGGAATGCCATTGAAGCTGTGTCCATAGCCATACTACAGTGGATGGTGGTTTATAGGCCTCAAATTTTAGAAAAGACATGAACACATTGCTCAGAAGCCTGAAAAACTTCAGAGCAGGGTTCACCTGATGACAGAAACAGGCACAGTGTGTCTCCAGCTTGGGCACAAACACCAACATGGTGTTACTTGTTGCAATATCACAAATAAATTATTCTTTGGTTGCTTGTAGCAGACTTGCACAGAGCAACTTTCATATTCACTTTTATAGAGTATTTCATAAGTGCATTTCAGGTTGTGTGTCTCCTTAAGTAACCACAGACTATCATTACCAAAACTTAAAATATTGCAGTAACCTTTAAGTTACAAGTTTGATTTTTTTTTTTTTTTTATAATGTTTTAAGTATCCTACTCTAGTGTAACCTGCAGATTAATTAGCTCCAGCTCTTCTGCTGCAACCTGCAGACTGCACAAAGCATGACACAAAATTGCACAAAACTAACCTTATGTAGACGTGAGGCTTCCACCTAGACCGAAAGAAACCATCAGCAATATAGAAACTACAACAAGTGTGCAGTGCCCAATTACAGCAGTTGATCTGCACAACAGATCTGCATATAAATAACCACCAGGTCTTTGGTTTTCAAGGAAGTCACTGACAACTTTTAACCCCATAAGCATGCAGAGCTGTCATTACACGTCAGCATTTGCAGACACGTTAAAAACTACGTACAGGTCACAAATACAGAATATCCTTCAGCTGTATACCCCAATAAACTCCTTCGTCCCAACAACACCTAGCAGAAACACGAGAAAACTCACAGTTCCCAATAGCACCTTCTTCATAAATTAGAATAATAATAGTGCTCAGGCTTGTCAATTCAAATTATTTTCTGGTAGACAGAGGGGATGGCTAGCCCCTTGGTGAACACTTCAATTAATAACGACTTGCAGCAAAAGCCAAACACCCACTGCCGAAACATTGCAGGAGGCTGTACATCTGGGCTACTGTGACTCAAATGCACATCTTACTGCAGAATTGCAACCCTGAAGGAAATCTAATTTGCAAAACCCATTATAATTGGATACAACAGCCGGTCTTCACAAGTTCGGCGAATGCAAAGAGCATCTTGCATATGACTGTGTGAACGGCATATGTCTGAAACAGCGTCGAACTTCTCATTGACATTCTACAGCATACAGCATGGTTTTCACATGTTCAGATTACAGCATGCTGCCAGTAACAGCATCAATATACCAGAGATTCAAATATGCAAGGCGAGTCTGTTCTTTAGTACACAGATTGTTGAGAGTACCCTTTTTTTACAGTTGACATATGTCTTCATGAACTGGAAGCTACAAAACATGACAGTTAAAAAAAAACACTAAGATCAAGCTTGGGGGGGGGGGGGGGGGGGGGGTTGTTCAGTGTTGTTCTTAGCAGAGCTGTGAAAAACAAGTCACAAATGCACATGAACTATTTTCAGCAAATGAAAACCCTTAAGTAATTCTGGACATTTTATAGTGGCAGTTCAGGTTAAGTACCCTTAAGTACAATAGTAGGGCACTTGCTGAATTCAAATCTTTTGCATTCTCAGAATTTTTAACCCAGTGTTCTCATCTTTTCACCTGGCTGTCCTCCCATACAAACCAATTACCTGTTCAGACTGCAAACACAATTCATTTTTAAAACTGGTTATTTACTGCTAATGTGAATCTGAGTTCAATACTTCATATACAGTAATTATAAATTTGTTTAGCAGACACTTTTCTCCAAAGTGACTTATGATGACTGACTAGTATGTGCCACCTTCATCCAAGGTGATTAACAGTGCTAGACACAGTACACTAAACTACCTACAGTGATTTATTCATTTATACACCAAAAAAAAGTAAGGTGACACACTATGGGAGCCACCAATTTACTATTCTCTTCATTAATTCAATAGAATTTGAAACAAATCTCCCCGAGTACCACAACTACAAGTTTTAGTAAAGGTGATGGAGCAGAAATAGTTGCAATCCTTAGAGTGACTGCGGCCTCGTTCTCTAAAGAGCCAGCTTTTAAATCCCACCTCTGTAGTACTCTAAGAGTAAGCTACTTAACCTGAAATGATCAATTAAAAGTAAGCGAGCAGGCAGCAGGGTAACTTCCAATGTATCAGTTCGGGTCACCGGAACAGGACAAATGTCGCACATGGACAGGTCTCCACAGACACAACGGTCACAGTCAGTCGTCTTCTACTGACCCACCGCTCGCGCGCTCCACCATCTCGACGCGGCTTTCGGCCAGCCTAACTTTTTTTTTTTTTTTTTTTTTTAAACAAAGTTATTTAACTAGACGTCACTTTAAGACACTTACTTCATGGTCCCGGTAAGGCTTTTAACCATATCTTAAGCCGAAAAAGTCTCTCCATAGTGCCGAAGGCACGTGCTGTGCTGTGCTCTGCGAAGAAACGGTCCGTGGACGGCGCGCTGCCGCTGTGTGGCACGAGCGCTGAAGGGCGCGAGGTGAACACCGCAGCTCCGACCGAGGCGCGCGCTCAGGGACACTTACTTAGCTGCTCCGGACACCTCTCTTTCTCTCTCTTTCTCTCTCTTTTTCTGTTGCCGTGAGTAAAGCAAACACACTCCGGTCACCCTCTCTGACCGTAATCATTTTTTAAAGTGTATTAATTAAGTAAAATTGCCGAGTGAATGTCTGAGTGACCGAGCAGCCTGCAGCAGAGACAGTCTGCACAGAGATGGTCAGTTGACCGTCGCGCGCTCGACTCGAGCAGGCGGACTTGTTTTCCTCTCTTTTCACACAGTCAGTGCTAAATGGTCAAAAAGCGCCAACGACTACTTTACCACTGAATTCGACCTTAGTTCCTCCGCGGTCCGTCCGTCTTGCATGGAGGAGCCGCTCGGTCGGTGACAAAACTACTACACAAGTTGGCAGAGAACCGCGAAGCCACAGCGCTTTTTTCTGACTCGCACTCGCACGCTGCGGTAACTTTTCTCCAACAGCACTCAGTAAACACACATTATTACACAGTACAGTAAATGATTACTGATTACACCAGTCAACGCTGACCGTGTAATACGCGTATCCGTACCGGGCGAGTGCAAAAACTGTCACGAAAAACTCAAGCGGCTCCGGTCACGCCGGACGGCGACGCCGGTAAAACCGACGTCGGGGACGCGCTCCCTCCGCTCTCCCCCGGACAGATGTTTCCGCGCGCTCCGCGCCGGCCGCGTTCACGCGACCATCGTGGTTCGAGCATCTGAATTGCTGCGCCTTGGCTTGTCCCGGTTCCAGCAGCAAGCGCTTTGTGCGCTCCGTGCCCCTCGGCGTCGCTCCCGAGCCGCTCCGCACACCACAATGGATTCCACTCCGACTTTTTCAACAGTACACGAACCGCATTTGCGACACTCGCAGCCTCTTTACGGACCCGGTTGCTACGCTACCGTTCCAACGCGGTTCGGGGCCAATCCCCGCCTCTTCTCTTTAAATTAGCTGCTCCTTGTTTTACAAACAGCACCGGGAAAGCTTCTTAGCTTTAAACCCTTCTCACATGGATTTATTTCTTGCTACAATGATTTTTGAGCTTAATACGCGGGAGAATGACCGCATGGCATATTTTTCTTCTTTCTTTCACAGATGCTGCTTGGAATTAATTCTTCAAATCCAGATGTTGAGGCATAAATAATAAATGCATAAATACCCCTGAATAAATCTAGTAAAGTCTGTGTTTGTAGGCCTTCTTCAAATAATTTTTTTTTCTCTTCACTCTTACTGAAACAAAGCATAGATACAGCAATAAAAAAGAACTGAACAGGCAAGGCATACAATTATGCAAAAAACTAGAGAGAAGAATAAGTAGGTACTAAGAAGGCGAGAATGGACTGTTTAAGTGAGTCCTGATTTCCAGCAAAACACGGACGCGTGTATGAAGCAATGCTGCCTACTCTTTGGAATGATGGCAGAGATGCAGCCAAGAGACAGGGTGAATGGGCGGCGATGGAGGATGAATTGGAAATATTTAGGCTGTATTTGTGTGCGGGTACCCTGAACTCCACTGCATGTCACCGTGCGGCATCCCACAGGGATCAACCGCAGCACTGCGGAAGGGGGGCACCTAGGAATTGGACGGGTTCGCAAATAACGACAGGCCTCCCTGCAAAAATAGACTCGTCTCCAGGAGAGGTGGGAATGCACACTGAATCACTTATGAATATTTTATCAGTCTGCGAGCTCAAGGCAAGGTGGATTCATGAGCTCTGGAGAAGAGGAACTATCAATACTAAACTCATTATCCCTGTTTTACAAAACGCAGGCCAATACACTGAGGATGGTGGCACTTAGTCAGGTACATTCTCTCACTGGTGTTTTTGTGCAGACTAAGAGCTACTGGAGCAGCTATTTCTTTCTGGATAATAAACTTATGAGCATGCTAGATAAATGCTGCGGAAGTAATTTCTTTATGTGTTTGGTTGTGGGAATCTGGGCAGGAGGCTTCTCAAGGAAATTTTTACACTTGTATTGCAGTCAAAAAAAAGTGCTGCAGTACAAAACCAGATCCAACAAAAAGCAGTGTCTGAAGTGTGTTTGGATGTATCAACCTTTGTGCTTTGTCAAACCCCTGTAACATTATGGCCTCATTATTTCTCCAGCACATTAATTTCTGGTGGAAATCATTCTCTCATAACACTACTAGAGTGTTATAAAACAGGAAGCATTTTTTGACAGGAGGCATGAACGTCCTTTAATATTCTAAAGAAATGTACTGGATGCACTTTTAGTTGAGATTTGAAGTTTTCGCAGTAATTAATTTCCCAGACTACTCAACCGTAATCTTCTCTGCATATGTTGGAGACAAATTTGTCAACAACTAAAAGCTATTAATACTCGTGACTGAAATTTTGTTCAAGCATGATCTGCATAACTAGACACTCGTGTAAAAAGGTTTGACTGCATTCAAAGTGATCAGAATTATTACCTTTTTATCCATCATGTAAATTCCACACTCTGTTCATATAACTTGGTACCATAATGCGAATCCATCTTCAGAAAATTAAACTAATATACGTTTTTTTTATATGAATGGATCGATCCGAACCCTAAATGACTTGATAATGGTAACCTTTCTAGATACACTTTATTGTAGTAAATCATAAAAAAGGTTTATTAATCAGTTTTTTACTGACATCTAGTGGTGGATATGAGTGTAATAACATTTTTTTATAACAATGTGCGCAATTAATGTTCACGTTTATCATTTAGCTGACGCTTCTCTCTAAAGGGACTCAATGTTGAACTACTTGCAGTGATTTACCCATTTGCACAGGTGGGTTGTTACACACACACACACACATTTTCAGAACCGCTTGTCCCATACGGGGTCACGGGGAACCGGAGCCTACCCGGCAACACAGGGCGTAAGGGGTTGTTACATTACAATTAAAATTTTAGCGAGAAATGCATGTAACAATATTTTTTCTACTTTTGTTTTTGGTTAGTTGAAGTGTGTAGATATAGATACGTCGTATGTGTGCGTATTATGTTTTACATTTTATGCTGCTGCAACCGAAGTGAATTTCCCCCTTGGAATTGATACTTTCATTAATTCATTCATTCATTTATAAACAGGGAAAATCATATACAAAGATATTCAAGCACAGGATGGATCTCCCTTATGCTTTATTCCAATAAATCATGCCCACCTTAGTAGTTGGGTATTTTCCTCATGCTCACATGCCACATTCTGTTCTTCCCCTTTGAACAGAAAAATGAGGTTTATTTGTTATAGTCTATACTAGAAGCTCCACAGATATGTCAACGATTCTGGTGTGTAACTTTCCTGTGCAAGAAATTAAAAGCATATTAATTCATATGAATTCTGGAGTATCTGAACATGTTTTTGGATCTTTCAAATAGTGGTACATGACCACCCTTATTAAAAATTGCAAACTTTCACCCTTGTTTTGTGTTTATGTATGTATTTTCAGCTTCTGTGTGTACAGTTCCTGGCTCTGTGTTGCTGTAATCAAGTGGTCTTCTGTTCTGTTATTAGGTTAAAAAAGCTACTCCATTAATTCAGTTTGGACTAAAATTTACCATCAATTACTACTAGGTGAATAACTGTTACCTGTGTGGCAATGAAGACAGTGTAATAGCCCTAATATCACCCTCAGATGATCTCCCCAGGCAGGGAGACAGTGCAATAAAGCTGCATCCCATTCATCTCTGGGTCAGTTACCATATTTCTCCCCCAGGCCCCAGTTGCTGGGACTCATCAGGTGAACCTAAAGGGTGAGGTTTCATTGTCCTATCTCCCAAAAGGCCTCTTCTGGCAAGCTCACGTGAGCACTGCAAAGCCGCTGCTCTCAAGACTCAGCAGGCGAGCGTGCGCGCGCGTGTGTGTGTGTGTGTGTGTGTGTGTGTGTGTGTGTGTGTACCCAGAGGATCCCACTGTGGAACAATACACCAACTTCACTGATTTGCTAAGTCAATTACATGGAGAACACTTTGAAACGGGGCTCTGAAATTGCTAGTTAGATTGAGTTCACCATTGCTCTGCCGAAGAAGCAATCAGGCAATGAACCCCATCCCTGACGTGTTATGTTGCGATACAAGTGATATTGCAGCCACACGCTTCTCTGGTTTTCTGTTGCAGGTTGCATATGTTATAAATTGGCTGCTGCCATGTGGGGAATTTGAAGTAGCAAACGGTAAAAGCAACAGCTGCATAAGAATTTGTGAGGTGCTGGGCAGACGAATACTAGTTACAGTACTTGCAGAAGTTATGCACAGGCTTGATATTTAAAAAAGAAAAAAAAAAAAGAAGAAAAAAATCACTCCAGTGCCATTCCATTCAGTGAATTCCGTTTTGTAGTCCCGAGTAACCATGCATGGAATTGTAATTGTGCATGTAGCGGTAAGAGCGTTTTAAAGAGTAGTTATACTCAAAAAGTCGTACCATTCTAAGAACAAAAAGTACACTCACTATTAGGGAGAAGTCAGGTGAAATCATTCAATGGCTTTTTTTTCACAGACATCACATTGTTCAAATGAGAAAAAAGCATTTTTTGTGGAAGTAAGAGATTGTCCTTGAGTTATCTTAATAAACCATCTTGAATGTCAGAAATGTACTTTGTCCTTTATGATGTTCTGCACAAAATCAGATTTTCTTCAAGTTGGGTGGATTTTTAATTTATACCTTTTCTTTGATTTAGCAGAAGATATAACTCCCCTGACCTACCCCAATGAATTCTGAATTTGCTCTCGTGAAGATTGTACCAACTAATTGGATTTTGTTTAATCTTAGCCACTTTTCAGGCCTCTGCCAGCCTGATTATCCCTTCATGTTGAGGAACCCATCCCAGTCTCTGAGCAGTGTCATTTACTGCGGATGCCATTTTGAGGGATTATGAGCGGTTTTATTGTAATTACCATAAACAGAAAAAGGAGCAAACCAAGAGATTTTATGTGTTTTATTCTGTGAATCACTTTGGTTTAGTCTCATTTGCCCTGGGAAGACATCTCTGACAGCTAAAACCACCACCGCTTGCTGAGGTCGAGGAATCAAAGGAAAATACAAAAGAAAAACGTCCAAACTCGATGAATTGGTAAATCACTGTAGGGACTTTAACATGGTAATTTGTTTTGGAGAAGAGTATCAGCTAAACTGATGAATGTAAAGGAATGTTCAGCTTTCTCTGTTTTCAGTGTAGACTGTAGATAATCAGAACCTATTTTTATACACATTTTTTTCCTCTCTTTTTTGAGTTATGATGTGTTTGATTATGGGGTTTGTTGTGTTCACTGCTCTTGATGTTCCTTCACATCAAATAAAATTCATATGATTAGTTCCACAGCTGAGTTGCTTTTTCAGGTGTTTTTTTCTTAGATTTTGCTCAGTCTCTCCCCCGGCATTCAAACCTGACAAACAATACACATTTAAGCAGTGGAATCTGCTGTTGTGCCAGATGATAATGCTGTGAAACCATGTTTTGATGTCATTTTGATAACTTTTTATTTAGCCAGACCACAGGCGGGGTCTATCATTTCCTATCATGCACAGGGGTGTCTCCTTCCTCTCACCATCTCATTCAGGATTGCCTGGGCCATTATATTGTTCCACTGACGACCAGCCTTTCATCAGTTAAAAAAATGGTCACAATGTGCCAGGTTTTGTCGAATTCAAACAAAGTAGTTTTCATTTAAAAAAAAAAATAAATAAATATATTAATTCACACACACATTTTCTGAACCGCTTGTCCCACACGGGGTCGCGGGGAGCCGGAGCCTACCCGGCAACACAGGGCGTAAGGCCGGAGGGGGAGGGGACACACCCAGGACGGTACGCCAGTCCGTCGCAAGGCACCCCAAGCGGGACTCGAACCCCAGACCTACTGGAGAGTAGGACCCGGTCCAACCCACTGAGCCACCACGCCCCCATATATATTAATTCATTTTTACTAATTAATTGTCCTGATCAGAGGTCTGACCTCATTCCAGAATTACTGGGTGCAAGGCTAGGGGGGGTACACCATGGATGGGATGAAAATTGCCATAAAATGGACAAATAAAACTGATCATTAGTACTGTACTACCTAGAGATTTGAGGTAAATACCCTTCCTTCTTACCCTTCCGTGAGAGCACTGCTGTGCTGGTGTGAGACTCGACAACAGCAACAGCAGGGAGTGTAAATAATGAGTAGCTGAAGAAGCACAACATTTGGCTTCAACCGGAAGAACAGATCAAACTGACGGAATCCCTCTTTTTTGACTATTGGAAAAGGAAGCGCGAGAGAATCCTTTTAATGATAGCATTTCTGCCATCCCGAGACGAATCAGAATGGCGCAATGGCATAACTGTGCTGCTGTTCAATCCTCACCCGCCGCGGACGACTTTGGGCTCAAACGTGGACGTGTTACGATGTCTTATTGCAGTAAATACATCTGCAGCTGTGAGTGCTGTCCTACTTATACTTCTTTCATTGCATTTTGCAGGATCCAACACCCATTGTAATCACATTTTTTTTTTCATCTGGCACAGAGAGCTCGTATTATTTCTCATGTTCTGCTCAGACCTGAAAGGAATCCTTCAATCTCAGCAAATCTGTGCTTCTGTGTGCATTTTCTTCCAAAAGCACCTCACAACACATTAAGCAGCTGCTGCCAAGTTTATTATACAGGTTTCCTTTGAATAGCAAAGGCTCATTTTGCAAGAGGCACTTTGTAGTACAGGGGTTACATCTGCTGCCTCTGGATCCAAAGACTGCAGCTTTGAATCCTACCCCCAGCTGTGGTACCCTTGAGCAAGAAACATACCCTAAATTGCTTCGGTGAAATTACCCAGCTGTATAAATAAGTAAATAGTTGTAGCTAGCTTAACATTGTAAGTCGCTTTTGTAGGAAAGAGTCAGGTAAATGAATAATTTACGCATGAAATAAATGAACTGCAGCTTTCGAGCAAATGCAGTTGTATCCTAAAATTTGCATGACAAGCTGGTCGACTCACACTTGCGAAAAATGCCTCATCAGAAAAGATGTTTCAGTTTAAAATACATACCTCGGTGACACTCAGCATCACACGTGGCGTGGCTTCTCCTGTACACATGAACTGTCAAGATACCTATGAGTGCTAACAAGCAGCTCAGACATTTCGTGACTCTTTGTCATTTTTGACACTGTAATAACAATAATTAAATCAACATTTTTTTTTCAGAAAGTTAAAGGAAAGCAAAAGAAACGTTAAAACTTGAAGGGATAAATCAAACAGAATTCTCTTGCATATCAGTATCATTACGAATGACTTGTGTGAATGCAGCTTTACCAAGAGTTCAGTAAAGACAAGTAATGAGAGTTCCAAATGGTCACAGTAATTAAATTATGGAAAGTGCCTCATTAGTTAGTGCTCTAATAGTAATGTAATTTAGTAATAGTAATTTGTTTTCTAAGCACCTTCGAAATTAGTTTCTCAGAGCATTTTACGGTAAAGAAGAAATGTTCACATCTGCCCGCTTGGTGGTCCAGCGAATGAAAAGTAAAGCGCGGAGGTTCTTGGTTCTGGCTCCGTTGTGGTGGAATGACCTCCCCCCTCTCACTCAGAATTGCTGAAACTCTGTCCACATTTAAAAAGGGTCTGAAAACTAACCTCTTCCAGACTCACTTCATCCATGATCTCTTTAAGTCTACATAAGGTGTAAATGTTCATGCACCATAACTTGAAGATCATGTCTGGAGAAGCCTTTACACAGCTACTCCTGCAGTGTAATGCATATGTTTATACGTATCTCCAAAAAAAGAAAATTAGTAGGAAGGTGATCAGGAATCATTGATATTCTGAATTTCATGGAGTTACTCGTGTGATGAACATTGGTGCATATGGTGGAAAGAAAACTGACTGTACTTAAGAATCACACGTCTGCAACTATGTCTGTCTTTCTCCAAATGTAAAGCAAACGTATTTTCTATAAGATGTATGTTGCTTTGGAGAAAAGTGTCTGCTAAATGAATACATGTAAATGTAAATATATAAGTTGCTGCTCTAAAGAATGGAAGAAATTGCACCTGTTACACAAGGGAAGCCTGTATTGCATTTTTCACTGTGCTGGATTCTTGAACAGGTTTTCCTGTCACGTAGCTTCTGTCATTTATACAAGAACTTTGCATGCATTACATCTGCAGACAATATAAAGTTAAAAATGCCCATCCGCCTCTTTCATCAGTTTTTTTTTTTTTTTATCTGTATTATGTGCTGTTTGATTAATTGGACAGACAAGGTCGTTGGATTTATTTTGTAGATATCGCTGGTTATCGGTTTTGATGAAGGCTGTATGCCTTCCTTCAGTCACTATGACATGTCTATGTAAATAGGAGCGTGGAGGACCACGGGCTGAAAACAAGCTCACAGGAGAAGGCTCCCTTGTGTCTTTCTGCTTCCCGACCACTTTGTCTTCAGTCGAAGGGGACAACCATAGCCTTGGGAGCACAGAGTCACACTGAAAGCCTCAGTTTTGCTACCAGGTCAGCCTTGATGCATACAATGAGTCTACATGTTCTCCCCATGTCTGCGTGGATTTCCTCCGGGTGCTCTGGTTTCCTCCCACAGTCCGAAGACATGCTGTTCAGGTTCACCTGTAGTGTTAGTGACAGAGAGAGTGTGTTCCACTGATGTATGGATGAGTGACCCATTGTAAGTAGTGTATCTAGCAGTGTAGGTCACCTTGCTGAATAAGGTGTGTGGGTTGGTAACACTACACAGAGTTCATTGGAAGTCTCTTTGGAGAAAAGTGTCTGCTAAATAAAGTAACATAAACATAAACAATGACACTTCAGAGTCCCGCTTGTCCTCTCCGCAATGGACTCTAGGTGGCACTTCTTGGCCATGAACTTGCTTGAATTCAAGGTTTCATCGGAGCCTTTTCATCGCTCTGAAGCAGCAATTTGCATTCATTACATTTCGTCAACTAAAAATATTGTAACCGTAAGCCAACAAGGCATCCTTTCTCCGGTGCCCCTCGAACCTTGGCTGGCAGACTGGCTGTCGTAGACAGAGCAGTGCACGTGTGCACAAAAGCTTCCCAGTTTCCTGCTGTTTATGCAATGCAATTAACAAGAACAGTGTGCAGTTGGGGACATTCATGTCTAGTCAACTGACGCTTTGAACCCAGTATAGCTGGGAGCTAATTTTCACTGGCAGTCCCTTATGTTTTGTTAGGGATTATGTTATGCTCTGGCACAACATGTGCAGCTTTTTGTTTATTCCTTAGCTTATTTAAATGCAATTTCTTTTATTAAATGGCCCTTTACTATTTATGCAGCTGCAAGTTTAACAGATGCAGTTCAGATTACATTCCATGCTATACTGCATTCTCGGAGGCATCCTCTAATAGCCGCGACCTTTAAGGGTCTTGAACCTACAGCTTTTTGTTCCACAATCTCAGCTTGTTAACTATTTACAGGGGTGTAAAGGTACATCTGAGATGATCTGGATTCATATCTATGATATCCACATTCACTATTGGATGCTGTGCGTGCTAACGTGTGAAACAAGTGTAATTGTCTATTCCACATAAATGTGATGTTTCATTGTCATCTGTGGCAGAATTTTAGGTTCTACAGATGCAGGATTATGTGTTTTTTTTTTCTTTTGCTGTATTTTTCCTGGGGGGGTGTGGTGGTGCAGTGGTGCGGTGGGTTGGACTGGGTCCTGCTCTCCGGTGGGTCTGGGGTTCGAGTCCCCCTTGGGGTGCCTTGCGGTGGACTGGCGTCCTGTCCTGGGTGTGTCCCCTCCCCCTCCAGCCTTATGCCCTGTGTTGCCAGGTTAGGCTTTGGCTCCCCGTGACCGTGTATGGGACAAGAGGTTCAGACAATGTGTGTATTTTTCCTGGGGAAGTGTGGTGTGGTGTGGTGTGGTGTGGTGTGGTGTGGTGTGGTGTGGTGTGGTGTGGTGTGGTGGGGTGGGGTGGGGTGGGGTGGGGTGGGGTGGGTCGGGTCGGGTCTAGGGTTCGAGTCCCGCTTGGGGTGCCTTGCGACAGACTGGGGTCCTGTCCCGTCCTGTTCTGGGTGTGTCCCCTTATGCCCTGTGTTGCTGGGTTAGGCTCCGCAACCCCATATGGGACCAGCGGCTTCAGACAACGTGTGTGTGTGTTTTTCCTACAAATGGTGCGGCATATGTTCCCCATTAAGTGAAAAGCTGCTTTTTTTTTTTATGATAACTGTTCCCAACGGCTCCATTTTCCCCATTTCAACTTTATCAGCCTCAGAAATAATTTTAAAATTTAAAAGATTCATCATGCATCCACTAAAATGTTTGAATGCCTCCTGCCAAAATTTACACAGACGACAAGCACCTGAACAGCTTCTTTATACAACATGCATTCATTCATAAGTCTTCAGCCCACATGTAACTGAGCCCAGTTCTACAGTGGTTTTGGTGTGTCACAACACATGAGTGGGTGTGGCCTGACTGCATTACCATGGTCGTAGGGTCAGGTAGGGATAGGGGCTCTAACAAGGTCCAGCACATGACTGCATGTAATTAGTTCACATGTGTACAGTGTCTAGTCACAATACCCCCCAAGACAAATAAAAGTCTTGTCTTCCAGTGTGTCACATTCTAAGGAATAAAGCATTGCTTTTGCATGAAGCTGAGGGAGGTATCCTGCAAATATTATAGACTGAGAATTCTGAATGTGGTCCCCTTTATTCAACTTTTTTAACAAAATGAAAGAGGTGGGAATACATTTATTGCTTTTGCTTGTTTACAGAGAATGTGCACATCAGATCAATGTACAGCGAACATGCTTGCTAATAAGTTATTTTGTTCCCAGTGTGGTGGAAAGAGCTGTCCCTCAGAGCTGCTGAATCCCTTCCAGCATTCATGAAGTGTCTCAGAACACATTTTTTTCAGACCGACTTCTCTCTTGATCTCTTGAAACCTTCATAAGTTCTTGGAACTCTTCATGAGTTCTTCATAAGTCCTTCACCACTTGCTTATTTTTTCCTACCCATTTTCTTACTTTGTCACTTTGTTTGTATATGGTGGTTTATTCAAGAGTCCTGCTAATTTACCTTCTTTGTAGACAGCTTAGTGAATTTAATGCAGGGCAAAGTATCAGTAAAAAGCATGAAATATAAATTTAAGCAGTCTGTTTGCAACTGTATTATCAGTAGTGCAAAGTTTTATGCCTTTGCCTAATGCCTTTCCTGCATATTTTCATCTTAACAGTTTATTTGTAGCAATCTCTTAAGCAAACCTATGAATTATTTATCCTCGGTAAGATTTTGCTGATTGCTTGATTATTTAATTATTAATCACAAGAAATGTTGCATTTCCGCCAGCTCATTCCTCATCGATGTAGGGTTGTAAACAATGTTGGTCATTACTACTCCATGTAATCAGAAGCAAGATCTTGAAAGTCAGCCGAACAGAGTAATGTCTTTGACTTCAAGGTCCAAACAAGTTCTTTAGCCTCCAGACACAGAGACGGGTTGCCCTTGAATGTCTGGTAAATGGAAAGAGTCCACGTTAAGATTTGCTGGCCAAGCACTTTCTTTCTCCCCCAGATGGTGTGGTGTTAATGCATCAGGGTGAAGACTTTGTACTCGCTGCTGGACCTACAGTGTGTGCTGAGTCTTGAACTCTTCCATAGTCACTTACGATGTCTTATACTTTGAAAAAAACCAAAACTTCCGCCTTCGGGGATGTAACGCTTCCCTTCTCAGCCGGCACCTCCGGGGATGGTCGCAGTAGCAGCTCTCTGAACCATATGAGGCAGATACCCTCTTTCCAGAGCAACAGAATTCAGTGTCTCCAGGGAGAATACCAGCTTCTTGGACAGATGGAAGACCTAGTCCAGACAGCTTGTCCTAAACGTTGCCTTGGGTCTCTGCCCAGCGGGCAACTGCCTCAACGTGCCCAAGGGAAACCCTATGGGAGACCATCATTGCTGTATGCGTGAACAGGCTCACACGACCTGTCTCAATCTGGTGCAGCAGCTGATGCAATCTGAAGGCCGTCTCACACTGCCAGATTCATAGCCGCGCTGGCCTCCTTACATAGCTCCTACGGTTCCTCACATTTCTAGGCCAGACACTAGCCCACGGCTCCACATACACGGAGTCTGATCCAGGTCTCACCACCGAGGCATGCGTCCCAAATCTCTTTGTTCCATTTCCTTAGCAGTTGTCCAAGCGCAACCCATAAAAAGCCAACAATTATAATTGTCAAGATAATTATCAAGAGCCTTCATAGTGACAATTTCTGAAATGGCTGTCTGCCCTCCCTCCCCTTGTTGTGTTTCTGTGGAAACTGAGGAGTCCTCGACAGCTTGATGATGTTGCCATGGAAACTCGGACGTTGGGATCGGTGTCAAGAGTGCTGTCGAGTTTCAGTGCAGGAAGAACAAGAAGTCATCAGGAACACGGCAGGGAAACATATCAGCTGGAGATCATTGAGTCTAAGTTCCTCAAGAATACCAGCAGAGTGTTCTAGAATGCTGTTTAATGTGGTAAAGTCAGCTCCCACATTTAAATTTCGTGTACTCTCCCAGAAGACTTTATATACATTACACTTATTCATTTAGCTGACACTTTAGTCCAAAGCAATTTACAATAATTATTAACTAGTATTTATCTGACACACTTAGTCCTACGCCATTCACAGTGTAAGATATATCATACTAAACAACCTGCAGTTATTCACCCATGTATATACCAGAGCAATGCAACACACACACACACACACACACACACACACACACACACACACACACACACACACACACACAAACACACAGATGCCCCCCCCCCCCCCCCCGACACACTAATTTATCTGAAACACATCATTGTCTGGTTTTTGTGCTCACGTTCTTATCCTTACGACATATGCAATGTTTTGCATTACTGTTACAGTTTGTGAGTCTGTTCCCAGCAATCAGGAAGCATTATGGATTTCTGGAGCAACTGGGTAGTTTGTATATCATCAGTCAAGATGATGGATTTTCCACCAGGCTTAAATTTCATCATGCTGCTATAAAAGTAATTAAAGTAAGCGCTGCTGAGAAAGTAGAAAGCTTCAGGTGTTTCAGATTAATGATTCCTCTCACATTTAAAAGGTTTGTGTCCGTGTCATACATTAATTTTTAATAACAAAATTAAAGCTGAGTCAGATCAGAGAGTTGGAAGGCATCCAGGAACTCCATGATTCACAGAGAACATTTTTGCACCTGAGGTCATTTCATTCCTCCAGCTGACCTGGAAAAATATGCATCTCCCAGCCCATAACACCCCCAGCCTGCTACTTTCCTCCACAAACCCCACAAAGCCTACTGTCAGCCCTGTTTCCCTGAGTTACCTTTTGATTTATTACCTGAAAACAATCCCATAAGTCACTTCTAAACTAACGTGACAAAAGTGAGTTTATCAACTATAAATCACAGTAGGGCGTCGTTAGAATATGTTTAAAAAACCCCACCAAGGGCGCGATGGGCCAATTCATCTGCGTCCGTACGTAAAGCGGGGTTTTGCAGAAGATGGCTCCACATTTACCTTCATCCTGTGCATCGTGAGAATTAGGGGCTAATCTGGGAGTCTCACATCCACAGGCTATTAAAATGAAATCCGTTGTCATGTGTTCAATGCGCAGACTTTCGTGTTGTAATTTCTAGGCAAAGCCACATTCACATGTGTTAATTTATCTGATGATATTCTCCAAAACTTGAATGTTATGTTTTTTGCTAAGGTCTTCCCATTTATACAAGTAGTTTTTACTGCTTTACTGTCAGTTCAGGGTGAGTACATTGCTTAGGGGTACTACAGCAGAGGGCTCAATTTGAATATGCCTCCTATGAGTGTACGGCAACAGCTCTAACCCCCACATCCCTTCTTCTGCTATCCTGTTGTACATGGGAGGACTGTGAAAGAGTGTGTGAGCGACAGCCTGCCCAATCTACACATGCACACTTTCACCTTGGAAGAGTTTTGCTTCATATATTTCTTAAGCAAGAATTAACAAATGAATCCCAGAGGGAAGTTCTTTTTGGTTGTAGCAGCATACAACATACCGCATACACACACGTTTCACGTGTATGTAAATACATAAATAGGTAAAGAAACCAAACAGATGATTAGTAGCTAAGGTGAGCGGGGGGACAGAATCTAAGATGGCCCAGTCTGACCTTGTCTGGGAGAACTGGTCCCTGTACACAAGCCCAAAGCAGCTGATGGACCAACGAGAGGAAGCACAAAGGCAACGGTACACACAGAGACAGAGCCTCAGACCATCTGTGAGCAGCTCCAAGTTGAACAGCCAGGCATCAACAGATTGACCGTGCACAGAGATGGATCAACAAACATTTACAAACGTTTGTACTTCCCAGAAAAACCTTCCAGCACACTATTTCCAAAAAAAAAACTAAATGAAAGCTATTCATTAGCCTTCATCCAATAGTTGTAATATATTCTGAGCCCTTTACGTCCTTCTGTGCTCCTCTCTATCAGCTCCCATCAAACAAAGCAAGCTATACTGTATAGTATAGTAAAAGAAACTGTACCCTCAACCATTCCAGTCACAACTGCTTCAAAAGTTGACAAGTATTCAGCTTTGCTTCAGTAAGACAGAACAAAAAATCAGTAATGTCCGTATTTTACAAAGGCACGGTTAATTCACATAACAAACGAGAAGCTCGCTGTTTCTTCCCAACACACATTTCCCCACTGGATTCTTCCTGGTGCTATTTAAAGAACCCAAATTCCCACGTCTCCCTTTTGCCAGCTTGGCCATCATGCTGCCGTTTCACCTACAGCTAAGATGAGTGATTCATTCTGTAATATAACACTGAACATTTCTACAAAGAATTTGATGAGTATGCCCATATTTATATACGCTTATGTCAGTTACATTTTCCATAACACAGCCAGTCAGTAAATACACATAAGATATGTCCATCTACATCACGCATGTCCCCACTGTCTCGTTATCCACCAGGGCTAATGAGTCCCAGATCTGCAGAGTGTTGTGGAGACACATGTGTTGCCATGTCCCTGACTCGCCAGCCGAGGTGTCACTTTGGCTTATGCTGAAAGCAGCAGCTCCTCCCAGAACATGTTCCAGGGAGTGCTGGGGCAGTGAGAGCCGCTGTGGGGGCCAGCCACTCGCCGCACCCTCTTCTCACATCTAACCCTAGCAGAACAGACAGCCCATCTCTTTGGCCCACAGCTGGTGCAGTTTGTCATGAGTCACAACTGCTCTGGGAGAGCTGATGGCAGTATCCCAACCATGACAGAGCAAGTGTCTCACAGACAGCCTCCTCTACTAACCAGCTGGTGTAGCAGTGGTTAGAGCTGCCATCTACTGCTTGAAAAACAACAGTTTAAAAGGGTTTAAAATCCCACCTCCTGTTGTAGTACCAATGATTAAGGTGCTCTCCCTAAAATTGCTCTAGCAGAAATAACCCAGCTGTATAAACGGGTTTATCACTGGAGAAAGGTGTCGGCTGAATTAATAACGGATGTGTCTCGTTTACAGCTGCGAAACAATACTAATCATCTGCTGTTTTCCAGAAATTCAGGGCAGCAGGCAGCATAACGGTTGGAGCTGCTGCCTTTCGACTTGAAGGACCTATGTTTGAACCCTACCTCCTGCTTCAATATCCTTGAGCAAGGTGCTCACCCTGAACTGAAAGTGTAAAAATTACCCAGCTGAAGAAATGAGTAAATCTCTGTGAGTATCTTAACATCATGAGTCGCTTTTGGAGATAAGCTAAATAAATGTATATTTAACTGCGGAAGCGTGCAAGGTTGAGGTCAGTTGAGAGCCTTGCTGTGACTGATGAGAGCAACTCCATGTGGAGGAACACTCACTCTGCTGGCTGATCAAACTACAGGACAGATTGTGCTGATGGGGTGCGAGATAACTGCTTCGACTGCCACGGTAACAGATGTCTTCCCAACCAGAAAATACATCGATTATCACCCAAACATCATTTATATCACTTATTCTTTTGTTCCTTAAAAACGCTTTCAATGTGCATGCAAGCTCAGTCGTGCACATATATGGTATTTGCAGTTTTCTAGGTAGTTCTCCGTGCCGCAAACCACAAAAATTAAATGTCACTTTGTCTTGAGTTCCCAAAAGGATTTTATTTCCCATCTCGCGACGGAGCTACAGCTGTTCAGGTCTGATATTTCCGCATGCCAGCGCAATGACGGTAATAAGGACAGACAACGGCTGCCTCTGATGATTTGGTTGTTTAACATGTACAGTTTGACACCGCAGATAACGTGACAGGCAGAACAGGACAGCTTTGTCCAGTAGCCACTTTTACAAGGCCGCAAATGTGTGTGACTCAGCTGAGTTATGCGTTTTTTTGACATGTAGATGTCTCCCATCTGTTTCGCTATTTGTTTCAACTGTCATTCTCGTTTTAAATATTTATTATTTTTCAAAGAATAGTTCACCACACGAAGCAGCTCTTCTCAAAGTAGCTCGGAGATGGAGAAGTTTTTGCTGGGGGCAGCACACCCAGAGACAGAAACAGAGGAAGGGAGGGCAGTATACAGGTCCTCCACATAAACAGGGTTAATTTGTCTAGTAAAATCCCCCTTTGTTAGTGTGTTGAACTGTACTCAGCCCTTATAACAGGGTCATATACAAAGAATAACCCTTCTGACAGTTTATGAAAATGTATACTTTTTCATAGAACAAACTTATTATTCAGTATAATGGCATTTTTACCTACAATTATTTTACTTCCAGAAGTACTACTACCTTCCCAGTTTTATAGTCTGAACCTACTCTGTTTGTTCTTTTACCCATTGGTTCAATTAATTTACACCCCCAGGTGGACTGTTTCCAGCTAAGCCCACGCTTCTCATTAGGCTTAAAAAATATCCATTATTATATCTTTTTTCATCCTGTTCCAGAGTACCACCTCAATAACAATTTGCTAAAAACATTTTTCACTGCTTAATTTGTCCCAGATTCTCAGCTTCAAGCTTGGAGGGTTGTCTCAGCGCAATTTGGCTTGCGGTGAAAAATTCTCATGTATATACAAGCATGAGGTTTGTTTATGTCATATACAGGTTTTTTCATGTGCAGTTCCAGCACCAAAACCACTGTACTTCAGTCACTCCAGGCTTGAACAGTCATCCTAGGGACTGCTGAACAGAAATATAGGCGGAACCAGAGTTGTCCAAGGCCTTTTGTTCATTGGTATTAAGGAGCTCAGCTACAAACTGGCCCCTTGGTTGGGACCTGGCAGCACTCACACTTGACGTGTGAAAGCGTTGTGCGTAGCAGGTATAGAGAGGTATCCAGCTGATCAGATGAAGGTGCCACCATAGAGGTTTTCATGTCACATCCTAGTTGTATCTTCTGAGTAGTATCTGTTACCAGGTTATTTGTCCAGATTACCAGAGTTGTAACCTCCTGAAATCCCAGTGATCAAGAAGACCTGCAGCTCACATAAAATGTGTGCCACCTGAGCTGTTTTGCTACAATTAATTTTTTTCTATATTTCACCTGCACTGCTTCGAAAAATGTACTCCACCAACCATATTACCCTGAACGAATACGCTTTGAAATCCTCAGAATCACATCTGAGACCCATGTCCCTCAGTAAACCAGGGAATTATGGATAACAGGGTCTTTGTTTTCTATTGACCGTAGTTCTTACGGTTATCAGCAGGTCAAGTGTTTCTTCCATAAAGATGACTGTTGCAGACCCGAAACGTTCTCTGTTCAATTAAAATTAAACGGAATGACTACTAGTTGTGAAAAATTGAGAAACAGTTCACATTCATTAGCTGTAATTGGGTCCAATTGTGGGGAGCTGTTAAAGACATCTGAATCTTTGTGTCAAGTATTTTATGTTAAGGTCTATCCGGATGTTAACAACTTAATAATTTAGTTTGAGGTTCATTCAGAAGGGGTGAATGATTTTAACACGTTCAATAAGATAAGGTAGGAGTTGCAAAGCATCTGAGAAAAAAAACCTATTTTGGCTTTGTCATCCTCACAGCTGGTGGAATTAGTAAATGGAATATTCACACCTTTTACACGTCTTCAGTGTTTATAACACTTGCCTACGTCAATACATCAAACCATTTTTAGAGAAATCATTTGCATCTTTAATGTGTTATTATTGTATTTTCCATCAAAAATGTCAGTTTCTGAAGAGGGTGAATTGATGCCTTTTATTTTGCAAATGAACATCATTTAAAAAAAATACAGCAAAGATAAATAATTTGCTTGGTGAAAGGTCCTTCTTATCTTAGACTCATACTGATGACATAAGTAGTGTCTTGTACTATTCAGTAAAATTAGAACAAAAAAAGAGATGACCAGGGTCATTCACAGGCCTTTAATGAGCTAACTAGGAAGATTTTAGTAAAAATGCTACAGTGACAGGGGAGTTCACATGCATTTCCTTCACGTGCTTTGGTTTCCTCCCATCCCCAGGTGACTCTAAATAGCCTGTAATGTGTGTATGCCTGTGTGTTACATTCCTGTGCTGTTTAAATGGGTGAATGATTGTAGATATTTCAGCAGCTACAGCTGCAAGTTGCCTCGAAAAAAAGCTAGATGGTAGTTAATATCAGTAATCTTGCTATTATAATACATTGCTGTATAAAATGAAGTGCATTGTGTTTGCTTGTGATAAATATCTGATATATGTGATAAATCTCTCCATTTTCATTATTTTCCGGTCCACAACAGCGCAGTGTGCCAGCGGTTGCACATTGCTATGATGTTGCTTCAAAGATCCCAAAAACAAAAATATCTGAATTATTAAGTTCAGCCATATCCAGATAACCGAAGCACACTGCACCAAGATTTCCTATTTCAATGAGAAGCTGTGGGTTTTTCAGGTGATGTGGAAGACAGCAAGGCAGAGCAAAGTGAAATATTCTTTCATATTATAGCAGAGACTAAAGCATACGTCACAAGAGTTCATTATTACTTATCTATCTCAATAACCTAAGACACAGAATGCCTTTCCGGCTATCAGTCAGTTCCTTTACGTCATGTTAGGTTGATTTTTATGCACGTTCTAGGCATATCAAATGTGCTATTAGTCAAAATATCAGTTTAAACACATATTTAAAAAACGAACATAAGTCCTGCCTCAGCGGGGAGAGACATAACTTGCACATTTTCCCTCTTCCTCATGCCACATTAAACAGAATACTGAATGTGAGGAAAATGTACTGCATCAAACAGATCCAGGGCACTGCCTGCAGTGGTTATCTACCACACCTCCGTCGCTGAATAAGCCACACATCTCAGTTTTCCTCAGTGATTGAAGAGAGCTCAGTGGTATTAAATGTCAAGCCAAACCTGATGATTCCTAGAATATATTGTTTTCTTTCTTTACTATCCCACGTACATGAACATGGCACAATATGAGTATGAATGGATCTGTAAAACACTGCTGTTATCTGTCCATGTATTCTTTCATGGTATCTATCAATGGGCTTCCAGTTGAGCATGAATATTTTCATTGACATGATGGAAATAGCTTTTTTTTAATCTGCCAGAACACAGCAAGCATTTAAAATCAAGGTGTGTTGGAGTGAAGATTGAAAATAGCAGCAGGTTTATACCCTTTGGCTTTGTGAAAATTTCTATGAACCTTTATATAGCTGACACACTTGTCTAAGGCAACATACAGTATAAAATAAGTAGTATATTTTTAAATGACTTGGTGGGATTTAAACCTGCAACCTTTGGATCCAAAGGTACTACCAGCTGCCCCTACTGTAGGTATATTACATTCATTGATTTAGCTGATGCTTTTCTCCAAAGTAACTTACAATTATTTACACAGCTGGGTAATTTTACTGGAACAACTTAGAGTAAGTACCTGGCTCAAGGGTACTACAGCCAGAGGTGGGGATCAAACCTCTGACCTTTTGGTCTGAAGGCAGCAGCTCTAACCACTACATTACCAGCTGTCCCCATATTCCAGTGCAGGTCAGATGTTGTTCACACATCACCCATAACTGTCCATCTAGCATTCTAGGTTCAGTTATCCTTTGCCCTATTGAGTCCAAGCTGCCCAAGTGCTCACTTTGGGTGACAAGCATGAGCCCCTAGGTGTCTGTGGAGACAGTCTGTGACCCTTTGTTGAGGCACTTGATAGAACTTTCTGGAGTGAAGACCATCGGTGACTCTCTCCATGAGCTGAATTATTGCACTGCAGTGATATTCAGCACCCTTTGGCAGGAATAGCAGTCGTCATTCCTCAAAACAGTGGAACTGGGCTGAAGTATGGTCTGTCTGCCAGTCTGCCTTTCTGTTCACTCACTGAGTTGGTGAACCATGCATCACACAGCAGGTCCTGGTGTTATCATAAAGTAAGATAACTTTATATTTGCATAACAAAATTTTAGCTGGTTGATGCTCTTGTAAACTATTTTGACAGCCAAAACATCAAAAGTGGTAGGGTGCCGTATCTTAAATTCGGAAGAAGGTGTAAGAATAAATAACATACAATTTGAACTTACAATAGAAGACATTTATAGCAGAGAGCATATGCACGTATGAGCATATTTTAGTAATATGTTTATAGAATAACAGCGAGATTAAACATAAACAGGTGTACTTGCATTAAACTAGTCTACTGCTAGATGTCGACAGCGGTATCTTAAAGTCCTTTCAAATGTGGACACGGATTATTATGTGTATTTCAGAAGCCAATCAGGGACACTGCTTGAGGTGAAAATATTACTTTGTTACTTAATACTTGGTTTCTTTAGTAGGAAAGAATTCATAACCTGTACGCTTTGCCCTTTTTGATTAACGCTAACAGTTGCCATTATTTCTGACATACAGCTCTTAGCCCTTTTGAACAGGCCCTATTATAGTCACTGTGAGACTGGGGTTGGTCTTCTCCAGAGCGGTTTAAGGTGGGTCTCTGTTGCAGGTGGAGTACATTAACATGCCATTGTGAGCTCAATAGGACCAATCAAGATTCCCACTGATTTAAATCACCCTCAGTTTGACTGCACACAAAGTAAAAGTGCCCATTATACTCCATAGCAAGCAGTGCTTTTTTTTTTCTTCCTTCTCCCTTCTACTGTCTCCCCTCCAGTGTTGGTCTCACTAAAGATTGGTTCTGACTGTCTTTGTGTTTATTTTTCATCATCACAGTTCACCATTAGAATGCAGACAGTGTAGACAGAGTTTCATGTTTAATTGGAGACTGTACTGGGGCCTCTGCAGAATCCCGATTAGCCAGACATTTTTATGAATTTTTCATCGTTGTTATTTAATACCTTGAGAAATGTTCGCTTCTCTGGAGGTAGCAAAGGTAGGAATGATAGAAAGGCTACATTGAATGATTTATTTATATTTCTTTTTTAACTAATCTAAACATTCACTGATCAATAATAATTACATTCTACTTCAAAATGCAGAATGCTGCCTTGCTGCAATGATGTCATTCCACACCGCAACCATCATCCGGTGGGCTCCATTAGCCGACCCATGATACTGTACGGGAATTTTGAACCTCATTTTCCCGGAAGACAGAAATAAAATCTTGGCCTCTGTGGTTTGATAGTTACTGAATAGCTAAGTAGCCACACTTGACAGCATCATATGTTTACTCTCCAAACCTCCCGCAACAAGAAAGGTGAATTTTATAGACAATCCAATCTTTCAGCCCATTCCTTAAAATCACTGAAACTAGGTAAGACAATTTGTTAAAGGGTAACCACTCTCTCTGAAACATGTGGTTTAATTTTCACAGATTTTATTTCAAAGAAAAGTCTATTCTTCACTTCCCACTAAGTCACAATCATTAAGAGATCCTTAATAGACATAACCTAATTTAGTCACATCATAGGCTCAGTAAAAACCTGATAATGCTGTTGAGCACTTAACCCTATATTACTCTGAGAAACTTCCTGATCCTATTGTAAGCTATGTATGTTTAAATAAATAAACAGCCCTGGTCTTCAGGAAGGTATGAGTTACCGCATTTACGTCATGCTAATGAAAATCCATCGTTAGCAAGCGGGGCCGTGACAAGCCAGAGCCTTGCCCAGCAACACAGGGTACAGGGCTGAGGGGGGAGGGGATACACCCAGGACAGGACGCTAGTTTGTCGCAAGGCACCGCGAGCAGGGCTCAAACCTCAAACCCGGCACACCGCAGGCACCACTCCCCGCTAACAGTAATGCTATAATCAATTTTTTAAATTATTTTTAATTTTTTAATTACTTTGCAACATTTCCATATATCCTTCTATTGTCAATAACTGCTTGTCCAGTTTTCAGTCAAGGTGGTCTGGAGTCTTCCTCGGAACCATAGCTCGTAAGGCAGGGTACATCCGGGATAGGACACATACTGTATCCATTGCAGAATAAACACTTTTACTATTTTTTGTTATAGATTTAAAGTACTAAAAGTAAAACACTTCTGAAAATAAAGAGGCTATAAGTTTCTGATTCTTGATTCTTTAATTAGCTGCATTCAGCTGAACACCCTTGAGGTATAAATGAAAAGTTTTTCTTTTTACGGAGCGGTGCACAGGTTATTAATTCGGTGAGGCCTCGCCTGTCTGTTAGATGATTTGAGAGAGCCCCATCCCCCACTGCCCCGAAGGCCTCCAACAGTCAGCCTCATGCAAGTAAAAGGCATGACATAAAAGCGGTTACCGATACCTTCCCAGGGACCAGGACTGTTTATTTATTAAACATACATATTTTACAACAGGGTCTGGAAGTTTCCCAGAGCAGCATCAGGTAAAGTCCTCGAGTGATTAAAAACAAACAAAAGCAGGTCATAGGAAATTTGCAGGCAAAAATTTTAATGGTTTCTTTTGCATTTCGCGTGTTTTACAAAACCTGGTGGTGCGCAAATGCGCGCGCGCATACGGCTGAACATCTTCCGCTGTCTTATGTGTTGTTCGGGCGATCGGTCTCTGCCCTCCTGGTTCACTTCAAGGCCATCTAGAGCCTTGTAAAAACCTTTATTGCTTCCGCCTCTGTAGAACACACACTGTAATCGAACATAATTGATTCTGCGTCTGACTATCGCGTAACAAACAATCGTCTCCTCCGATTCTGTCCAACACACACTTCCACGGGGCTCTGCTCCTCACAGTTGGAAAGAGCCATTCCCTGTCATTAACCTGGGCATAACACATTCAGGAAATAACAGGAAGTGTCAAAGGACGGCTTTTCATACAATGAATCTGAATATTTTGCGTTCGCTGAACACAGATTATTACATACTCATCTGTTTTTGTACAGTAGTCAGCTACCTCTGAGTGAAGTGTAAAGCAACACTGAATTTCACGCGAGGGAAGGTAGGCATCGCAAGGTGCCGGGTTTGAAGACTGACCTTTACTTGCAGCTTAATTAGAAATGTGCGAGCCTGTCAGTTTTACTGAATGGGTCGAGAATACCACGTTGTCATCATAAGGATATTACATTCTCCAGGGCAGGTCAGTCTTCAGGTTGACTTTTTATTTATCCCAGTGTGCTTATCGCAAAGGGCAAAACTGACACCAGTTGTGTGCTACCCCAGGGCAAGAAGAAGTCAAGTAAGAAAAAGTAAAAGGTTGACCCATGTGACTACTGTGTTGTGTGCTCAGGAGTGGTCTACTGAGAAGACTTGACCACAATACTGATAATAAAGCCACTGCAGTCCTGAAATGAGCGGCTTCTAATTGGTTTACATCTTAACTGGATGGAGGGTGGGGAACAATTTCCCATTCAGTTCCCTGCGGTTTGATTTCATCTGCATGTAATGGATAGACGGATGTGCCGTCAAGCCAAACCACTCACATAATTCCTGTAGCGAGGGAAGAAACGGAAGTGGTTTGCCGTTGCTTTCTTTCATGCCTGTTTTCAGGGTGCGGACTCAGGGAGAATATTCAGACTCCACACCCTCCTATGCTGGATTCCAATCCAACTTCCATGAAGCGGCTCAGGAAATGTGAGGCACCGGCATTACCCGCTGCATCATCGTGTCTGTCTACATACGAAAGCCACCAGTTATCACAAATATTTCAGTATTTGGGATTGATGTGCATGTACTGCATATGACTATACAAAATTTACATTTGCATTTAAACGTATGCGTTGGGGTGATGCTTTCTCCAAAACAGATGTATAACTGAGAGTAAATAAAAGTGCTTCTCACAGCAGATAGAGGGTTTATATATGCACACAAGAACACTGAAGCACAGCTTGCTTGTCTGATGTTGCTATGTCAGTGCACATACACTGTATTCCACTGGGTACATATTGAAGTGAGACATGGACAGGAAAATATTTAGACAACAAGCAATGGGCAATAAAGGATTAATTTATGGAGGTTTTAGCAGCTTAGAAGGGAAGTGGATTGAAAAGATTTGAGTTTTGAAATCTTTCTTGAATGCCCTGGAAGGGATTCAGCAGCGCTGAGAGACAGAGAGAGTTCATTTCACTGCATGATAGATCCCCAGGATGGCACTGTTGTGAGGGGTCTGTTTTCAGCTCATGATATTTCAGGAAAGTATGTTCTCTATTCTGCTCTGTTGACCAGCAGATAACAATGGCACTAGTGTATAATACTCCACCCACTACCTAAGGCTAATGGTGCTCCATTCCCCTACAATACTAAATTTCTCTGATATCACAATGCTTCTCAGCAGTATGCCGGACATAATTTGTGCAGTTTGTTTGGCATGTCACCATGTCCTGGAAAAACTATCTGAGTATCAGCGTAATTTGGTCAGTTAATCATTTCCAAGTGTCTAAATTCGGTATGATGCATGTCCACTGTGAAGAAAGCATTACATTCCCTCAACAACTTAAATGTCCTCTCCTACTCTATCCCACAGGGAATATGTTGGAAAATTTTACAAAGTTGCATACACACACACACACACACACACACACTGAAACTGCTTGTCCGGGGGGAGGGGTCACGGAGTCGCAGCAAGTTGGAGCCTAACCCAGCAACACAGGGCGCAGGGATGGAGGGGGACGCACCCAGGATGGGACGCCAGTCCACCGCAAGGCACCCCAAGCAGGACTCAAACCCCAGATCCACGGGAGAGGAGGCAGAGGCCATGCCCGCTGTGCCACCACACCCCCCCCCCAATGAAGACATACTTCCGTAAATATAATAGTCTTCACCAACACAATTTCTGCTGACAAAGTGATGATGAAGTGAACAGCATTTCTGAATGTGAGTAATCATGTTATGTTATCTCGTGCTTTAGTTTTTTTCCGCTTGAAATCAGAATCTGCTGCACGAAAGGCAAAACCTATAATCCGCATATGACAAACAATTGCACATACTTATCGATTTCTAATGCTCTTTGTAAAGTACAGAATGCATACACCAGCCACATGCAGTTAAAACAATCATATTCTCCACAGTGTCCACCGTCATCCTGGACATTACAGGTAAATACAGAAAAAGTACTTTCTGGTGGGCATCACAGTAACGTACCTCCTGGGCAGCGGACTCTGCGGTGGGATACGTTTGATCTCGGCCACAGTTTCGGGAGTCCCAAAGCGGGGCTTTCTCACTTACGAGCAAGCCTAGCGCTCGGTGCATTCCAGCAATTGCTCACCCATGCGGAACGAGCTGTTGTTTTCACAGTGATGCCGCTGCCAGAGAGCAGAAGCAACGGGGAAGATGATTCCATGCTTGAGAGGAGCAGAGCAGGGGTCATGGGTTACCCACACTGCAGGGGAGACCAAAACACAGACATGTGTCAAGGCACATGCATAATCACGACTGGCACGCGCACTTGGGGGCTGTGGATCTGAGGCAGTAACTAGGCAATGTTTGAAATATTAATCTGTTAGAGGTGCCATTCATAACCTTTGCTCTTACTCTTCTCGCTGCCTCAAGTCTGCACTGAGCGTGTACAGCATGCCCCACACAGGCTGCGCGGCATGTCCGGTAACTCCTTCATCTGAAATCTGTGTGTGCGTGGGCGAGCGCGCGAGTGCTCGCACACGCTCATGTTCCTCTATGCGTGTCCCCAAGGATTTGCAGCTCTGAAGGTCTCTGCTTCCATTTGCAGAAGTAAGGTGTAGTAGCGGAAAACAGATCTGACAGCAACGTCTCAGTGTGTGAACTCATGATGGGTGTCCTCATTGCGCAGCCTTGTTCTATATAATGAGAAGACCCACAGCTCTCATATCCTTCTTTTTCTAGGCTGCAGTTTGATAATTAGATTCACGGCTGTGAAGGATTTATTTGCAGAAATGTCCTACTTATGGCTGAACTATTAAATATAAGAACGTATCTGTTTATGAAAAGGTACTATTGTCTGACCTCCTCCAGCATGAAACATATCTCATTTCTGAAAGTTTTAGAGGGCTTTAGTGGATTCTAGCATGAACAAGAGTACATTTACATTCATTCATTTAGCCGGAGCTTTTTGCACTGCTGCTTACAATGGCTTACCCTTACAGCATGGTAATTTTCACAGCATCAATTCAGGGTAGGCACCTTGCTGAAGAATGCTACAGCAACAGGTCAGATTGAGACCTGGGTCATTCGATTCCAAAAGCAGCGGCTCTAACCGTTGACCCAAAAAAAATTCATTGGCTATCATTATTATATTTCATTAAGATAATAATTCTTATCTTTATTTGACCAAGGCCCCTTAGCAGAAGTTTGTATGCTAGGCTACTTAAGATGACCGAGCAGGTATTTTGACAGAAGCAAGGTAAGTGCTTTATTCAAGATTACTACAGCAGGAGAGGGGATTCAAACTAACAAACATCAGATGACAAGAAAATAACCCTAAGCACCTAAACTTCCCTCTGTCTACTGCAAGACTAGAAATTGCTCTGGTCCAGCTCTCCAGCAGCTTCTCACAAGGCTGTCTTCAAGCATTCCAGTGTCTTTTTTTCCAATTTGATTTACAATAATTCAGCTTTATAAGGAGTTTCATTTAGTACTTCTACTTTGACTTGGGAGACATTTGTTCCCATTGACGAGGGCCTCATTTGATTATTTTCCATGCTCTCGACAGTTGAGCAGCGCAAGTTCAAGTCACCATGCGGTCTTCTTCACAGTTAGAGCTTGGCTAGTGCACTGTTAAGCTCTCAGCCCCCCTCAGCCCTTGTTTGTTGGTTTCACCTGTTATAATCTTGCAATCATAGCCGCGTTTGGTGAGTACGAGTTCATTTGCAATTGTTTCCATGTACCTTTTTGTCTTCACTGTTCTGTTCAGACATATGAGCTGAGGTGTACGACAAATATGTATGAGACTGAAAAACCCTAAACATCCTATGACTCCCAAGATGTGTGTAATAAAAGAATGAATGTGTGTAATTAATGAATAAAAGTTTTTTTTTTTTTTTTTCGCATTAAAGGTTGAATTAGAACATAAACACCGAGTATCATATATACATGTGCTTTGTTTGTGAGCATTAGTTAAGTGTTCGGTGTATAACAGACGAAAGCTGAATGATCACAGAAGAGCAGCTGTACAGCATTACAGAGTAATTAATGAAGGGAAAGTGCCGTGTTATGTTGTGTTCTCATAAATAACGTTAATTACTGAACTAACTGTGTCCATTTTAATGATATTTGCTGATATTTTAGTATAAATAGGTGTCAGCTTTGGGGCTTGGGAATGCATAAATATTTTTTTTTTCCATCAAATTAATGGTAATTGCCTCTTCAGGTTATGAAAATTCATTCTGGAAGAGGTTTTTCAGGGACGAATGTCTTTCATACGGTGAAGGAAGAATGTGTTTTTCCCACCCCGGACCCCTACCCTAAAGACTGCTTCACATGACTGCACCCCAGGTAATGGTTATAAGTACATTTCTGCAGCCCGGAGTGTTTTTATCAGCAGGGGTCACACATAGGTGGGCAGCCAGCTGCCTCTGCCTCGGGGGGGACCCAGGCATTCCCTCATCGTGTTTTGCCATCTTTCCACTGGGGGGGTTTGCCAGCAGCTCTCGTTAGTGCCGTTGCGCATCCACAACTCCTCGGGGGGCAGTGAGGAGGTGCCACTTTTGTTTTCCTCCCAGCATTGTGGTTTCTAGCAATTTCTGGCACCCATTACCTGTTACCTGTTCCCCCCTGTGACTGCTGAATAAAGTCCAAAAGGAATCATCCTGTGAAAGTTAATTTGCGCTAATCACAGGCTGCAGGGCACAGCGTCTCACCCGCGCTGTCAGTTACTGTAGCTCACCTACGGTTTCCAAAAGAAGAAGGAAGAATCTTGCTAAGTATTTGTAGAGTTGCTCCAATTAAATATGTTCATATATATAAAAATATATATCCTGTCCAAGGTGTACCCTGACTAGACCAGCGCCCTATACTTCAAAATTAGGTAGCATTTACAGTCTACATAAGTATTGCATTGCAACAGAAAAAACACCTTTTCAGCAGTGGAGCAGGTATGAAACACTGGATCATTAGTGATGTTTTCCAAGCCCCTAGTTACACCACCTTTTGCGTAACTGGTTATTGTGCGTATGTCTGAAACTCGGGGTCTCACGGTGAGCCACTGTGGCCCCGGGCAAGGAGACAGGGAGCCTGTGGCAGACAACCCAGCTTCCTCATACCTGTTCACCTGTTATCTGTTCTGCTCAAGGCCATTGCTGGGAGCGCTCCACAGGGCCAAGGCTCTGCCAAGTGCGTATCTGCCCGGGGGGACCCAGGTCAGCGATACTGCTGCAAATGAGTTTTGCCTCTGATAAACTTGGAGAGTAATCATTTCCCTGCATTTTCCTCTACCGGCCAATTTGTCAAGTTTAAAGCTTTCTGTTCAAGGCGCAGCACTCGGCAATTCTAAGAAATTTTCAAAACTGGGAACCTGACCAGTCATTGTGTTCGGAATGATTCGCTCTTTCTCCGTTTCCCTTTATCTGCCAGAGGTATGCGCTGAAAATAAAACACCATGAAATGCTGCAGCAGCATCTATGAGATACCATCGGAGCTCTGCGGGCCGAGGGAGAGGAGAAGGAGCGAGAGACAATGTGGATCGCAATACAGGGATATGGAGAACGCTTTGTGTTCACACAATGACAGGTCAACAAACAGGAAGGAGGATGATCCTGATGGGGAAGGTGGGGAGCGTGGGGATGGTAGGGACGGTGTTGATGGCAGCTGCGCCAGTGTTTGGACATAGAGGAGATCGGTCATGCTAACCTTTCGGTACTTCTGTTGTTTTGATACATAGAGCATAATGACCAGTAACTTGTAAATTAACTTTCAATTTTGACCAAAAAAACATATTATGCAAGCAAGTGTATTTTATTGGGGGCACGGTGGCGCAGCAGGTTTGACCAGGTCCCAGTCGCTGGCGGGTCTGGGGTTCCGGTCCTGCTTGGGGTGCCTTGTGATGGACTGGCGTCCCGTCCTGGGTTTGTCCCCTCCCCCTCCAGCCTTGTGCCCTGTGCTGCCAGGTTAGGGTCTGGCTCATCACGACTCCCCCCCCAGGACAAGCAGCTTCAGCCAGTGAGTGTGTGTCTTTACACTGCATGGTCTGACTCACACATCCCCCTCTTCACTGTTGTTTTTCTAACAGCGCATCTTTCTTCCGAGAGCCCTCCTCCCCAGAGCACATAAATGCGGTTCATTATATTTGCCATTACCGATCTCCGCAAACACTTCCGGAGATTTAAGGTCTTTGCCCTTTGAAATCACTCAGGAGGAATCCGTTTCTGACATGGTATGTACTGCCTCTGGAAATCGGGTTGCTTTGCTTTTCCTGGAAACAGTCGTGTGTATCCTGTTGGACTGCACTTTCTCATTGCGTGTGTATTTCTTGAGGAGGTTGCTTTGTTCTGGTCTCTCACACCACTGTGACGTCCCATCGTGTGTCCCTGTCAGCTACAGACCCCTTCGGCAGGCATCTTGCCACTTTGCTCTCATCACATTACTGCCTGTATCCTGTGGTCATCTTACTTCCATTGGTATCAGCTGGTCAACCTGGCTATACTTTGGGCCCGGGAAGTTGTTACTGTTCTACTGTACTTCTTTTGGTCAGTTGGGCTTTCAGTTGGGCAGCCAAAGCCAGATCAAATACATATTATTATAACTTTTGGTCACAATTAACTTCATGAGAAGGGGACCAATTATTTGCCAACCATGTTCTATAGTGTATGTTCTGCATCATATGATCGGAAAGGTAGAAGAAATTGTTACAAATTATTTCACAGAAGTTTTTTTTGTAATTATTATTTTGCAACTATTGTGCTTATTTATCGTGTGTAATGTGTTGCCTCTATACTTTTCTAGTAAAATTACTGTATTGTTATTTCCCAGCTGAACATCAGAGGAAGGTTATCTGTATGTATGTATTTAAAGAGTTCTAGCTGGAATTTGAGCCTCTTTCAGAGAAGAAATCACTGCTCACAAACTTATTCGCTCACTTTTGCTAACAGCTTGTCCTGGTCTGGTTTGTAGTGGTCCAGAGCTCTTCTGGAATCACTGGATGGGACACCGGTCCATCGCAAGGTGGCCACACTTACACACTCACTGACCCATTGACACACACACATTTTCTGAACCGCTTGTCCCATTCAGGGTCGGGGGGAGCCGGAGCCTAACCCAGCAACTCAGGGCATAAGGCTGGAGGGGGAGGGGACACACCCAGGATGGGATGCCAGTCTGTCGCAAGGGACCCCAAGTGGGACTCAAACCCCAGACCCACTGGAGAGCCAGACCAGGTCCAACCCACTGCGCCACCGCACCCCCCCACCCATGGACACACAAAGGGCGATTTAGTGTCACCAATCCACCTAAACTGCATGTCTTTGGACTGCGAGAGGAAACCCTCAATGGCACAAGGAGAACATGCAAGAACAAGCAAACTCCACGCAGACTGAGCAGGATTTGAACCTACACCCAAACAGCCCAAGCGTTGTGAGGCAGCAGCACTAAAACATGACTGCTCCGTGGTTTAGATGTCATGTTAACACAACAAAAAAAAAAAAACATTTTTAAATAGCACCATGAGCTTTAAAATAGATGGAAAATTGCGGCAGCAAGCTTGGATGACTTCAGTTTTGACAAGGTTTAAGAACCCACGCAGCACCCTAATTAGCTTAATTACATCTGTGATTAATTACTTCATCTCAGATTAACGCCTGTCTTTTTGTCATGTTGCTCTCCTCAAGGCACTTATTGTCACAGAAATGTTAAGTATTATCTGTTTGCATTTTGCTGTGGCTTGGCTGACAGCATCTGACATCCCGATGCAAAATTATAACACCTTTGTTCATTATCAACGATTGACTTATATTAGAGCAGCAGGTGGCACAGTGGTCACAGGAGCTAGCCTTGGCTGGAGATTCCGGTTCCAGAAAAAATGTCATGTGTCATGTCATGTCATGTGCCATCAACTCGGGTTTGAGTCTTGGTGACTTGACAGATCAATAAATTAAAAAGGGCTCGGTTTTCTGCTAGTCTGATGAGATCCTCAAGCGTCCGCCCTGTCATCATTGTAATCGCATCGATCCATCTCATTGCTGGTCTTCCTCTGCGCCTTGTACTCTCGATCTTTCCAGTCATGACATCCTTCTCCAGTGATCTTTCCCTTCGAACCGTATGACCGAAATATGACTAACACATCTTCATCAATTGCGCTTCAAGTGGCATTTCCGATTTGATTTCCTCCATGACTGACTTGTTGGTTCGTCTCGCTGTCCATGGCACGCGTAAAATTCTCCTCCAACACCACATTTCAAATGAATCAATTTTTCTTCGGTCATGTTTACAGACAGTCCAACTTTCACAACCATACTTGACAACTGAGAATACAAGAGTCTGAGCTAGCCTTATCTTTGTCTTCAGTCTGATGTCCTTGCTTTTGAAAATTCTGTCTAGCGACTTCATGGTCGACTTGCCCAATGCCAAACGGCGTAATATTTCCCGAGTGCTGGTCGAATCAGTGTTCACAAGTGCTCCCAAAAGATTCATACTAGAAACGATCTCAATTTCTTCTCTGTCAAGCTCAAATTTATCAATGTTATCAGTTGACATGATCTTGGTTTTCTTCATGTTCAGTTCTAATCCCATCCTTCGACTTTCTTCCCTGAGTTTCTTCAACAAACGCTCCATGTCTTCCTTTGATTCAGTCAGCAATGTTGTGTCATCGGCATACCTCAGACTGTTTATCAGTCTTCCACCTATACGTATTCCAGTGCTATCTTCTTCTAAGGTAGCCTTTCGAAATATGGTTTCAGCATACAGATTGAATAAATATGGTGATAAACTACAGAAAAAATACAGAACCTAAATTCTCCTAAATATAAAGACTCATAACCCTTGTAAATACATACCCTGTGACTTGAAAGTACTTGAGATTATAGGAAGAGAAAAATAATTTCATATCTCTCAGAAACATGACTGTCTCCACAGAGGAGGGGTTAAAACTGCCAGGTTTTGTTGTCACTTGTGTAGTTTGCAGTCTTTCTGTAGAATGACTGTGTTCCTAAAATGTTGAAAAATTGTGCACCAGTGAACCGGTTTCCTATGACGTGCTCTGCAGTGCTCTTTCTTGACGAATATAAAGCATGGGGACATGTCATTTCTTTTTTTATAAAATTATTTTTTTCAGTAATGTACTTCTTGAACAGTCATACACTGTTTACACTGTTAGACAGGTTTACAAATATACCTTCATATACTGTTTTGCTGTGCCTCTATTTATCTACAGCTCTGATTGCTGCAGTATAGAAATTCAAAACTACAAAAATCGGAAGAGTTTTATTTGGCATACTTTTTCGTAATTTTGAAAGTGTAGGTATTTATTCCAGATAATTTAATAATCTTTAGGTCTATAATCTTGGAATTTGAACCACGCTCAGAATGAGCCGTGCTCAAAGGTGTCCCGGGTGCTCATGTCCTCCTGCTTGTCATAGGTTAATGATATTTAACAGCTCACTACAGTCAGGCACAGTAATTGATTATGCACTAAGTGACGGAGTCCATTCATTTTTTTTTGCCTGCGTCAGTCAAATGCAAAACTTCCAGAGTGGCTTGTCTGCCTTAGTGTACATTTGCTTGAGAAATACACACACACAGTTTCAGAACCGCTTGTCCCATACGGGGTCACGGGGAACCGGAGCCTACCCGGCAACACAGGGCGTAAGGCCGGAGGGGGAAGGGGACACACCCAGGACGGGATGCCAGTCTGTCGCAAGGCACCCCAAGCGGGACTCGAACCCCAGACCCACCGGAAAGCAGGACTGTGGTCCAACCCACTGCGCCGCTTAAGAAATAAAGACAAGTGGAAAAAATACCATTATTATTTTCATCTAAAACCTGGAAACGGCACTTATGCTGACACAGGGCATCAGTACATCCAAGCGGGGGCTGGAGAATCACATTTATCCAGGCATATGCAATGAATACCAGAACAAATAACACATTTATATTGTCACTTTGCTTGACTTTTAAATTTGTCATGGCTAGAACTGCTGATTTTGGATGGGGCTGAAATTGTATCTTTCTGAATTAATTACAGTCTCTCCGAGTGGCAGTAATGAAGTTTCTATGCTGCTGACTGCCTGAATCTACTTTTATAAGATATTTTTTAAAGGGTGTGTCAGGTATATTTCTTGTGTTGCTTAAATTCATTGTCGTTTTATGAAACCGCCTTTCAGATTCACGATTACAAAGTATTTTTTTCTCTAATTACCTTATGACGAGTTCTTGAACACGATTCTGTCTCTGTACACTGTTACACAGATCTTCTTCATCACATGCTGACCAGACAATTAGAACTACCATGTTCACAGTTTGAACTTCAAATTATGCAGTACTTTCTGTAGCTTTGATATTTAACTCTCCTTGGTAGACAAATCAGTGTTTTGTCTGATCCATGCGAAAAATTTGGATGGAAGGAAGTTGGGTAACATTACAAAATATGATCCAACAGTGCTAGATGGGTTCAGGCGAAGACTAAGATGATAATGAAATGAGACTGTAATTTTTCCAAGAATCAGAGCTAGCTGGAGTCCCGGGGGAATGCATGTGACAGGAGTTCCTCATACTGCGAACCACAGTTACCATAGAGTCATAGTGGAAAAGTGAATGGATATGATTGTCAGCTAATTGTAATAAACACCAGGAAAGGGAGGAGACCAAAATCCTCACACTGCTTCTCAGGGGGTCAAATGTATGCTGCAAGAGGGCACTGGTAAGGCATATGGCACATGTCTTTGTATCAAAACATGAAATCAAGCATTAATAACAGAGCTGAGCAACACATTAGTGCATTACGTTATACATGATTTAAGAGGTAATAAAGCAGGAGGCAAAACACTAGATGAGGAATTCCAGTTGTGCATAATAATAAAATAAACCACACTGGAAAGGTGATTTTTTATTAGATAAATAAATGTGATAAAAATGCTAGGGAATTAATCACATGTACCTAGAAAATGACTTATTTGTCATCTGTCATTTCTGGCTCCAAATCCAGCTCAAGATCTTTCGACCAAAAAAATGTAGCTGATTAAATTATCCACTTCTCCGTGGGACTGCCTTTTTTGAAGCAAATGTTGTTAAATAACATATTAACTACAGTAGCTCTGAAAAAAAATTAATGTTTCTGGTTTTTGCAGCCAATAATTCTGGATGGGTGCTGCAGATCTGTACCACAGAGAGCACAAAGTAGATGCTGGGAGGTTCTTGCTGCTGCAGCAATAACTGGATTAGTTCCCTGTAAATACAAAAAGGTGATGGCGAGGGACCTGATGGTCCAGTGTGCAAGAAGGACACAGATGGAGAAAAGAGCACCTCTACTCTGTTACCACTACACTTGTACATTGTCTTTCAAAGGCACATCTCTCCTGTGGGGTATATCTTTACATTTTTTACATTTTTTAATTTAACTGACACTTTTCCCCAAAGTGACAACTTAGTAATTTATTAATTTATTCAAATGCATCAATTTTTCTGTATCAATTCAGGGTAAGTGTCTTGTTCAAGTGCACTACATTCAAGGATTTAAGGATATGGGTGGCACAGTGGCCCAGTGGGCCAGAGAGTAGCGTTGCTGTCTCACAGCACCTCGGTGGTGCGAGAGGGTATAGGTTCGCTCCCTGCTCAGTCTGTGTGGAGTTTGCATGTTCTCTGGGTGCTCTGGTTTCCTCCCATAGTCTAAAGACATGCTGTTCAGGTTCCCCACAGTGTGTGAGTGACACAGAGAGTGTTCCACTGATGTATGAATGAGTCACCCAGTGTAAGTCACCTTGGTGAGTAAGGTGTGTGGGCTGATCACACTACAGAGAGTTCATTGGGAGTCGCTTTGGAGAAAAGTGACTGCTAAATAAGTAAATGTACTACACCAAGAGCTGGGATTAAAAACCTAGCTCCTCCAAAGTGGTGGCTCTAAACACTACGCCACCTGCTGCTCCCAACCTTTTTCCTGCCTACAGAATCAAAAGTTTGGATTTCTTTTTTAACACATCTCTTTCAGGCAACACATGGTCTACATGAATCACTCACAGGAGAGCACTGCAAGCTGTTAGAGGCTCTCACTACTCAAAAGAAATTGGCACCTGTTTTCGGCCCCCTCTGTTCAGGAGTGTGGCGATCCATGAGAAACATGCTGACATGAAGAAGTGCCCTGGCCCTCCAAACGTGCTCAGAAAGCGCAGGGCTTCACAGGTAACCTACTTGCAGCCGCCACCTCTTGCCTGCTCGTAGGACAGCGCTTAAATGAACACCATTAATCACAGTGACATTCAGAAAGTTGCTGGAAGAAGACTTTTTTCATTATTTACCCATCCAGCTCTGCACCAAAGCCCACAGGGCAAATAG
Organism: Scleropages formosus; assembly: GCF_900964775.1. Lineage (NCBI taxonomy): Eukaryota > Metazoa > Chordata > Actinopteri > Osteoglossiformes > Osteoglossidae > Scleropages > Scleropages formosus. The sequence continues at coordinate 19,057,695 of NC_041808.1, read as the reverse complement.
TACATCTCCTTGCTGCCTTAAACCTGGCATCTCATCAGAGAAGTGGATTATGAACTTAATCCTGGACCTCTGCTGCTGAAAGACCAAAGGCAGGACACAGCAGAGTGTCACGCCGATGAGTGGAAGAGCCGCAAACTGGGACCACGCGCACCTATTGCTGTGCGCTCAGGCCGTGTGCCTGGAGGTGTCGCACGGATAACTGCACCTCCTGCTTCGTGTGATGAGTCTATATAATATTCATCCTTTTTCTGGGAGGCAGTTCCGGTAGTGCAGACGTCCTCCCCCGCCACTCGAAAGACGACGTCCTCCATCATTCATGAGCAGCAGCACGGCTCCCTGGGGATCCTCGGAGCCCGGCAAAGGAAACAGAGCCATCCCGCTGCACTCCGACGCACTCATTTCCAATTCTCACTGTTCACTCGGCTGATGCTCTCTGACTTCACCTGGCAAGCCTGCTGTGGCGTGAGCAAACAAACTGCATGAAGAAATATATTTTTGCACATTTATTTGCAGTTCCTATCAATGTTGTATTCAAGATGTTTTTTTTTCTTTGTTTACTTTTTTAGTTTACTGTGTTTTTCCCATGGAAATATTATCAGCAGTTTTCTGGCAAAAAAGAAAAATAGTAATGTTGTGTTTTAATTATATAGAATCTACTATACCTTCTGCATTGTCACGTTGTTGAATAGATACGTAAAAGAAAACACACACACACACACACACACACACACACACACACACACACACACACATTTCCTGAACCGCTTGTCCCATACGGGGTCGCGGGGAACCGGAGCCTACCCGGCAACACAGGGCGTAAGGCCGGAGGGGGAGGGGACACACCCAGGACGGGACGCCAGTCCATCGCAAGGCACCCCAAGCAGGACTCGAACCCCAGACCCACCCAAGAGCAGGACCGTGGTTCAACCCACTGCGCCACCGCACCCCTCTAAAAGAAAACATCTCTTTGGAAATCAAACTGTTGCTTTTGGGAATTCAGGGAAGTTCAGAGAATTCAAAGCAAACTGTTAGTTGAGCTAAGAGCACATTTGGACATCTGTTTGCATGTGCACAATGCAAAATTAATCCTCACAAAGCTTTTGCCTCGTCTCCTCACCTAGCCTGGCACAAAACACTGCCGTGTGTTTTTGGGCGGAAAGCAATGTGTCTGACAAAGCAAGGGAGGGGAGGCTGATTTTAATGAGCCCGTGTGAAGAAATAAACATTTACTTGGCCATTGTAGTAAAAAAAAAAGTACTTTGCTTCCAGGAAAAAAAAAGAAAAAACTCTGGCTGGGTTGGGAAGTGGAGCTGGAAAGGAAGTTTGAGCAACTGGTACTGTTCAGTGATGCTGGAGTTCATATAAATGCATTCAGGTAATGAACCCTGCAGAACCCCACAGCTTTCTGGACAGTCACTGGTAATAATGAAAGTTAGTGTTCAAAGTTTCATCAGCTGTGCAAGGACTTCGACGGCTCCTGGGAAGAGAGGATGAAGACGGAAGCCAGGGCCACAGCCAACACGCTGAGGTAGCATCCAGGGATTTCATCTGACAGATAACACCTCAGACCATTTGAGCTCTCGGAGAGTAAAAAAAGTGTCACAGGTGCGGCCAGAAAGCATCGCCTTTATGGCGATCAAACTGTTGCCAGGGAAGATCTGCTTCATCTTCTCTTGCTCTGGGGCATCAAGCCTGGAAATGCACTGTGCAGTACTGCCTGTTCATAAAAGGTACATTCTGTGAACTCACATTTTATGAAAGTTGTCATTTAGATCTCTTCCGGAATAGTTTCCCATGAAACTCAGTGTTTTCATTGGCTCAGTGCCATTGGGCTGCTGTTGTCATCTTGGGAACAAGGGTAATGTTGTTTGTATCGAGGATCATGGTGACGTGTCATCGAGCAAGAAACCGAGGAGAGTTTGCAACTCTGTCCCCTGTCGAATGAGCCCTGGGACACAACTGCCAAATTACTGGAGACTGTTATTTATTTTAGCAGAATGAATGAAGTGCTCATCATACAAGACTAACCATCTGTGACAAGGAGGCCCAGGAAAACCATCTGGCCTGTGTTCTCTTGGTGGAGGTTTCCTGCTGCTCTTTGCCGATACATCAGCTAAGTGCCTTCAACGCTATAGGTGGAATCAGACAAACAGCACTATTCATCTTGTAATATTAGGACAGCTACACCTATTTACCTGGCTGGCTAATTTTGCTGGAGCAGTTTAGGGTAAGTACCTTGCTGAAGGTCACTGCAGCAGAAGGGGGATTCAGAATCATCGTACGTGTCAAATAAGGTGGTCTAGACCCATTGGAGATGGTCCTCTTTGCCGTACCCTGTAGAGACGCCCCTGAATGCTGTCAAACAATAGTCATTCAGTTCCAGCATCATCTCCCATCAGCAAAGATTTTTCTTGGTGTAGCCTAGGTGGTGGAGAAAGAGAAGGTTCCTTCAAACAGCATAACGTCACTCCCTGTTTCAGTTCAGGGGTGTGATGGTGCAATGGGTTGGCCTGGGTCCTGCTCTCTGGTGGACCTGGGGTTCGAGTCCCACTGGGGGTGCCTTGTGACAGACTGGCATCCTGTCCTGGCTGTGTCCCCTCCCCCTCCAGCCTTACACCCTATGTTGCTGGGTTAGGCTCTGGCTCCCTGCAACCCTGGATGGGGCAAGCAGTTTCAGAGAGAGAGTGTGTGTGTTTTTCAGTTTACTTTATGTTCAGGTACACACTGTGGACGCATCATTAGAGTTCTAAATTTATAATGGCACCCCTCAGGTAATAAAAGCTTTCATTTTGTCGGAATTCTACTTCTGTCATTTGCTTGGTTTTACCGTATTTTTAATATAGAAAACGAAAGCTTGCGTAAGTAATGTAACAAAACATCGGACTAACTGTTGAATGTGCTCACTGTGCTATTTTATTGCTCTCGTTCTGGAAGCTATGATGCATATCAGCCGCCACAGGGAAATGCTGAGGGGAAGAACAAACGCGAGGAAATCTCGATGCCGATGCAGCGTTGACAGGACGCTAACGCGCACCTTCTGTTTGCAGCAGCACCCGTGGACACATGCCAACAGCCTATTTCTTTACAAAAAAAGAGGGAGAGGAGTCAGTAAGGTTCCCTGGGGAGGAGCGGAAAATGCCAATCCAATAACATAGGAATGTGCGTGGGTCGAGGCCACCGTGTTTCTGCTGGAAATTGCTCCCACATGGAGCAGTCTGTTTAAGGTAGGTGTCAGTAGGGTAACGGTGGGACATTTAAAAATAGCCCCGTTATCCGCACTTACATGAAGACAGCCCTGGTGAAAGGGAACAGGAGGATGAGAAGGTAGTGCACCTTCTAATGAAGTATGTGTTTTAACTCCTCCCTCCAGAAGTGTCTTTAATGCTCTTACTGTCACACTTTAATTCCTTCCTCCTGTCTCACTGTACATAGAATGTCCCCAAGGCCTTGAAAATAGTACAGTTTATCCAGACATGAATGGACCTCAGCTGATGAGAAACTGGAATAAGGAGACAGTCCAATGCATGACAATATTATTGCTTGTAATGTATTTTCCAGACATTTAAAAAATAAAGTGGGAAAAATAATTTCATAATTGGTAAAATGAAACCCAAAATGTTAAAAAGAACCTAATTTAATATCTAAAGTGATTTTCAGGTATACAACCCTGTATAGATGACATTAAAATAATTTTGGGAAATGGAGAACAGAGCAGATCATCAGATAATTACATTCTATGCACCAGAACCCACACCAACCCTTTAAATGTGTAAGAAATTTGTAAAAAGAAAAAAAAAAATGTAAACAAGATTTTTTACATAAAACAAGATTGATCTCTCACTTACATTAACCGCTTTACCTGTTCAGGGTAGGGAGAGCTGTCAGTCCATTGTAAGGTACTGTAATGATGACATATCATGGTGGAGACTAAGGGGTTGCTCCGCCCCCTCGATGCTGGCTCCCGGGCGCGCAGGCTGATATACGTGGCCGTGTACACCTTTTGTGCCTCGCACGTTTTGGAGATTGCTTTAATGTTGGTTATTTTATTGTAAGGACAGCTGTGTGAAATATGTTATCCATAGTTTCCCACACACACACACACACACACTTTCAGAACCGCTTGTCCCTTACAGGGTCACGGGGAACCGGAGCCTACCCGGCAACACAGGGCGTAAGGCCAGAGGGGGAAGGGGACACACCCAGGACGGGACGCCAGTCCGTCGCAAGGCACCCCAAGCGGGACTCGAACCCCAGACCCACCGGAGAGTAGGACTGCGGTCCAACCCACTGCGCCACCGCACCCCCCCATAGTTTCCCACAAGATATTAAAAAGAAGAGCGTCCTTTTGTCCGTGTCCATCTGGATTTATATAATTTTACGCCTTTCTGGAATCCACGTGAGGATCTGGGCTAACTCATTAGCTTAGCCGGATCGTTACAGTACGTAGCCACACACACACATTTACAGACAGTGGACAAAATACAGTTTTTGGGCCACCTGAACTACGTGTCTTTGGACTGTGGGAGGAAAACCATGCAGGTACACTGAGGACATGCAAACTTCACACAGACTGAGCTGCATTCAAACCTTCACCCAAACAGCCCAGGTACTCTGAGGCAGCAGGGCAACCTGCTTTGCCACCATTCCAAGAACCCAAGAACATTCCTTTTTATGTCAAAAGAGTCAAAAAATCACATATATGATATTGTACAGTGGAATGAGTGGTCTGCTGCATGACCCCCAGCTGTCCACCTATTACTCCGGTTGTGGGAGAATGAACTGTAGCTCTGCTGCTCCCTGTCTGAGATGAGCATCTCTGATACATGAAGATACCTTCCACTAATATTAATAATGACTTTCTTGTGTTTCTTTCAGGGGGCACGGTGGTGCAGCAGGCTTGGTCGGGTCCCGCTCTCTGGTGGGTCTAGAGTTTGAGTCCTGCTTGGAGGGCCTTGTGATGGACTGGCGTCCCGTCCAGGGTGTTTCCCCTCCCCCTCCAGCCTTGCGCCCTGTGTTGCCACTGTGTGGGGGTTTGTTTCTTTTTCTTAGGCAGCAAAAGGAGGGAAGAACTTTGCGAGAACACTTGCACCTTGACTGTTTCAGCAGAAACAAGCCTTTGAGAGCCAAAGCCCCTGGAAGCAACAGGACGCCTCCAGCGCCTTTCCTTAGGACTGTGTTTGCATGTTTGTGTATTGAAAGCATGAACGCTGGCTTTGTGCTGGATCCCCTGTGGCAGGCCTGCCAGACGGAGGATCAGTCATCTGACTGCACTCCTCTTCCTCACCCCCTCAGCCGAGGATCAGGAACGCTGCCCCCACTCCCCCCACCCACCTCTGACAGCCACTCCGCATTTGCATATCAAGTGAGGCAGGTATAAATAAGCAACCATATTAGTATGGAAGTCAAGTGCATAAAAAATGATGATGTATTTAAGCACCATTAAGCACTACCCTATCTGCTTGGCACATTTTTCGCTGCTGTTTTTAAGCGGTGGATAAAGAGAGGCAGAGGGCTGCAAACATTTGCTCTGCGGTCCTTTTGTCATTCTTGACCAGCATTGATCATCTAATTTGAAAACTGCTTCTGCTTACAGACTCATTTATATGATTTTTCTTACCCTACAAGCCCATTGCACAAGATGTTAGTTAGAACTGTGAATCTGGTGGCAAAGAAAAGGGGTGGTCTGTAGGTTTCTGGTATGTGTATACAATAGTTCTTGTTAGTGATACAGATTTTCTAAGATGCAGGCATTTTTTCAGTGTATTAATTTTTAACTAAATTACCTTGAGGGGTGCAGAGGAGCAGTGGGTTTGACTGGGTCCTGCTCTCTGGTGGGTCTGGGGTTCGAGCCCTGCTGGGGGTGCCTTGTGATGGACTGGTGTCTTGTCTTGGGTGTGTCCCCTCCCCCTCCAGCATGATGCCCCGTGTTGCTGGGTTAGGCTCCGGTTCGCTACGACCCCACCTGGGACAAGAGGCTTCGGCCAAGATGTGTGTGTGTGAATTACCTCCACTAATTGCTTACCTACCTTAACCACTTTTTCAAGTTAGGGTTGCAGCACTCCAGGACACAACCTCACTTACAGTCCCCTCTGGATGGAATACCTGTCCCTTGCAGTGTAACCCCACAGATACTGACACACAAAGAGCAATTCAGAGGCACTATTTCACTTGAAACGCCTTTTTGGACTGTGGGAGGAAACCCACACGAACATGGGGAGTACACACAAACTCCACACAGACCAAGCTGGGTGGGAATTTACACCCAAACAGGCCAGGCACTCTGACGCACCAGCGCTACCCACAGCACCACCGTGCAACCGCTCCTTCTCTCATCTGTTTTCAAAAACATTTGTCTCAGCCTAATGCAGCCATTAGTCAGCAGTTAAAAGTACCGAAAAACATTTATCTGACACTTTTCTCCAAAGCAACTTATAAGGTTAAGGTCACAATTTTTACATGCTTACAATTATTCACCCATTTATACAGCTGGGTAATTTCTTTTTTTTTTTTACTGGAGCAATTTTAGGGTAAGCACCTTACTCATGGGTACTACAGCCAGAGGTGGGGATCAAACCTGCAACCTTTGCATCCAAAGACAGTAGCTCTAACAAGAGTGCAGGGCAAGATTAATTCAACTCTGCTCCATAGCATCTACAGCTCGTGTCCAGTGTTCCTGCACATTGGTGATAAAAAATAAGATAACAAATGGTGAACATGTTTATGGAATACACCCGTCAGTCTGTACTGGCATTAAAAATGAGCCAGTAAAGCCTGAAAGTGGTTAGATGCTGATGAATATTGCATGTTTTTGCCATACATCTGTCTGCATATAAGAGACTAGGAGGTTGTGGAGATTACGTATTGTTTTATTTTCAATAATTTTAAGGTAGATTTGATTTTCATTTCCTTTGACGTTTTTTTAATTTTCTTTGAATTTTTTTAAAAATGGTACAGTACATGGATAAATAAATAAATAAGCTGTCCAGAGTGCACCCCACCTTAAGTGTTGTCTTTCCAAAATCCAGTTAATAATGGATTTTTCCCTAGGTTTTTTTTACATAACTTAATTTGTTAATAGATTGGTGGATGTCTGTACTGAGATTTTATTGATTGCAATACGGGTTGGATTTGCAAACAAACTGAGTTATGAACAGGCTTCTCATCCCAGTTATGTGTGTATGTTTAGGTGCCAGCAAACAATGCAATGGAAGCAGTGGAGCTTTGCAAATTCTTTTTTTATTATAACCTCAGGTATTTTGGAAAGCGCTGGAATGCTTTGACAATCATTAGTGGCAAATAAGCTGTGACTGCTTCACCCTGACAACAGCACTTTCAACGGGAAAATTAAAAGGCTCATGGTGTGTGATCAAAACAGGAAATGGTCCTTCTTTCTACAAACTTGCGGAGATGAGGGGAGGACTGCACTTCTACACACATTTTCCTCTGCCTGTCTAAAAAAGAGGACTGCTGGTGTTAACATGCGTTAAGACCACTCATTCCTCATCCATCATTCTCACAGAGCTGAGCGGATGCTCTATTCAGAAGAAGAAGGCCGGTGAGATACTCCTGTCAGTTTTACACCCACACCATCACTAAGAAGCTGTTCCACCTCACATCAAATGTTGATGTCTGAACATGACACGGTCTCTCTGACTGACCATACTAATTGCGCTGAGCTGGTCTGACATGCTGATTTGTCCTCGCCATAATCATAATGATCAGATGTGTCACCCAGATAAGATCTGCCATGCTCAGATCCATTGTCATGCTGGCCACACTAATCTTAAGTGTCAATTATATTGTGCTGCTCGGTCTCGTCACAGAATTCAAACAGAACGGTTTTGAATAATTCATATGCTTTGTCATGCTGACCGCACTGATTTGAAGCTGTCGGCGATCAGAGTTTATTTTCCTGATCAGGCCTGTCGCATGAATTGCATTGCCCGGCCACGTCTTTTGTTGTGATCTCCTTCAAGCCAAGCAGTTGCATCGTTCTGATGGTGTTTCAGTGACCCCCAGCAATCAGTATGGCTACAACAATCCAACCATTCAATCTGTTTCAAGTAGGATTTCAGGTCCTGGAAAAGGATATTCCATAGCTTATTCTTGGCTTGAATTCTACAGTACCAGTCGTATTTAGGCAGAACCAGGGAGCTGGAAACATAGTGTTTAGACTGGCATCAGCTGCTGCCTTTGGACCCAAAGGTCAAAGGTTTGAATCCCAGCTGTAGTATTCTTGAACAAGGTACTTACCCTAAATTGGTCTAGTAAAATTGTCCAGGGTATAAATGGGTAAATAATCATAAGCACTTTAGCATAGTAAGTTGTTTTGGAGAAATGCTTCAGTTAAATGAATAAATAGTGCAGAATAAATAAATAAATAAAGAATAAATCACTGTCCTCAACTGGGCTATACTTGTATGGTGCATAAACTACACAGAAGACTGAAAGATGCTCCATCCCTGGGAACTGCTACTGAAGAACTGCTCAGACATGTATATAAAATGCCCTGAGGAAAAACTAGTTTCCAGTAAGTGTACCCAAACTTTGAACTGGTATTTTATAGAATGTAATATGGAATCACATTACTGCTGAATTATTATGATAATCCCTATCACCTTAAGAAATATTGGTCACCTTGTCTGATTGTCAACCCAAAGGGACAAGACAATAAAAAAAGTCCCACCCCTTGGCCCAGAGTTAATAACTGTCCCCAGTGTCCTGAGTGCCTGTTTCCTGGAAGGAGCCCAAACACTAAGGAAGCACTGTTCTTCACCTTGGCTCAGCATTGCTCTAATCACCAGCTCCCTGCAGTGAACTCACTCTCTGTCCTGGTTATTAAACCACCCTGTACCCTCCCCCACACGACAGCCTAGTCCCAGATCTTAACCGCACTGCCGGATTTGGCCTCAAGACTGCACCAAGAAACTTGAGTGAGCAGCAAATTATTCTAAAAACCTAATTATACTCTGACTGATGATTGATTCAAACTCATGCTCAGATTCTGCGCAGTTTCTAATCAGCTTAATGGTAGCAGATCACTCATGACTGTGATTTTAATGTTTTACAGAACAGGTAGTAAAGGGGAAAAGCTTCTGCAGCACTTAGGTACAAACTGCGGGAAACTGCCAAAATTGGGAGACACAAATCTTATAGACAGACCTTTGCTCAGCCTTTACCCACAGGATCGTGTTTCTCAACGGTAAAAACCTTGGGGGGTGTTAGCAAGTTTTGAAAGTCACAAATTCGTGGAAAAACTTGCAACATCTCCTTTCATTCCGTAACTTTTCCTTTTATCCCACATTTGCTAACTACTAAGAAGTGGTTAGTAGTTAAACATTTCACTTTGTTAGGTTTCGTAACAGCACGAACAGGCTGTTTAAAAAGGGGGAAAATGTTATAAACTGTTTTTCATTCAAGAAGGGAATAGTTTCTTTGTTTATAGCAAAAATTAAAAAGAAAAAAGAAAGCAGTGTTTTACAGTGTCAGAGAGCCGCAGTGTATTGCATGGAGATGACAGATATTCGTATAATCGAGTGTCTTATAACCGGTGTCACACTTAGCTTAAAGTCTTTGTCTTTGTTATTCATTAACATGAGGAATTTTAAGTGTGGCTGCCCTGAGAATCTAGATTTACCACATAATCTCATCTGAAACTTTTCAACATCCTGGAACAATTTCATATCAATGGTCCTTATTAGTGGAGCGGGGAATCGCCCAGGAATTCTGACGGATCTCATGAATCGCTGGCCGGTGCGATAAACAAGTGCCCATCAGATAAAGTTATTGTCCAGTGTGCTGCCATCATTGATATCGTGTGCTGAGACTGCATGGCCAGGGGTGTCTGATATTACAGACACCACAGTCAAGCGCTTTATCTTGGACCCGTAGAGCCTTTCCTTCTAAAACTGATGCAGAAAATCCCACTCATCATTTTCCCAATAAAGGGCTAGAGTTCTGTTAAAAAGCCTCCCTGACACTGTGAAAGACCAGAAAGTTTCAGCTGAATAGGGGCTGCAGGAGCTACTGGGATGAGATGTTGTTAGAAGTAATTTGCACTGGAGACTCCCATGCAGGCTTCAGCTATACCGTTTCCAACGGTTATCCCCATTGTTATACTTCTTCTGAACCACCTAGAAGAACCAGTTGGTAACCCTGCACTTGTTCTTTGCGTGTCTGGCAATGAAATCCCGGCGCTGAGCTGCATTCAGCGCTGATGTACCTCCTTTGTTTTTGCTCTTTTTCATAATTGCACAAAGAAATATTTGCAGCAGCTTTCCAGCACCAACGCCAACAGTGGATAGCAAAAATAATAACTTCTCATGACTAGTCATTATATTCTTTTTGAGGCATTTCTCAGAAGCTCTTTCCAAAGCCCACATACTGTAAATCTATATAAATTAAGTCAATGGGAGAAGTAGCAATCATTATTGAAATAACAAAATAGTTCCAGGGAAATGTCTATGTCTCCATAGCTCATCCATTTAGTTGCTCTAATCTGTACATGAATATGAAATCTTATAGATGTAGCATCTCATAAAAGGCGGTTTATTAGCTGTTGCTCGGCGCATTTAGCAATTTACTGTAAAAATCGCCTTGTTAGAGCTGCAGGATCACCAGCCAGCATAATTTATATCCCAATTAACTTACTAATTAGCAAATAAATTACTGTAAATTTCTCTGTTACAGCAAAAGCAGTGATCCTTTCATGAACTACACGACTGGTTTAATAGAGCAGGTATGAAAGGAGCCCTTTGGCTCTGGTGGATCTACAGTGTCAGCTCTTTAGTACATTTTGAAGTCTCTGCAGAATTCACATCGTGACCTTCCATTTGTTTCTTCCTAAGTGTACCTCCATACCCAGCGCAATGTGAAATATGCGCAGCCAGTTGCGTTTTCTGTGCAGCCCGTGGAGAGGATGGTGCTGTAGATTCGGTCGCGTTGTTTCGGTGCTGTGGATCCGTCCTCTGTTTAATGGTGGAGTGTAATCTGAGTCCACTCGATTACATCCATTTGGTTGTGTGTCCAAACTCGTCTGTGTGCCACGTTACCTCTCGCCTGAGCTGGTCTCAGAGTTTCTAGATCTCAGCTCTGGCGGGTCTCCCTGCGTATCACCACGGAGTTTCTGTCTCAGCGTTCGAAAATTTGCAGGTTTAAAATGACGAAAACGTAGCTTAGCGAATGCCTCCAGGATACCCCCTGAGAGTACTGAGACACAATAGCTGATCTGTTGAGTCAACAGTGTTAAAGTGGAGTTGCAAATGTCAAATTATTTCTCTGTTTTGGAAGGTGTGGAACCGCAATGCATTTTAATCACTTAGTAGCTGTGCGGAGCCTCAGGCTGAACTGCTCTATTACCATTCTCGAACAAAGATTATGCTTCGGCACCATTCCGCCGTAGATGAGATACGGAGAAAATGCGGAGAAGTTCCCTTTTCTCTTGGCTGTAATGATTGTGAAAAAGGTGAAGAGAAACGAGGTCTGCCACCTGAGCTACGTGAATTTCAGCAAAGATCAAGAAATGCTCCCCCGCTACAACATTCCCCGCTCTTATCGCGACGCAGACAGGAGACAAAGTCACGGTAGCAGGGGAACGGGGGGACCCCCTGGTCTCCCCCCTGGAGACCCATTCCTCTCCAGAGCACATGTCTAGTCACCTTAAAAAACCACATTGTGACCTTAATTTCCATCTGAGGTGGGGTTTGCAGCGCAGGCCTGGATCTCATACATCAAGTCTAAGTGTATCTCAAAGGGTTAGTAACACGGTTCCTGCGCGTATGGATTTTGACACCAGCCATTTAGGCTGCGTAAGGCCGTCTCTCAACGACCCGGTCGCCCACGTTGGATTAAGCTACTTGAGACAAAAGGGAGAAAGCCATCGGGCACCACCCGCTCTCCTCTCCGATCTGACGAGAAGGGCTTCGCTCTCCCTCCCCACTCTCCCTAAAGGATCACACAACCACCATCTGTTCCAATTGGTCTGGCCCTCTTCATATTACAGGGCACTTTGCAACACGTAACCATAGCAACTGCAGCAAGCATCAGCTCACAAAAATATTTCTCAAGGCCGCGCGGAAGGGTGTGTGCAGCCATCGGTGCGGTATGAAATGGTGTTTCTCTTACTTGTGTGTCTGGGAAAGGAGAATATGTTCCCATTCTGAAGTTTTCTTGTGAGGTTTTCAGCTGTATTTCCTGCGGTGGGTTTTACACCGCCGCAGCCCTGTTTGCAGACACTTAATTACAGACTGATTTTCAAAGGTCCATATCTTTAATTTGATTTGATTTGTGCTTTCTGTTTTGTCACCTTTGCTACTGGTAATAGACTTTAGGGAGTAAATGTGTAACAGGTCCCACATGCTGTATTTTTATCACTTCTACCGACGTGGCCATCTAACTGGTATTAAAAACATGAATAAAACGCTAATAAATAACATTTAGTGTTAACTGTAACATGTCAGCATGCTGAGGGGGGGTAATCGGTTAGCCTTAGACTTTGAGAGTTTTTTCTTTTAATGGCTTTAAGAGTTTTGATTCTTCTCCTCTCTTGCTTTCTTGGCTGTACTTCTCTTATTTGTATCTCAAACACCTTAACTTTCATAACTGATCTATGACTCTGCTTTTTGTATTTGCTTGGTTAATCCTTGCCACGTTCCGGGCAAATCTGACCCATTTACAATTGTCATCTATCATGAATATGGTTCCTTTCAATTGATTGCCATAACCCTTCATGACAAACTTCACACCCAGCATCTGAACACATAAAATTAATGATCACAAGTCTCTTCAAATTTTACATGCTTTATTAATATTACTTACATTTGTGGTGGGTCCGGTCACATCTGGCCATAGGAAATAAAAAATAATGGTTGACACGATAATGAACAGCAAAGGGTATGAAATCCGAAATTTTGGACTTGCCACGCATGCACACTCTTACACACAGGTGCTATTATTTCAAGTAAAAAGGCCACATCAGAACGTGCACTAAACAGAAGAATTATTTAAACTAAAACACATGATTTTCCATGCACGTACTGCACATTATTTTTTTTTTTCTGATGCTACTGAAAGTGAACTTCCAAAGTGGTCCAAGGGCCTGCTGCTAATATAAAAACTGCTCCGGCTGAGCTGTGATCCCCCGCACACCTGCACTTTACTTGCCCTGTTCCAATAATACCTCCAGCACCGGTACCAGGATGTCTCAGGGCTCTTTGCTGTGTGACCCAGCCTTTTATTTCTGTACTGCAAGGGAAGTGGAAGACAGATGCAGAACAGTGAGAAAACTATGTTTGTACCGTCTGTAGGTGTAGGGGTACGGGGTTTGCTTGGTGTCTTCATAATCTGCTTCTTTCCAGCTTTACCAGTGGAACAGGAGCATCCGTAGCTCTTCAGATTGTTTTGGCACTGGAACGCTCACCCATGGCAGCACAGCCCTGGCAGCACCGAGTGTTGTGCACCCACATTCACTTTCTCATAATGGAAAGGTGCTCCTGCACCATCTCACCCCCACACTTTCTAAGTGTCTGTGAGTAAAACCTGTTAGAGATTGACACCATTGCAGATTTATTTTTCCTCCGATTATTACCTTCTGGTTTCTCGTGCAAAATGTCTCTTTTAGAAAGAAAACCAACGACTACAGAACAACTACAAATTTACCGGTGCAGAGAGCTGCCGAATTCATTCGCACATCCGACAACCCTGCTGGAATGCAAAATTTTTATTTTATCTCTATCAAATGCGGAAAAGCAGAGCAATTTATGCAAGATGTATAAAGCTTTTATTTAGGCAACGTGTGGGCCAGTTAAATAAGAACCTGGTGCACTGTTAAATGCGATGTGTCAGCTTTGCTTCTAGTCTTGTTTACGAAACAGTCCCTAAAAGGCTGGGAAGGGTTAGGGCATCAGTCTGAGTCACATTCGAGATGTACTCAACCTTCTCAGCAGGAAGGAGCACGTCTTATGTTGCTGAGTTGTTTATACGGTTATTTTTGGAATTTACATGTCAATGCTTTGTTGTCTCAACAAAAGCCTCGTGACGAAAAGAGGCGGGTTTCGTCTTTTTTTAATGCTTTCCTCCAACATGACTTCCAACGAACTCTATGTAGTGTTACCAGCCCACACACCTTATTCACCGCGGTGACTTACACTGCTAGATACACTACTTACGCCGGGTCACTCATCCATGCATCAGTGAAACACACACTCTCAGTGTCACTCACACTGAGTTACACTATTTACAGTATTATCTGCAATAACCGGAGTAAGGAATATTCATACAGCCATTAGAACTACTTCAACAATGTTTGGGTATCCAGTGTTGGCTTTAACTTCCTTCCCTGTGGCTTGAATGCTACCCCTTGAGAAGATTTTAATGTGTGGTTTCAAAAAAAATCACAGACCTAGGGCTGGAATCAGAAGACAATGAGCACTGTGAACTACATTATCTCCATTTATGGAGCCTAGATCAGTGCATATGTTCTTTCCCCCACTGTGAGTGATGTTATTCCTGCACCACAACTGTAAATCCCAGCACGGTACAGCCACAGCTCCTGTGAGCTGATTCACAGAAGCAGTCCAACCCTTGGACCTTGTCTTTGTCAGAGACAAAAACCAGCCGGATTTTGCCTAACCCTGTTCTTGTCTCTGTCATTTAAGTGCATTGCGCTCCCCGGCTTTGTGCATATATTTGTGTCACGGATCTACCTGGAACTGAAAATACCTCTCTGCTTCTTAGCACCAAATATTGTATATATCTTCCCTCTTCTTTTTTCTGAGTTTCTGTAAAATAGCTTTTTCACAGTTCTCTTCCATGTTGTCACATTCCTGCAGATACGAAGGTACTGATGACAGAGTTCCACTTAAAAGGACGTTGACTGAATACATGCGTTAATATCCTGGGCCTGTTATTAACACTTCTCTTTATTAAGTAGGAAATAAGATTGTTTTGGGTTTTTTTCTTTTTTTTTTGTACAGAGTTAAATCAACATATATTGACAAGCTATGTGTAGGACCTTTTTCCTGCCAGGACAGGTGACACAAATGAAATACCTGAGTCGGCAGAAATTTTCTCATCTCATGAGAGAAAGTGTTTCATTGAGAGAGATGTGTTTCATTGTGGTTTTTTTTTTTTTTTTTAGATTTACTCAAAAGTGTGAAGGTTTGTACTTAAAATTCCAAAGGTGCATTGCGATACTTCACATTAAGTGGCATTATAATATAATTTAGCTAAAATTTCTGTTTAGCTTTAGTCTCACAAATGAATCTGTCAACCCCAGGAAATATTGATATTATTGCTTCTGATTGCTGAAAGTATTGAAAATTGAAAGAATTAAACCTGAAATGAGGCATCCTCAATGTAATTTTGGTCCATTTGAGGTTTTGTTTTATGCTCACTAAGCTCCTCTAACATTCTGCCTTTTGGTCACCCCATACACTGGTTCCTTGGGTTACAAATATCCAAGTTAGAAATTTTCAAAGATAGAAATATCCTCCTAATTATTTATTAAAAGTTAGTTCCATTTTCTTCATGTTCATTTTCTGAACTTTCTGTCTGTTTCATTTTTGTGCCTTGGCATTAGTTGGCAGTAAAAAAAATCATGGAACTGCCATGATTCAATTCCCTTCGACAGTTCTTACAGTCTGCGTCTGGTCTTTGTGAGTGTTATTTTAAATTAGCTTTAATTTCAATTTAGTTCAAACCTACTTAAAATGTTCAGAATAAAATGCGACATTTTTTATATATTATAGATTTATCATAGACTTTTACAAAACCTTCCTAGCAACTAAATTGAAGTATGTCTGTATTATTTACTTTTCGATTAAGAGGATAATAAAGAAAGCTGAAAGTGGCCGGAAGCTGACCAACATCGCACATGTTTATGGAATGAATTGGTGAAACGCTGTAATTAATTGGCAGGTTGTGGAAATTATGGATTTTTTTAATTGTTTAAAGTCATTAATCAAAAAAAGGCTTATAGATTTTTTTCCATTGTAGCTAAATCTGAGGTTTTTACAGAACCTAACCAGCAAAGAAACTTGTATTGCTAAACGCTTAACGAATGTGAACTGGTGATAAAAGTGACTTTGAGTCTCCAAAAAAAGTTGAGCTACAAACAGACTTCAAGTCCTAGTTGCGTTCATATCTTGAGGAAGTATCGTATTCGTAAAATGATTTACGTCATGAACACAGCTACTTCAAAGTATTGTTATGGTACAAAATCCAGTCAATTTTGCAATGCTTTTTGTGCTGTTCTTTTTCCTGCAGTCCCATTCGTATTGACTTTATTTAGCCACAGCTCTGATGTTTCTGATGATAATGTGTTCAACACACTACACTTTGAACCATACATATCTAAACATCAGAAGAAAATGTATTCCGGCCTGCTTAAGGGTTCATGTCTGAAGATTGTACAGCAATACCTCCAACACACGTCGTTAAAATCCAGTGTACCTGCATGGATGCTTGGATAAGAGTATCTGCTGGGCACTTAGACAAGTGTCCTTTCACGTCCACTCCCTACTCACTGGGTACCAGCAGAAGAGACACGCACACACAGAGCGTCTAGGTTTTATTCACCATTGTGCTCTCGCATGCAAACCTCGCACAGCTATAAACGGAGGGCTGGGAGTTGCTGTTGGCTCAGAGCCTGTCCACAATGGACGTCCTCAGAGCCTCTGCGGTTCAGCTCAAAACTAAATAAACCTCCTAAAAGGGCCCAGGAGCACACAATAATCATACATCTCATTTCTGTGAGCAACACATTAACCGCACATTCTCATATCCTTATTATTGCATTAATTGTGATAAATCAGGAAAAAAACTACCCTTTACTTATGTCATTAGTGTCCTGCCCTTATAAAATGTGAATGTTACTTCTTATATGGCTTTTTGAGAGTCTTTTTTTCCCTTTTCTCAGTGATACCATGTCAGTTTTTAATAGCAATATCCCTAAAGATGGATGTGGAATTTTAGTCCAGTTCATAATACTCATTACTGTGCAGCACAACTGAAAACTTAGATTATACATATATAAAGAAAACAGCTGTGTATTTTACTGTTCACGTAAAGCAAAATATAAAACGTATCTTTGACAGGAACGAAAAATGCAAACAATCCTTCTAGATCCACTTTCGGAGTCTGGTATGTCTACACAGATCAGCCTATGCCGGAAAAACCTGACTAAACTAATAGGACATGACTCAACTGACCTCCGACACATCGCCAGTCACAGAACAAACATTTGTCTTCACTGCTGTAACATGCAGTAACTCCTTTCCAAAATTTGTAAAAAGGCTATATATTTTAGCTGGAAAATACAAGATATAGTCTGCCGTCCTTGGCTTGCAAATTCTTTTTCATTTAAACCGAATGGGTATGAATTCAGATCAGTATGTGTGGAGTTTGCATGCCCTCCCTGCATTTGCAAACCAAAGACATGTGCAGAAGAAGGCACTGCTAAATACCCTCCCTCGTCATGAAAACCAAGCGAGAGGCTGTCGCGAGTCGAATCCTACCTATTCCACATGACATAATTCATAACATCTGTAACCCATCAAGAAATATTTCAGCAATTCCCTTTTCTAACGCCAACAAATTTTCTGGCATGTAGAAAATATCGTGTTCACAAGAATACTCTGCTCAGGTCTCAGAATGTCATATATCTGTGTTTAAGAATGGGCTGTTTTAGATCCCGTCCCCATTACCTGTATGTTCAGCATGCGGCACGGGTATTTCTCTAGTCGATACTGGATTCCGGAACGTGCCCTGCAGCCCATATTTATTCCCACTGAGCCCCAGAGAGTTTATTTCTTTATTTTTTTTAAGTAGACACTTTCAACCAAAGAAACTTTAATAGCTTACAGTTTTAAAATTCATCAGGCATTAATACATCTGGCTTTTAACTGGATCGCTTTGCGTGCCTTTGCTCAACACTGAGGCCATTAAGCAGGTTCTAAGCTTTCCATATTTTAGCCATAAGTCCAGTTTTCTCATCACTGTTCCATCTACTGGCCAGGGATTCTTCATCACATCATCACTGCTGCATCCTCTCATCACTGCTAGAGCAACTGAAAACAGGGTTGCTGCTGTATTATTCAATAGAGAATGTACAAAAAGGGATAGTGGGAGCTGACTGTAGTAAAGCATGTGAGCAAATCAAGCAGCAGGTGGCGCAGTGGTTAAAGCATGGTGGGCGAGAGTGGTCAGGTGCTGCCGTGCACTTGAAGGACCCAGGCTTGAATCCCACCTCCTGCTTACACATTCATGTCCTGAATATATACAGCAAAAATTACCTGCTGTAGAGACTGCCAACTAATTGCCAAGAACTTAAACTGTAAGTCACTGTGAAGAAAAGCAACAGCTAAATGAATGAAGATAAATCCTCTTAGAACACTGGTGTAACACACCTGAAAAGGACCCATTTTTACTCTCCGACTTTCCCAGGCCAGAGAACATATTCATCTGACACTGAAGACAGGAGTCTATAAAGATTTGTTATCATAATGCCTACACACACACACACACACACACACACACACACACACACACATTGTCTGAACCGCTTGTCCCATTCGGGGTCGCAGGGAACCGGAGCCTAACCCAGCAACTCAGGGCGTAAAGCCGGAGGGGGAGGGGACACACCCAGGATGGGACGCCAGTCTGCCGCAAGGCACCCCAAGCGGGACTCGAACCCCAGACCCACCGGAGAGCAGGACCCGGTCCAACCCACTGCACCCCCTAAAACAATCCAATAAATAAATAAATAAATCAGACAACCAGTACTGAAACATAGCAGCCATATTTTAAAAAAGCTTATATTTACATATTGCACAAAAGACTATTTGAACATTTTAATGATTGTCTCTGGTAGTGTTCACTGAGCACTAGTACTTACTAACAAAATGTACAATTACCAGATCACACAATGAGTGACTTATGCTGTCAAGATTTTTTTCCCACACAATTTCCACTTTTACAGACAGTATGGAGGTACCGTAGAATGTAATCGATTTTCTAGTAATGTCTGGACATTTCAAAGTACTTCTGAAAACATTTGCTTGGAAGTGTTATCATTTATAGTACGATACGTGATGCACAGCTGCAGCTTCCTCGTCTTTTCTTATAGGCACCACCTTAACCATCCATGGGGCCTGCATTGACAAAACTGCCCCTACCAAATTCCATTGTACTAGCATTAAAAATCTAAATACATTCCAATGTGGTTTGTGAAAGAAACTCCAGGAACACTGACTTTGAAATAAAGCTTGAACTAGAGTCCATACGGGACTGTACCCAATGCAAAAATGAATGCACAGCTCACTGTCTTTGGTTGCAAAAGTGTCACAGTTTGGGAACTGTCAGAAGAGATTTGCTGAGGTCTTTCGCTTCCCCGGCTGTCCGCACGCGCTCGTACCCCAGCAAGGTCATGGAGTGGTGGCAGTAGTCCTCCACCTGCTTCATCTGCTGGAAGCTGAGCGCAGTTCTCCAGGCGCTAGCCGCCTGCGTCGCGTTTCTGGAGGACACGATGAACGGCTTCGAGGACGAACTCGTCCCGCTTGTCATGTTCAAGGCGAATGATTCGATGTCGTGGTTTGCGGACAAATTCACAAAGCGATAGACGCTTCTCAGAGTTTTGATGGGATTCTCCACTAGGTCTTCGTACCGCACGGCCATGTACTTCCCCTTGATCCAGCTGGGTGGATTTAAGGCAGTTCGCAGCGTTTTGGAGGTCCGGTCACAAATCACTTCCATGGCTCCAATCGAGTGGTAGTCTGAGCCGTCCTTCTTGTTTACCTTGTGACTGGGGTCCACGAAGGGTATCCGGCGAAGTTTGGGGTCCCTGCTCCTCACCACTTGTAAATTCTCACGTATCAACCCATGCCTTGACTTGATCCTGGAGTTGGCCACAGCCCTGGGGTCCCTCACCAGGTGGATCACCTTCAGATCTAGGGAGGGATCCTCCATTAGAGGAGCCAAGACGTTAACATCCAGGATGCGCACCCCCTTGATCACCACCGTGCTGTACTTGAGGCACTCCTCCTCCAGGAGCCGCAAGCTCTGCGGGGGACACTTCTTACACACCTTGTCATCGACCATGCCGACCACATCCTTTCTGTAGGCGGAGCAGAGAGGGTACGAGCAGATCACTTTGTTGAGGGTAGCACCGAAGAGCCCCAGAGAGGTGATGTTCTTGCTCCCGGGCGTGTTGTAGAGCTGAAACACCGAGAGAT
The DNA here is from genome assembly GCF_900964775.1 of Scleropages formosus. Lineage (NCBI taxonomy): Eukaryota > Metazoa > Chordata > Actinopteri > Osteoglossiformes > Osteoglossidae > Scleropages > Scleropages formosus. The sequence continues at coordinate 19,037,467 of NC_041808.1, read as the reverse complement.
CACAGCGGTACAAGGAGCTCAGCATGTCCCGGGCCGCCCCTTGGAGGGACACGGCATCCCCGGGGTACAGCTTCTGCCAGATGTGCCACATGGGCTCGTACAAGAAGAACACGTCCGGGTTCTGGTTGAAGAGCTCCCCGAAGAAGGAGGAGCCCGACCTCCAGGTGGTGAGGACATAGACGAGCTGCCTCTTCTTGGCCAGGGACGGTCTGTAGAGGAAGCGGATGTCGGACCTGCTCTGGTACACCGTGCTCCGCATCTGGTGGTTACACTGCTGGGGCTCCTTCGTCCACTTGTAGTTGGCCAGGTTGAGCATGGTCAGCACCAGCAGCAAGAAGTACGCCATGAACAGCACTATCCGCTTCCTGCGCAGCACTTTCATCACGATGCCTGGGTGGGCAATTATTTTGGTGTGGTTCCTGTAAGTCTTGAGCCTTCTCCCAAATCCGACATCCTTCTCCCAGGGAGCTGTCAACTTGAGGGCAAACTGTTTGTTTTTCATTGACCCTCCTCCCCCGGTAAGCGGTAAGGCTTCTCACACACTGCACGCGCCCGGGACCTCGAGGGTGAGCAATCGCATGGAGGGAATTAATCAATCGCCGCCGGCCGGGTGCTTAATGGTTAGGTAACCCAAAGAGGTGATTTATTTAACCGCAAAACCGCCATGAAAGCGCGACAACGCAGAAGTGGCGTTTTACTGCATTGCGCAAAGATCCTCATTGCGCAAACGCCGTGCGAGGTACATTCTTGACAAAGCACTTTGGCGCTGCTTCCTTTGCAGACAAAACCTAAAAGTTGCCTTTTTAAAGACGAAGAAAAACAGCAGCGTGCAGCGCGTCATCCGCAGACGGAGTCAGGGCTGCATTTCCGCACAGTTCACTAACCACAGCATCTCAAAAGCGCACGAACGCCGAATGTTACACCCCCAGCTCCCTGTCCCTCTTCATCCCACACATCCGTGGGGAGAACGAAACGAGAGGAAACGAAACGAAAGGTCAGTCTAAAGTATCCAGCGCAGGAGGCTCAAATTACCATCCATATTTCCAGCCGTACGTGTTATTTCTCCGTTCCGCTGCGCTGTGTCTTTTAACTCTCAGTAACGGGACCGAGTCAATCGGGGCCCGCAAACCGTCCAATCAGCGGCATCCGCTCACCGAATCGACGAGACTCGCTTCAAACGTGCGCTATTATTGGTTCCGTGCCACGTCCATCATTTTGCTCCGCCCCTTTCCATCTCCATGCATTACACTGGGCTGCTCTGTAAACAGACCGCAGCCGGTTTAAAGTGATGGTTGTCAGAGGCACCAAAGCAAAGCGAAAATGGGAAAGAAAGCAAGGACTGCAAACGATGACGCAGCTCCTTCCCTCTTTGCGTCACTTCGACCCACTTATATTTGTTCATTTAGTTGACGCATTTGTCCAAAGCGACTGACAAGTATTTGCTTACTAGCTGGGTAATTTTACTGGAGCAATTTAGAGTAAGTACGTTGTTTAAGTGTACGGTGGCTGGAGGTGGGATTCGAACCCGTGATTTTCGGTTTTAAACGTAGCAGCTCTAACCAACCTCTATGCTAGCAATTTCTATTTCCCAGTGATCAACTCACTCACAAAGCTTTTGTAATGTAAAGTGACAGTGGTGAAGCAGATCCCAGAAGCACAGGGTGTGCCGCGGCAGAGTGCGTCCTGGACGGGACGTCAGTCCATCACTCACTCATACATACACACACACTATAGGGTCACCAGTTCTCCTGACACAGGTCTTCAGACTGTGGGAGGAAACCAGAGCACCTTAAGGAAACTAATTTGATGGTGAACTGTGTGAACTCTTGCTACGGGCAGCAGTGGTGAGAGCTACTATCTTGCAAGCAAAGGATGCTGGTTTGAATCCCACCTCCAACTTCAAGCACAGTAACTACTTAACATAAGGCACTTTAGTTTGAAATGTGATGTAAACACAGAACTGCTTGTCCTATACGGGGGTCACAAAGAGCCAGAGCCTAACCCAGCAATACAGGGCAAAGGGCTGGAGGGGAAACACCCAGGAGGACAGTCCGTCACAAGGCACCCTAAGTGGGATTCGAACCCCAGACCCACCAGAGAGCAGGACCCAGTCCAACCCACTGCACTATCGCACCCCCACTTTACCCAGAGGGAACCTATCTCTCTATTCAAACCCACGTCCTATCGCACAACCCCGGTCCTCTGAGGCCTCGCCGGTCGTTGCTTTGTTACTATGAAAGTCTTCATAATCAAAGATGCGCAGAGTCGCGTTCACCCCCTGAACACCTCCATGCTCGTACCTGGTGTAATTCCATCCTAGGGCTCAACTGCATCGATCAATTTCAAATCTATGCATGACGTAATATTAATTCAGAGGATAAATATATAATAATTAAAAGCAATTGCCTCTATAAGTGGTAAATGAATGCTATAGTTTGAGAAGATGACAGTGAGTAACGATCTGGATATAAACCACTACACCGCTGCATGCGATGACGACGACAGTAAGGTTTCGTGACTTTTTTTTTTACCGTCACCACCTTCTCTGTCCACTGGAGGGCAGTAGGAGCTCGAATAACGGTTTCCTGGACCATCTGTTCGGCTGCGCTGTGTTCTCCCCTTGGGTAATCAAGCTTTGCAGAATATCATTAGATTAAAAAAAAATCACCCGTGCCTTACCACAAAAGGCAGTCAAAAATCAGAAACCCAAAAGACAGACGTCAAGTTGAGAAATAGGATTGATTTGCATAATACTCATTTTTGTATTAATTTACTTCCTACTTCTGCTTCACATCATGTCTTACTCACGTTCCCTTGCATTTGTATAGAACATGCCTGTACATACATACAATGTCTAGTGACTATTTTTGTATATTGGGTACTTCATATTTTTATATATTTTTTATCCTTCATTCACATATTCTATCTTCATATCTGCGTCTTGTCACTGTCATTCTATCTGTGCTGTGGAAGTTTCTGTCACCAAGACAAATTCCTTGTATGTGTGAACATACTTGGCAATAAAGCTTGTTCTGATTCTGATACTCTACTAGTCCACATTGTCTGAAACTGCTTGTCCCAAGCAGAGTCGCAGCAAACCAGAGCCTCACCCAGCAACACAGGGGGACGGACACCGCAGGCAAGACACCCAAGTAGGACTTGAACCCCTGACTCACCGTAGAGCAAGCCCCAGTCAAGCTCGCTACACCACCACACCCCCTTGATACTTCCCACTGTTCATCTTAAAATGAGTCATCATTTAAATGATGCAGCAGTCTCTTTCTGCCCTAGATGGCCTTGCCTTTCTGGAAACTTTACAAGTTTTGCCTTATGTATTATTTTGGAAACAGCTGTAAACTAGTAAGATAACTTGTTTTGCAAAAGGGCACAACACCGTTAAGTGTAATGAAAAAAATATGTTTGGTCGCTTGAGTCAAGTCAAAAAATCTGGCGGGACCTCCTCACTGTCTGAGCAAGACCTACAAGAGGGAAGGAAATGGGAGGCTGTACAGCCACCTGAAACTGCTTATAAAATGCCAATATTACCTCTAACTGTGGAGGGGGGGCATCCACTTTGCCTGGGACCCCTACAGAGTTTTTGTCCCATGCTCTCCTTTGTAGTTTTATTTCTTCCCAACTGTTTTTTAAAGTGTACAGCTGTTTTTCCTTGTTGTCTGTGACTCTTTTCAGACCTCTGTTGCTGGAGCTCTGGAGGTTATTGTTAAGAAGGGTACTGTACAAAAATTAATTTAAATACATCAGTATGACAAAGCTTAATTTTATGGTTCCTTTAAAACAGTGTTCTCTTTGAAACCGACTGATTCTGCGTTTGCATGATATTTTCATAGATAGCTTTTAATGGATCAATTCAAAGTGGATCTGACATCAGCCTCTGGGATTAGAATGCAGCAGTGTTGTAACAATATGGTTTACTGTTATTTTACGATCGGCGTTGCCGATTAAATTCTGGTAGGCGAGCGGACGGTGCCTGAGCAAATATGAAGGAAGTGGACTCTTGAACAAAATTTGCAAGTTCAAATTCCAAGAGAAAAATATATGTTGTGTACTATATTCAACAAGACAGCTCTCCCAGAGTCCAATCGGAGGTGAAATGGAACGACTGCAGTTAGCACTTGCTGTCCTGTTACAATTTCAAGGTCGTGGGATTGAATCCCCCTCTTGCTGTAATACCCATTTCAAGGTGACCATCCTGGATCCTACTGTATAAATGGATAAATCACTGTAAAGCTTATTATCTAACAATGTAAATCACCTTGGAATAGGGTGTCAGATAAAAAAGGTTAATAATAGTATAAATCCAGCTGTGTACATGGATAAACTTACAATTTATATATAACAATGTACAGAGGTGTCCAGCAAGTAATTATGTTACACAGCTTTAAACAAAATTAAATGGCACCTGTAAAGGTGCGTGTGCAATTTTGCAAGCGCTTCCTAAACTTTGTGGAGCACATGACCACCCAGTAAGTAGTGCTTGCAGTGGACTGGGGATTGGCCCACGTTATGTTACCAATCAGCAGCCCGGTGGCGTGGGGTGGGATTAAGGAGTCCCTTGCCAACTCTCCAGGCTGGTGACCTCCCACATGGAAACCCTTGAGCTACTGGAGATGCAGTAACTAGGAGAGCGACACTAGGTACATTTCGTGTGCGTGCGTGTGGGTTGTGGGGTGGGGGTGGGGGGGGTGAACAAGCAGGCAAGCAGGAGCAAAAGGCAGGAAGGCTGAGGATTTCTCCTTCCATCAGCGCTTGGCGATGCTGCTCTAAAAGCCCTTTGGACACCTGAGCACAGAAGCGTGAACCACCTGTCTCGGTGGAGACACACCCTCACCCAGTACCCAGCCTGCAGCCCCTCACAGTTGCCCCGCTCATCGATTTCCCACTTCGGAACGACTCTGTACCTGCCGCATTGGAGGGTAATCAAGCGGACCGCCCAGCATGGACACTCCCCCCGGCCGTCAGCGAAGACTCAGCTGCTCTGAGCCCCAGCTGGACATGGTGAGGTCATCTCCACCCTCGGAAGTGTTCCCGGACTCCTCTGGTTAGGTTTGCATCACTGTCTCTCAGTGCTTTCCTTCCGTTTAGTGTCTTTAGTGTTTTCGACATGTCGTTGACGGACAAGCGATGTGATTTTCAGGTGGATATGATTACATGTCTGTGTAACAGATGATTTTCTGTGTGATTTTTGAGCAGTATTTAGCTGACAGCTCTATCCAAGGTGACATACGGAGCTAGATACACTACTTTAAACTCCCCACAGTCATTCAACCATTTATACAGCAAAGCAACGTAGCACACACACTCACACGCTAGGGGCTATTTAGAGTCACCCATCCACACAAAATGTACCTTTGGGAAATAACTCACACAGACATGGGGAGACCATGCGAACAATACAGAAAATGAGCAGGGCTCAAGTCTATACGCAGTCGCGCAGCCCAGATTCCGGGAGGCACCAGCGCTACCTGCTGAGCCACTGCACTGCCAGGATGCTGTAGACAGAATCATCTGTATCACCCACACAAACAGAGCGCTGCCCACAGAACTGCCCAGGCGAGGCTCTCCACACATACCGCGTGTCTCTGATAGCTTCCAACTATGGTGTGTGAAGCAGAGGCCCAGCAGCACCACACCTGCTGTGGAGTAAAAGGTGAGCATCATAGAGGCACTTCTTTTCAGCATTGTTGGTAAATGGATGACTGATTATCGGGCAGCACGGAGTCAGGTAAGCTAGTTGGTAAGGACGGGGTGGTGCGGGTAGGAATACATCTTAGGAGCAGATGCCATTTGGCGGCCGCCCCATTGAATGGAGGGTAACCGTATCCCACCCTCAGCCCATCAATAATGCAGGGTGTTTGCCATGGCAGCTGCAGGGAGGCTGAAGGCCTCCAATATTGCCCCAAAAGTGAACTTCCACTGTGGTGAGAGTCCGTGTTTGCTGGAGAAAGTGACCGAGCCCCTGCGGCACGGAAGAATCAGCCCCTTTTAGGGGTTTCCAGGAGGTGTTTGGTAGCTGTTTCTGCGGTATCCCACTCTTTGCTACCTCAAAGAAGGGAGGTAAGACCGCTGCTCACTAACCTCTCCGAAGTTCAGCCGTGCTGGTAAGCTGATTATTGTATTACAGTTTTTCATGAAAGACCATATCTGTTTTGTCTGGGGGAGGTCACCTTTTAGAAATTGTACGTCTGCAAGGTTAGCAGGAAGCATAGCGAACGCGGCTGCTGCCTCGTAGCCAAAGGACCTGTGTTCAAATCCGTGCTCCTGCCGCAGTACCCTTGATCAAGGTACACAACCTGAGCTGATGCGGTACAAGTTACCCCACCGTGTAAATGCATTAATTGTTGTAAAGTGTTTAACGCAGCAAGTCGCTTTGGAGAAAAGTGTCAGCCAGATGTATAAATGTAAATGAGATACTTTCATCTGTGCTGATGGTACAAGATGTCCAACCTTGAGCAAGGATAGTGAGAAACCGTTGCTCTGCATTGTCTCTAAGCGGGATGTGTTTTTTCTTTGTGATATACTTATAATCTGTCTGTTGTACTCTAACAGCTCAGGTTCTAGTTTGGGCATGACCTTTTAACCCTTTGATCCATTCGGATGATATGTATATGGGTGGCATGGCGGCACAGCGGGTAGAGTTGGTGCCTTGCCTTTTTGTAGAGTTTATGTGGGTTTCCTCTCGCGGTCCAAAGATATGTCCGGGTGAATTGGTGACTCTGAGTTGCCTGTGTGTGTCCGTGTTCGTGCGTGTATGTGTGTGTGTAACACTGCTCTGCTGTACAGACAGATGAATGACCGTAGGGAGTTCAGTGCAGTGTATTTATCGCGGTAAGTGACCTTGGATAAATGGGCCAGCTAAACACTAGTTAAAAATCTGTGTGCATCACTTTTGAGAAAAGCATCTGCTGAATGAATACATGTGAATATGGAGAAGAGCGCAGCAACTGAGGCTTCCATGCAGCGCATTCCATTCTCATGCACGTGCGCAGCTGGAACGGTCTTTCTGAGAAATAAAGGCGGCTCTCCTTCCTGCTCTCTCCTGAAGCATTTCAGCTCAAACGTTACGTCCGATCCTCGACTGGCCCATTTTCTGCACGTATCACCAACGGGAGCCTGCGTGTTCTAAACATGCTCGTTCGCTCAGTAAACATCTGCTTCCTGACGTGCTCCGCCAGTGCGGTGCTTCCAGCATGTTCTCTGACAGAGGACCTGCTGCCCCGGTGCTAATTACTTTGCCTCCAGCAATGGCTTTAATTGGCTCGTCCCTTCCCTCCGCCAGGTGTTATGCTCTTGGCTGCCGTCTGTCTCCTGTCTTAGGCGTCGGTCCTCAGGCAGTCTCCCGAGCGCGTCTCCCCCCGTTACCCCACCTCCCGCCCTGGGCCGGAACCGGAATACCGGCCTCCGGCCACCGCGCACCGACACTGCGTGGTGTCACAGAAGCGGAGCGGCTGAAAAAGCTGCCCTGTCTTGATTTGCTCCCTTGGCTTCCAGCCCGTCTCTGCAGCTATCTCATTGACCATAAAAGTGTTGGCTTTCACGTCATTATTTTCACTCCTTTCAGAAATGTGCAGTGATCTGTAGAAAAATAAGATTGAATTGAATTGACTCTGTAGGCTGAAGAAGCAGGTGATGTGTCTGTTACCACGCTAGCATGCAGAGAGTCGGCTGGCCGCTCTGCTAAGGGAACTTCCCTTTGCTGCGGCCATTGTTGAGCTGCTGACTTTTGCCCTGGTGGCACAGTGGTGCAGCAAGTAAAACCAGTGTTTCGCAGCTCCTGAGCTGCTCAGTAGGGCACAGATTCATATCCAGCTCAGAGTGTGTGGAGTTTGCATGTTCATCCTGTGTTTGGCCCCGAAAGACACGCATGGAAGAAATCCGTGGTGAACCACTTCCATACCCTCCTTTACCATACAAACCAGGCAAGCGGCCTCAGCGAGTCAAATTCAACTTGGTAGCACCTCCCCTAAGAGCCAGGTGGGGCCAGGTGGCATGCGTCCCCCAGCTACCTTACTTTCTTCCCTAGGTTATAAAGTGACAGTACTGAGTAAGCGCAGCAGGTTAATGACTCTGGATCCACGCCGAGGCTGTCCCTCGCACCACGCCCACAGCACAGCCCGCCTGGTCAAAGTCCTCCTACCTGACTAACCGTGCCACAGGTTCCTCCTCAGCCAGCCGACGGTCACTCTTGGGCCGCACGGGAGACTTCTGCATTTAAAGCGCTGGAAGTGATCCATTTCTATATGACTGACGGACTTGGAAACAAGGACAGTTCAAAGCAAGGTACCTGTCCCAATGGAGATTTAAATGCGTCTTCTTTGTTTACTGCAGTATCGTGCAACTGTAGACTGGGGGGTGGGGGGGGTTTCTGTGATGATGGATGAAATTTTTTAGTACAGGAGAATGCAGTGTTTGTTTCTGTTATCTGGGAAAGCAGGAGGAGCAGTGGTTAGCGGTACCACCGCTGAACTCAAAGGACCCAGGTTTGAATCCCATCTACTGCTGCACTACCCTTGAGCGAGGTAGTTACCCTCAGTTGCTCCAGTAGAAATTACCCTGTTGCATAAATGGGTAAATCATGGTCAGTAACTAACGTTGTTAGTCACTAGACAAAAAGTGTCAGATGAATTAATAAATGCAAATTACTTGTGCCATCCACTGCATATTTCCTCTTCTTACCATACAGTGACGCATCAGTCCTAATGGGCCGGAAGATATTATGGACATATTGTGATCGGCACACAATATCACTCTTCCGTCATTCATTTTGCTTCATTTCACGCCAGTCTTAGGTCACTAGGTCACTGTTGTGTACAACTTGGGTCTCACCTGATATTAAGTAACTGACAGCTTAAGCACACCAGGGTAACTCTGCAAGAAACTGTCTGTACACCTGTTACTATGTCCTGTCACTATGTGTTCACGTGGTGTGCGTGCACGGGCGTGGCCCTTCGCGCTTGGCTCGGTTGGGACAAATGTGCCATCCTTGTTCTGTGCGTTTCAGGTGTACTGAACAGGGAGATCAATCATGGAGAGCACTGTGACGCAGATCTCGCGAGAGGACCTGGAGGAGCTGAGGGAGGCTTTTGACAAAATTGGTCAGGATTTCCAGCGGCGGTTAACACTGCTTCCTTTCATTCTGCGCTTACCGTGCTTAAAGACTCTGAGGCTCAATGCGAGACCGATCATCTCGCAGTGACAGATTTACTGGTCACAAGACGCGCACCAACATGTCAAACATTAGCAGAATTTTCAGGAAGGTTCCTAATCTTAGATTCTTTATGGCATCCAATAAAGGAATCAGCCTGTGTAAAACGAACGTATCAGCCACGCTTTATCACTAGGACATGCGCCAGGAGTTTTTTACCTCGGTGCTCTATTATTAGCGTGACGTGTCGCCGATGAATTAGGCTGCAGATGCTCACACAGGTCTTTCTCCCCATCAGATATTGACAACAGCGGCTATGTGAGCGACTTTGAGTTGCAGGAGCTCTTCAGGGAGGCCCGATTCTCACTTCCTGGCTTCAAGGTGCGCGAGATAGTGGAGAAGTTCATGGCGGCGTCAGACACCAACAAGGACGACAAGATCAGCTTTGAGGAGTTTGTGTCGGTAAATTCCTGTGCTCTCCCTCTCTCACCGTGACCTCCACGTTGACTCGGAACAGGTCATGTCTGTCCCTCCCACACACTTGTCTCTCATTTCTGTTCCAAGACTGTCTGAAATGCGGTTTCCTTCAGAACTGGTAACATTTTTATCTATCAAAATACAGTTTGGTCAGAAACTGATCTATCACCAGATCTGTGAACTAAAGTCCGAATTCTTTCTGTCCACCGATCCACACCAGATGTATCAAGAGCTGAAGAGCCAAGAGGTGAGGGAGTCCTTCCGGAAGGCCATTACCAGAAGAGACGGGATCCGATCCTTCGGTGGCACCTCAGGCATCTCCAGCGAAGGGACCCAGCACTCCTACTCCGGTATGGCCAGTTTTCTTGCAAGAGTGTTCCTTATTCCATATACAGGGGTACATAATTGGCCATTAATTACCCGTGGCCACAGTTTAGAGAGTGCAGTCAGTTCTTCACACTGAGGACTTCTGTTAGGTCTGTTATAACCAGGTGTCAAGGGACGAGTCAATGACACGGAAGATAAAAATGCTGCTGCGCCAAACCATTTTTAAAGGTGCTCAGGGAAGAAATATTATTGATTTTTTTTCTTATTTCTACAGCCTAGGTAGGTCTGGTAATTGGATTTTCCCAGCCTCCTGTCAGCACAAATTGAGGATGGTACTGTGAATATCCGCTTTTTTTGCTTTCCGCCTCATCTCAGATGTACTGAAACAATTCAGATGAGAACGTGTGGATGTCTAGTCTCCAGGAATTGAGCGTCGTTAAGCAATCCATACACGGTTGTCCAGTGTACTAGCAAAAGTCTTCAGTTTGTGAAAAGGGTTGACCGTAGACGTCCCATATAAAGTTCCGCTGTTATACCTTTGAGCCTGATCTCAGCTGCTTCTGCATATCCAGCTATGAACATTGAACAAGCTGGATTTGAAGAAGTAACAAAAACCAAGGTAGTGCCTACAGATGTGTTTTCTGCTTCAATGACTCTGATCCAGATGAGGAGAAGGTGGCGTTCGTGAACTGGATCAACAAGGCCTTGGCCAACGACGCCGACTGCGGACACCTGCTTCCTATGGACCCTGAGAACGAGAGCCTGTTCAAGTCTGTGAAGGACGGCATTCTGCTCTGGTAATGCTGAGGAGCGGCCGAGGCTGTCTCTACACAATGCACCTGATGGCAATCGCAACCTTTGAATTCATCCGTCGGGCAGTGCTGGGCTTGGTGCCACCGTTTCATTTTCACTTCATGACAGTCATTACAACCTAGCTGGAGTTCTAGTCTATCATAAGGTGAGCAGCTGTTTATTCACCATGCTGTACTCACCTGTGCTCACCACAATAAAGTCATTTTGGCATTAGATTGTCCAGTGTTTTCAACATCCATGGTTGAATATGTGGAACTTTAGTATCAGAAGTCTTTATGTAACACGTTCACAGTGTTTCTATTAAATCAGAAAATGATTCATGTAAATAGAAAAAAAACTCATCAATATCTTAACTTTGTCTCTAGAAACACAATTAAAATTTTTAGAAACTAAAATACAGTCTAACAAATTTACTTGAAGCTTTTGAGTATTTATACATTGTACCACATCAGTGTAATGTATTACCATGTTGATGCCTGGCACAGTCAGTAAGTTCTGAGACTTAATGAAGAATTCTGGGACTGGCCACCATGTGACACTGCTAAATAATTAAATACAACAAAATATCTTTGACTTGCAATCACAACAGTGTCATGCAGCATCCAATCTTGGAATTTACTTCCTATACCATGTATGTGTAATGGATACATTGTCTCTCTTTTTGCAGCAAAATGATCAATTTATCCCAGAGTGACACAATTGATGAAAGAGTCATAAACAAAAAGAAGCTAACAACATTTACCATGACTGTAAGTACATCCTTTTTTACTATGGAATGACACGTGATTTTCAGAAACGAGAAATTGGCGCAGTACCTGAACGAAAACTGGCCACGTTTTTTTAAAATACTGCTGACATGACAGGTATCATTATTTTGTCCTCTCCATTTTCTCTTAGTGGCCAGTACAGAACAAAATCTTTTGCGTGTGCTCAAGCTGCGCAGTTGTGTATGCTGTAAAAATGAGTCTGTCAACAATGCTGATAATGAGAACCCTTCTTTCGCAAAATACGACCCAGGCTTGACCGTTGAACCCCTTCTCCTTCCTCTCACCACAGGAAAACCTGGTGTTGGCCCTTAACTCTGCCTCTGCCATCGGCTGCACAGTCATCAACATTGACTCCCAGGACCTGATGGCTGGAAAGCCACACCTGGTGTTAGGCTTGCTCTGGCAGATCATCAAAATTGGTCTCTTTGCTGACATTGAAATCTCCAGGAATGAAGGTGAGGAATTACGTTTTTGTCGCAGATGCAACTCAGGAAATATGACATGTTTTCTTTGTTCTTCTTTGTTTGGTGTGTGTGAAGCATGGTTCAGTTATAAGTGAATTGTATCCATTATAATGAGGTTATTAACATATTTCTTAATTAGTTAATTATGATAATCCTTTATACTCTATAATATATTGTATCACTCACTCACACACTCACCATCTTTAACCACTTTCCGAAATCAGGGTCACGGCATATATTACATGAGCCAAATTCAAAAAGTATCCGCAATATATTTAAAAAAAAAATAGAGATATTAATACGGATATTTTTTTACTTGCCCTCATAATATACGTTTTTAATTTATTCTAAGGGAAACAAATACAAAAGTACACACAAAAACAAAAACAGAAAATAAGCAAATAAAAAAACAAAAATTAACATGGGGGTGATAGGAAGAAAAAAATATTACAGAAAACAAATAACTGGACAAAATATACGTAACAGTCTAACAGCGACTTCTTATGGTAAAACTTGGTGTACTTCTCTCCTGCTTATACATCAGAAATGTTTATATTTACAACAGTAATCACTGCAAGCGAAGATAATGGGGGATTAGCCATACTGGCCTTTGCAAAAATGGATTAAAGATATAATCTGTTATTACAGTCTACAGTTATATTATTATTAATTGAATGCATTATATTTTTAATATGACATAAAATAAATTGAAATAGGGCTAACAGAAAGCGTAGTGGTTTAAGCTATTGCCTCTCATTCAGGATAACCAGGTTTGAATCCCCATCCTGCTGTATTACCCTTGAAGAAGGTACTAACGCTGAAATGCTCCAGTAGAAATTACTCTGCTGTATAAAGGGGTAAATAAATGGGTAAATCCGTGTAAGCAGCTTAACACTGTAAGTCACTGACAAAAGAAAGCGGAGAAAAGTGTCAGTTAAATGAACCAATAATAATAATGAATTGTATTCAAGCGCCTTGGTAATGCAACCAGAGGTGAATAGACAGGGATGAGAACAGGTGTCATCTATGAAAACATCTGTGTGTGTGTTTGCAGCCCTGATCGCGTTACTGGGTGAGGGTGAGGAGATGGACGACCTGCTCTCCTCATCCCCTGAAGACCTGCTTCTGCGCTGGGTTAACTTCCACCTGGCGAACGCTGGCTGGCAACCGATCAGTAACTTCGGCGACCACATCAAGGTGCCGTGACTGTCTGCTGGTGTCCGCTCACCTACCTCGGCTGTGGTTGATGGGCATAGTAACAAGTGCGCTTCGATATGTTTCAGGACTCCAAGGCCTATTTTCACCTGCTCAACCAGATTGCGCCCAAGGGAGGAAGTGAGAATGAACTGAAGATTGAAATTGACATGTCAGGATTCAGTGTAAGGGATGATCAGAATGATTATCTCTCAGAGTGGGCGATGGGGGTTGGATGCTTTAGACAGATGTCAAAAGGGCCTCTTTAGGCAGCAGAACATCCATTGTTGACCCGAACATCCACTGGAACATGTTCTAAGCATGCAGCATGATTTCTTCAGGAACGGGATGATGAGCAGCGGGCTGAGCTCATGTTGAGGCAGGCAGCGCGCCTCGACTGCAGGCAGTTTGTCACCCCCCAGGATGTGGTGGCAGGGAACCAGAAACTGAACATGGCTTTTGTAGCCAACCTCTTCAACATGTACCCAGCTTTGAGCAAGCCCACAGGCAACAGTATCGACCCCGCTCTCCTTGAAGGTACCTGATCTCCACCTCGTGAAACACCCTGAGACAGTGCAATTCAGACACAGTAGAGCCCTCAGCCAGCAGGAGTTACTTTACGTCCATGCTAGATGCTGAAGTAGGCCTGCACATGCTTAAAAGTGATTAAAAGTGCTTGAGTCTAGACGTGGAGGTACAACAGCTTTTTGTGCAATTATTGAATTGAACTGAAGACTTTATTGTCATTGTACTGCTGTGCAATACAACAAAATTATAGCGGTACTCCCTGAGTTCTTTAGACAGCAATATAAAACACAACATTTAAGTATAAAAATAAAAAAATTAAACAGTTTAAACAGATAACTGTTACGTCCACGCCCACAACTCAACCGACAACACCTGACCCTGCTCTAGTACCTGATTAACCGCTCACCCTTTAAAAGACCTCAGCTCCCATACCTTTGCGGAATCTCGTCAGGGATAACCGCCCTTCCTTGTGACTCCTCGCTCATACGCATCTGCAGTTCACGTTCTTCGGTTTTGACCCCTAGCTGTGTTTCTCAACCACATCCACGGATCTTCGTTTCAACTCCGATCACCGTTCGACCAACTCTTTGCTTCATCTCCTGACCTCGCCCATGGATTCCCACTTTGACCCCAACCACCGATCGACCGACCCTCCACCTGTCCCTGATACTGAGAACTTGCCTGATCCTCTGACTCCAGACGAATGACTCCGCGCTTAGGTCTTTCCATCCCGGTTCTCTCGGCCTCTCGTGACAGTTTGCACTTTGTCACTGGAACATCCTGTCCAGTTCTAGGAAAGCAAGGAACAAAGCTAGGGGTCAAAATGAGAGAACATGAACTGAGAACTGGAGATCATTATGAGCAAGGAGTCACAAGGAAGGGCGGTTGTCCCTGACGAGATTCCGCAAAGGTATGGGAGCTGAGGAGGGTCTTTTAAAGGGTGAGCGGTTAATCAGGTGCTGGAGCAGAGTCAGATGTTGTCGGTTGAGTTGTGGGCGTGGACCTGACAAAAATACAGTAAATCAGTAGATAAATAGATAATACAGTACAATACAATATAATACAATAAAAATTAAGCAGTGTAGGTACAGTACACAGTGTATTGTACAGTACATACAGTGCAAAACATTAACTTGTTAATTTATATACACTGGTTTCTCGTGCAACGGACACTCGAGTTATGTATTTTCAAAGAGACAAATATTCCCCCGGTTCATTTATTTGTGGTTAGTTGCATTCTATTTTTTTAAATTTCCCGCCGTTAGACAGGAGCAAAATGCACCTGGAAGGGAGAGCAATAGGGTCCACATTCATTCAACTGGCTTCCACTGTGTTTACAGCTCAAAATTAATAAAATGTTAACATGAAAAGTCTTAAAAAGTATTTTATTTACTATTGCAACATCAAAGATTTTTTGAATAACCTTTTAAATAAGATTGCCCCATATCTGAGGTTTATCCTGTCTCACGCCCTTTCCAGGATAAAGCTTAACAGACAAGCAGTGACTGATAAATGATAATGGATGGAATTACGTTTTTATTTATTTATTTTATTTATATATTATATTTATATTTATTTCTCTCAGGGTTCTACAGATCCTAACTCATTCTTAAGTGAAACGACATATGTATTATTCAGCTTTTTATTGATTGGGACTTCATGGTAAAAGTGACATGATGTTATAAACAAATCCTAACAAAGAGACTTCTGGTGCCAGTTGTGTTTGTAAGTTGAGGACTCAGTGTACCGCCTCCCGTGTAATTTGAATCCTTGGAGAGCTGAGCCATCACAGTCACCCTTTCCCTGGAATGGTTTTCCACTTCCCGTTGGACATCCCCCGCAATATCTACACACAGTTCATTTCCATAGACTACAGACACTGCCCATAGCAAACAGTAACTCTAAGTGATGACACATAATTGTGACATGAAACCAAGATGATTAACCATTTCCTTATTTTGCCATGAGGTAACTTGTAACATTTTGATAAAAGCTCTTAGCAACACAATTCAGCCCAGGGCTTTCTGTCTAGAAAGCAGTTTGCCCTCTGACCATAAAATTTGAGTAAAGTTTAGAATCTATTGCTGGAAAAAAATGTAAATCCTGAGCTGTACATCATAGAACAATATGCAATTTCTTAAAATTGCTACTAAAAGATGCCATAATTGCTCTCAGACAGACTAAATAATTTACTTACTGAAGCCATGAGAGATGTCTAAGTCAAACCATATTTCAGTACAAACTGATGCTTTGTACTAAAGCACACGATTTGACATTCATTCCTAGCTTTTACACTGATTTACCGTTGTTTCTACAAAATCTATGTAAACTTGAAGGTTAGTGGTAGAAATCAGAATTAGGAATTAGTGGTAGTATAGAAAGTAAGGACATTAAGGATTTGTCCTTAATCTCTACACTATATGTTGCTCATATGCTACAGTATAAATGTAAAAATACATAAGACACACACACACACATTTTCAGAACCGCTTGGCCCATACAGGGTCGCGGGGAACCGGAGCCTACCTGGAAACACAGGGCGCAAGGCCAGAGGGGGAGGGGACACACCCAGAACAGGACGCCAGTCCGTCGCAAGGCACCCCAAGTGGGACTCGAACCCCAGACCCACCGAAGAGCAGGACTATGGTCAATACATAAGACTTGAAGACTAATTGCATATTTCACATTACATACATTAACATCTCACAGCGTTATTTTTATCTGCGGCTTTGGAACAAAATAGCAACATATGGATAGAATTACAAGATAAAAGAGAGGTTTCTGTCTCCAACTGTGAAAGAATTTCAGGTCTGATAACAAAGTCTTATCCTTCTAGGGGAGACCAGAGAAGAAAGAACATTCCGGAACTGGATGAACTCTTTGGGAGTGACACCACATGTCAACCACTTGTACCGGTGCAGTGCCTATTGTCTTCATCATCCACATTTTGTAGCTGACACTACAAAATATGTATCTGTCCCATACATATTTCCCATATTTAGCTGTTTCTTTAATTATCCTGCAACTAATTTTGTTTTTTGGTTGACATATTGTACTAGTCCTGTGAAATGTTTTTCTTGCTGCTACAGTGACCTGGTGGATGCCTTGGTCATATTTCAGCTGTATGACCGAATCCAGATCCCTGTAGACTACAAAAAAGTCAACAGGCCCCCCTACCCAGCCTTAGGAAGCAACATGAAAAAGGCCAGTTTTTCTATAAAAACCACTGCTCCTTTTTAATTTATGTAAATGTCTGACACAGCATGTTGAATCCAAAGCCCAAAAGTACCAACTCGGTCTCAGCAGCATCTGATCATGTGGTGTTTAAGATATTTGGTTACAAAGCTGCTGAGGAAAGCTTCACAATGCTTTCAAAAGTTATTGAAAGTAAATCCTGAAATAAATATGTAACTGTCTAAATTAATGAGTACCCCATATACCCTGAGTACCCTGAGACAGTGGTCAGACAATGAGACGTAAGACATGAGCCTTGCATAGAGCCTGTCATTTATAAGGTCTGTTGTCTGTTTATTTAGTTGGAGAACTGCAGCTATGCAGTTGAGCTAGCAAAGCAAGAAGCCAAGTTCTCCCTGGTGGGGATCGGAGGAGTTAACATCAACGAAGGGAGTGAGATGCACACACTGGCCCTGGTGTGGCAGCTCATGAGGAGGTATGCAATGTTTTCCAAAGAATGACAGTTACTACTGAACCCACAGGGTAAAAGCAGCATTCATAATAGAGTTGCCCCAAGAATCTGCTGTATTCACATTACCACCTCCTATTATGCGTTTATGCTCGCATTTGTGCCCTTTCCTCGTGAAGGTACACGCTGAAGGTGCTGTCCGACCTTGGAGATGGTGAAAAAGTGAACGATCAAGTAATCATCCAGTGGGTGAATTGCACACTAAAGAAAGGCAAAAAGGACACGTTAATTTCCAGCTTCAAGGTAGGCGAACCAGCCATAAACTCTAATACTGAATACTGTGTGGGTGTGTCCCTTTGGGTTCATTATTGAATCACAATTGTTTTTCTGTTAAATAGACATGCTTTATGTTTGATGCAGCAATTAAGTGTGAGTTCAGCAATTTGGGAATCTAATACTCAAAAAGGGATTCAAACTCCAAAGTCACACTTTTCTGGAAATGCATCAATTATTTCAGGACAAATCGATCAGCACAAGCCTCCCAGTGATTGATCTGATTGACACCATCGCCCCCAGTGCAATCAAAGCAGAGATGGTGAAGAGAGAAGACATTGAAGAAGATGATAAGATCAACAATGCTAAGTAAGATTCTTCAGACCAATATACATGTGTTTTTGGTTTTGTCAGTGTATTAGTAGCAAGGCAATATGACTTCAGTCTGCTGTCCCTGTTTGTTTAAAATGAAAGAGTTCTTTATGTGGGGGGGGGGGGGTGCGGTGGCGCAGCAGGCTTGATCAGGTCCTGCTCTCTGGTGGGGCTGGAGTTCAAGTCCAGCTTGGGGTGCTGTGCGATGGACTGGCGTCCCATCCTGGGTGTGTGTGTCCCCTCCCAGCCCTATGCCCTGCGCTGCCGGGCTAGGCTCTGGCTCGCTGTGACCCTGCTCTGAACAAGCAGCTTCAGAGTGTGAGTGTGTGTATGTATGTATGTATGTATGTATGTATTTGTTCATGGTCATGCAGGGGTTTGCTGGTGCCTCTTTCATTAAAACTGCTGCTTCTTCCTTTTTATCATCATTCTGATGCAGGTATGCCATTTCAGTGTGCCGTAAAATTGGGGCAAAAGTGTACGCTCTACCGGAGGACCTGGTGGAGGTTAAGCCCAAGATGGTGCTGACAGTGTTTGCTTGTCTGATGGCGCTGGGTTTGAAGAAAGTGCAGAGCTGAGCTATACTCTGACACACCCTGAAAAGGCCCATCCAGTCACAATGTGGAGTGCAACTATCCCTACCCTTTTTAGAAACCATTGTTACACAGGGTATATGTGACAATTACACTTCTTACTTTGTTTACTCATGTCCATGGTACCCTTAATTTAAATCTTTGAATTTACATGTTAACATATCAATTTTTTATCTTATACTGTGGTTTTGGCCTTTGTGAGGCATTAAAGTGCCTGTATTGTTTCTATTATTAATTAAAAGTAATTTGCAGAATTATATTACTTATGCAACTTACATGTGTTTCCAAATATTTACTTTAATGTGTGGGTTTGCATTTCTATACAAATCATTTCCACTAAACTTTAAACTTTAATTTTTGGACTCGCATTCAAATTTTTTTTTTACAAATTCTTAAAAATATTTATATCAGCTCCCTGTTTGATTAAGCATATTGCTTGATCTGTTTCAGCTAATCCTTGTATTTCCAGTAGAATAAAAAAATTATACAAAATAAGTTTAAGCATGGGGGTGCGGTAGCGCAGTCCTGCTCTCCGGTGGGTCTGGGGTTCGAGTCCCGCTTGGGGTGCCTTGCGATGGACTGGCGTCCCGTCCTGGGTGTGTCCCCTCCTCCTCCGGCCTTACGCCCTGTGTTACCGGGTAGGCTCCGGTTCCCCGTGACCCCGTATAGGACAAGCGGTTCTGAAGAAGAAGTTTAAGCATTAGTACACTATATATTAATCTCACTCTTTTATTTTACCAGTACACAAGCTCACTGAGTTGAAAATCAATGATCATTTTAGAAGTGAAAATGCTGAAGATATGTTTCCATCTTTGCAATAATACTGCAAAGTGATATGAATCTTAGTAGTAGGAATGAAATGGAAGCTTTAATTGGTTTATATTCATATCAAACTCAGCCTAAACAATGGCATAGCTTTTCTGTTGAGAGTCCAATGCTTATGGTTTGGAAGAGGTGACACTGAAGGGCAAATGAGTCAATGTCAAGGGATGCTGTTTCTCTAAACCTGTATATTTCACATAATGTTTGACTTGCAGTCATACTCTAAGGATATGGATTATCTCTGTTGGGAAAACAGAGCTCTTCCATGTAAATACCGGATTTTCTAAAACCTGAGTGTGGAGACACACGGGTCAACACAAATGAGATCTGCACACTGGTTTCAAAATAGACAAGTTTTAATATACAAATATACTAGTTTACTCATGGGGGGCATGGTAGTGCTGCAGGTTTGGCCAGGTCCTGTTTTCTGGTGTGGTTGGGGTTCAAGCCCAGCTTGGGGTGCCTTGTGATGGACTGGTGTCCCATCCTGGGTGTGTCCCCTTCCCCTCCTGCCTTGTGCCCCATGTTGCCAGGTTAAGCTCCGGCTCACTAAGAGTGCAGGTTTCAGACTGTGTGTGTGGTTTACTCATTACCTGCTGTTATCACAACTTTGAACCAATAGCTTGGAAGACTACAGGGAGTGCAGCATTGACCGCATGTAAACTCATTACACTCACTTGTGCCACATTTACACACATTTCAGAACCGCTTGTCCCATACGGGGTCGCGGGGAACCGGAGCCTACCCAGTAACACAGGGCGTAAGGCCGGAGAGGAAGGGGACACACCCAGGACAGGATGCCAGTCCATTACAAGGCACCCCCAGCGTGACTCAAACCCCAGACCCACCAGAGAGCAGGACTATGGTCCAACCCACTGCGCCACCGCACCCCCCTATGCCACATTTAAAAAACAATATAAAAACAGGAGCTCTGACCACAACCACTTGTGGAATCTCACTGAGGCCACACACCCTTGGCTTGTTGTTCGTCACTCCTTGCTTTTCGAACCACAGCATACACTTTTGATCCGCTGTTAAGGTAGGGAATATTTCGTGAAGGATTCAGTACTGAAACTGAAAAATTATATTGGGGATGTAGCAAACTATACAGTCGATTCCAGAAAGACACAAAAGAGGCAGGATACCATGCCAAAGTTTTTGCACACATTTCAAGTTCATAAGATTTTTTCATAGGTCAG
Organism: Scleropages formosus; assembly: GCF_900964775.1. Taxonomy (NCBI): domain Eukaryota; kingdom Metazoa; phylum Chordata; class Actinopteri; order Osteoglossiformes; family Osteoglossidae; genus Scleropages; species Scleropages formosus. The sequence continues at coordinate 19,016,832 of NC_041808.1, read as the reverse complement.
TTTCAATTTAGTGGTGAATAACAGTACACTATACCACTTCCTCTATTCTCTCTTGGTAAAAAATCCATCCCTAAATTTTTCTTTAAACCATAAAGGAAAAGGCCATTAGAGCGGCAATTATTTTGTAAATATTAATATTACTGCTTTACAATAGCAAGAAGTCATTTCTGAGTCCAAAATTGCCTAAAACTGAACAATATCCATGTGCCCCATATAAATGCATGCACTTACATCTGGATTTTAAGATTGGAACAATTAAAATAAAGTGCAAAAATGCATGACACTGAAGTTTAGCTCATTCTATTTAATTCTACTGAAAAAATTAATTGACTTTGCAACTAGTGCAGCTGGGGACAGTGTAATTTTTTTACATTATCTAAAAATAATTTATATGTAAGAAAACTGTTCATGTAGCTTAATGTCAAAGAGTTCAAGGTTTCCGTAAGAGACAAAAATGTTATTCGGTGATCCAGGGCAAATCTTCAGTAAACTCAGCAGTCAAGTTCATAGCTCAAAAAAACCACAATGGCTAGAGTGTATGCTGTCAAATTGTATTTATATGACCATTTTCTCTAAAGCAGCTTACACTCTTAACTACTTGCAATTATTTACATAGCTAGGTAACTTTACTGAAGTAAGTTAAGGTAAACACCTTGCTCAAGGGTACTACAACTAGAGGTCAGATCTGAACCTATGCCCTTGAGGTTCAAAGGCAGCAGGTCCAACCCCTACACTATCAGATGCTTTCTGCTTAACTTTCTCCAGTCTTCTGTGATATATTTAACTAATCCCTGGACTTGAGCTTTGTTCCTGCCCATTAGACCTCTATCATTATTCATGAACCCAAAGAGGCTAAAATCACTGTCCTGAACAACTACAGACCATTAGCAGAAATGTCTGTAGTCATGAAGAGCTTTCAATGCCTTGTATTTTTCTGCTTGAACAATTTGCATATAGAGCCAATAAACTAGTAAACAATGCAGTTAACATGGGTTCACATTTTGTCCTTCAATGCCTCGAATGCCCTGGTTTGTATCTCAGGTTACTACGTGTGGACTTAAGCTCTGCAACATGCAATATGGTCATCATATGTTCGTTTCAGGAGGAACTGTTCCACCTAAAGCTCCCTGATTCTATCCGTCACTGGATCAGTATGTTTCTGATAGATATTATGTGTGGTTTGGGAAACACAGGTCAGACCCCATTACCATCAGCACTGCAAGGCTGTGTCCTTTTCCCACTGCTTTTTCACCATATACTAATGGTATAGCTGGTAGTGTTGTGGTAAGGCCTCTTGCTTTTGGCTCTAAAGGTTGCTGGTTTGATTCCCACCTCTCTAAGAGATTTTTCCAATTATATGAAAGGACAGAGAAATGTTCCTTTGTCTCCATCTTAATAGGCTCGAATAAATTCCCAGCGTCTCCCAATTTAATGGCCTAGTCCAAGACTGAAAGTCCAGGAATGATGCCTGGACAGGTACTTGGCTGTAGCAGTGTTCTGCTATTCCCTCCAGAATGTATCCTGCTTCATCTTCTGCTGTGCATATACTGCTTCCAGGGAAGGGCTAGTGAGAGTCCTTCTTGAAATATAATCTACTTCCAGGCACAGGGCCACCACCCTCTCTAAGAATTTTCAGTGTTGGTCAGATGATTTTCCGAGTTAATTTTTCATGAAGTTTTTGGAGTAAGTGGCTGGAATGGTCTGCTGTGTTAAAACAGGTGATGATTAAATTCCATTGCAGGTCTCCTATTTGTCTTTAAAAAACTGTGTTTGTGACCACTTGCAAGAATGTAAAAGTTTCATCCAGTTTTCACATCTTAGTCTCTAATATTTAGCATGAGATTATGAATTTAAGAAATTACACACATCTTAAAACATTTTTTATTTATGTCCTTAAAGCTTGTACTAAAAGCTGACTGCCCACAAGCATAAGACAGCAATTTCAATTTCACCATCCATGGTTTCTTTTGCAATGTTTTTTTATCCTTACACATGTCAGTCCAGTCCTGTGGCAAGATCCATTCAGTGTGTAAATTTGTTGTCCTTTGTGTTTCTATTGCAAAAAGAAAACGGGAACAATGCATTTAGTTGAGAGACGGTGGTTTTGGATTGGGTTTAGTTGGGCTCGGATGGGAGGAGCATATTTTCTGTACAACAGAGCTTTGTACAAGCAGAAAAAGAGCCCAGGGTTTAAGAAATGCAGCCGTAGAACCCTGGGTTGCCTATAATATAATTTAAGACTGTAGTGTACTGTTCTTCCTAAATGCCTGATCAGCAAATATGATAAAAGCTAAACCTCGAAAGCAAATTATGATAATCTGTAAGCACAAATTTAGCACACTTTGACAAAGTGTGTGAACCCTGTTACTAGACCTTCCCCAAGGGATCTGTCTGATCTTACTGCTATAGGAATTACTGGTAATGGTTAGAAGGATGGGGGCATGGTGGCGCAGCGGGTTTGGCTGGGGTTCAAATCCTGCTTGGGGTGCCTTGTGTTGGACCGGTGTCCTGTCCGGAGAGTGCCTCCTCCCTCTACAGCCTTGCACCCTCTGTTGCTGGGTTAGGCTCTGGGTCCCTGTGACCCCACTTGGGACAAGTGGTTGTGGATATTGTGTGTGTGTGTTAGAAGGATTGCCCCCTTTAAGAAACACTGTGCTGGGGGTCTCAGCCCCCTTTCTAGCCCTGCTGTGGGTGGCTAAAGGCAGGCTCTCCCACCCCCTCAGGAACTGTGTGGATGAGTCAAACCTTCATGTCCATTTTGTCTTGAGGTCCCACAACCAATTCAACCTGCCACTCAGAGTAGTGGCCTGTGCTGTCAGGGTGGTACTGTCAATGCGATGTGCATTTCTCAAAGTAGCTGTGCCAGTCTGGTACGGTAGTTAAGGTTCACACAGTGTTGCTTGGCCAAAGCTTTCTCAAAGTGATTATATCACTATACCAGTTATTTTTGTATTGGATTTTGGGCATTTTGACATTTTTCTCAGCAGTGTTTTCTCAGCATTGTGCTTGTTCTGGTCTGGGCACACAGGTTCAGAGACACAGAAAGGGTCTCACCTCCGGCTTGTATGTCATCTCAGAAAGTCATATGACTTAGAAGAAAAGAACTGTTCACCCCGCCCATCATCATAAGTTGCATAGAGCTAAGAACCTATAATACTGCATTCATCATCCTTCACATCACTGATACACCATTGGCAGCATTCCAGAGGATGTGGCGCTTAAGTGAAATCTGAGTGGCTGCAACACTAATGTTGGTCTCGTATTGTAGCTTTGGCTTTTCATTTTCTCCATGACACCCACATCAGCCACAGAGGGATAAACAGACCTCCTTCAGTCTGCATGCTGTGAACCAGCCACAACCTTTTCACTCTACAGGCTTTATCAGCTTTGTAAGAGCCATATTTCTATGACTGAACCAGTAGCCCTGTGTGGAGCTAATAATCATGTGTTTATCTAAAGCTTGTCTCCTGTTGTGAAATGCAGTTTTGTTTACCCTGAGTTGTGCATCACATTGGAGAAAAGCATCTGATAAATAAAGGTAAATGCCTTCTTGAATAATAAGTATTTTTGTTGCATGGGACAATATAATCACATGCAGACAAATATGGAAAAACTGTGTAAGCTATCTGTTGCGCACTGGTACTGTGTTGTACAATATTCATCATTCCTGTGGGATTAAAAAGTTTAAAAGCAGGAAAGTTCAAGTATCAGTTTACAGCTTTCGCTACACACGCCACGTGTATTCATCATGCAGTCACTGTCAGATGAAGCGACTGGCAGCAACTCAGACATACTGTCTGGCTCTCCTGCGTGGAAAAATCTTTGTTGCCAGACGCAAGAACACGTGTACGCGCACACACTCGCAGCCAGTGACGTTTTCAGTTATGCTAACAACAAGTAATGGAAAATGATGCAAAACACATGGCAGCAGGGGTCATTCCATCCTCGCCGCAGGATCAGCTTTGTCCACACCTCTGGAAAAAAATCCACTACCCATCCACCCCCACACACTTATATCCGATGAGACTCCCAGCCTTGTGATGCATCTGTCCTCCCAGGCATTTTCAACCCATATGAGTATTGGCATGCAAGAAACAATCTGGAAAGAAAAAGGTATGGAAAGGAAACACCAGGCCTGCTGCTGGGTGTCGACACAGAGGGACTCTATCACCCTACCTCCTGGCTCTATGGGTGCTCTTGTCAAAGCAGTGAAGTGAGCACCCAAACACCACTCCTATGGAAGATTTGGTTGGCAAGCTATTGTTTTAAGGACTGAGTTATCAGACCTTAAAAAACTGTAGAAATGTAACAGCAAGGAAGCCAAATACAGCATTAATGTAGGGCAGCAGGTAACACCTCTAGATCCAGAGGCTGTAGGTTTGAATCCCACCTCCTACTGTAATATCCTTGAGCTACATATATGTACTCCAAATTGTTCCAGTAAGAATTCCCTATCTGTATTAAAGGGTAATTTTAAATCTTTGTAAGTATCTTAACACTCTAAGTTGCTTTGGAGGAAAGTATCAGCTACATAAATTAATGCAGTATTATTAAGAATAAACTCCACTGAAAAACAATATTTGAAGTATTGTATGCCATACTATTCATACTGTCAAAAACTAAGAGACCAGAGCAACTGCAGAGGTCCTTAATAGGCTCTTGTCTTTCTATATAATAACCTCAAGAGTAAATCAGCAGGAAATAATGGTGCACTCTCATTCTACAGATAATTATAGACAGTATGATGCATTTCAGGACAAGAAATATATGATGTTGCTATATTTAATACAGGGTGGGATGTCTGGGAAAAATACTCTGGTAAACATATTATGATGTTCCAGACTCAGATTAATTCTTTATAAGAAGAAATTCAGCGGTTTGCTCCAGCAAGTACATGTATCAGGCACCAAAATCACATTCCAAACTGTCTGATGGGACAGCATAGTTCTGGAGTGTTCGCAAAGTTCGACATCGACTCTGTAGTGTTGCATGCAGATGTTGATGTGGCACATTTTACAGATCTTTGAGAAATTCTCAAAGCCACTTCAGCTGAAGCTGATCTCTTCCATGTGCTACTCCGAGGCACCAGAACAAAACATTCATTGTTATTTGTAATTCAGAAGTTAGGTAAGCAGAGTTTCATGATCGTGCCGAGGGTTAAACAACCAAGGTCAGAGAGGTCACGAACACAGCTGTAACATGCCTCCCTGCTTCAGGGCCTCGTTGTGAGATGAGACCTCCAAAAGCAACCGACTGCATTAACAAGTATTTGAGGATGCTAAAGATTAATCAAACAATAAGAATAATCTTCTTTGACTGCAAATTACTATCTTTTAAAATGTGAGGCTGTGTACCCGGGGGAATTCTCAGTCCAAATGCTCAACTGACGAGAACTTGACTTGACAGTTCCTTAATTGAAAGCAGTGAGGCAGATCATATGTCCTGATCTCTCACCCACTAAACAAGCATGGACTTCCAGTCTTGTAACCACAGAAACTGGGGTAGAAGTTGGTCAGGAAAAACATTTTTCAAACGCAAGTCCAAAGATGGGCCAGTTAAACCCTTCCTTGATGTGTGCTCCTAAGCCAAAATTACATCAGTAAACAGTCCAGCTATTTCAACTGATAACATATGATACATGTTTTCAACAGAAGCATCAACTAAGCAACAAGTATTATTACATTTACATTTATTCATTTAGCAAATGCTTTTATCCAAAGTGATATAGAACTCAACAAAAACTAAAGTGCATTGTACAACAGACAGAGACATAGATGCAGACACATGATTCTCAAAGTAGTAAGATTGTCTCTGTCATTGCTTCAACCAACATACACTTCACTGGTAGCTGCATATAGAGTTGAGAGAAAGTACAAAAATTTAAAACAAGTAACATTAACAGTAGCATTACGTGAATAGCAGCATGTACGTTTGATAAGAAACACGTAACAAATGATATAATGTAAATTTAAAGCAGGGGCGTGGTGGCGCAGTGGGTTGGGCCAGGTCCTGCTCTCCGGTGGGTTGGGGGTTCAAGTCCCACTTGGGGTGCCCTGCGACGGCCGCCCTGGGTGTGTCCCCTCCCCCTCCGGCCTTACGCCCTGTGTTGCCGGGTAGGCTCCGGTTCCCTATGACTCCGTATAGGACAACCAGTTCAGAAAGTGTGTGTGTGTGTGTAAATTTAAAGCCTAGACAGGAGATCCAGAGAAGTGAGTCTAAAAAAAGATGTCCTGAGAGTGTTAGCAGTTTTGAGTAAGAGTGGGAGATCATTCCATCACATTGGAGCCAGAACTGAGAACCCTCAGGCTTTTGATTTTGCACCTCTTTTGCGTAGGGCAACCAAATGGCCAGATGTAGAGAAGTGTAGCAGCTTGGTTGGGGTGTAGCGAGCAAGCAATCAGGTCTTGCAGGTATTTGATTGCAGATCCATTGATGGTCTTATAGGCCCACCCAGAGCCTTGCACTAGATACTGCCAGCTACAGCCAATGGAGAGGGACAAGAGGGAGAATACATGGGAATACTTTGGTAGCTGAAACACAGCTTGTCTGAGAGGTAAGCAGTTAAATGTGAGGAAACATATTTAGTTCCTGGGGAAAAAGAGTTGGGTATCACTGGGATAGCAGTGATAGAAGAAACCATGACAGGCAATGACTGAATCAAGAGAAAAAGTGTAGATGGAGAAGAGTGAGGCCTGGTAGATTCCAGTGGTTAACAGCATCATGTGTTGCAGACAGGTCAATGAGAATAAGGAGCAAAGACAGGGGGCTGCTTGAGTCCACTGGAGATCTTCCAACACTGCTAAGGGGGCAGTCTTGGTGAACTCTGAATCCAGACTAGTAGGTGTCAAGGAGATAATTCTTGCAGATTTGGTTGTAGGCTGCACATTCCAGAGCTTTTTGACAGAATACGGAGAGACTGTAATTCTGAATGTAAAGAGTTTTTTATTGTCATTTTTAAATTAATAAATGCTATTCATTTTCATTTAATTCAGAAAAACATTTCATGCCCAGAGAGAAGGACACTTGAGCCACAGAACATTTGTTATTTGTACAAGATAATCTTACAAAGAATAATAGAAATAACTTTGCCTCCTGCATCGTATGGGTTGGTCAGATGTTTGAAAATGCAATTTCCAGTGCATATGTATCTCCCATGTTGCCACTGTCAGTGTTTTGGCTTAAAATGAGACCTGTAAACTGAGGCTGAACAAAAATGGGTTTTCTATCATCTTTGTATTTACACGAAATGTGAATGCAGAGTCTCTAAAAGGAACTAATGAAGTCCATTTCTTAGGCCAAAAGTCATAAATACCTTTAATGATTACAAAAGATTTAACAAGATCTTCACAAAGAGTTTTAAAAAGGTAAAATAAGATATACTGTATAGTTATTTTGATAAAAGCAATTTGTCAATATATTTAAGAACAAAATGTTTTTAAATTACACATTATACCAGTACACAATGATTTTCACATTTTTGCGCAGTTAACATTGAACGCAGCAAATGAGATTCTGCCCTTATTAGAATCACTTTTCCATTGTGACTCAGTTAACAACAATCATTGCATTTCCCATGGTTTTCTCAGGACACACAAAGGAGGACACTGAGGGATTCCGGTGAGCAAGAGTACACAGCAGTTGAGAAAGCTTTCTTGAGGGCCATAGAAAACATGACTCAGGCTTGTGAACGGTGGTGAATATATCCTTTCTGCAAACCCTGGACACCCACTATGACTTCTTAAATAGTCTTATTTCTGATGAACGCACATTCTGAGCAAGGACTGCTCCTAAAACTTAGGTCGAAAGAACAACAAAAAAAAAAAACAGAACAGTGCACTGAATTTTTGCCCACCGCATACTGATGTGACAGTTGGAATGAAAAAAGGGTGGGGCAGGAGAGCAGGAGGAAGAAAATGCATGACCACATTCAGCAGCGCTTGTCTTTGAATGTGTTCAAAACACTTTGATTCTTGGACTTAAAAGCTACCACATAGTTGTGGGGGCCGACGCTCCCACGTCCTCCCTCGTCCGTCTGCCCCGTGATGATGTAATTCAGACCTGGTCAAGACACCAAACACTGTATGAAATATACTGTAAAGAATGAAGCCACACCACACGGAACCCTAACTTACTCACCGTGGCTGGGAGGAGTAAAATGCACACCTGGAGGAATATTAATCACAGCACATGAACTCAGACCCAATTTAAATAGTCTGGAGTGACAGCTCTGTTACAGTTGCCCAGTCAAATCCACTTGACAAGAATCTGTTCTGTACAGGCTTCCCTCATATAACAAAGGCTCCTTTCATAAGAATTTGGAATTACAATCAAATTTAATTTGTAATCTAAAATCCATGTAAGATAACACATTTATGAGAAACACCTAATGAGAACAGAAAATTCTATTCAAAATGTGAGTCTTGGTGACATAGGGGGTGCGGTGGCACAGTGGGTTTGACCGGGTCCTGCCCTCCGGTGGGTCTGGGGTTTGAGTCCCACTTAGGGTGCCTTGTGATGGACTGGGGTCCCGTCCTGGGTGTGTCCCCTACCCCTCCAGCCTTATACCTTGTGTTCCCAGGTTAGGCTCCGGCTCCCCGCGACCCCGTATGGGACAAGCGGTTTCAGACTGTGTGTATGCGTGTGTCTTGGTGACTTCCAGCACCTCCTGTGCACTACATATGTCTTGTTACCATGTGGTGACTCACAAGCATCTCTCAGAAATCCTGTAACTCTTTATCATCTATAATAATTACATCTAAAAGAGTTTTAAAGAAAGTGCTTAAAGTTGAAAAGACAAAACCTCCTCGGTTTTAAAAGCGATAAATGCATAGAATTTTGCTGAAAGGCACTATCATTGCAAACAAACTTGTCTGATTCGATTTACTTTTCATATGTACTGAAAATGGTAGTTTATGAATAGCTCTTCAGAGGAGTTACAAGTGTTGAGTGACTACTGTAAATACACCGAGAACTGCCTTTAAGTGTCCATAATAATTATCACCCCGACCCTCCATTTGACAAGCTGCTGTTGAAAACTGAATGGACTATACAGTATATTCTATATAGTGCATATAAAAGCAACAGTAAACTCTACAGACTGGAATCTGCGAGGCACCTGCTGCACCACCATGCTACCCAGGAACAAAAGAAAAAACAACAAAATAAAGATAAAATAATTAAGATAAATGATGAGCAGGAAGGAGAACAGAATAAAGGCAGCAAATGCGTTTTGTATAATCAAGAAGTACAGGTGGTCCCTGATTTACGATGGTTCGACTTTACGATGGTGAGCTGGCGACAGACATTCGGAAGAAACCGTACTTCGAATTGTGAATTTTAATTTTTTTCCCGGGCAAGCGATATGCGGAGCAATACTCTCTCGTGATGCTGGGCAGCGGCAGCGATCCGCACCTCCCAGTCTGTCACACAGTGGTGTGTATTAGGTGTATTAAATGCATTTTTGACTTATGATGGGTTTCGTGGAACATAACCCCATCGTGAATCGGGAACCACCTGTATATAAGTTTTGTATCATTTTGAAGATGTGGGTCTTACGCCTAGATTTTAAGGTGTCCAGAACAGCTGCATTTTTCTCGATTTGGCATTTAAAAGACAAGGCAGGAATTTTTCACGTTTGGTGAAGAGGTAGGTAAACATTTTATGGCTCAGGAACACATTTTCTCAATTTAAATGAATGGCAATTAAAAGTTTGTTTTACAAGAGTTCCTTTTAGAAGCAAATTTTTTGGGGGGTTTTATGCAGGTGAATTGTTCCTTCCATAAGAACTTTAAATGCCAATACATTTCTACCACAAAATGACAAGTGGTAAGAACTGCGATGATACCATAAGGACACTAACTGCTATTCAGAACTGTGCTACTGTAGCTGAAAGGACCTGTGTAGAGCTCTCGGCGCACTCACCGCGTCGGAGGAAGGGGCACTTCCTGCACAGGATTGCAATCCTGGTGCTCATGTTCTTGCCAGCTTGCTGAATGGCAAGGTTCCCTTCCTTGTACACACTGATGATGGACACGGTGACGTGCAGTCTACCCTCTCGTGTCGCCACGGTGATGACTGTCCCAGTGATCACTGGGGGACATGGCATACCAAAGGTTCTTAAGAACTGGGGACAATTATAAGACACCTTCTCGAGCTGCTCCGGGAGTGTGATCCACCCAACACGCAGTTCTGTATGAGCACTAGGCACTGCCAATAGCTTACGAGCAGACCGGACAGATTTCATGAATCTTCCCTCCTAACAATTCACAGGTCTTTTATCCCAGGAGGACCGGAAAAGAAATGAGAACAACCCTTATACCCATCGCAAACAGGAAATTCCGGGAGATGTGAAGATAAACTGCTTTGAATTTGTATCGCAAAGATCACGTCTGTCCTTATGGAAAAGTATGAGTCTTACCGAAGTTGCTGGAGCAGTAATGGTCCTCAAGGGTCCCGTTCCTCTTGCATTTCTGCTGGCAGAGCGCTACAGAGTACTTCAACACTGAAAGGAAAAGAATACATTTCTACATATTTGCTGTCATGATAGAACATACAAAATTGACATTGGCAGGAATTGTAAAATGCTCAGAGATGCCAAACTCACCGAAATTCTTTGACACAACAATATTAAACTAACACTGGGGAAAAATTAGCTGTGGTTTTCAAATTCCTAGCATCATACATACTTGAATTATAATAGTGTCTGGGTAATTTTACACTGATTTGTACTGTTTTCCTTTAAATTGTTCAGCTATTATAAAAATAAACTTACTAAGCTTGAAAGTGGAGGACAACATGACTTCATTATATTAATTAATTTAGCTGATGCTTTTCTCCAAAGTGACTTACAATTATTTATCCATTTATATAACCGGTCAGTTTTACTGGAGCAGTTCAGGGTAAGTAACTTGCACGAGTGTACTACATATAGGGGTGAGACTTGAACCTGGGGTCGAACGGCAACAGCTCTAACCAGTACACTACCAGCTGCCCTTCAGAAGAAATAAGGAAAAAAAAAGATTTTTGTATTATTCTGTTCCAAGCCCACAGATTCAGAGAGATCTATGGCAAATGTACAGGCTGCATCGACCCCAAAGAGCAGAAAGAGCAGACCTCTCCTGCTGGGACTGGCTGAAGGTCATGGCACAAGACGGACAGCAGCCGGTGTTCCATGAGAACAACAGCACGGACCCACTGCACCACTGGGCCTCGTGCAAATTCTTTGCAAAGAGTGAGAAAGCTAGTGGATAGGCACACGTATGAATGCAAAGCATGACTTTCCAGAAAAAGGAAAGAAAACGTAAAGAAAAAGAATGAAAGGATGCTGCTCAGACGAATTTCAACAGCAAAGCACGAAGAAATTTGCTTCGGGTGGCAGCTGTATCCCTATAGTGCTTAATGAGAACTTGCATTGCAGAACACAGAGTGCCAGAAATTTTACATTTAGAGGCTAACGGGATATGAAAAGCAGTGGACTCGTGGTGAAGTAGCGAAGTATTCCACACCTACTTGCGGTCGTGGTGGTGGTCAAGGGCGTGGAAGTGGTTGAGGGTGCAGTTGTGGTGGTCAGTCCTTTTGGCCTGAACTTGTAGTGCCCGATGAAACCATCTGCAGTCAGACTCAGGTCTGAGAGAAACTGGATGAGCAGCTGATTCCCCTCGGAGGTAATGGGCCTGAGAGCACAAGACAACACCACCAGCCATAACGGCACATTCTCTTGCACACTACAATTACCATAAACATTCAACGGTAATGCAAGAAAAAGCTACTTGTCATCTTGTAACATTTTTTCTTTACATTTTAGGAACATTTAGGAATGCACATTTTTAATATGAAACCTTTATAGTGTTGTGTACTGGCAGCGTTCATTGTTCTGTGAACACTTTCTAGTGAAGAACGCTCGGGAAAACCGACTTACGCTGGAGGACTGTCACCGCAGTACTTCCCGATTCTCTTGTCATCGTTGACTTCTCCGCCATTGTATACGAGCACGTGGTCGTATCGGCAGTAGTTATCCCTCTCCAAGTCGAATTTCTCAAACCTCAGCTCAATGACCTGAGCAGATTGGCACATGTTCAATGTGGAGAACATATTCATTCTTCTACTGTGATTAAATGGCAGAATTGTAGCAGCAGCTTCATCCGAAAGCACCCGCGCTACTGTTAATAGCCATCAGCAAACGTGAACAAGAGCTGACGTTTTTCGGCACGGCAACCTCAGAATCACACTATTCTTAGTGAGCTTTGCTTTTCGCTTGGAATCATGGGACATCCGTATTTCTGAGAGCGCTGGGTGTCAGCAGTACGTAAGGGACTCCTTCACCTGATTGCGAGGGGCCATGATGTGCCACGAGCAGGTGACGCCAGCAGGATAGTCCTTCTCCGGCCAGTTCGGGGTCTTTAAAGAGCCAGATGGCTTTACCAGTCGGCCCCCACAGTAGCGATCTCCTGTAGGGCACAGGCTGCATTCACAATATTTTCTTGTCAAGAAACATTCAGCACAAACTGTGCATCAGAGTCAGTTAAATGATCCTCCTTTCCCCACTGAAATGAAAGGAAGATCCCTCCGTATAGACTTACTGTACATGGATGATTTTCTACAAAATCTACAAAAATGCATAAATAAATAAATCTACAAAAATACCTTACTTTTTCAGTTGCCAAGTGTCATTTCCCTTTTATGTTGTCCTTAGGGATATGACACAATGTACATTAGCTTAGGGGGTGCGGTGGTGCAGTGGGTTGGACCGGGTCCTGCTCTCCGGTGGGTCTGGGGTTCGAGTCCCGCTTGGGGTGCCTTGCGACAGACTGGCGTCCCGTCCTGGGTGTGTCCCCTTCCCCCTCCGGCCTTACGCCCTGTGTTGCTGGGTAGGCTCCGGTTCCCCGCGACCCCATATGGGACAAGCGGTTCAGAAACTGTATGTATGTACATTAGCTTATTGCAATTTTGCCAGCTTTTATGACAATATTACTTACATGTCTCAGGTTTATATTTATTTATTTAGCAGACACTTTTCTCCAAAGCGACTTCCAACAAACTCTATGTAGTGTGATCAGCCCACATACCTTATTCACCAAGGTGACTTACATTGCTGGATACACTATGTCACTCATCCATACATCAGAGGAACACACTCTCTCTGTGTGTGTCACTCACACACTATGGGTGAGCCTGAACAGCATGGCTTTGGACTGTGGGAGGAAACCAGAGCACCTGGAGGAAACCCACACAGGCATGGGAGAACATGCAAACCACACAAACTGAGCAGGGATTGAACCCACGTCCTTTCGCACCACCCAGCTGCTGTGAGACAGCAGCGCTACTTGCTGCGCCGCCCCAGGTTTAATATCGTTCTCATACAACACTATACAACATACAATAACAGAACCCTTCTGGAGACTCAATTAAGAAACATTAGACATCCCCAACCATGATGCTACCTGCTGTCCTGTCAAGTACTGCGTGCATCCATTTGTAGAGCACTGGTGATTAAAGGGTTCCTTGGGCTAGTTAAGTCATGTCAGGGAGTCCATATAAGCTTTAGGGCTTAGCAAAGTCAGCAACAAAAATGAATTCAAACGTATGAACTACAGCTGCAGTTTGCCAAAGGTCAAACTTTGAAAGCCTAAACCATGGAGGACACACGTTCTGTTACGTTCATAACTCTGTGTACCTCTAATTTAGCATTCCTGGGATAGAGTCAATCACAGCGGATACATTTTCTTGCCAGTTCGTTGACACATAGGACACTTGTTTTCTCAAATGTAATTGTCTGAGTGTAAACTGTAGAGTACTCCTTCACGCCCACTTCTGTTATTTTAACATTGCAAATATTTTCGGTCAGTAAGAAGAACGGCTGCTGTGCTTTTCACCAAAATGTATTATTCCTTATGTTAAAATTTAGGCGGCAGCAAGCAGCACAGTGTTTAGCACAGTCTGGAGGTTGCTGGTTGAATCCCGCTCGTACTGCGGTACCCTTCAGCAGGGTACTTACTCTGTGTTGCTCTTTTAAGAATACTTTGCTGTATAAATGGGCAGAACTGTTTTTAAAAGATGGCTTTTATCCACACTGTAAGCACAGATGGACAAAACTGTGAGCTAAACAAATGTTAGCAGTAATGTACATTCCTCTAAATTAATAGTATATGTTCACTGTATTTTTTTCATTAATATCAACAATAAACATCTAATTCTTTTTTACAGTACACTGGCTCCTCATATTACAAAAAGTTCAGTTACAGTTTTTGAAGATAAGTTTTTGACTTTTTAAAAAATTTTAAGTATTCTGGCTATCTAATGTTATTGGCATTATTTATTGTTTTGTTTTTGTGCAATACTATCTATTGTTTTTGTCCATAGTCTGTGGAGAAGCACTCAGACAAGAATTTCATAGTACCCTGTACACAGTACTTGTACTTATAACAATAAACATTATACCTTATACTGTATCGTCTTCATTTGTACATTTTTTTTTTTTATTATTTCTGTATGTTGCAGAGTAAAAGCAACCTGTATTTTTGCAGCCAGAAAATAACTGTCAGTAAACTCACCCAGCTAGATTAGGAATTTTGAACTGCCTTAATTCAACTTGCTTCCGCAAAATTTTTAGCTTGTTCCTTAAATTCATTCATTATAATTACAGTATATCCAAAACTGTTACAGACACTAAGATGTGAATATACTACGGGGTGCCCCCATTGAGCTTTTACCGATTATGATTTAGTTGTAAGAATGGATGTGAATGCAAATGTAAATTTGAAAACAAATTGAATTACAAATTTCCAATCCCAATTGTGTTTGTAAACTGTGGAGCCAGTGTATATATTAGTCTTAGAGAGAGATTTGAGACTTAAATAATGTTCCACTGAAACCAAAGTTTTCCATTCCCTCAAGGTTCTCATAAGAAAGAACACTTTCCAAGAGCTTAGGAAATGTGCATCTTATTAAAATGCAAACTGCAGTATGACCCTTATGCAGTTCAGGCACCGCTCTCCTTTCGTCCCCCTATCGGTTGTTATGTGAGGCCTCAGACGATAATACAGAGGGTAAGGAAAGTCCATGTTCCAATAGGCTATGCTGTGATGCATCCGCACCTCGTTCGTTGGGATGGGCGGCAGAATACGTGGCTAGAAAGCCACTGCCAGCGGTGTTGGCATCCGTCACCATGTGCACCGACATGCTGTTGGTGGTGGAGACGAGAGCACCGGGCCGGAAGGTGCCGCAGAAGCGGCCGAGCCGCTGGCCATTGGAGTGTCCATTGTATACGTCCACATAGTCATACCTACAGAGACTGTCACTCTCCAGGTCAATGGAACGGAAAGTGAGGGCCACCACTCTCCCCTCAGGAACCTGTAAAAAGTACAGGTGACTAAAGAGACATTTCATGAAAAGGAGGATGTGTGCCAAGTTCACTTGTGACACTACTAGTTAAAGGTGTACACACACACACACACACACACACACACACACACACACACACACCTTCAGAACCGCTTGTCCCATACAGGGTCACGGGGAACCGGAGCCTACCCGGTAACACAGGGCGTAAGGCTGGAGGGGGAGGGGACACACTCAGGACGGGACGCCAGTCCATCGCAAGGCACCCCCAAGCAGGACTCGAACCCCAGACCCACCAGAGAGCAGGACTGTGGTCCAACCCACTGCGCCACCGCACCCCCTTAGTTAAAGGTATTTAATTGTAATAAAGAGCAGAGCCAATTACACCTATGACACAACTGAGAGCATTACTGGTAATGAAGGACACAACCAAGTACACTTATGACAGGATTAGGTAAAAACAGTTAATGAAAAACACAGATACTGCCGTCTCTAACCACCAAGTAGGGTAAACAGTGTAACATTGATCGGTTTTCCAAAAATTCACACATTTACTTTATATGAGCGGATTATTCGCTTCTCAAAAATGTCATCCCCGTTGCATAAACATTTCCATCGCTGTTTATGACAGCTCACAGTACAGTGGCAGCGCTGTTGGCTTTAGACCCAGTGGTCACAGGTTCGACTCCCACTGACAGTCCATCATCTGTAGTACCTTTTGAGCAAGGTGCGCAGCCTAAATTGCTCCACCAAAGTTAAACAGGTGTATAAATAAATAACTATAAGTCACTTAATGCTGTAAAAGCGTCAGCAATGAATAAAAATATAAGTAAAGCACCGACTGGAAGGGAAACACAGTGTAAAAGCAATGCGTAAACACACACACACACACACACACACAATGAGTGAGCACGTTCTCACCGTAATCCTCCACACACACTTGGTGCTGGGCGTGTAAACCCCCGGGTATCCCGGGCTCCCGATCAGCCCGGAGTCCCCCGTCATGTTTCCGCCGCA
This sequence comes from Scleropages formosus, assembly GCF_900964775.1. Classification (NCBI taxonomy): domain Eukaryota; kingdom Metazoa; phylum Chordata; class Actinopteri; order Osteoglossiformes; family Osteoglossidae; genus Scleropages; species Scleropages formosus. The sequence goes on along the minus strand of NC_041808.1, from coordinate 19,000,479 downwards.
CGTGAAAACGGGTCTGTGGCGGAAAGATCAAAGTTACAGTGACCGAAAGGAGGGGCTACAGTCAGTAACACTCCATCGCAAAGGTCCCCAAGTGATGTGATGTAATTAAGAACACTGACGCGTGCATTCAGCTGACCATTTTCCCCAAAGCGACGCGCAGATGCGGAGTAAAGACAAGCGCGTTTCACAACAGAAAGAGAACTGGCTCTTTAAATCATGAGCTTTAAGAAGCGACTCCGTTTCGCAGCGCAGCCCCCTTTTTCTCTCCTCCTGGCACTTCTTCGCACACGGCTGCTTCTGGAGCAGAAGTTCTTTACCTTCTTTACTTTTTAAAAGTTCATTCCGCGGCAGCCCCAGTCTCTGCTTCAGTCAGTAAATCGCTGTGATTTGATAAGTGCGAGATTGATTGATATTATAGGAAATACCTGCGCGGAGACTGCGAATGGACGCACGAGGAGGAGGAGAGGAGGAGAGCGGCGACCCAGCCGAGGACAGCGCTCATGGTCAGCGGATCCCTGCGCGGCGTGTCGTGTGCCTGTGTGGGCCGAGCAGTAGCAGACCTTCTGCTGCCAGTAGCGGCACCGACTCAATGTGGCGTTTGTTCGGGGGCCGGTGGAGGCGGGAGCTACCACGGCCGCGTGTGCCCGTCTCGGCTTTCCCCAGATGTGCGGGACCGAACCTCCACAGACGCCCACGATCCGCTGAAACGTCAGCAGTACACCCGCAATTTGAATCTCACACTTATTAATCACCCGACACCAACGTGATTTTTTTTTTTTTTTTTTTTTTTTTTTTCAGTTCTCTGCGATTCTCCATGCAGGGCACCGTAACTTAGGCAATTTTACCGTTCTGATCGTCCCGAAAACAGTACACGTGTAGACAGTAATGTGTACAGACTCATTTTTCATCTTTTATACACTTACTTTTTATCATACACACAGCCGGCACGGGTCGTGCGGTGTAATGCTTCGTGGTAAATAACTGAAGTAAATTTGACCAAACAGACTAAATCGCAATTTATTGCATTTTAAGAAAAAAAAATTTAAAAAAAAAAAACTAATAATAATATGCTGGCGATATGAAAGTGGCTTATTCTTCAGTCATGTTCTTTTTATACAACGTCTGAATACTTATGGCGCCATCATTCGGTGTACTGATGAAATTACGATTACACGACGATGGGAAACTTCAGCCTCTGCTTTTTTAATTTAAATTAGTTATAAAACCCATGATTATATCTCATGGATAACCAAACATAAAAGCATACGACGACCCACTGGATCTTGAACAAACGGTCAGCGTCTTACTCCATTGGTATCGGTAATTGATTACATGACTATCCTCCATATCTACGATCGACAACTCGATGATCGACTAGGCAAAATTTCGGGCAAAATGGCGGACAAAACGCCAGGGACGCAGAAAGCCAGCGCGAAGGTAAATTAATTTACGCAGTGAATATTAAAATACTCAAACAGTAACACATTAATTACCCGACACAATTAATGCAAAAAAGCGTAATATTTTCTGTCGTGTCGACTTTCTGTGGTTAAGTTAACGAGTCCATGCAGGAGAACCTTGTGTCGGCTGCGGCCCGCCGAAGGCCCCAACGCAGTAGTGTGCTTCTCCTGAGGAGCTAACATTTAGCATGTAGCATAAGCATAACTCTTTTGATCATGTTGTCAATATTGCGGCGTTTATTTATGAAATTTTAGACATCATGATGTATATTATCGAAAGGGATCTTTCCTGGTTGCGAGTGACGACGTATTTAGTTTCTAGTTTGCCGGCACGTTGACGTTCACGTTGTGTTACGAGCTCGACATCATCCTCATGCTAATCTAATGCCTAATCCACATCCAGTCAGTCAGTGATGAGTCCGATCACTTCCAACAGGCGTCTTTAAAACTTAGTCAAGTGCGGGGGTAAAACTCCGTAGCATTTTTTACGCAAAAATGCACTCAGCTCGAGTCCTTTTCCCTACCTACCGCGTTTCATAGTTAAGCTAGGCGTCGTAAGTTTGTGGTGTGAGTGTTATATAATCACGGGAGTTCCGAAAAAAATGTGGCCAGTTCATTGTTTTGTGATATTTCTCACGGGAATTCTGTGGGGAGAAGTGCACTGCTTCCGATCCCTGTTATAGACCAGTGGGGGGGGGGGGGGGTGGTTCCTTCTACTAATCCCTCTTACATGATACTCTTAGTATTTTCTGGCAGAATAAGTGAAACGCAACAACAATGACACGACACAACTGTAATTCATATGCATCAGTTCAGGTACTTTGGTCAAGCAACTTCTAAGTAGAAATAGGATTTGAAGTGGGAGCATTCCAATATTAGTGACAGCTGGTCCAACTGTACAACCTGCTGCAGACTCTGTAAAATGTATTCTTTGACAAAAGCTGGAACAACAGGCAGTATACTCTGCTGCTGTTGTATCTGTATAATCCTGTAGTGATGTTGTTTTAACTTTTTTGTACATGAAAGTGGGAGGCAAGAATGTCTGCCAAAGACTTGGATGCTGTTCCTTTGCCTAAACATAGATGAAAGTGATGTTTAAAATGCTAATAACAGCATGCTTCCAAGCTGTTATTAATTTTGGAAATGCATTTTGTTGCTTGTTATGCAGGCGCTGCTGGAGAGCAAGCTGAAGGCCTTCAGTATTGGTAAAATGGCTGTTGCTAAAAGAACACTCAGCAAGAAAGAGCAAGATGAAATTAAAAAAAAGGTAAGTTGTCAGAGGCAGATGTTTGTTTTGCAAGGTGCTGGGCAGATTGTAGCAAAACTGAACTCTCAAACTCAGTTTCCTTCCACTTTTCCTGGCAAGTGTTGTTGTGGCAGCACGTGGAGAAAGTGAGCCAAAACCTTCCTATCCCCAGCCACATGTTGTAGCTCCTACGGGAACTCTGAAAATGTGATGCCACATGGGATTTTAGCATAAATGCATTTAGTTGAAATTTCTAGAATGCCGTTCTGATATACAGCAGTGCTTTGCAGTTTTCATTTGTGACTAACGTTCTTCTAATATTTTCTCTGGAGGCTCACAGTTACAAGTCAGATAAGTGAGAGGTAGAGCTTGTCAACTATGAAACAAGTGAGTCAGTGGATTGTTTGCAGGCACAATATTTAAGATTTTTTTTTTCTCTTCTTCTTTGCATGAACTACATAGGAGGATGAGCGAGCAGCAGCTGAGATATATGAAGAGTTCCTGGCTGCTTTTGAAGGAGGAGAAGGCAAAGTCAAGACTTTTGTCAGAGGTGGAATTGCTAATGCAACAAAAGGTAAATGACATGGATTGTAAACCTTATTTATTAAAATACTGGTGCATGAATTGTTTCACATCCTCAGAAGAAAAAAGACATTTAAAACTTTATTTCCTATCAAACCTTAGCTCTATGTCAGAGTGGTTGTCTTCAGTGTGGCAGTCTCTTTCCTCTTAAACCTCTCTCTGCAGAAGAGGCTGAAGCTGATGAGAAGAGAGGAAAGCTCTACAAACCAAAGTCACGATTTGCGGAGATGAAACCTACTCTGCCAATGGAAACTCCTCCACAATATTTATCAGTTGATAAAAAGAATGTATGTAATATATTTGGTTGATTTTCTGAATTTGAATTTTTGCAGTAGGTAAAATGAGTAGCATAGACTAATGCGGTCATTTTAATTTCTTCCAAGGTAAAGAGGGGGGAGAAGGAGAAGAAAAAAAGCAACCTGGAACTCTTTAAAGAAGAACTGAAGCAGTAAGTCTTTAAACAGTCATTGTTATTCTCTTGTTTTCGAGGACTTCTTGGTTTAAGTGGATTTTTTTTTTCCCCTCCCACAGGATACAGGAGGAGCGAGATGAACGACACAAGATGAAAGGCAGAGTGAGCCGATTTGAACCTCTTTCCCATGTGGAAGGAAGGCGATCCTGTAAGTGTATTCCTTTTAACCTACACAAGTATCAGCAGTTAGCAGGGGAGGTCCGTTAATCTAAGCTTCTGTTTTCCTACACTCACCACTTCCTTTAACCTTGCTACATGTAGATCTCTAGCTTGCATTTAGACAGCTTTATATGTCTTTTTGAGGAAGAAATGGTCACTAGGATAGTCATTTTGACTTCAGGTGTGTTGCACTTCTGTATTGCCATTTTGTTATGAGCTGACTTCAAGCACTGGGGATAAAAAAGGTAATGCATGCTTATCGGCTCTGTCTTTTTCAGTCTTGGATGATTCGGCCCCCGGCTCACATGATGTAGGAGATCCTTCTACAACTAATTTATACCTTGGGAACATTAACCCACAGGTAAGTATTACACAGGCTTGACATTCAGCAAGTGCTGTTCTATATACATCTATACCTTTTTTGTCTAATGATACTGATAAAGTGTGATTTTATTGCGCTGTTAAAATATGTAATATTGTGACTGAATGTGCTGTACAAGCTGTGCGATCACATGCTTGTGTTTAATTAAGACTGGTGAAATCTCTATTTAAGAGTTTGGAAAAGGGGTTTTAATATGTTCTCAACCTGGCTTTGTCTCCCAGATGAACGAGGAGATGCTGTGCCAAGAGTTTGGTCGATATGGCCCCCTGGCTAGCGTGAAGATCATGTGGCCCAGAACCAATGAGGAGAGAGCACGGGAGAGGAACTGTGGCTTCGTGGCTTTCATGACAAGGAGAGATGCTGAGCGAGCATTGAAGCATCTGAACGGTGATCTCTCTCCCTATTGCCCAGCCATTGGTTATTTTGAAGCTGCGTCTCTGGTGCATTATTAGTTTAAGCAGCCCTTCATTCATTGTTGCTGTTAGTAAATAGTTAGATCAGTTGGTTTGATTATTCTCTTGGCCCATGGTCCCAAGTTTCCTTTCTGGATTATGTATATATATTATATCTGCAATGACTTTTTGTAAAAGTGAGCTTTATGTGCTGCTGCAGATGGGGTTGTGGCCATGCAGTGTGGGTTCTTTACCATGCTATGTGCTACGGTCTGTGTTCTGACCAGGGGTTGACGTAAACTTTTTGGCTCAACAGCCACTGTGGCTAGTGATTTTCCAAAGTCACTAGCCAAAATGCGCACACACACACAAATAAAAGGTAACTGGAGACTAACTGCGTTTTTGATAATTTATTTGAACAAAAATTAGTTTAGCTGGATGCACGTTCCAGTCTCTTGTGTGTGTTTGCGCGTGCATGCATGTGTGTGTGGTGGGGGTCATTGGGAAGAAACAAGAGAGAAACGTGTCGAATGTCCTCCAAGCTGTTTTTGCTAGTTTAGGCTTAATGTTAATTTAGGCTGCTCAGACCTCTTTTCATCTGCCCACATTCTGAGATTGCCTAGCTGTTGATAGTATTATATGTAAACTGTTACCTTGATTATCTTAAAATTTGTATAATTAATATAGTTACTAGCAGTCAAGTACAGTAATGTTAGTTTTGATTAGTTGTGGACGGGCGAGTAAGTATTAATCAGGGAAGGGTCTGCCATGCTTCCTGATCGCGTGTATATACTGTACATGGATGTTTCGGAAAAGCATCATCTTTTGAAACTGATGATTTCATCATTACAAGTGTTTTCACAGCAATGCTGTCTTCTGACAACAAACAAGTCTTCGCCTCTTGCGAATTTGCCTATGCATGTGGCCATCAGACTTTTGTGATCCTTTTTGTCTCCAGTTTGGAATTAGTAGTTTCCACAACAGAAGACATTTTCTGTACCTTGTCGTTACCATGAGTGCGACAGTGCACGCAGTACATAATGTTTTTATCAGAATCATACTGCAGCCACTCGCGACCAAATCTCCACTTTTCATTGAAAATCCTAGTTTTCTTCGTCTTATCTTGATCTACTGTCTTCTGTGTTTTTTGCTGTCCTGTCTGTTTGTTCACTTGGTCTTTTCACGCCCTTAATACGCCGTCACATTTTCAACTTTTCCCTACTCCTCTTGCTGGAGTCTGGTGCCGAAGCGCACAATAGTAAGCTGTGCACGCTGTGCAGCAAGTGCCCATGAGAGTTGTGGTATTGTTTAGGATGACATTGACTTGGTTTGATCCCCCCCCCCCCACCGCCAAAGTGGCTAGTAGGAGTGAGGGAGTTACCTGTCATCGCCTTTTCTACCCGTATTTGGCGGGTGGGCAGGTGTTAATGTCAAACCCTGGTTCTCACAGCATTTCTACTGTTTCTAGGCAAGATGATCATGAATTTTGAGATGAAGCTGGGCTGGGGCAAGGGCGTGCCTATCCCTCCACACCCTATCTACATCCCACCCTCCATGGTGGAGCACGCGCTACCGCCACCCCCTTCAGGACTGCCCTTCAACGCACAGCCCCGGGAGAGGCTAAAGAACCCCAATGCCACGCTGCTACCGCCCCCTACCAACAAGGAGGAGTTTGAAAAGGTAATTTAACATGTATGCAGGGACTTTAAAAATAGACTTAGTCTGCTTATGTGCTTTAAATACTTTTACAGTATTTCTCAATCAGAATATCCTGTTTTAAGATTTAGCTGTTCTCAGAATCCTATTAGTATGTTCTTTCCTCTTGGGTTCTGCACTTTGGCTACTTTCAGTCAAAACACTACATGCAAGCTGTACACAGCATAAAATAGTACATTCGTTACTAAAAGTATTTAAGCAGTTAAAGTGCTGTTAATGGAAAATTGTCATTTTTAATTGGAGAATATGGTAAGTCAGCTAAAACACTGTCAATTATCTGAAATGCTGTTGGCACTGATTAAGCAGACATTTGTTGTACATCAGTGGGACTGAAGTAGTATACTTTACAGTATTACAGTACCAATTAACTTATTTTAATGATCATATCTTATAAAAAAGCTACTTCAGTTATAGAATTGTGCTACATGTTTTGAATTTTGAACTTTATCAGTTTAGTCAAAGCAAAAACTGACAACAGTAAAATTGTTGTTTGCAATAATTGATGCATTTTTGATGCATTTTTTCCTGTTGCTTGTTAACAATACTCACATATTCTATGTTTATTATCTGATGTGACTTCATATACAGACTCTGTCGCAAGCCATAGTCAAAGTGGTAATCCCAACAGAAAGGTACATGTTTTCTTTTTTAAATTCATATAACATGTAGAAAAACATCCCATACCAATAAGTTACAATTGGGCAATGCATGCCACTGGGGGCCAGTTTGGGTGAGCAATAGTTGAGATCAGCACGTCCTGCACAATTTTTTCCCAGAAGGAAATGGAAGACTGTTGCAGATAACCTTTTCACACATGAAGAAAATTACAACATGCATGCCTTAAGTTTCCTTCCTACTTCCATTAAAAACATAATTTATAATTCGCTGAAGTGCGGGAAATATCATTTTACTGTAATTGTATAGACATAGAATTATTTAACGTGTTATGTTATTTTGAGTTATACATGGTAGAAAAGACGATAGTTTTTATTCAGTTTCATAAAGTACTTCCGCTTTATACCATTACCTCAGATAAAGGCCTGTCTGTAAATTTCACATTATCACTGAATACTGTCTGCAGTGCACAAAATAAGCATCTTGATTCAGCTACTGCTCACTCCAGCTGCACACCCCCTGGCCTCTGTCAACGAGCCTGGGTAAAATCAACCCCAATCCTTATAGTCTATGACCTTTGACATTGGCCTTGGTGAGCAGCACAAGTTGAACTGTCTGCAGCAGCGGGGGACCTGAAAAGCTTCATGGGATGGATTGGGAAAGTATACAGAATTTTACCTGACATTGGTACGATCGGCTCCAATAAATGTGGTTTGTGTTTATGACAGGCATCCTTTGTTGTCTTGTTAGCCTCTTTAGGGTTACATGCCCCCACCTTGCCCCACTATACACTCCTGTACAAGTGTAGCTGCGTGTAATCATTGTAGTTAGATTACATATTTTGCTGATTTTAAGTATAGACCTCTGTTACTCGGTTTTATGTAACAGTTTATGTAATTGTGCCACATCTTTACATTATTACATATCACAGTTCATGTTTGGAGCAGGGCACATAATTGTGTTGGGTTTTTTTTTTTGTTTAGAGAAATTTTCAGTCACTATTACTGCTTTTACTTGCTTATGTGCTTTTAGAATAATCTTTAACTCTAAAGTTAGATGATGGTGGGGGGGAATAAACATCACTTATGCTTATCATAGCAGATACAATTTTAATGCTTCATAAGAAACTGGTCAAGTTATTTTTGTACTTGTAAAGGTTCTATAATGCAGGTTGTGTTTGCAGTTATCTCACCTGCATATTGAAAGACATTTTGAATTTGATAGTACAGAATACATTTTCTGCAGCCTGTACAGTCTTTTTAGGCTGTGTAGTTAACATGTTGGAAATTCACTTGTCAGTTGTAACTTCAAAGCACAATCATTTCAAACATGGGATGTGTAACAACTGTTACTGCAGTTACTACTTTTTTCCTCAGTCTCACATCCCAAGGGTGTTGAGTCCAGCAGTCTCCATACTATTAGTTAGTGGTGTAGATAGTAGCAGGAAGGCAGGTTGGAAGGCTAGTGATGATTCTGAAACCGTCTTGCTTTAACTGTGTCTTTCTTATAGGAATTTGCTTTCTCTCATCCACCGAATGATCGAGTTTGTGGTGCGTGAAGGTCCCATGTTTGAGGCCATGATCATGAACCGTGAGATCAACAACCCGATGTTCAGGTGGAAGATCTTTTCCCACCTTACTCACATACAGATTTTTTTCTGTTATCATACGTATTACTGTATGGTTAGGTGAACATTTTGTGTGGTGTTTTGCTGTAGTCTCAACCTTTGTGTCCTTATTACCTCACTTAGACCTGTTATTTGGCATGGCCGATTCCGGTTTTTAATCCTTTGTCCAACTCTTTCTGAACAGGTTTTTGTTTGAGAACCAAAGTCCCGCTCATGTGTACTACAGATGGAAGCTCTTTTCCATACTACAGGTTAGGCTCTGACTTGGTGGTCTTCCTTTTAGTGGTTTAATTCAGGCTGTTTTAGACTTGTACCTATGAATGTTCCTTATTGCTCTCCACTCACTCTAGGGAGATTCTCCTACCAAGTGGAGGACAGAGGATTTCCCCATGTTCAAGAATGGGTCTTTGTGGCGTCCCCCACCCCTGAACCCTTACCTGCATGGGACACTGGATGAGAATGAGGACAGTGAGGAAGAGGAGGAGGCCTCCAAGAAGGGGTGTTTGAAAGAGGAGTAAGTGACTGCCTGGCTCTGATGGAGCTACTGTGACGTCCAGCAGAATTGTTTTAACTGATGTTTCTTACAGCTTCCTTGCCATTTGTGGCATTATATAACTATGCAGCCACCCAACTTATTTGGGTTCTGCACTGTCAGTGACCTTGTGTGCTCAAGAACAATAGGTTTTTTCATTATGGAGTGTCAGTCGATACTCAGGTGCCAATTTATGCAGGGTAAAGCTTTGTAGCAGTTCCTGGAAGGTAGTACGTTATCGCCTCGAAACATGCCGTTGAGCACATCCTCTCTGCAGTGAAAGGGACAAACTAGAAGAGCTCCTGAGGGGCCTGACACCCAGGAAAAGTGACATTGCGGATGCTATGTTCTTCTGCCTGAGTCATGCCGATGCTGCAGAGGAGATCGTAGAGTGCATTGCAGAGTCTCTATCCATACTCAAGACTCCACTGCCAAAAAAGGTAAGGCATAGCAGACTTTGCAGAAAACTGTTTTTGATTCTCTGTGGAGGACTCTCTCTGAGTCTGGAGTCTTTAGAGTCCCAAGGACCACCTACTTCTTACTGCCTCTTGTTTTCATTATGTACTAAATGGCTTGTCATTTTCTTCCAAGATTGCACGACTATATTTGGTCTCCGACGTGTTGTACAACTCATCAGCTAAAGTCTCCAATGCTTCTTATTATAGAAAATTGTAAGTACTGGCATTTTTTTCGGGTCAGTGTTCGTGTTCACACTTGTCTGGATTTTGTTAGAATACAAGGGCAGCAGGTAGCGTAGTGATTATAGCAGTTGTCTTTGGACTGAGAGGTTACAGGTTCAGATTCCATGTCCTCCTTAAGTACCCCTCATCAAGCCACTTGCCCTAAAAAAAGAACATCCAGCTCTATAAATGGGTAAAAAATTGTGGTAGTTTTACATCAGTGTTTTTGCAGAAAAGGGTCATCTATGTGAACAAATGTAAACGTAATTTATTTGTTCTTATATTACAGCTTTGAGACAAAACTCTGCCAGATTTTTGCAGACCTCCATGCTACCTACAAAACAATACAAGGCCATCTGCAGTCTGAAAACTTTAAGGTATTGTCAGTAAAATAAGTATGGAAAATGTTATCACTTGGGTTTTACACTGAAACTGTTTGCCATGGAAGTCTATGAGGTTTGACACAGTGGAAGGTGTATTATATGTTGTGCTCAGAAGTCATTCTCATGGTCTACCTTCCTTTCTAGCAAAGAGTGATGTCTTGCTTTCGTGCATGGGAGGACTGGGCCGTGTATCCGGACCCCTTCCTGATCAAGCTGCAGAACCTTTTCCTGGGTTTGGTAAACCTGGGGCCAGATCAGGAAAGCTCTGCTCCAGTTGTTGAGGTAAATTTCTATATCATTGACAACCTCACTGGTGGGGCAGGGACTGAGATCTGCTAGAAGAGAAGGCGACTCATCTCTGTTCTTCACCTATAGCCTGAGCCTACAGATGATATTGATGGAGCCCCCATTATCGAGGAGGAGTTGGATGGGGCGCCACTGGAGGACGTAGATGGCGCACCCATTGATGGAGCTCCACTGGACGACCTAGATGGAGTTCCCATAAAGCCCCCTGAGGATGACCTGGATGGAGTTCCCTGTAAGTGACTCTCTGAACATCGTAATGCAAAAGGCCCCTTTAAGGCTCACAGTTTACTGTTGTTACATTGTCAAGTTGATGGAGTACTTTCTGTGCACCAGTGGATGCCTCTGGCCTAAAACCAGCTTTTAAAGTGGCTCCATCCAAATGGGAGGCAGTGGATGGATCCACCTTGGAAGCACAAGGTGAGGCTCCTGAATCATCTTTACATTGTCCTGTTAGTGTTATTAGTCAAACCTGTCACATGCTTTTCATGGTGATATGCTTTTGTCTTCTGTCAGCTGTCACCACCTCCAAATGGGAAATATTTGACCAGCCAGAAGAAGCCAGTCAAGGCCAGCAGGTGTAAGTGAAGATGAATTTGTAAAAACGGGGGTTAAACTCCCTTTTTTTCCCCCCCACACTCTTTGGCCACAATACTAAGTAATCTGTTTATTTCATTTCAGAATATTTCATATTCTCTTCATTTATAGTCTAATAGTATAAGGATGCTAGTTAGAAATTCCCCTGTGCCTCGGGCAGTGTTTCCACTCCCTGTGTGTTGTTATTCAGATTGACTTTTAATGGTTAAGAAGCAATACGTACTTTAGGATAAGTTTGTTGCTGTTTGTTTGCAAGCTGCTAGAAGAGGGACAAGCTGGTGGTGTAGTGGTTGGAGCTGCTGCTTTTGAACCCAAAGGTTGTAGGTTTGAATCTGTGGTACCCTTGAGCAAGGTACTTACCCTAAATTGCTCCAGTAAAATTACCAAGCTGTATAAAAGTAAATAATTGTAGTTTAACATTTTAAGTTGCACTGGAGAAAAGCATCAGCTAAATGAATAAATCTAATTTCAATATAGTGTTCACTGCCTTTGAATTGTGTTAATATGGAATTCTTCTACCTCCAGAGAGACTGAGCAAAATGAGGATGATGAGGACAGCAGGAGCTCTCACTCAGCAGAGCAGCGGTCCTACTCCAACCCTGTCAGGGATGATGACTCTGACCCCAGATCTGCGAAGTACTCAGAGATGAGCGAAGAGAAGCGTGCTAAATTGCGGGAGATTGAGGTGAACATTGTGTCTTCAGAGTATGGAGAGTTAGTTGCAGTGGTGTGCTCCAGCTGTCTTTTTTTTTTTTTTTTTAAAATGTTTTGATGACTAACCTATTCTGCTGTCCCTTTTGGTCTCACTTAGCTTAAAGTGATGAAGTTTCAAGATGAGTTGGAATCAGGAAAGAGACCCAAGAAATCTGGACAGAGCATTCAGGAGCAGGTGGAACACTACCGAGACAAATTGCTGCAAAGGGTATGAAGAAATTTTAAAGACCTTGATGCGGGTAGTCATTTTCTGCAAATATTATCAGGAAGATGAGAGAAACGTGGTAGGTTTGTTCATAAAAGTCATCTATCACAAGTGATGATAAACTTTTTTCCAGGAAAAAGAAATTGAAAGGGAGAGAGAAAAGGAAAAAGAAAAGGACAAAAAAGAAAAGGAAAAAACAGATGTTCGTTCGAAAGACAAAAAAGAAAAGGAAGATTCACCCACATCCAAGAAGGAGAAGTAAGCTAAAATGTACAGTGATGTTTTTTTAGGTGTTCAAGAGCTGTGTTTATTTTAAATCCCCCCCCCCTCCTTTCAGGAAACGCAGACACAGCGCCTCTCCCAGCCCCACACGTAGCAGTGGTCGGCGGGCACGCTCCCCCTCCCCCCGCTCGGAGCGCTCCGACAGGTCTTCACGAAAGGGTGACTCTCGGTCCCGCTCCTCACACAGGGATTCCCCAAAGGAGACCAACAGAAAATCCTCAAAGAGGTAGCTTAACTCTTTGCTGTATTGCTGTTTTACTCTTAACACCCCTAATTACTGAAAATACTGGTGTGTAATACCTGGTTCCATAAAGGGAATTAACTGTTAGCATGGCAGTATGGTCCTTGTGAGACACAGATGCTTAATGTGGCAGTTGTCAGTTCAAATCCCAGACGAGGTGTTTGGTACGTAATTTATTTGGCGTGGACCCATGTGTTGCAAGTGGTGTTCTCTACTGATGTCTGTCTCCTTGCCTCTGTTTTGCCATTCTTTAGGTCACCTTCATCACCCAGAACACCCAAACGTTCACGAAGGTCTCGATCAAGGACTCCTAAGAAGTCAGGGAAAAAGTCCAGGTCACGGTCCAGGTCTCCACACCGGTCACACAAAAAATCGAAGAAGAGCAAACACTGACAAGTCGTATCCCCTCATGCCCTCACCCTTCAGTTCCCTTTCTGTACTGTAAACATGACTGGAGTTGGTTTTTTTTTTTTTTTTTACGTGCCTGAAAGTTTAAAAGGTTTTTTGTCTTACTCGCCTTTGTTTTCTAAAAACGCTATGCATGTGTTGCCATGCTGTGTCAGTGAATAGAGCCAACACTGTTTTATATTGTAAAGTAATGAGCTTACCCGTTGTCCCATAGGAAAATCAATCTTGTTGCAGACGAGCTCTGTATCTAGCTTTGATGACATTAGGATTATTTTCTTTTTTTGTAGTACACATTAAAATTAATTGAAGTAAAGAATTTTGTTTTATGAGGTTTTTTTTCCCGCCCCCCCTCCCCCCCCTCAAAACATGGAGTTTGAAGAAGCTGACATGGCAATCTTCTTGTTTTTTTTTACCAACTTTTGAATTTGTACCTGTGTCCAACCGTGAGCTGAGAAATTGCTCAGTATTGCCAAAAAAGGTATTCTAGTGGTTCATGATTGTCAAAATTTGGTTTGCATAATTAGTGTGAATTTAGTTCAGACCTGTAGACTACACTAGTACACCCATAAACTTGTCAGCAGTGACTTTATTTTCACATACTGAAGGATAACAAAACATTCACTCAGTGCTTGTCCTGGGCAGGGTTGCAGGGGGCTGGACCCTATGCCAAAATCACTGGGTACAAGGCTGGGGGGTGGTTACCCCCTGAGCATAACACCAGTCCATTGCAGGGTAGTAACACATTCACACACTAAGTGCAATTTAGCATCACCAATTCACCTAAACAGTATGTATTTGGACTGTGGGAGGAAACCCACACAGACATGGGAGAACATGCAAACTCCACATAGTGAGCTGGATTTGAATCTGCACCTGAACAGCCCAGGTGCTATGAGGTAGCAGCAGGGAACATTAAGGGAATATTTGTTCTCATATTATCCCAAATATGTTGGATTGCTTTTCTTTTGGTTCTTAGTTTCTCCCACTGGCACTGTTGTACAGCACTTGCCTGGAGTAGAAGTCTCACACCCATAGAGGTATATGAAATGTAATTTTTTTTTCTTTTTTTCCCAGCATGTTTATTAGTTTTCATAGTATTGGAGCAGAGGTTCAAATAGCTGTAGCCTTAATCTCATTCCCTGCAGCAATTTCACTGTGTGTGGACAGTGATGGAATGTGTCCAGAGTCTCTCAGGAAGCCTGCTGCCCTTGGCTGTGCTCTGCCAATTGCTTATAGCTCACTATTTCCATCCTTCATTCTCTCCTGGCAAAAAAAAACATTGTAAAATTAACCCACAGAGGAAAGGTCAGTGTTTCAATGTACACAAGCACTTAAATTCACATTGTACATTACCCAGTTAACACCAATTATTTTTCTTTGTAATGAACACTCACAAGCTTTCAGCACAAATGACTGACCAGAGTGCAGTATAAAAGTAATCATTTTATTTGGAAATGTGCCTGCAGAAAGACAAAATTGCTTGTTTAACCATGTCAAACAGTTTGAGTTTACAGTTGCACTGAAAAGTTCTGGAGATGTAGGGCAAAATTGTCAGTGACGTCTGCAATCCAGTTAGTTGCATGAAAATCCTGATTTTCTGTGAAGATGCTGAGTTCATGTAGAATGCTAGGATTTAAATATTTCAAGAACATTATTTTCTGCAGATACCTTAACTTTAAGGATTACATATTTCTCTGCACTTAAATTTTGCTTTTTTGAAAAAAAAATCTCATTTCACCAACAACCCTCCTGTATGTACAGTACTCACATCCCCACTCAATTGTTACCTCTTTTTCTAGAAAACTTTTTTACTGTTTCAAGCCTTAACAGGTCCTTACACTAAGAGAATTTGAATATAGTTATGCTTTAATAGCCAGAACTAAATACTGAATAATGGACAACATATCAGTAAAAACAGGTTCATTGTTGGGACTTTGATTTAGGTACATTAGAGTTGTAAATCTTGCTAAGGGCGTACTTTAATACCCACAAAAATCTAAATTACAAATATATTTAAAGCAATTAGTCATTTTGGCAAGAATACACCTTAAATTTCACCCATTCGTGGAATCAGTAACAGATTAAACAGTGCTTATTTACAATATTTGAGAAACAAAAAATACTTTGAATTCCTCAAATTTTCTAGTATCTCAAGGTACATGAAGTCCTGTAACAAGCACCAAAACAGCCCTTAGAATTTCAAAAAAATGTTTGAATAAATGTGTTTATCATCACTATATGTGCCATGACACTGTTTTGATTAAACAGACGTTGCTAAGAAACATTTTTCAAAATGGACGAGGAAAACATCCCTACCCTTCTCCCACACCAACAAATGCACACAGCTGAAGCTTTTTATAGGTTTATACATATAAAGATGTGCTGTAGCATGGTACACCTACATATCAAAAACATTTGCACGTTGGTACTTTCAGGTCATAGCCTCTCTCGTTGTGAGGAGTTCATCGATGAATGGCTTGCATATATGAAGAATGTCTGCTATAGTGTGCAGAGAAAAAGAAAATTAAATCAGTTCTTAATGTTTCACAGTTTAAGTGCTGCATATTTCCACATTACTATAAAAGTACTTCTCCTTTGTAAACCAAGATGTCACAATTCAGCTGCTCTGTGTTACAGTTATCAACATCTGCGAATTCAGAACTGAAATCCCACTGGCAAAACCCATCAGTAAACGTGGAGTCCTTCTCAAATCCAGGTAGCTGAGAACGACGCCACAAAACCGCACCAATTGCGAAGCTGTTCAGAAAGCAAAGCCATGGGACGTTCAGGTCCACGTATGCAGGAGTGTCCACCTGAAACAATAGCAAGATTGTCTGTAGGACCACAAAGGGCACCCAAGTGCTGAGGAAGCTCAGTGTCGTGTGGAGCATGAATCTGCTGGACGGGTGGGCCTTTGGAGCCACGGAGAGGGGTCCCGCATGCACTGAAAGGCCCACAGCGGGTGGTTCCCCCCCCTTAGCAGTGCGGGCCAGGAACACTAGGGAGCTGTGCAGGACAGCACATGCCAGAGCCAGCAGTGACACCATGAAGACCTGGGTGCTTTGGGGGCTGCTGAACACCCAGCATTGCTCTATCAGGAGATAAAACTCCTCTCCGACCTCTGGGTACAAATCGGAGGCTAAGAAGACATAGAGGACGGCTGCAGCCCAAATGAGGATGACGCTCAGAGTGTAGCCGAGCTTGCGGTACCAGCGCAACGGAACCGGATGGAGGGCTAGGTTCCAGCCGTGGTCCAACCCTATCAGGACAAAGACTGGCCAGTGCAGGAGGCTGTAGGTGAAGCAGGCTATCTGGACCAGCAAGCAGATGTGATGGGTGGTGATACGCAGGCCGAAAACATGCACGTCTTGCAGGAAATAGATGGTTGAAAGGATGAAGGCTAGGAATGAGTCCACAAGTGCTAAGGAGATGCACAGGAAACCCAGGAGGCTGCTCCCCATGTGGCGCCTCTGTATCACTACGACGGTCCAGTTCAGCGAGCACTTCCCAATCAAAACCAGAAGCAGAGAAGAAAGTGGGACGCGCATGATACCATTTGGAGGCCAGACTTCAACGCCACCTGCCGTTGCACAAGTTGACCACGTGGCGAAACACTGACGCACACCTACAGAGCAAGATTGGGTAAGGGATGTCAGTGATTAACTGGCTCAGCAGCAGGTCGTAAACAAATAAACCACTTAACTGGTAAATGGAGAGCGCCTTCAGAAAGTAGGCACTCCCCTTCGTGAGCCCTAGTTTTCATCATTTTTATTTACGGTGTTGCGTGACAGGTCTCGGGTGTTGTCTCTGGGAAACAAAGTGGACTCAGACAGGGTCCCTCCCCCCCCCCCGAAAAATGTATGTAATGTGTTCAAACATAACACCGACAGCAGTGTTTTCCAGCAAGAAAAAAAAAAAGAAAAAAAAAAGACACACAGGTTCTGCATTTGAGAAATAATCTCTATGGTACGAAAGACTAACGAAAAGCGCAAACTGCAGAGTTACTAAATTGCCCGAATGTTGTGTCATACAGTATATCTATACGCACTTGGTCTTTTCCTGTTACGATGGACATTGCTGCACAATCGAAAAATAGTTACGCATTTAACTTATCACGATAAGTCATAATTTTGTAATGATTCGAAACTAACATTTTCAATTCCGTTACGCAGGGTCAGACTTAAACGCATGTAAATGGCATCGCGCCCATGAAAGCGAAGCCATCGTTTCGAAATGAAGGAAAGTAGGAAGGAGAGGACATCGTTACACGTTAAAGATAAAAATGAGAGAATTATTTCACAGGTAATGGTAATTCACTCGGTCGTGAAGGCGTGAGCTGACGCTAAAGTATAACATTTTTAGCGTTCACGCTGGAAGTAACGAACGTTACGTTGTTGCCGGATTGCTCTCGAGGGGTGGCGCTGGACGTGCGAGCTGTTGCAAGGCCAAGGCGGGCGAAGCTGAGGGCTACCGGCGCCTGCGGGCCTCTCGGCATCTGGCTTGACCGAACAGGCCGCGCACATGCCTTCGCCAACACGTGTTCCATCTTATATGTAAGCTATGCGACAGGCCTGATCCTGCACTGCATGATGCTCTCTGCAAGTGTGTGCTAAATCACTGATGCCCTCCCACCCCCATTTTACATCCCAGTGGATATAAAGGCTCGGTAAACATTTTATTTTTGGAAGAGTTTTGTGTTTTGTATGGAGGCATGGTGAGTAGCGCTGCTGTCTCACAGCGCCTGGGTGCTGCGAGAGAACGCGGGTTCGATCCCCGCTCAGTCTGTGTGGAGTTTGCATGTTCCCCCCATGTCTGTGTGGGTTTCCTCCCACAGTCCAAAGACATGCTGTTCAGGGTCCCCCATAATGTGTGAGTGACAAAGAGTGTTTCACTGATGTATGGATGAGTGACCCAGTGTAAGTAGTGTGTCTAGCAGTGTAAGTTACCTTGGTGAATAAGGTGTGTGTGGGCTGATAACACTACATAGAGTTCACCGGAAGTTGCTTTGGATAAAAGTGTCTGCTAAATGAATAAATGTAAATGTTTTATTTAAAGCTCTCAGTCTTAACATAAAATGCCATCATGTTGGTTTTCTTTTTTTTTTTTTTTTTTTTAAAAGCAAATATAGAGTTTAGCCAGAATTTTCTAAGCACTCATTCAAATTACAGGTATAGTCCTTCTCACACACTCACTTTCTCTAACAGTTTGTCCCGGTTAGGGTCACAGTGGCCCTGAGCCTATCCTGGAAAAAAGACTCAGCTGTGCGAGCAGCAGGCCAATCGCTGACACGGACTAAATGGGGGCAATAACACAATTACTGTGCCGTGTCACGCGCACGTCGCCCGCACCTGCCTCTCCTCGAGGCGGAACGTGATAAAAGGACCCGGATTGCGCGCCTAAAACCTCACCGAGCGACCGCTACTCCCGTGCGCGTATCGTTTGCTGCCCTTTCGCAGTTCCTTATCTCCCGACCTTTGCTTCCTCTTGCGAAACCCTGAACGCTAATCACCTGAGCCACGCCTGTCCCCGACTGCTGCTCTCCGTCTCGCTCCCTCCTTGGCTTTTGTTAATAATAAAGGGAGAACCCGCGATGGGATCCTACTCATCATCGCCCCGACGCGAGGAGCCGTTCCTGCGAGCGCGTGCATCACACACGTGCTCGATGAATACTGACAGTCACGAAGTACTTGTTTCTAAGACGAACACTGAAACGCTGCTTTGGTTGTGCATTTTTCATTTAGACACGAAGGAAAAGGAAAAGGGGGAAAAAAAAAAAGCCATTAGATCCTGGAAATGAGTTTTAGAAAAAGATTTTACGTTTTAACTTTGAATTTGCATGTCACTAATTTTGTTCCTTAGGACAGTGTCGAATCTAAACGAACGTTTACGCTTTAAAATGCTTTTTTTTTTTTTTTTTTTCCTGAATCTGGATTTCCAAATGAATTGGATTGCAATTTTTTTTTTAACCTCTGACAAGTCATCGGAATTACGTTGATCACTTTCCGCGCACCATTTAATTTATCCAGCGTTTATTTGCGACAGACAGGAATTAATGAATAAGGGAGGGCACTCGTGGTCCTCAGTCTCAACCATTCAAATGTTCAGGCAAACAGATTTCAGCAATGGCTTTATGTTTACACACGACAGTCCCACCTTGCGTGCTGCTGCTACGGTCAACATCTTACGGCATTTTTTTTTTTTTTTTTTTTGCGCGTTAAAACATTTTCAACAAAACGCTCCGTGTCCAACTTCAAGTGCACTTGGAAAGTCAGCTTCCCGTGGGGGGTTTGAACTGTCCTTTAGCGTTGTGGTGTATGAATTTTTTTTTTTTAAAATATCTGGAAGAAATACGAGGCGAGGAGGACAACGTTCCGGCTTACACGTTTTGAAATCCTGTTCCTTCTCTTTGGAATATTTAAAGAAACTATATAGAGCATATGTTATAATTGAGACTTTTATATTGCATTATAGTTAAAGTTTTGCATGGTGGGGAACTTGGGAACTTTTACACTGCTGGTCTATGTGTAAATAAGGTAAGAGAAAAACTAAGGTTATAATTTAATGGTGCAACTGCGCGCCCAAAATGCGAACAAATTAGTGGAAGAGAAAAATGTTAAAAGAGGCGAAATAAAACTTCTAAACAGTTTCTACTTACTTTTTTTTTTCCACATTTAACACAACTGTTTTATGCAGCATAGAGAGGACTGACTGAACAGCCACACGATGCACATTTCCGTAACATCATATGTTACTGCCGGATCAAGCTAATTATTTACAAATAGAAATACAACGAACAGAGAAACATTTGATTTCCCTCGACCGAGCAATATGTACGAGTGGGGGAAAGCCCACGTATAACCTACCTGCTGCACTCCGACTTGAACTCCATCCGCGCCCTCCGTAAACTGAGAGAGAAGCGAAACGCTGCCCAGGTGATCCGCACGCGCTTAACAACAGGGCACCTGGTCACGGGTCCGGGTCCGAGCCCACATCCATCTCTGTGCGCTTCTTTAAATTTCAGCCCGCGTAGCCTCTTTACGCATCAAATATGCTACTGAAGAGAATTTGCAAATAATATTTCTATGCTTCTTAGCCAGATTTAGGAATGTGCAAAATAAAACGGTTTGTATCATGCAGCAGGCTACGCTCATGTTTAGTGCGCCTAAGTTTTCTTTTCTCTCCATTAAAAGTATTAGTGAAATATTCTTCGTTGGGCAAAATGTGTTTAGCCACCGTCACGTTATCTTGTAGTGCAGGATCCGGTCCAACCCAATGAGCTACCGCACCCCCCCCGATTAAAACCAGTTAAAAGCTATGTTAAGGCTGTCTAAGCAATTACTAAATTCATGGTAAACTCACCCTAAGGCCACCACAGCCAGGGGTTGTGATGATCATGGATGCTGATGTTCCCAGATGCCGAATTTACAGCAATTTCCAGATAAATATTAAGGGGGATGGAGGCAATGAAAGAGGTGTTCCCTTTACCCTTCAGGTTCCATAGATATTAGGTCATTTTCTGTTACTCTCGGTTAAATACATTGATTGGGAAAAAGTGCTGCAGTCCTTACCTCTTGGAATAACTATTTTTGTGGTCTCTGTTGAAAACTACGAAAGTCATGATGCTCTCTTTAACATAAGTAGGTGCAAACTGTTAAAGGTATAGTCCTGGCCTCACACGCTCTGGGTGGTGACCTTTTACCAACCTCTGACCTCCGAACTTCCTCTTTGGTATCCTTATTTTCCCTCTAAATATTCCTATATCTATTTTTTCGTTCATGCGGGATTTTAGTATCTCAAGTCTTTGTCTAGTTTCCATGTTCATTCAGTCTTTTTCTCCTCTGCTCACGTTCTTTCATGTTGCTGCACTTTCCCCTCTAGGGTTAAAAAATAATTCATAGTAGCTGTGGTATGTTTTATATAAGCTGTAAAAATGATTCACAGCCAAATTATTTGTTATTTAAATAGAAAATGTGTCACTGCATGTGTAATTTGCATATTTATTTACTTCCTCAATCCTTCATTGGCAAACCCCACTCAGTTCACTGGACACACTTCTTATCTTCAAACCCTCTACCAACACATAGGGCCTTCTCATAAATGGAGAAGTGCGGTCTCCATGGCTGAACACTTGTTCTTACATTTACATATATCATTTAGCAGACAATATTACTCAGAAACACCTCAGGTTTCCCTTCAAAACACACAAATCTTTACTCCAAAGCAACATACATCTCATAGAAAATACAATGTGTGCATTACATTAACAGGAAAAGAAACTGAGATGTAGAGGCGTGATAGTTAAGTGCAGTTAGTTTCCATCATATGAACCAATGTTCATCACACAAGTAGCTGCATAAAACTTTATCAGAATATCCATGATACCTGATCACCTTCCTGGTAATTTTTTTTTTGGAGATACATATAAACATATGCATTACATTTCAGGAGTAGCTCTGTAAAGGCTTATCTGGGCACACCTTACACCTTACATGAACTTAAGAGAGCCTGGGTGAAGTCAGGCTGGAAGAGGTGAGTTTTAGGAGCCCTTTTAAATGTCGACAGAGTTTCAGCAGTTCTGAGTGAGAGAGGGAGGTCGTACCACCACAACGGAGCCAGAACCAAGAACCTTCGTGCTTTACCTGGCTTCCGTGCGTGGGACCACCAGACGGGCAGATGTGGAAGAGCTAGCAGCCTGGTTGGGGTGTATCGGATGATCAAGTCTTATAGATAGCTGGGAGCAGTTCTACTGATGCATTTGTAGGCCATAAGCAGGGTTTTAAATTTGATCCGGGCAGCTACCGGAAGCCAGAAATGACATGGACATGGGTACGCTTCGGCTAGTCAAACACAACTCGGGCAGCAGCATTCTGTATTGTTTCTGAGTTCATTCATCATGAATATCCATGAAAAATAATTTCTCGTTTTGACTTCTGTTAATTTAGAAAGATCTATAAATGTTTCAGGTTACACATTGAGTAAGGTGGGCTAATATTGCCAATATAAGCAGCCTACCACGTAAAAAGCGAAATGTACATTTCTTCGGGGGAAAGGCGTCTGCCGAACGAGTAACTGCAAATGTAAGTATTCGGTCTCCCCCCTTTAGCACACTTTCTTTGGAAAGAAGAGTCCCTGCCAGCAGGTGGTTTAGTGGCTAGGGGCCTCCTCTTGCAGCCCGCACGTTTCTCGTTTGAATCGCTGTGTGTCTGTTGCAGTACCATGAAGATACTTACCTTCCATTGATACAGTAAGAACATGATACATACAGCCGTGTACATTGGTAAACCTTGGCAAAGTTATCAAACATTGAAAGACCTCATGGACAATGACGTCAGCTAAATACAGGGTAACAATAAAGTGTCAAGCTGTGTTCATCGATAGTCACCAACGCAACCAGTCGCGTGGTTTCCAGGGCAGGGGGGGCAGAACAAGGGAACAAGGGAGCAACGGAGCAGCTTGTTCGCCTATCTTTGTTTCTGCCGCAAACGTGGGGAGAAACTCGCCAGCTCCGCACACCTGCTGAGTTGGACTCGAACCCCACGCCCAGCCAGGGGCTCAGGAGCGGTGGCACACAGCACTAATACGTAACTCTGTCTAACGACAGAGTAAGTACACAAAGCTAGATAACCAACTTGCAAATACTAGCAGCACTGCTACTTAATGCTGTTTTTACAGCGCTATCTGATAAAATATTACAATGATACATGATGATTTTAAAGATTCAACTTTGTTTTTTTTTCATGTTATAGTTAGAAACTGTCGGATTATGTATTCGTTGTGAATCAATCATTCATTCATTCATTCATTGTACTATTTTTAGTGATATATCTGACTGGTGGTACGAAAAAGCCAAATTCCTACAAGCATATTTACTTTGAATGTACATAAGAACATGTCACCGTTTCCTGTTTTTAGACAACTACGCACACGGTGTTTCTGCACATTGCTATTACAACACCTGCCGCCACGAGAATCTCCCATTGTTAAGTTTAAACGGGCGAAACTCCCAACGTCAGCGGATACTTCCGGTGTAAACAGGAAGTGGCGCAATGGCCAGTGACGCTCAAATAATGAAACGGTTTTTATCCAATCATATTCCGCGTTTCAGTTCCCGAGTGCAAATGCGGACTGCACTGTACTACTGTAAAGCAGGACTGTGTGTTTCAAGGTAGCTACATACAGCAGTTGTTACTTTTTAACGAACAGTTGTGTTCACATACACGTAGTAAAGCTTCAGTGTCGTGAAATGTTCATATGTGGACGACACATCGAAAAAAGCAAAGTAGTGTAATCCGTTTTTTTGTCGCGCAAAATGAGAGATATTTTTAAAAAAGATCATTGACTTGTCAGATTCACACATTTGCTGTAAAATATGTGACCCTCTGGGTTTCGGGGAGGTTTTAAACTGAAGACATTGTTTTTTTTCTTTTTTTCTGGTTGGGGTGTATATGTGTTTTCCTTCTTACAAAAATTGCTGATATTGCTTGTCTGGTATAAGTCAGTGCTGTCAAGTAGGCTCCAGAAGACACAGCCTGCAACCATGAGGACAGTCCTACCTCTAATAAACAAACTATACTATATTTAATAATGCATTTTGGTAAACTGAGTTGCCCTGTTACTGTACTTCTCATAAAACATTTAAACACTCAACCTCAAGCAACAGTCTCATGCCGTGCTTTCCCGCTGACTGTTTTTTGTGTGTTCCAGGTTCAAGAAGTGAATATTTGATACTGCCTTGCTGGATGGAAGGTGTGGAGGACCTTGAGACGCAACCCTCGCCTAAACATGGAGAGAAGAACAGTAGTTTGGCTGAGGTTGTGAGATCTCCCAGACGGAAGGAGAGGCAGGGAAAGTCGCCTAGGAGACGTCGTGAGGTGAAGAGGTCGCAAAGGCGGCTAGATGATCAAGAACCGCTTCCCTGCGGGAGGGAGCGACGGCGGTTACTGGGGCAACCAGAGCACAGGGAACCTTCAGCTTCTATGGCTGAGACATCTGATACCTCTCCAAAGACATGGGATAGGTGCAGGTAGCCATGGCAACAGTAAATGCAATATTGTTCCCATATGACATAATAAGTATCAAAAATGTTTATCCAATGACTGCATTAGGGCCAAGCAAGCTTGTAGGGTTTACTGAACCACTGGGGCCTGTCCATTTAACTGCCTGTTCTAAGTCTATCTCTGCTGTGCTTAATCAGATGCTTAAATATTGCAATAAGAGTATTATTTTAAACACAGAGTACAAAGTTACAGTAAAAAATGTTTCTTTGGTTTATGTCATTTCAGACGGTCCCACTTTCTCCATGGACCATACCCAGCTACTCACTTTGGACCCAAAGCTTGTATTCTTCCCAATCCCACCTCTGTCATGTAAGCCTACATGAAAAGTGTTCGTCTTTATTCTCAAAATGTTAAAAAGTCTGTTTTTCTTGTCACTGCATACACTAGTATTTAAACCTTGATTATGCAACTGTAGTGTCATAGATAAGATAAGATGAACGTAGGAAGGTCTCTCTTGTGATTGGCTGACTCTGCCCCGTGAGCCGGTGTTCTGATGACACCGCAGGTGCCAATGAGGAAATGGGTCACAGATCAGTTCTGCTGAGCCTCCCCTGGTTGGCCACCTTCTGAGCAGAGTGCCCCTTTCAACCCTCCTAAGCAGGACTAAGATAGGTAGTAAAAACAATATCTGGAAATCATCAGAAACAGCCTGGAGTTTGGACACTTGCCTCTGAAGTTTGTCCAAAAGTTTTCAGCGGACATAAAATGCTGGCAGATTTCTGGGTTATCGTGAAATGGGTGCTTTCTTTCAAATGTCTGAAGTGTTTGTAAGAGAGACTCTTCTTATCAGACACGAATACAGAGAGCAGCAGACAGCCTAAGGACAAAATTATGTGGGGATGGTCAGTACTGAGCGATGAGAGAGCTGGCTCGCAGGGGACATTGTGCACTCACGTGTACAGGTCGCGTAAACATCTCTGAATGTTGCCAATGCCCATGTTGCCCTCAGGCACATCCAGGATCCGGCTAGCCAGCGTCTCACCTGGAACAAGTCTCCAGTCAATGTTCTGGTCGTAAGGAAGGTTCGTGACCAGAGCTTGCTGGAACCCTTTAAAGAGCTCTGCAAGTTCCTGATAGAGGTACTATGTGTCTGTGCGCATGTGTGCGTGTTCAAAGCTCTTCTGTATGACCGGTGCAGGTGTACACAGGACTGATTTTCCTATAATGTTTGTAATGTTCACTCTAGTGTACACTCTCTGAGATGTACATCGCTTTGGAGAAAAGCGTCTGCTAAATGAATAAATGTAAATGTAGTGGTAAGAGGTGTGGCTCATTTGTGTTCAGTTTTAATACGATCTTCACAGAGTCTTGCAAAAACTCTCACTCTACCATCTGAAATTAAGCGCTTATTGAAGCCATGGTCGTGGTGGTCCAAGGCCTATCTTTGAAGCACGGGAAAACAATCTAGTCAGGGTACACAGGCTAGATGGGATCAGTTCCTTGCAGTCTTGCAAAAGCAGTTACTTGGAAAGAAAAAATGTTTTTGTAAGACTAATTGAGCCATGTGAAAACTGTGGTTTACATTTTTTTAGTCCTCTGTAGTTGTGGAAAGATTGTGTAAACTTGATTGTGGTTATTTTAAAGTACATTGGAAACATGCAAAACCTGCTTGCTTTAGCTTCACATTTTGTCTGGCTGCTGCAGGAGAAAAAGTTGGTGGTCTACGTCGAGAAGAAAGTGGTGGATGATGCCACCTTGTCACAGGATGAGACTTTTTCAGCCATCGGTAACAAGCTGTGTACATTCAGAGAAGGTATTTCCCATTGTGTGCTTGCAAAGCTGAAAACATTAGTCGCCTCATTTTGCTGCAATGTTCATCTTTGCGATTTTGCAGTGAAAGTGCAAAACCTGATCGTTTTGTGTCTGACAGGATACGATGACATATCCAACTGCATAGACCTGATCATTTGTCTGGGAGGCGATGGGACTTTGCTATATGCGTCCTCTTTGTTCCAGGTATGTATGATGCTTCAGCAGAAAGCTCTTTTGTTGGCTGCATTTCCTGTGTTTCTGCCACAAATGTGGTCTTCACATTCTTGCTTTATTTTTGGCAAACGATAGCACTCCTCTTCGTATTTGTGCTATGACACATTTTTGAGGTGGAGGACACAAAGTAGTTCCCATGGCTGTGCAAAAGGAAGTCAAACCCTCATAGTTCTGTTGCTCTTTGTCTCGGACCCTGAATTTGTAGTTAATGGCAATGGTCAAAATTTAAAATAAAGTTTAATTAGCAATAAGATAGTCCAAATTGATGGATAAAACATGCCAAATATGGATATTCCCAGGACAATAAAACTTGTTTTGATCAAATATCGAGATATGGCTTTTTATTTGTATAAAATCTGCGTATCATTTATGTAAAATTATCAAATTTAAAATGACAAAATTAGGAAATTATATGGCCGTGCAGTTAAGCTTTAAAAATATGTAGTTTTTCCAGAACTAAAGTGAACTTGTCTTTAGCTGGTGTCCTTTATGAGATTCTGTCTCTGCCTGGTCTTTCACTTCTGCAGGGCAGTGTGCCCCCTGTCATGGCGTTCCACCTGGGCTCTCTGGGCTTCCTCATGCCGTTCAAGTTTGAAACGTACAAAACTGAGGTGGCCAAAGTGTTTGAAGGTATAGTGCTGTATTTGGGCCCAAAGCAGTGATTTGACTGCTCACTGTGTGACTCTTCTAGAGCTCATGGGAAAGGCAGCTGAAGATGCTGTTTTTGTTTTAAATGTGAAAATCCAAACTGTATGTGCCTCATCTTAAGGAGGCTACACTGGTAGCTTTTTTTTTTTTTTTTTACCCAAAGTTGATGAAAATGGATAATGAATGTTTAACACAACTATTACACTCCACCTCCCCCTTATCACCAGGTTCACACATTCAGGACTGTTTTGAAGTACATAGTCCTTTCACACCCGCAGTACATTTTAGCAGTAAAGTAAGTGTATGTCAGTGTAAGTATAACAGCGGACCATACAGAACCAGTTCTTACATCTGTTTTCCCTTATATACTATGTACACCGGCGCATGTTCATTGCAGGTAATGCTGCCATCACTCTGCGCAGCCGCCTGAAAGTAAAGGTGGTAAAGGATGCACTTCAGAGGACAGGGCGGTCTTATGGTGATGAGGAGAATGGCACAGTGGCCCAAGCAGAGACTGATGGCGATGCAGGCAAGGTCACGTTGCAGCTGCAGGTAAGGACCAGGTGAACAGGGAGACAGCAAAAAGCTACCTTACCTGGTTTTTTTTTTTAATTCTGCAGGGTAGCTGGTAGGGTATTGCTTATAAAAGCTGCTGCCTTTGGACCCAAGGTTGCACATTTGATTCCCACCTCCAGCTGTAGTACCCTTGAGCATGGTACTTGCCCCAGATTGCTCTGGTAAAATACTACCCAGCTATATATATGAGTAAATCATTGTAAATAGCTTAACATTGTAAGCTGCGTTGGAGAAAAGTGTCAGCTAAATAGTAATAAATATTAAATGTGTAATATACGAGTATTAATGAGGGTGGTAAAATGTTGAGGAATAAAAGGTTTTTTAAAATGTTTTTTGCGTTCTTCCTTGATGTAATGGAAATGCATTTTTTTCCCTTGTTCTACCTGAATTACAAGTCCCATTTAAGAGCTTCTTTCTTTGTGGTTGATTTAATGTGCTCGATGTCAGTTTTTAGATGCAGCAAGTCTTTGAGTAAATCTCACAAATGCCTAGCCTTGACAGGTTTGCGTGGTAGATGTACTGCAGTAGTTAACTCAGTATGTCCGCCCTGCTCGAGGGATGGAGAAGGTCCTGAGCTGCTTTGGTATTGCGGGCTGCATTGCGGGTGGCGGCTCAGTCCTAAAGTTAGCAGATGCTCTTCGTCCCGTAGAGTGGGGACAGATCCTTTTGCATTCTTTCACTGCTTCAAAATATTTTGTATTTTCTTTGTTGTTTTAAACTCCAGTAAACATTTCAGGCACTTATCAGGACTTTCCTTCATCAGGAATATATTAGACATCTGTCGACTTGTCTTTTGAGTCCGTTGGAGAGTAGCCCCACACGTACACACACACACACACACACACACACTACAGGCAATTTAGTGTCACCGGTTCACCTACACTGCATCTCTTCGAACTGTGGGAGGAAAGCAGGGCCTCTGGAGGAAACTCATGTAGACATGGGGAGAAGGACAAACTCCACACAGACTGACCTATAGTTGAAGCTGGAACCCAGCAGCTTTGAGGAAAAAGTCTGTGACATGATCCTGTTTCTGTTATAGACTAAATTTGCATTTTAATGACACTAACACTCCTTGCATGCTATAGTGTTTCAGTATTCTGCAGGACATTTTAAGTTACATGCACTTCTGTGTCCGTACGCAGGCTAGCATTCTGGCTCTCATATTGAGATCACGATAGTCAGACAAGGGGTGGCTTTCCTTTCCGGGTCTTTAGAGAGAATTTCCAGCACAAACAGCAGAGAAGAGGCGAGAAGCCACTCCCAGTCGTGCAGATATTTACCCTCTTTACTCTTGACACAGTGTGTCTTAAAACAGGGCCTTCCCCACTAAGCCTATGATTATAAGCACCTTTTAAAAACAACTTTGGAGCAGTAATACAAGCAGTAAAAGTTCTTATATGTACTTTTTACATCTGAGTTTAATTTTAATCAACTATTTATACTGATCTAAATATTAACATTTCAGGTCCTGAATGAGGTGGTGGTAGACAGAGGTCCCTCGTCGTACCTGTCCAACGTAGACCTGTACCTGGACGGCAGGCTGATCACCTCGGTGCAGGGGGATGGTGAGGTTACATGGGTTGGGGAGATAGAATGTGATGACTCTACACAGACTAGCAATGACACCCTGTAGCCCCTTTCAGAGAGCCGATCCTGCCACTCTTGTCTGGCAGGTGTGATAGTGTCCACACCCACGGGCAGCACGGCCTATGCTGCAGCAGCCGGGGCGTCCATGATCCACCCCAACGTACCTGCCATCATGATCACACCCATCTGCCCTCACTCGCTCTCCTTCCGCCCCATTGTGGTGCCTGCTGGTGTGGAACTCATGGTGAGGGGATTTTGCAAGGCTGTGCTTGTGTATGTGTTTGAGGACACCCACCTGGAAGAATGTAATTGTCCAAAATGGTGCTCTTATGAGTCAGTAAACATTCGGACCGGTTGTTTCTCCATTTCTTACATTGCCTAACTCAAGTGGTGAGCTTTGTTTTGTGCGTGCGCAAGTGGAGGAATTTTGACACATTCCCACCCCCCACTGCAGATAACATTGTCCCCCGATGCCCGGAATACAGCCTGGGTGTCCTTCGATGGGAGGAAACGACAGGAGATTCAGCATGGAGATAGGTATTGCTATTCTCCCTAGTAATTATTTGAGCTTACAGAAGTACAGGTAACCCAAGGGTAAGTTGGCTGGGAGCAGAGAATCCCTGCACTTATTTATACTTAAGTATTGTATATGTTGTGCATGCAGGCAAATGTGTTGCAGTGTGTTTCTATTGTCATTGAGTTGCTGCATGTCTGACCTCTATCCTCTTCTCTACTGCTGCAGCATTAAAATCACCACATCGTGTTACCCAGTCCCCTCCATCTGTTGCCATGACCTGGTGTACGACTGGTTTGAGAGCCTGGCAGAGTGTCTGCACTGGAACGTGCGCAAGAAGCAGACACAGCTGACAGACATCACTGACGATTCTGACACCGAGACCTGAATCACGCTCAAACCCTCATCCACATCCCTGTTTACCACCAGTGTGGACACCTGTGTAGATCAGTTGGAAGGGGCACATGTGCCTAATTCATACGTGGAGGCTTATTGTCGCACGGTGGTTTCAGTTCCCGGATGGTGGAGAGACCCAGAATTACTCTGGGCCACTATTTTTCCCTGACTGGAATTCCACACCCTTTGGCTATATTTTTTTGATAATTCTCCTGCTGCATGTGTATCCATGTTCAGCCTCCTCGTATAGCGAGAAAGATATAGCAAGAAGCCCATGCTAAGCCAAACCATAGTAAAGCAGGAAAGCAATAGTCTCTGGTGTTGAATAAACCTGTGTGCACCTATGTCATTTTCCAGTTTGTCATCTGCAGTTACAACGTTGACAAATATTGTACGTCCGATGAACACAAACAGTATACTACAGTATACTTTTATCTTCCATGAAGTACCTACTTTTTGCCAAATTAAGTTAACCACAGTCTACTGCAATTTTCATTACAACATAACTGTAAAAGTGGTCACGGATCCTGTCATTGTGAAATACGTTGTTAAAGATGTATTAACTACTCCTTACGTGTCTTTAAAACAGCCCCCCTCGTTATGTAAAATTTGATAGTAAATGAAAAGCAAACCTTATGTTGGTTATATATCTTAGAGAACCATTTCCATTAATTTAATTAAGCAGATTTGTACTACATAAGTTGGGCTTGAAAAAATTAACATTCGCAAATAAACCTAAAGAGCATACAGGAAAATTTATAGGTAAATATAGCAAGCTACTTTAAATTTATACATGCATCCAGCAGCTGGGATCAACCAGAACAAGTAAAAAAAATTCTTGCTTTACATTTATTGAAATGAAAAGGTACAGATATACTTCAAAGATAGACAATTATTTAAATTATATTCCAGTAATGTCAAAAGACCATCCTCAATTTTATATCAATCCAAATATGGACAACTAAATAGTTGAAGAAGACTGGACTGGAAGATGTTATAGGGATAATCCTTTTCAGACAGGTGAATAAGCAGCTATAACAATATACTGTGCAACACTCAAATACAATTTGAGATTAAAACTAATTTTGCCAATATCTACAATACAGCTACTGGCACACCGGCAACTCTTCCTTTCAGAAAGACTAACAGTAACCAGGAGACACAGAAATGCATTGATCTGCTTGAAAATGAACAGACAGACAAGCGATACTATATTCCAGACAGAAAACGGCACTACTTTGTGTTGTCGTAACGAAAAGAGGGCACGGCCATTGGTCCATACTCAGTGGCTTTTTTGGAATCGAGATGCAATGTTACAAGCCAGAGGCCTTCTAGTTTATAGCTGTCACTGTATTCTTGTGAAAAATAAACTTGTAAGAAAGAATATATTTGTTTATCTTTCTTCCAACAAAATACACTGTTCTTGATCCTAAGATGAGAAAAATTAAGATGTTATGAACTGGGTTATAGGACAACAACCAGCCAGTTCCACAAAAATGTAAAAGTGATTCATATAGAGCAGTCAGGCTGAAATGGGAAAATGAGAACAATGTATGACAGATACAACAGCACGCATACCCCTGCATTGTATGAATAACTACATAAATACTTGCCGTCTATGCAGTTCAGATAACTCTTGTAACAAATATACGAAATACATCTACACAGATCCAATACTAAATTAGAAATCCAAATTATTCAACTGTTAAATAAAACTTATGTTCAAGCTACAAATCTTTCCCTCTAGATTACATATGCTAACCGGTGGCTATTAAGAGATTACTGCAAAGATACATAACTCCAAATAAATTTTTAAAAAATAATGAGGGGACAAAAAGTAAACAATTTCTTTCTATATTTTCTGAACAGTTAGTATGTATCATTTTGATATATTGATCTACATTGCATATAAATGATAAATTCACTTTTTGGTTAATCACCAAAAAAATGGTGCAGGAAACCCATAAAATATCAGTCAAGAAAAACGACGCAAAATGCACAACTGGGACAACACCAGACCACGATCCTGTGGGACTCGAAGGCAGTTTTAATCACCAACAGGTTAGTATGCTTTATGTCGAATTCAGCCAATGCCAACCCTAAAGCTATCAATGGAGACAGAAAAACAATGCACAGCTAGAGCTGGCAAACTAAACACACTGAAATTAACACTGATGCCTACTGGCCTTCAGCATGTTTCACAGCCACACTTCCAATACCATTAAACAAATTTCGGTCACAGCCTGTATCCTCAAGTACAGGAAGTGGACAAAAAACAGCCAACTCGAAACCAACACTACATACTGAAATAGAAAAAACCACTAACATTATGAAAACAGCAATCTGCACCATGTAAAACTGTTTGGCACTGGATTTCATGTGTATTCCATTTAGTGTGTTACCATATGCAAAAGTTTTTCATTTTTTTTTTTTTAACAAAATTGAACAAATTACATTTACAGGGCTGCCACACCTATCAGCGATGAGGAGCACTGTGGAAAAGTTACCCGGCAATACCGTTCATCTCTCTGAAACCACAAAACCAAAGTTGCCTCACCAACAGCAGACATCTACAGCATTTATCATGAACTTCTGCAAAGCAATCATAACCAGACATGAGAGCAGAGGAGCTGGCTCAAAGGGCATCACACACCCATCTTTACAACATTTACCCTCCCCCATGATCCCTCAGGGCTAAAGCCAGCTGTGGGCTCCTGAAGACAGAATGCAGTACCTTTAGGCAAAACAACAAGCATGATGAAAACCACCTCTGCTACACTTCATAAATAAAACATTTGTGCAGACAGATAGGAAAGGTAGTAAAGGCTGCAAATGAAAAACAATCCATCCTTATTCCAAAAAATCTGGGCAGAAAAAAACTGCCCTCAAAGATCATCTAGTCTTTGGTCCATCCAAATCAATCTTCTACAACTTGTGGTGCAGTTGCATGAGTCATCATTACACATTTTCATGGTTTGGGTCTAGTGTGAAGCCTGCACCAGTGTAACTGGCTCAACAAAATCTAATCATCTGGCAATCCCTGCTGTTAACATTTTGTTAACATATTTACTATCACAACCAAACCAACACCAGAGTTCAAAACCCTCTCAGCCTGAATCCAGTAGATTTTTTTTGGAGTTGTGAAGACCTCCCCAGACAGAAATGTCATAAAATCAACCAGGAATTGTCTTGACATGGGTTAAAAACAGATTCTTAAAACAGGAACTGTTCCTGAACCCAAAACTAAAACAGACAGAGGGATTTAATGTAAGCAGAATTTGGGGAAAGATCTAGAGAATAAAGAAATTACCATTTCCATATTCATCAGAGGGAGGGAAATTCAGAACTGCAATAAGGCTTTTTGTCACAGAATTTTTTTGTTCCCAATCAAAATTAGGAGGCCTATTAGCATTCTTTGTGGAAGATCTCAAACAAAAAGGGAAATTAGTGCCTCTCTCTTCTGCATGGTAGAAGAAGCAGTCCTTGTAGAGTGCAGGACTTTGTCCCCCCAGGCATTTATGTTTTAATGGACCTGGGCTTTGCCTCTCTGTCTTCCTCCTCATCCTCGTACTCTCCCTCTTCCCCTTGGACCTCCTCCTCAGTGTGCTGTTCCAGCTCCTCTCTGGTGATCATTTCAAAGTCATTGCCATTGCTGTGCTGTGATCCCTCATCCTCCCGACGGTCACTGTCTGTATCCCCACCTGGCCCCTCTCCCTCTGGCACCAGCTCTGCTCTCACCCCCTCCACATCCTCGTCATCCCCCTCTTCCTCCCCATTGTCCTCCTTTTCCTCGCTGTCTGACTTGTGCTCCTTGGCAGAGGGTTCTGGTGTCCCTGTCTTGGCCTCAGCTTTATCCTCAATGGCCTTCTTGGTGTCGGTGCGTGGACCCTTGTACTCGTGTGTATAGAGTGGCCGGAAGGAGTCGATGAAGCCTACATCTGCTGTCAGGTTGGGCAAGAACCAGAAGTGATGACGGCCTCCAGTTACTACCCAGATGATCAGGAAGAGGATGCACCGAGCTGTGAGGAAACAAAATAATGCGAATGTCCCAAATGAAAGACATTTTCTCTTAAATCCGGCAATGAACCACATGGATGCAAAACTGAAAAGTGCAGTATATAGCTTAGTCTTAAAGGAAAGAAAAAATAGTAAATAACTGACAGCAATATCACATTTTGTGAACAATTAACTGGCTTGACAGTTTTCCATTTACATTTAGCTGCTTATAAAGACTTACTCATGTACACAACTGGGTAATTTTTACTAAAGTAGTTCAGGGTAAATACCTAGCTCAAAGGTACTACAGCAACAGCAGGATCTAAACCTAGGACAAATCTAGGAATCTAGGAACCTAAGCCTAAATGCGGGAGCTGTAAACGCTACACCACCTGCTGCCTCATTTATGGTGGGCAGCTACAGTGCCTATGATTTCTGCCTCATCCTCAAACTCTTTCATTTCCCATCTGTTTGGCAAAAAATGTGTTTTTCTGTTAGACATCATGTTTGGCACTCACCGACAGCTAAGAGAAGGATGCTTGCGACAAAGCATCCGGCAGCGACGCTCAGGTAGTATACTCCCACACGCATCTCTGCAGGCCACAGCGGGAACAGGGTGGCCGCAATGACAGCAATTACTGTGAACATAGTGCACACCGTATTATGCGTGACTCCAAGCAATTTTAGTTGAGCAAAGCTGTAGGAATACTTAAAACAACATTTCATAAGTCAACTAACTCATAGAACATAATTTACAACTCCGTTGATTAAAGCTAAACACTCACCCAAAATCAGGCCCATTGCAAAGGTCTTAAAATGTACTGGGTCATAAATCCAAACAAACACCTGAAGGTAGGAGGAAAAAAAAAAAAAACTTAAGAAAATATGACTGCAAATTATAGGTGACATTTTTTCTTCAGGAGCTAATAATTATTTCAAAATACAAAAAAATAATTTCACAAGCTCATTAGGAGAATTCGCCTAAAGAGGTGATTTCACCGAACGAATTAACCCCGCTACATGAAGGCACTCCTCGCTTAACGACCTACCTGTTTAAAGACCATGTGGACTTACGACCAGCCAGTCGGTATTGTACACTGTACGAGAACTTTGGTCATGAAAACAGCAGCGCGGGGTCTCAGCGTCAAGCATCTCATCTAGCATCACCCTTTCTCATTCTCAGTATCGTTCCCACAGTCGGTCAGTGTTCACTACACTAGTGTTCGCAATCTCCAGGACCACATAATTGAGATCGAGAAAGGCAGCTACCGTCCAGAACAGATCTTTAATGTGAATGACACCGGACTTTTTTGGAAGAAAATGCCGAAAGGTCCTACATACACAAAGAAGCTAAAACAATGCCCGGTTTCAAGCTTTTAAGGACAGGGTCATGTTGTTGTTGGGAGGAAATGTCGCTGGGTTCAAGTTAAAGCCTTACCTCATCTATCGCTCAGAGAACCCACGTGCATTGAAGCAGGTTAGTAAACACACACACTGCCCGTTTACTGTCGTACAAATAACAAGGCATGGATGACGCAAGCTTTATTTGAGGTTTGGTTCATCAACTGCTTTATACCCTCAGTCAAGCATTATGTACGTATGCATACAGTACGCTTGAAATATCAGTAAGGGGCGGCTCATTGCTTATGGACCAAATAAGCTTAACCACCTAGATGTAGGAACGGAACTCGGCCGTTTAGTGAGGAATGCCTGTATAGAAAAAGCTCATTTAGTAGTCTATCAATTACACTTACTAAACAGCACAACCCAGTGGACAATCCTGGTTTTACATTAAATATCATAGTGGCAGTTTTTCAAACTGGTATGACGGCACTCAAATTTTCTTTTAAATACTAAAATTGCTTCTTAAGCGTTTTCATGCTTCCTTTAAGGAAAATAAAATTGTGCTAAGGACAGTTTTAGTTTTATCACTGCAAACAGAGCTCCAACAAATTCTTTCGCAGATTGCAAAACTTGTCAAGAGTGATAGTGTGGATTAGAGTAGGGATAACACCTATAGCAGTTCAACATCATTTATAGCAAACTTGTCTGTCACAGTAGACTTTAAAAATTAATTTAGGTGACTTTCCTGAAGATGTCAACCGAACTTCTTTCCAGAGAAGCTCTATTAATTTTTGATTATCCTGAACTGTTGAGAACAAGAATTAACTGCTCTAGACCTTGAGACCAGCTGGTTTTAGCATATATTTTCTTTACTGCCTGATTCATGTCTATAATACAATCAGAGAGGTGACTATTCAAACTAGGGATGCCCAGAACTGTGTGCTCATTTAAAATTTCAGGATTTTTTTAAAATGACTGAATGAATAATTATGTTCTGTCTTTATATACTGTATTGTGTTATTACACTATAGGGCAAATTAGGTGGTTAACTGATTGTCTAATTATTTTATATAACTGGGTATTTCAATCCCTCTTCCCCTCAACAGCCTGAAATAACAAGGACGAATTGTAATTCACATGAAATAATGATTCTTCAGTGGATTGCTCAAGTCCTCAAGAACATTAAAAAAAATATCTGCTTCTAGAACTGTCAGAATTATTGGCCTAGGGCTTAGTAAGTGCACTTATCCCAAGTAACAACTTTACACTATGCCGTCTACCCATAGATAAAGCCTGATATTTAGTGAAACAATTCAAATTTAGAATCCACTTCAAGACCACAGGTCAGAACTAACCACTACTGGATCTATTAACTAATCAGTTAATTGTAGATGGTACAAATGAAGGTGGGTACATAAAGAGAAGTGTATGGTTCTCACACTACCAACCTCATTCCCATCCAGGAATAACTGATCCTCATGTGGCTCCAACTTGAATTTTTTCTTCACATCTTTTTTCTTCTTTGATGTTCCAGGACTTTCATCCTGAACAATAAGAATTTATGAGCATCTACTAGTGATACACTTTACAATGCACCCAAGTCACCACACTGAAACGGAAACTGAGAAAAGCTGACTTTCAGTCCCCCGTTTTTTTTTTTTTTTTTACCTAGCAACAAAATGGTTTTGACAAAAGGAATATAAGTGGCTACCTCCTCAGCAGCTGGATGTCCTGAGCCACAGCACAACTTGGGAGACAAAAACAAAAGAACAACATACACTCTTCTCTTTCTTTGTGTCCACTCCCTCAGCATCCTTCTTCTTCTCCTTCTTGCTCTTCTTCTCTTCCTCCTTTCCACTGTCACTCTTTGCTTTCTCCTTCTCCTTCTCTTTCTCCTTCTCTTTCTTGATATCCTTTTCTGGCTTCTTCTTCATCACTTTCAGGGCCCGGTGGAAGAACTGCTTCTTCAGAAGCCTGAAGGAAAGTGGGGAGCTGATATCAGTACAAATCTCCTAACCAGTTAAAGCCACCCCAGAAACATTAAGCCCAAAAGAACCAGCACTACTTATGAAAATTATTCTACTCCTGTGACACAGAGCCTTGATAACATATTTTTTACTTACTTCCAGCACTGCAGCTGTTTCAGTACTTACACAATTTCACCTATTTATGCAGTTTTCTGTAGGAGAACTTAGAAGTTATTTACATGCACATTTATTCATTTAGCTGACACTTTTCTCCAAAGGGACTTACACTGTTAAGGCAACTTACAATTATTTACTCATTTATTCAGCTGGGTACAAATGGCCTTACAGTAAAGAATAAATCATCACACTATCTGAGTTAACAAGGGGGGAGGACTAGACTGACTTGTTGCAGTAGTCCACCACAGATTCTCTAGTGGTAAAAAGAGCATCTTCTCCCTTCTTTGCTTTGGCCCACTTGGAATCCAGGAGGCAGTCCACTGCTTTGGAAGCTGCAAGTTGACAGAAAAAAATGCAGCAATAAGCAAGAAAATACACAGACACAGAGACACACACACACACACACACACACACACACACACACACACACACACACACACACACAGTGGCTGAAACCGCTTGTCTCAAGCGGGGTCGCAGCGAGCCAGAGCCCAACCCGGCAAAACAGGGTGCAAGGCTGGAGGGGGAGGTGACACACCCAGGACGGGATGCCAGTCCGTCACAAGGCATCCCAAGCAGGACTTGAACCCCAGATCTACCAGAGAGCAGGACCCTGCCAAGCACACTGCGCCCACCCAAGGAAATATAGATGTCTGCAATTTCCTTGAAACCAGAATGTAAATTCACAGTATAACACGGACAAAAAACTCCTTAAATACAGATCTTTCTTCAACTTAATTAGAATCTGACACATTCCATTATGCTTTTGAACTCATTATGCCTGTTACTGATTTTTAAGTGGAATGAAAAAAAAAATGAATTAGAGTCACTGTACTGCAAACAGAATGAAAATGCAACCAAAAAAAATAAGAGATGATACTGGGCTTAAGTGAAAAACAATCTGAACTGCTTTACTAAATGCCAAAATATACAGTTATGCACGTCCAGATATGTCCCTTTGATTAAGAATAAAACAAATGCATCACCCTGTGTTAAATCAATGCAAAATATAACAGGTGGACGTTCAGAAATTTGTGGAATGGCAGACATTCATCAGTCAATTCACTCAGAACCCACAGCACTACACACACTGTAACCACACACCTCCCCAGTCATCAGCACAAGAGCAAACTGCAAAAAGCAGGCTACAAACCAATGAAGTACTCCACCCGGTGCCCCATCATGTTGGTGGACTTGGTGGGGCAGTTGAAGCGCAGATACTTGGCCACCGCCTTCTCCTCCTTGGTGGGGTCACTGACCTCCTGCAAGTACGCAAATTACCCATTCATTAATGTTCAGGACGATGACAATGTAATCAAAGTGATGCCAAGTATCAATACCGAATCAATTAATTATGTATATAGAGGTATAACCTGGAAAAACATGAAGTTTTTCTTTAGATATGTAAATAGCAAGTTTCATTCACTTAACAGGTGTCAAGTTAAAATAAACTTAACTTAAAATACCTTGCAAATCTGTAAGATGGTAAAATATTTGGTGTCTTTAGAAACAAAAATTTAAAAGATTTCTAATGTAAGCCATAACCACAGTATATACACTTTCAGGAGTTTTATGTACTGAGACACTGCAGCACATTGTGATTAATGATCATATCCAAAATAGTTTTATCTTCTTGGTTAATAGACCCACAGACATCTCCTGTGTGTTGCTCTAGTCAAGTCATGGGTATTTGTTCAAAATAACAACTATTTTGTCTGCGGAAAATATAATAATAAAAAAAAAAAAAAAAAAAAAAAATCAAAATTAGTCTTTTTAAGAGGTGTTAATTTTTTTAAGTTATGTAAAAGTTGATGGATTACAGAAACATCCTTATTTGCTCAGTTAATCATCACTCTAAATGGCTTACTTTTATCCACATCCCCAACCCTCTCCTGCCAACACATCATGATGACACACTCACACCTTCCAGATGTCATCCTACAGTAAAGATGAAGGGAACATGACACCAACGGAACTAAAACAAAGGCAAAAATTAAGATTCCCAGAGGGCTACTGGGAGAAAATGAAACCCAGTAGTACCTGTTTTCTGGGCTAGATAACAGCAGTATAATGTCTCTGACTATCTCAGGTCGAGGACATGCCAATAAGAATTCCTGCAGGGCACAAATTTCCAATTCACGTGTACACAAAAGCCCTTCTCGACTTGTCGCATCAACTAGTCACCAAGACATAATGCAGACCTGTCACTCAACAAAAATAAATTAGAACCATTTGTATTAACGCCAAAAGAAACTACCTGCAGAATATCAAAGGAATAAGACTGCAAGTAAGTCCAGCCTCTATGCAAGCCCATATCAAATAACAGAGCTTTTCACTGCCTGCTTTGTTCAAGTCTGGGCAGATTTCCTTTATGAAACCTGTGGGTAGTGAGCTTCATCTGCAATGTGTGCAGAGTGACAATCATGCATTGCAAACCTCCCTTTGGGAGCATATACTGTATTCAACATACGTGGCAGGATCAGAGCTGTTTTCATCTTTACTGAAATATAACAGAGGGTAAGAAAATGGATTACAAAAACAGACACTGGTGTTTCTGGCATTTTTCTACGTTTGTTTTTAAACTTTGTATCAATGTTGTGTCTCACTCTGTACTTACTGCATTATCTAATGTTAAGCACCCAGAGGCAAAATGCTTTGAAGGGAATAACGGGCAAATAAGGCAAAAAAACAGAAAACACATATGATCATTTTATTCTTAAGGATCCATTTAAGGGATACTACAGAAATTAAACTGTTACACAACAGGGTGTTGTCTTGGTCTGTCAGTGCAGAGACTGTTCATCTGTAATCACAGCAGTAAACGTGGTAGTTATATAACAGACGGACAACAATGAAAAGCAAGCTGCAACGGTCTCACCTGCTTGGAGAGAATGAAGCCTAGAGCAAGCTAAATTGTCAAATATAACCTTTTCGATACACTTCATAGTTTTGGTTTAAGGATTAAAAAACAAGACTTGTGACCCTGATGGTTACAAAGTTCAGAGTAACTGCAGAGGTGGGGAATTGCACAACTTGTCTAGTGACAGCAGTTAACATAAACATGCACCTTAACCCGATTGTTTTGATTGTCTTTTATTTAGCTGACTCCTTCAAGGTTACAGACACGTTTGTTCAACCTGACTTGCGTATTGACAGTGCTGTGGAACATGATGCTGTCTATCATAACCGCACAAGTACAAATCGGTAACCAAGAAGTGAAAGACCCTTCTGGAGGATAAAACAGCAATGGGCCGGGCCAGCAGGCAGGGCATTGGTTCTCTTTCTGTTTTGAAATCTAATTCCTACTGTACTCCTCGGTCAACATACTATTCTTCCCACATGCGAGGCCCACAGACACAGTGAGTGAGATCCGTGTCCGGACCTAGGAGGAGGGTTTTGAATAGTATCATTGATCATTTCCATCATGATCTCATCATCAATAATACTATTCAAACCCTTCCAGGTCCGGGCGGGTCCAAGCTGAGCAGATCCTACTGACAGCAGAGAAGTAGTAAAACGCGACCTTACTGAAAATTGTGCGGTTGTTGTACAGGCGAAACAAACAACCATTTGATTTGCCACAACAACATGTCGGGGAATTACGAACCAGCTGCTCGGGCTAAGTTAACAGCCATGGCATGGCAAGCCATGTCATGTAGCGTAAAGCTGTCTGCAGTTACATCAACTTGTATTACGCTATATTGACCTCCTTTATCCTAATGGCTGAAGCACCAAAATTATAAATGACAAAAATTTTAGCTACCGACTCACTGCCTACTTCCTGCAGGGGGAAAAAATGCTCGATTTGACCACAACTACGTTTTTCACGTTAGTACCCCGTTGTCCCACGTGTGCCAAAATAGCACTCCTTCAGAAATAATAACATGGCAAACGTTGTGCATACATGACTAAATAAGCATTCTAATTTAGCATTTCTTTCGAATACCTGAATTCGCTTCTTGTGTCTCCTGCGTTCCGCCATGTCCGTCTACTTAGGTCTCGGTGTGACGTGGTCACAGAAAGCCCTGTAATATCGCGAGAAAATGAACAGAACGCTAATTGCAAGATGGGAGAACGGAAGAAACGAGGTATGTTCGAGGCGACACCGCACGACGTAACGTGGTGTGCGTGGCGTAGTGTGAGGTGACGACACAACACAAACTTTGTATCGTATCGTCTTGATGATTTTTGTACAATTTCAGCTTGGTCTATCGTATTCAGAAATGGACAGACAGGTCTGAATCAGTGTTTCGAAGATGCACAAGTAAACATATGGATTTGGCTTTTTAAAATCATTGTCATGACAAATCTTACAGCGATGTGAATGATCTATTTAATTAATATTTCGTAAATTAATAATATAGAAAACGATTTTCTGCTATCACGTGACGGTTTAGCGCGATTAACTATTGAACAAATATATGTTAAACTGGGCATATTATAAAATTATGGGATGTAAATAAATTATAAAATTCTTTACAAACAGTCTAGCACTGCCTGATGGGATGACGCAACTTTTTTAATGTAGATATTTCTTCGGTAAATAATAAATCAACATTATGCACAGTCATTTATTCTTGTGGGAGATTTAATCTTTCAAAATGGTTGATGGAAACATAGTGCCCCATGTGCAGATTTTGGTCTGAGGATGCCTTAAACGCAGAATAAAATATTGCTGCTGCGCTGAGGAGATGCATGTAAATAGTGTCTATTGGACAGCGACTGTACATAGCTGTTCCTGATTGCCTACTTCTTGTTGTTTATGCGGGCGCCACTTCGAAGGGAATTCTGGGATTCCTTTGTACAGTCCGTGACCGTGGGAGGGCCTTGTACGGCGAGCAGTTACCACAGTCTGACAGGGGAAAGTGTGCGAATCGAAGTTTGTAAATGTAGCAGATACTTTACGCGTTGTTTTATTACTGGCATGGCAGTTTTTAGGATTCATTTACTTATTGAATAAAGATTTTAATCATCAGAAATTATGAATGGAGAAATTTTTACCTCCCAAATTGGACAGTCTGTGGAACCAGACACCGGTGTGCTCATAATCCATTCTGATCCATAGAAAAAAAAAATTGCTATATATTTATATGGTATGGTTTTTAATCTTTTTTTAGCACACTTTATTTAATTGCAAATTTGTCTAATTTATAGCACTTATTGCACTTTTAAGTAGTCACTGGTGAATGACTTGTGAACTTGTGTGGTGGGTTTGTATTTATTTACTTATTGTCATTTATTCATTTTATTTTATGTTTAGTGTAGTGTAGGTTGGTTTGCTGTGTAGGTGTTTATTATTTTTTTAAATTGTGTATATGTATCTGTACCATTCACCTGTTCAACTAAAATGTCAGTAGGGTAAGGTGTATGGTAACAACCCGGGGACAGGCCAGGGGACCCATCCCTCTCGAGCGGTGGATTTACCAGGTAAATTCCTTTTAATTATTTATGGTTTTAAGCCTTGGGGTATGTTTTTTAGTGTTTTAAAGGTTCTGTAATGCAGTCTTTGTATTAGTTGGTCTTTTTGATTTTATTGTTTTCTTTTAGATCTTGTTTTGGCATGACAGTTTTCTTAGATACTTATTTATTAACTAAAGATTTAATTGCTGGAAATGATGAGTGGAGAAAGTTTTACCTGTTGAGTTGGACAATGTGTGGA
This sequence comes from Scleropages formosus, assembly GCF_900964775.1. Classification (NCBI taxonomy): domain Eukaryota; kingdom Metazoa; phylum Chordata; class Actinopteri; order Osteoglossiformes; family Osteoglossidae; genus Scleropages; species Scleropages formosus. Next base: position 18,957,573 of record NC_041808.1, on the reverse strand, counting down.
ACCAGACACCTTTAGTGGTCTGGTAATCCAGTCTCATCCATCCATTGCGTGCAACCACTTGTCCCAAGTGGGGTCGTAGTGAGCCGGAGCCTACCCGCCAACGCAGGGCTGAAGGGAGAGGGTACACACCTAGGATGGGACGCCAGCCCATCGGAAGGCACCCCAAGTAGGGCTCGAACCCCAGACCTGCCACACAGTGGGCATTGGCCAAACCCGCCGCACCCCCCCATTCTGATCTGTAGAAAAAAAAAGTTGCCATATGTTTATTATATGTGTGTGTTTATATTTTCATTTATATTTATTCATTTAGCAGACACTTTGCTCCACGGTGACTGTTAAATTTTCTGGTAATATTGTTGAAAGGTGTGAATGATCTGTGGTTGTATATTATAAAAAATATGTGGTTGATTTTGACATTTCACATTATGTTTTGTACAAAGAGCATGTCACACATCTGTTATTTTAATGAATTAGAAATTGTTTTTCGTGTTGACAATATAATTGTTTTTAAAAATGATTCTCTAATGGTGTTTCATGTTATTTTAAGCTGTGATTTGAATAACTTTCATAAATTTAAGGGAAAAAACATTAGGTCGATGCAAGTCTCTGGCAAACATTTGCCCTTCCATTGTATTATGTGCCTGTATGTATTTGCAATTTCAAAGTATACTGTTCCGGCCTCTGTGTTGCTGTTACTCAGTTCTGTTCTTTTGTGAATAAAAAGCTAAAGCTAACTTCTTTAATATTTCTGAGGAAAATACAATAATACAGCAAAGTACAGTACTCTAACCATATACCACTTTTACTGGGTCACATACTTAAGTAGGTTCAATACTCAAAATGTTTATTATAAATAATTATAAATATATTTCAGTTATTACTAGTAACCATTAAGTCCAATAGAAATTAATTCACGATAAAGATAACAGATAATAGAAAATCAGTTTATCACAAAAGTTTATAATAAAACCATTTACAAAACCATTTATAATAAAGCCACATTATGCATTACAAATTGTATTCAATTCCGTGCATGTAATGTGAAATACCTTGCCCTCTTATTGTAAAATGAATTTTTTCTGCTAGGTAGTATGTTATTTCTGATTTACTGAATACTGTCTACGGCAGATACCTTTCTGAAAAAGGCCTGCAGCTTGACCTTATTAAATACATTTCAATAAATTTGGGGAACGGTTCTGGAATAAACCAAATATTGCCATAAAATCCTGTGGATTATGAATGTGGCTCTACTTTTCAGCTGAATTATGCAGTCACTTGACTGGAAATGAGAATTAAGTCTTGGCAGAATGCAGGATGTATGTGACCAAGGCATGTCTAGCGCTCCTTTCTGTCCTTTGAGCTCAGATGGCTTCGTTCATGACTGGAGGAGGGGGGTTCTCCTGCCCTGACAAGGGCTCTGGTGGCTTTGTGCTCTCTGTGTCCCTGGAGCAGGGGCTCCCCAACATGTCTACACTATTGCAGTTCAGAGGAGAGCTGATCTCTGATGAGCGGTCCCCTGCCTTCTCTGATGGGGCCTGCAAGGTGGCGGTAGCTGGAAGAGGAAGGCTCATCATGTAAAGTATACTGCCCAGCCGTCGGGATACCTGCATGAAAGGAAGATGAAAATGGAGCAGAATTCAGAAAAGAAATGTGAAAACTGAATTTCTTAAGTGATCTTATTCCCCATATGTATCCATATTTGGTTTTTACATTTTAAAAACGTTAAGAATTTTTTTACATTTTTATTTTATGCATCGTGTATAGTTCAGTCGGTAGTGCAGTGGTTATAACTGCTGTCTTTGGACCCAAGGGTTGCAGGTTGGAATCCTACCTCCAGCTGTAGTACACTTGAGCAGGGTACTTAAGCTAAATTGCTCCAATAAAATTACCCAGCTGTATAAATGGGTCAGTAAGTGTAAGTAGCTTTGTAGAAAAGGGTAAGCTAAATGAATAAATGTAAATATACACTAGTTCTACATGTCACCTCATTGTGGTGCTTTAAAGAAGAAAGCACTATTTCTGAACCTGAGATCGGATCTTTAAAGCAGGACCAAGCTTCAGCCCCATGGTATCCAGGAGGTGGTCTTCAGTGAGAAGCGGTAGGGTCTCTCCATCAATCATATGATCTTTGAACGTCTGCAAAGAAGAGACTTAACACTAAAATATGGCTTGATGAAAAGACGCCTTCCTGTTCAGAAAAATGTTCCTTTTGTTGCCAGAACAAATCGGCCACAAACCTGCGCATACTCAGAGCAGCTGGGAATGCTGCTGATGAAGTTGTAGACGTCATCCACAGTCCATTTTCGCAAATCCTCTGTGGATGATATCTCTTCTCCGTTGAGAAAACTGTGAGCTCCTATTTAGAGCATAGTGTACAAAATAATGTTAGTATAGCCTGTACAAAATTTCAAAAGATATATGGCCGTTTTGCAATTTTGAAGATTTAAGTGACTACAAAGACCAATGTAAAATTGTACTGAAGCGCAGAAAATAATTATTCTGCACAGTATGTGTTATTTGAAAACGTTATGAGGGAAAGCTTCATTTTTCTGATACTAATGTTTCTTTGTGAGAGTCTGCTGACTCACCAGGGGGTAAGAGTCCATTGCTGGGCATCGGAAACACATAAGGCATGCTTGTGAGCGGCACGGAGGGTGAAGGGTAAACAAACTTCTCATGGAAAGCTGAACATGTGCTGGGAATTTCCTTGTCGCCAGCACCTGTGCTGCAGTTTGCGGCATCCGCGCATCCATCTTGATTGTCTATGCAGTTCTTTCGAAGGACCTCGTCACATTCCTTGTAACTCTTTCCAGCGCTAGAGGTCAGCTCCGTGTCCAGCTTCGTCTGATCCGGCTTGGTCGCCGAGCGGCTCTCCGGCTCCCCTTTCGCCTCAGCCTCCTTCTCCTCTCCGGAGGCCCCAGGGCTCTGTTCCACACTCTTGTCCTCTGACTGGCCCTTCACTCCAACCGTACTCGTGTCTGTCATTTTGTGATTGGCCGTCCTCCGACTCGCCCTTCTTCCCCTTTCCCTCTGCAGCGTGTTGATTGGAGGGTAGGGGCTGGCAGACATGAGCAGATTATTAGGCTGGAGGTCCTCCAGAGTGGTGCGATGGACAAAGACGTCACTGGGGAGGTGACCTTCAGGCATGCGCTGGCGCCCCCTGTAGGCTATGGCATTGGTGGGTATCCCTTGGTACATCATGGGCGAGTCCATACCCATGAGGCCCTTTTGATGGGCATTTTCCAGCTCCTTCTGGTGAAGGATGGCATTCATTTCCATTCTTGATAAAGAACACAAACATTTGTGTGTTACTGGAGAGTAAAACTGGATATTTCCAAATATCATGCATTGCACTAAAGCAGGAATGAATTGGCGCTCGCTAACTGTAGCATACTAGTCCAGGTCAGCGTTGGTGAAGGTTAGGAAGCTTAACAGATTACATTTGTCTCTATGATGTCTATAGGCTATCCAAGCTCTGTGTTTTATCCTCCACACACACACACTTTAAGGGCCAAGTATGTTTGCACATGCAACGAAACTTACATAGCGGATGCCCCTTCCGACATATTCACCATGCGGAAGAACTTCATAGTGGTGAGGTACCGTATAGTAGTGTATCGAAGAAGATTATAAAATAAAAATAAATGTGCAAAGAATACAGAACTATTACTTACAGGGTGTTTGAGCTTATTTAAGTAATATGGGCATAGCATAGAGGTGGAAACTGTGGAACGGTTAGGCATGAATAAGAGTAGTTGATGGCATATTAATAAATCTATTACTCTAGGCGGGTGCACGATAATGCAGCGGGTTTGGCCGGGTCTAGGCTATACACTATGTTACCAAATTTCAGTTGCACTAGGTGTGGAGGTGGATAACAATGAGCCTTGATAAAGAGCACTGCCTGAGGGGAAAAAAAATGTGTGCGTGTATATGATGTTTTGCTTTTCTAACAGTTGCAGGTACCTGGCCATATTCTGTTTATGAATCATTTCCTGTCGCCGGGCAACTGTTTCCATGGGTTCTGAGGGAAGGAAACTGTATCCTGATGATCATATACATGCACACCAAACACAAAGAGAGAGAATTTTAGGGTGCATTCCTTTTCAAAAGCAATTCTGTAACAACACAGCCAATAACACTAAAAAATGCAATGCATATAAAATGAGATAACATTTTCACACGGCTCATTAAGTCTGCGTGATAAGCGGACCTGCTGGCGGGAACCCCCTGGCCGGCATCACGCTGGGGTGTGGGGGCAAAGGGGGTCCTAAGTGAGCACCCATGTGAATCTGCCTGGCTTCAGATGGCACCATCTCTGGCGGAGGCACAAGCTCCCTGGTAGGAAACGGAGAAGCAACACAGGCCAAAAGGCCAACAGTCACAAAACTTGTCAAGTATTCCATTTAAAGAGTGGATTCTTAGTCCTGTAAAGCAACGGTCTCTAGCTGAGATACCATTTGAATTATGGACAAGCAGGGACCGTAGAAGAACTGTGAAATGTGGGCAAGAAACAGGATTGTGGGTGAGATGTGTCACACTGTAGGCTTCCTGCACATGTTCTTCAGTCTGGTGTTTCACAAGTGCCTGCATGACATACAGCGACTTTCACACCGCAGGACATGCATATGCAGATGCACGGGGCCAATGTGTAGGACTGTAGTTGGGCTGAAGTAAGAACAAAGAGCAGATTGTGGGCAAAAGCTGACAAAGGAACCACACCAAGGACAAAAATACTGCAGATTAGAATGTACAGAGGGAACTGTGGTTATGCCCCTAACTGGGTATTTTTAGAATGATGTTCTCATCGGTAAAATAGAGCAATTTATTTAATGTTGCTGCTGAAATGTATAATTTGTTGCCCTAAACAAGCGGAGAAGTGTGGAACGCTTATGCTGCGATCGAACATACCGATCTATGAAGCGTGGCTCAAACTGTCCCGGCACTCCCTGAAGACGCTGCTGCCCCTGGGCCAGGAGCTGGGGGGCCATAGCCATCTGATTCCTCATCATCAGCTCCTGTCTCTGTCGCAGCTCTGCCATGAGATGTGTTTCAAGTTGACTGGTGACTCTAAATTGCTCATAGTGTGAATGTGTCTGTGACTCATGTTACATTGCTCTACTGTACATATGGGAAAATGATTTTTTGGTAGTTTACCACACTGTACTGTATAGAAATGGTCCCCGATTTATGATGGGGTTACGTTCCGCAAAACCCATCAGAAGTCGAAAATATCGTAAGTCGAAAATGCATTTAATACACCTAATACACACTTCTGCGTGACAGAATGGAGGTGCCCACCATCGCAAGAGAGTATCGCTCCCCAAACCGCTTGCCCGGGAAAAAAAAATAAAAAATTCGAAGTACGGTTTCTGCTGAATGTCTCTTTCCAGCTCACCATCATAAAGTCAAACCATCGTAAATCGGGGACCACCTGTATCATCGCACATGGCTTTGGAAGATGTAAACTTTTGAAAAAAGTTTGTGCTTCACACACAGCTCATCAGATATTCTGTTACACCCTTAACAAAGGTATTGACCTTGAACGGTTTCAGTTCAGTCTGAGGAATATATGAATTTTCTTATGTAATCTGGGTAATTTAGAAAAAAAAAAAATGCAGGTCGCTGCCGTGCAGTGAATGATGTCAATTCATTTTTATGAAGAACTAACCAATATCGTGCATTTTGCTCTCTAAACTCAAAAGCAGTTACCATTTGAACATATTGTTTTTATTGGCTTTTTCTACCTTACCTGCTGCCGACATCCCGTTGACCAGCCTGTACCAGTGCTTCTCGTCCAGAGCGCTCTGCTCGCCCAATGCTGTCATCTTCCTGAGGTGCTCCCGTGGGGTCATGACACCTTGCGCCTCTCAGTCACACTGCAGTCCCACTGCAATGACCAGCAGGTGGCGCAGTGGTTAATGAGCTGAAATGGTGACTACGCGGTCCTACAAGGTTCAGATCTCAGTAAGAATAAAGACTGTAATAAATATGAGAAAAGCGGTTGTGCAGAACTGTGTGTAAAAATAGACAAAAGTAAGCTGTTGTATCTGACAAGCAGAAACTGTCTCGTATTACTTTCCTGTTAACAGTAACCTTCGCGCAATCCTGACACTTTATTAATCCCACCGCTAGGTGGCGCGCCGATGCATTTTTACGTTAACGGCTAAACGACAGCAGACTCACGAAGTCATCGTTTGAAACATTTTGACTTGTATGAAAATATTAAAATAAATAAAAAATTTGTTAAACAACTTTCTTCTTTCATTCGGAATCAAATCACACATATTATACAACCATTAAAAACCTAAAACCTAAGCTTTATGGTACAACAGCATAAGTTATGGGTAATTAAACATTTATGCAGCTTGTAAAAAAAAGAAAAAATAAAAATTGAGGGCAAGAATCTTAAAGATGAATTTAAATACAAAAAGATATTCCTGAACTTCAATGAAAGGCAGTGTGTCAGTGCATCAGTACACGGTATGACATTCTCTGACAGTAGAGCCACATTAAAAAAAGCACCAAAGGAAGTTTTGTATGATCCCACTTGGGCAAATGAAGCGGTAGGTGGCGTAGCGGTCAGAGCTGAAAGTGTGCACTTGAAGGACGTGGGTTCAAATCCCACCTGCTGCCGCAACACCACTGATCAATGTACTAACTCTGAACTAATACAGTAAAAACTACTAGGTGAATAAATGATCAAATTATTCTTAGTTGTTCAACATCCTAAGTTAGATAAAAGTGTCAGATAAACTATGTAAATATGAGGATGAAGATGATAAAACAATAAGGATCCTGAAGACTCTGCGGCAGCCCAAACGTGAACACGCGACCTGTAGCGTGACCTGTCAGCGCTGCTGCCGTCAACACGGTGTTGTTATCATCTCAAAGCTGCAGCAAAAATATAACAGCGAGAGCTCCTTCTCCAAGGTCAGGTAACAGGATTACCTCAGTGTTTGCTCTGCTGTTTAAATCTGGCCGTTAAGCAAGAGCTACTACAGCCACCAGTGGAGGTTAAGGAAGGCAAAGCCCTTATGTCAGCATATGAAAGGATTCAAAGCAGGGATAGAGCTGTTAATCTACATACGGTCTCAAGTTAAATCGGAAGGCGTGCAGAATGAAAAAAAAAAAGGTTTATGCCGTTGGAAAGACCGTGTATCGCTGTACCTGAAGGGTTATGGTGGTGCTCTTCTTCTTCTCCTCTCGTCCTCCTTGGCGTCTCTGATGCTGGTTGTTTGTGTGGGGGGTCAGCGGTTGTATAAACAGGGGAAAGGATGGAAATTTTGAGTGTGAGAGATAAAAAAAAAAAGGAAGAAGGGAAGGGCAGGAGGTGAAGAAGAGCAGGGGAGAGAGAAAGAGAGTGGTTCAGCAGAGCCTTTTTGGTGCAGCTCAGGGTTTGCCTCTGGGCTGTGTGGAGATGAAAAACGGTGCAGCACCCCACACAGGAACTGGAGGACCCGCGCATGGAAAGTCCCAGCTCAGAGCTTGTGAAGAGGCTGCTGCGGAAAGAGTGAGAACCGAGGCGCCGACCCAACAGCTTTTGTGTGTGTCGGGGTGACCCAGATTTCACTACAGTACGCTCTGCCACATACACCCCCAGTTCACTAAAGCTGAACTGCACACACGTGGGCTGGTGGAACCAGGAGTGAGGGCTGGGCTGCAACGCAGGGCATCTCGCAGTTTCGTAATCAAGGCATCGTGGGTATGTGGTGTGTCGCGTGGCGCTAACACGGCGATGCCCTTTCTGACACCAGTTGGAGTAACATTTTCTGTCACTATAGGCTGGGATACTGGAGTAAAGCTCATGCTAAAAGACTGATTCATAAGCTTCATTGCACCAAACATCTTGCTTGCTCTCACTATGGCCTTGGTTCTGAGGCTCACAGGGAATTTTATTCACAATCCTCTGACCAACAGTGTGAAAGTTTATAGGTATACAATAAAGCAACATATTATATAATGTTAGATCATCTTCCACAGAATTTTTTTTTTTTTTTTTTAAGCAGGAAGGTGGAGTGATGGGAAATTGAACAAATAAGACTGAACTATAGAATTTTTCTAGCACCCAGTTGCCTGTGAGAAAGGAGTCCTTGGTGAATGAAAGTTCATCTCTCTCCAATCAGGTGAACAGGCCATTTAGAAGAGTACGGCAAACCCTACGGCCAGGTATTTTTTTTTTTTTCTCCACAGATCAGAACGGATTACCAGACCACCAAAGGTGACTGGTTCCACACACTGTCCAACTCAACAGGTAAAAATTTCTCCATTCATCATATCCGGTGATTAAAATTTTTATTCAATAAATAAGTAAACCCTAGGGCCAGGTATAGTCCAGTCAGATACCCACACCTGGAGAGACCCACTATTGTTGCTGCTTTTCTGTATAAGCTGCTAAGACATTTTTCTCTGTGTGTTTGTATATGGGGGGATGTCATTCACGTATGCTCCGAAGCAAGAATTTGGAGAACCAAGGGCTTATATCTAATTTAGGGAACTTGACTATTTCTCATTGCTTGCTCTTTGTCCACAGGTTCTCTACCGACACATAGTTCCCTTGGAAACTTGTCTAATCTGGGCCCTCTAAATCTCTGCCCAAGTCCGAGTCTGCTTGGAACATCTGTTGACCCCATGTGTAGGCCTGCCACCCCCAGCCCATATTCAGGCTCCCTCTTCCTCCAAAATCCTATTAGCTAAGGCCTGGCTATGCAGCACTTTAAAGGGATGTGATAGAGTTAATCCAGGCGTTTAGAGTTTTACCCTCAGCAAACCTTGCCTGTAAGCATCCTGAACAATACACCCAAAGTGCTAATCCTATTAGCCTCCATTAGCCCCCCTGGATGCCCTAAAAACACCTTGGATAAATCTGGGGCCCAATCGGTTTACTAAAAATGTGGTTCAGGCATCCCCACCGTCAATGTCACTGTCTCCCCTCGTCAGCTACAGATGGCCCAGTCACAAGAGCTGATTGAGCAGACCTTCAACATACACCATTCCAGTCACAGTTAGAGAGTTGGGGTGTCTTCAGTGAGTCAATATTTAATGCCTGTGTTTATGCACAGTAACAGCCTGTCTACCAGTGTGTATCACCTTCATCAGTCTGCATGCCTGCCGTTTTGTGTATTTCAGTTGCTGCAATACCTGTGAAGATGAACAACCTGTTTCCTTACCTCGTGTTGCGGACAATCACCGGACGCCAAAGCCCTGGCTTGCAGCTCAACCTTGAAGGGACACAGATGACAAATAAATGAGCACACAAACAAACAAACAAACAAACAGAAAAGATTTTGTTCCTCATCCGTCTCATTGAGCAGCCAACAGGGACCCTGGAAGGTTTGAATTTGATCTCATTTTGTGCTCACACACCCAAAGTCAGGGTGTGAAGTGGGATGTTGCAGGATGTGGCAAGCAGAGCAGTGTGTTTTCTAATTAATCCTCCGGGAAATCGTGGGCCTGTGCAGGCCTGAAGTCTGCACAGCCGGTCTGCTTCGCTGCCGGACCCAGTGGCGAGAAGAAGCAGTTTTTTGAACGTACTAGAAAGGGAAGACAATTTGATCAAAAGCACCGATTGATTCTTGACGCACTGTATGGTACTGATTCAGTGTGGTGGCCTCGGTGGCAGCACACAGAAGACTAAAAGTGTAAAGCGCAACTGCAACCAAAAAAAGAGACTGCCTATTTTTAAAACCTCTGCTCTGAAACCATTTTAAAATAGCTGTCCTAATTTAGCACAAAATTCTCAAAAGTTGTAGAGTAACAGGGGTTCTTTTTTTTAGACTTTCCTACCAGCAGGATTCTGGTAACATTTTTGTGATGATGTGCAATGTTATGAAAACATTTTTTTGGTAGCCAGGCAAACCTAAGGAAATCAAAATGAACAACTCCCACTGCATTCTTTCTTGTAATTAGGAAAGGAACATTTGGGGTGTGTATGACAGCTGAATGTGTGTCTCACAGCGGGGTCAGGATTGCTGGATTTGCTGCTTGATCAATTTATTCACCTAATGAGATTAAGTAAAATTGCTGACAACCTGAAACAGTTTAAGGCATTAGACAAGCCAAGCAAGACATTTGGCTCTTTCTCAGTTACTAATTATTAACCTGTGTGACCCACTGAAATATTAAACCAATTTTAGAGAGAATGAACTTTGTAAATAAACCACTAATTGTTGTTACCAATTGTAGTTGGTTCTTTGGTGCCCTCACGTTAAATTTAATATCACAACTTTAAAAAGGCTAGAAGATTTCTGAAGGCTATTTAACGTGATCCTCTATAAAAAAAAATATTCCATTCAGTAAAGGTTTTAAATGTTAATGCAAAATATCCAGTTCGTCAGTATTAACAGGTTGTGGTCAGAACTGGGAGTTCCTGTTCTGCACGCAGAGTCTCGATAACACGCAGCATGTGGCAAACTGCTCTGTGATGCAAACGCAGCGTGGAAAATCACACCGTCACCGCTGCAGATGCAAGTCGCACCTCTGCAGGTGCGTGGCTCTTCAAAGAAGCATCAAGTCTGAAAGATGGCATCTGCTTATCGGGCTGATAAAGAGCGCGTACGCGGGAGAGACACAAAAGGAGCGGAAACATTTCTGTTCACACAGCCGAGCAGCGAAATGGACAGGAGATAAGAGCTTCGCTACATCGCACGCTAGCGAGAGGAAAGGAGGGCTTCGAGGGGAGGAGAGGAAACATAGGTTTAAAAAAAAGAACTCACCTTGCGCAGTAAAAGTGAGCAGGTATCCTGGCCCACCACCCACAAACAAACGAACGACGACGAGCGAACGAGACGAAGGTCCAAGCCTCAAAGCGAAACCGTGCCCGCAATGCCACTCTGGCTGCCCGCTGATACTGAGATAGATACTTTCGCTTTGAAATTCTGAGAGGTACTTGTTTGACAGCTTGGAGGCCACGCCTGCTGCACCCGTGCCAGTTAGCTGCCTTAGCTAAAAAAGACCTTTAAATACCGATTCATTTTATCTTTATTAGCTGGCTTCATCTCCTCTGTTAAGCCCTCCCATTCCTGACATCACAGTGATCTCCCGTCCAACTGCACGCTGGACACTGGGCTGAAATGTAATTGCAGGAGTTTTGCCTAAGCACGGAGGTAAACCTCTTTCAACGTTTACCTCAATAATCCCTTGTTAGCGCTTAAGGCCCCGGGTAAGACACCTAAATACTTTGCTTCCTTCCCCGACGGCAAATGAGAGCCCTTGACCCTGCTCCCTCCAGGACCGCGGGCACCGAATCCCGGACTTGTTTCCGAAAAGCTATCCTTAAATTTTTCTTTTTTCTAACATTCACTTGAAAAAAGCCCTGCGCGCCGTGGCTTACAAACACAGCCTAAGTCTGTCGGCTGCAGGTTTGTTAAAAATCCTCCTAAATGTGTGGCTGGGATCATCTTCTCAGACTTCCTAATCTGACAGTTTGTGCTTACCAGGCGCTTACGGCCTGCTGTGTGTTACAGGAATATTTTCTATGTTGGGGATATGATGTGTATTAGTGCAGCGTTAGGTGAGCAGCTGGACAATTTTTCTGCAGCTATTGCTAACTAGCAGGGCGAATCCACGATAGGTCCTGACTTTTTCAGTAAATATCCACAGTTGTCATGGAGCTGCTTCCTGAGTGAATGAATAAGTTCCAGGCGCACGGTGCAAGTACTGACAATGTTCTCCTCAATGCAAAGGATCACAACAGTAACGAGGTACATGTTAACATTCCTGCTTATGGTATAGCTCACAAAAGAGCTTATAGACAAAGACATTACACATTTGTGCACCAAAGCAGAGCGTAGGCAGCAAGCGGCATACCGGTTAGAGCTGTCACTTAGGATTTACCGAACGCCAGGGTCAAATTCCTGAATTTTTCTGGACCCTTGAGTAAGGTACTCAGCCTGAATTGATACAGTAAAAATTACCTAGGAGTGTAAATGGGTAAACAGAGGAATGTAGATTCTTGGCAAAACATACCATTGTAAGTCATCTTGGAAAAATTCAAGTAAAAAAACAAATAGTGAATTACATTTGGTCTGAAGACTTACAGTGAAATATGGACAAAATGAGGTTTGAAATGACTGAAATAGTTGCACCTTAGCAATCAGATGTGTTTCTAGCCAGAGGATATAAGCATCTTTGCATAGGAGATTATCATGTTCGCTACTCAAAATCTCCTGCTCCCAGACTTACATTTCACTCAACAGTTTTGTTTGCTTTCTAATAATTTTACATTTTCTCAAGATATTCAGAACATTTTTTCCTACATTCTTTAACAGCTTTCACTTTGTCAGACCGATGAATATTTTATAGTCATATTTTGCTGTTTCGATAAATTCAACCTACATAATGTAACGCACTGGAGGAACAAAATATGTGCATGTCTTAAATCCACACATCTTTAAATAAATGTTTTCTAGCTTCCTACCTGGACCAGGCTTTGTAGGAAATAGACACGAAGGAGAGGTTTTTGGTCGCACTTACTGAAGAGAAAAATCACATCCAGTTGCTTTAACTGAGATTAAAAGTTTATACAAAGGGTGAATGAAAGATTAGAACCATTTAATGAAAAGGCATTTAAACATTGGAAGTACTTTATCAAAATTGCAAGGGTAGCTATACTGGTGAGCTGTAGGTTTAATATTAATTACCAGTATCAACACGTAAATATTTTAGTTTCTAAAGTTAACCTGAGACAGCTAGCAGAGATTGAAAAAGAACAAATAGCTTGTTTCCACACTGCAAATACACCCCTGCCCTCACACCCTGAAAATTCACAATTGTCATGGGGCAATTGGCACAGAACAGGAAATCATGGCAGGGTATACTAAATAGGGAAAAATTACACTGGAAAACAGGAACAAGGGTCACAATTCTAAACCTATCATTAAGGAAAGATGGATACAGATACAGTGCTTTTGAACAAAACAGCACCCTCTACAAGTACTGTGGAGTAAATCAAAAAGTTTAGAACTCAAAACTCAAAAAATGTATGTTGTTAGTTTCATAAAGCTAGACTTCACAGTAAGGATGCCTATCTCAAACTGCTTGGACTAAAAGCCAAGTGGTATAATAATTTTTCAGCTATCTAGATACAAAAAATATTAGTACTAGCACTCAAAGGAGGTATGCTCACATTGCTTAAATATCCCCCCTGTAAAATTTATGCAAAAGCCAATGAATAATAATGCATAAAGTGGAATGATGACTGATAACCAAGAATGATTTCTGTGCTGAGATGGGCATCAGTCTTGTGAGAGTCATTAAGTTCAGTTGTTTCCCTTAATTGATATATAATGGTCAAGCGATATTAACTTTATATGACTGATGCATGCTATAGTGTCAGCAATGTTTCCTTGCAATTCTGCCAAATCCCAGTAAGATGGTAACTCCCCCATACAAACTGTTAGTTAAATCAAAGGGTAATTTCATGAACAAAATAGTGATGTTAAAGGACTTCTGTAGTCATTGCCAAACACTAGGTCTAAACTGAAAGTTTATACATAGGATGCGAATTATATAGCACTTATAAAAAGTATTTACCTCTGACATTTTCACACTTTGTTGTATTACAGCATAGAACCACAATGTATCTTGCCACTCATCAATGAAGGGTCCTCTACAATGTAAAACTGAAAAACCATACATTTTAACAAATTTAAAAAAAAACTGAAAATAATTAAATGCATAAGAAATTACTCCCAGAATTAACACCTGGTAGTACCACCTTTGGCAGCAATTACACCTATGGGTCTCTTTGGGTACATTGTATTTTCTCTGAGATGTACGTCACTTTGGAGAAAAGCATCTGCTACATGAATAGATGTAAATGTCAAACCTTGTAGAAAAGGTTTCCAACTTTTCAAGTGTTATGTACTCTACCATTTGGTGTAATTTGAAGTTTTTTCTTGTTCTTTGCTCAAGCCAGGTTTATCCGTAAGAATTATTCTGAAAGTGTTTGAGTGCTGGGTATTGTATCTATATTTGGTGTCTGAAACCCTACGACCTGATGAATGAAGTTAATACTCTGATTTCCCCTCCCCCAGTCTGGCAAAGCAACGTTCCAGACAGATTTATTGTGCTCCGAAGTGTGCAGTCTGACAAAAAAAAAACCCAGAAGAAATCACAAACACACGACTTAACAATTAAGCACATAGAGGATTAAGACATTTAAACCGCTAATTAAAGAATCTCCAAAGATGTAAGCTTTTTAAAAAGGATTTATGCTTGACTTGTTTGGAACATGTATTATAGTGTCACTGTGAGGCGAAGGGATCAGAGCGCATTTAAACTCTAAAACGGCTTGTTATGTTCATTTCGGCACACCTGCAGGTTTTTTGAATCCTCGTCACCGACTTACTCTCTTGTCTCTTCAATGACAGCTAACAGATATTATGGTTAACAAAGTTAGTGAAACAAATTATATTACAACCTGCTCTATAATTTGTCCCAGTGGCTGTTGGAAAAAAATGTATGAGGACAAAACTCACAAGCCTAACTAAACATATACAGTATAAAAAGGAGATTTTTTTTCATGGTATGTCAAGATGTTGTGTGTACTTTAATAATCTTATCATCTTCATGATGTAAATTCTGGAAGATGAATGCTTTTTTTAAAATCCTTTGGATAATGCAGGTGTTCAGCTACTTATATGATTATATAAGATCATATTGTTTTTGCATATTTGCTGTGCCCTTCTTTGTCTTTTCAGTATCCCTCAACACCCCATTTATTGTGTTTTGCTTTTTCGATGAGCTGCACATCTTAGTTGTTACACCTAACAGAATGGTTCTGAGTTAAAGGTATCTGCAAACAATTTTGAAGTATTTCCTTACATACTACAGGCATTTGACACAAAACATTAATTTTCCTGTGATATTCTTGTATGTTCCTAGATTAATTTCAGCAATTAATTTTACTTTGAAAATGTCTTTACAGATATCACTCCTTGCTTTTATTTACTATATGCACCTTTAATTTGTACCATCACTCAAGCAAGAAATCAAAATGTTCCTAGGGAAAGTTTTTAGGGAACATATATATTTCTATTTTTCTAGGGGTTCCCCTGCTGGGATTTGTACCTGCTTCATCCTGGTCACACTTGCTAATCACTTAATCAATTATACTGCTTGGGAATTTAGATGTGGAGTCACAGAACTGGAGGGTCATTAGAAATATAGCCATACCTGTATCAATGAGGTATGTGTGCAGCGTTACCCAACAACTAAACCATATCATATGTACCATAACGCACTGCTGTAATTTCAGCAAATCTGGGATTAGATTATGTTGGCAGTATGATGATTTGAGCAAAACCTTTGACTTTACTGCAGATGGACCAGTAGGAGGCACTGTTAGGTAAAAACTGGGCCTCATGGGATAGCTGTGGCAATGACACTGCTGCAAGTGGTGTTACAATTTCAATAAGTTAATTTAGGGGTCTGATTACACATGGTGATTAAGGATTTCGTGTCACTTATCGCAAAGAGTAACAATATTAACCCTTGTGTCCTGGCGAAATTCCCAGGCTGGATCTCGCAATCTGGCCATCTAATCATCCCCAAATGTAATTAAAGCACCTGATTAAACCCTCGTCTTTCCAATTCAACGGATGTGCAATGAGTGTTCTTGGCAAAAACCTCCGTACCGTTAAGCCCATATGGACAGTACATGCTGTTCGTGAGAGAAAAATTACACCGTCATGGTATGGCTGTATAAGGGAAATGAAAAGCGAATTAAGAACTGGACTGAATAATGAAAAAAAAAAACACATTGCAAGTGCCTTAAAATGTTTTTTGGGTTGTACTGTACAGTAAAAGACAGCTATAGGCTTCAGTCCTGCACATGATGTAACAGTGTCATCACAGCGATGTACTGAAGGCATCTCAGTAATCGTTCCTCAAGAGAAGCATCCATTATCTCTGAGTATGCCTACGGTGTACTGTTAATTTCCTGTTTCTAACTGAAGCAATCTTCACCCATTGTAATTTACCACACTATTTGAATTCTAATGAACATACAATTTTTAAACTACTATTCACTTTCGTTACATTTTTCATGCTACTCTCCTGAGCTGTACATTCTTGATATTAACGATTATATATAAAGTTATAAAAACACAGGTTTATTCAGTTCTTTTGCGAGTGCACTGTCTATAAAATATATAATTATCAAAATGCTGGGGTATGCACAGCAACCAAATGTGGGTGGGACAAATAAGAAAGATTATATTCAATGGATATTGCCTGTAGGCTACATATTCCTGTCAGACTTAGTAACACCCTGCAGTCCAGAAGCCAGTGCTTTTGAAGTGCAAAGTGGATACAGGAATCCATCAGTACTTCTCGACTGACTGTGCTGGGCAGCAAGAAGCCTGCATGATCTTTTTATGGACAATCCTGATGCCAAAAAACTAACGGAACTGTGTTGTTTCAGCACCAATTCATGTAGCTGGATATTGCTGCTAAGGCTTCAGACAAAACTAACACAAATGCTCTCAGTCCAAGGATCCCTTTTCTTTAACAGCCTGTACCGCACCCCTACCTCCTTAATACTCATCAGACTTTCATTCTCTCTCTAGTGGTCACCACACTCTGCCTCTTATGGTCCCTGTGAGTTCCCACAGTGGTTGAACACAGTTCCACTTTACCCACAATGCAACTATTACAATAAACCCATTTTCCACTCAAACTCACAGTAACGCGGGTCGTTACAATATTCACCAAGTTTGCGTGTTGGTCAAGTTACACATTTTTGAAGATACAAACATTTTTTATTTTCAAAGATTAAAATATTGTGTTTTTTTCATTCTATTTTCTTCACTTGTGTATTTTTAAAACTTCTGTTTTCTGTTGACGAGCTAACCCGATCTGTGTTTCGACGTTCAGCCATTTCAATTGTTGGCAGTAAGTAAAACAAACCGAAACAGAGAAGTAATGTGGTCTGTCTTGGGTTAATTCAGTTCACGAATTTTGCTGATCAACAACAAGATGATGACTATTATGATGAATTTACCTCCGGTCCCAGTTGTGTTGACGTTCGTAAATTGAGCTAGAAGTGTAGCCAGCAATATGTACCTGTCAGAACACGTGTGAACCGAGAAAGAGAAGTCGTGGGAGATTTGGGGAGTCCCTAGGGGGCATCTCGGGGCATCATGAGTCACCTGCGAGAGAATTGCTGCAGGATCGCAAGTTCTGGTGACGTGCGGTACCTTCAGAAACGTCATAAACCGACAGAAATGCACCGTCGCGTCTTCCCCTGTGGGAGTGGAGACTGCAGAGTCGAAGCCGCGTACGCTAGCCTGAGAAGGGGATGCTCCCTTTTAAAACGGAGGTCATAAAAAGTAGTAAAGCGAGCGTTTCGCGTAAGTTAAACTGAATGAGGAGAACAATTAGACGGGATCTCTTTTCATAGTTTGCAGACGAAATGCGGCGCCGTCCTCGCCAAGCTGTTTTTTTCCTAAGTTTCTCGTTCCGTTCCTGTGAAATGGCGTCATCTAGTGGTGGCCCGTGGAAACGAGCGCGTGCCCTGCTCCAGTTCTAGCGAGACCGTGGCGTGTACAACATTCAGTGGAGTATTGGTAAACGTTGTGGCGCGCAGCACCGTGGGTGTGGATGGGGTGAAGAAGAAGGACGCAGAGGCAGCGTTCATCTCGAACGGTTTATTTGAACACTGGCACACAGGGAAATAATGCTTTCGGTCCGAGGACCCCCGTCTCTATGCCCCGGCCTATGTCACCCAGTCCAACTAATTACAATAAACACATTTCCCGTTCAAACACAGCGGGTTGTTATACGCGGTACTATCTGCGATGATCTGCTGTCACCTATTCTCAAAAGTGTAAGTAATAATTTAAAATTAAATACGCAACAAGAGCCCCGCAATAAATCATTTCAACGTGAATGGATAAACATTTTTTTCAGATTTTCAGACTGTTCACCCACCAATGGGAAAAGGAGAGAGTCTGGGGGTGCTAAGCAGACTGGGAAGGCTGGCTAGAACAGGAAGTCCTGGAGGAAACTGGTTCCTCGGACCATTTTGTCCCTCCGTGCCAGTTGTCCAATAAAGCACACAGGATGAACTCTGCCTGTACGTCCTACGCCCCACCCAAACTCATGGCGCTGCGTGCCACAACATTACGACTTGGAGAGAAAGCATTGCTAATGTAAACCAAAGTACATATTTTGGCAAAATGTGAAGAATGTGACGGACAAAAACGTTCTCGATATAGCACGTAGCCTACTATTTATTAAGAGGCAAAGTGGAGCAATGTGGTTTGCTGGGTGATGCGTGAGAGCACTCTTCTGCCGTGCCCTCCTCCTCCCCAGGTCAACGACTCATGGCATTGCAGTTCGTCTGCTCGGTCACTCGGGCGTCAGTCTTTCGGCATTGATGCTGCTGGAACGCAGGATGTCCTGGAGCCTGGACACTATTTCTGCCGGGAGGCTCCGACTCCTGCTCCGGATCCAGGTGAACACCGTGCGAAGACCCATGGATGTGTTGCAGGAGTACACCAAGGAGTAACTGTCATAGCCTATTCAGGACCCAGTAGTTACCAGGAGGTGGTCCTAACAAGGAATAGTACATAAAGAAATTTTTAAAAAGAAATTTAAGACCCTGGCCTACAAATACATCAATATAACTGATCCCCGCTAGTTACAATACTTGATCAACTGCTATATCCCAACCGGACTGCTTTGCTTGTCTACTTCTGCCCTCTTGGTAAAGCATGGAGGTTCTGGATCCATTGTGGTAAAATCACCTCACCATCTCACTCAGAACTGCTAAAACTCAGTCCACATTTAAGAAGGGTCTGAAAACTTACCTTCTCCAGACTCCCTTTGCCCAAGACCTCTCCAGCTCATGTATGGTGTAAATGAGTATGCACCCTAACTTTATGATCGGGCCCAGATGAGCCTTTACACAGCCGCTACTCCTGTATTGTACGGGAATGTTTCTGTACCTAGGGGGTGCAGTGGGTTGGACCGGGTCCTGCTCTCCAGTGGGTCTGGGGTTCAAGTCCCGCTTGGGGTGCCTTGCGACGGACTGGCGTCCCGTCCTGAGTGTGTCCCCTCCCCCTCCGGCCTTGCGCCCTGTGTTACCAGGTAGGCTCCGGTTCCCCGCGACCCTGTATGGGACAAGCTGTTCCGAAAACGTGTGTGTTTGTGTACCTTTGGGGGGAATTGTCTATTTTGAGTTTTATGCACCTACTCGCGAGATCAGCATCAGTACATAAAGTGAAAAGAAAAACTAGGTTTACTTAATCACATGACTCCAACTATGTCACTCTTTCTCCTAATGTAATACACAAAGTGTTTTTTTTCCAGAGATGTACATCACTTTGAAGAAAAAAAAGTCTGCTAAATTAATAAATGTAATGTAAATGAATAATCCCCTGTCTTACACAGTTATTGGCTCCCCTTCAAATTATCCTTCCTTATTCATCTGTGCCCATTATTAGAGGTGACTTGTAATGTTAAGTAAACAGTCTTATAGTGGGTTCCCCCCATGTACACCATATATCTGAGCATCCTTACTGCATTAATTCATGGGGTGTATCATGATCAAGGCTATGGCAGTACATTTCCATGTATTCATTTAGCTGACATCTTTATTTCCCCCCAGCAACTTATAGTGTTAAGTTACTTACAATTATTAATTTTAGGATAAGTACCTCACTCAACAGTTATACAGCCAGAGGTTGCAATCAAACCTGCAACCTTTGGGTCCAAAGGCAAGAGCATTAACCACTGCACTATTAACTTCCCATGAGATTCTAACTAAAGATCCTTTAGCTTATAAGGCAACACCCAAAAACTGCTCCTGTTATGTGAATGGCCATCACTTATCTGAGGTGACACTCAGTACTTCTAGTGACAAACTCATTTTGGGATGCTGGTTTCAATATTTGCCAGTTGGATACCCAGATTTGGTTTCTGGGCCTTCCCACTATCAAAAAGACCCCACTGAAGGTTTTCACAAGTATATTTCTGTCTTGGAAAGAAGTTGCTGTCAAACTGTAATTACACTGAACAAGAACTTAAGGCATAACACACACACACACACACACACACACACACACACACACACACACACACACACACACACACACACAGGACAAGATGTTATACCCCATGCGTATTTATCAACGGCTGTACACAAAGACCCAGTCCAACCAACATGAAGCCACAGAGAACATCTAGCATAGCCAACAGATATCTCCATGACCTCAGAAAAGAAGCTTAGCAACCTTCTCCAGCAAGCCCACCAACCAAACCAGCAGGGTACCAACATGAGTACTTCGTTAAGGTTGTCAAGTAGGCACCTCCCTTTTGTAGTATTTCATTGAATTAGGCCCACAACACCTCCAGGAGGTGTAACAGTGCAGTCTGACATCCCAGACCCACACACGTTATACACCCTTCATCCTCACCACTACACCTCCACTAACTCAACAACCAGTTAAAACACAGCTCCATACAGACCTTCTACACACTGCACCTTCATATCCCACAGCAGAAAGTACAAATGCAACACTCTACTAACTTAAACTAGCCTAATTAAAGGCCACACCTCCTTAATCACTGCCAGCAGCTTCCCGTTACTACCCACCTGCCACTAATTTTCCACCATTACTCACCTCCATCCCACCTGCAACCCCAACTACCCTGCTCTCTTTTCAACCATAACCGCTGACTTGCCTTCTCCGCTGCCTTAGACAGCTCCTTCACTGCCGCCTTTAACGAGCAGCCTCTAAAATCAAATTCCCCCAACAGTGATGTAGCTGATTTAGCCACAAATCCTTTCACACCTACCTCGACCAGTCTCACCTGAGCCTGCCACCCATGATCTCTTGCCTCTGTCACCAGATCTTCATACTTTAACAGTTTCTGCTCATAAGCCTGCCCAATAGCATCCTCGAACAGCACTGTTAACTCTACAAAGTACACAATCCACTCACACTCTGAATATAACGCCATGTCCGGACACAGTGAAGTAACCGCAATGACCTGCGGAACCTAGAGCTGCTTGTCCACATCAGTCAGCAGCTTCCAGTCCCGTGCGTTACCCCACCTACCAGGGCACATCTGCCCTTACATAGTGCTACTTTCTCCTCCCTGCGCAAAACCAATTGTTTTAGCCTTAGTGCAAACAGGCAAGGAATTCACCACCTGCTCCTTGGTCTCAAAAAGATAGAAAGTGAACAATAAGATGCTGTTACACTAGGGTGTCCATTTCCGCTTCACACTGGTTTTAGCTATGAGTTAAAATTTAACTAAAGAAATGCAGTCAATATCATTGTTTATTTTCATTTAAACTCTATGTTTTGATATATCACAAGGTCATTCATTTCACTGTAATGCTGTATTGGGATTGTCCTTGGCAAGCTATGCCATTCTCGTAATTGTTTGGTAATTTCAGGAAGGTTCTGCAGTAATGAGTCAGAATCTGAATCACTAAAAGCATTTGCAAATACAAGATGAACAGTTCAGTTAAGAGGTAGGAGGTGAAGGAACCAAGACACTGCATAAGGCAAACCAGAAAGGAGATGAACAAACACACATAGTCTGCTTCAGTCCTGATGATAAAGGACTAAATTTCTTCATGACGTTGATTCTGGAATTTCCCCCTGACATCAATTATCCTAATCATCCACTTTAGCCTCTAAATAATTTTGTGCTCACAATGTCTGTATTTTTCTGGTAATGTGAGTCTTGGGAACCTAATTACTTCTATAAAACCCATCTCTAGCTGTTAGTAAGAAGTCAATGCAGGCAATCCACAGAAGACTACTGAGAGGTAGGACTACAGCTTCTGAATAGGAGGCTATACTAAGCAGCAGTTAAAAGTATTTTTGGCATTTTATGGTTATATTATTTGTTTTGGGGCTTTAACAACATTTTTATTTTCCAGAGACATCAGAGGTGAAATTTTCTAGTCCTAAGGCAGAATATATGAGAAAAGCCATATTTCCTAAACTGAGTTCTGCATGGTGAGTGTTGCTTATGTTTTACATTTGTGAAATACAGCTTTGAGTAAACAAAAGTACAGCTCACAACAGAGTTCTTAAATGCATACACATGGGCACTGAAGCACAGCTTGATTCATGGGAAGTACACAAGTTTCCCTTACCCATCAGATTCTGTACCACCTCAGAGAAGATGAATTGATTATATACACTACTTTCTGTAATGTTATCAGTGGAAGGATGTGTGGTTTTCTAAGTTCCAGGTAAATGTCACCCACACAAAAAATGAAGACCTCTTTCGCCTACCTGTTGCCATTGATTCTGCCTATGGTCAGTGCCCAGGTAGCACACTGGGGGCCTTGTCCGGAACCAGCTGTTCAACAGAGCTTCAACCTGCAGAAGGTGCTGTACCTATAGAGTGAATTTTACAGGGTTCAGTTAACTTCAAGAGAGATAATGTGAGGGTTGTGTGTGTGTGTGTGTGTGTGTGTGTGTGTGTGTGTGTGTGTGGGGTGGGGTTGGGTTGGGGTTTTTTTTTTTTTTTTTTTTTTTTCCAAAATACACAACACAATCAAATTTGGAAACTAGAAAAATAAGAATGTAAACTCAGATTTATTATTTAACATTGCAGATTTTGCTATATATATGTAGCTAATCTCAAAATACAAAACCATATGAGCAGGATCTCTAAATATGTAGGACAATGACTGTACTAAAACAGAGCTAGGATGAGCTATAATGGAGTGTAATTAGAGTGTAACTACAGGTAGCCTAAATAAAGACATTTATTTTAAATTGCTTAATTTGGGATATTTACCTGTGATGGACTGACATCCAGTCCAGGGTGCACCCTGGGCTATCATGACTCTAACTTGGACTGGCCCTTTCGAATAATGAATGAATGTGAGTATACATTTGTGTCATCAGGTAACAATTACATGGTTTATTCCACAGTATCTTGGAAAGTGGTATGAAATTGCCAAACTGCCGGCCCAGTTTGAAAAAGGAAGCTGCATTGAAGCCAACTACTCAATACGGGCTGATGGAACCATCAAAGTGTACAACTCGGAAATACTGTAAGTATAATAGCTACCCATTGAGGTTGCTTGTAATATATGCTCTTCTTTATCTAATTGCCATTATAAGAACCACTAAAGACAAGAACCCAAGCTTCAAGATTGAAGAATACTATTGAGTTTGCCTTTCATTGGCATCTGTCCTCAGAAAAGGAAAGTTGCGATCAATCGAAGGGACAGCAGTGGTGCAGGATATCAATGAACCTGCTAAACTGGCTGTCAGCTTCTCCTATGGTGAGTATAAGTTCATCTTTCTGCTGTACTTCTACATATTCACTTCTGAAACCCGCAATAACCAGATTGTGTTCAAAGGAACTTTATGAGATTATAGGCTGTATGGTGTGTCCTCATGTGCCGCAACTTTCACCATTTACCTTTTTTAAACTTATTGCTCCACTAGTGGATATATTTGGACTTTCTCCTGAAAGAGGAGTGCAGATTAAGATTTCAACTGCTGTTTCTGAATCACTTTAACCTATGTGACAGCATTAAGTACAAGTTTTAAGGCTGCATGTAAAGAGGAGTACATTTTTTTTTTGTGTGTGTCTGGAGCAGTCACGCCGTACACTCCATACTGGGTCCTGTCCACGGACTACGAGCACTCTGCACTGGTCTATTCCTGCACTGATGTCTTGAGGTTGTTCCACTTTGACTTTGCCTGGATCTTGAGCCGCATGCGCTCCCTACCACCTGAGACCATCCAAAAGGCTAAAGACCTTTTCACCAACAGCAGCATTGATATCAGCAAGATGATCATGACCCAGCAGCAAGGCTGTGACCTAGAACTTTGATTGACCAGAGTGGTAGTGGTCAGTTTCAGTGTGTTGTGGGTCATAGATACAAGTGCAACCGCAGAATTTGTTGTCTTCACTGGAGAGTACCAGCAATGTGACAGATGTATAAAAACACATGATGCTTAAATACAATTTATCATTTGAGTTATAGCAATACTTTAACTGCCTTTTTCAAATCTTTTTCTAAACCTTAAATCAATATATACTAAAGTAACACACAGTGAACTTTTAAAACCTCCTAAACAGTTCAACAGATAATGAGATAATTAATTAATTTCAGCAAGTTAAATCACATGATCCTCAACTAATTGTTCTTACCATTACTGCATTTATCTTTTGTAGTCTACTGCCCCACGGTGGAAATAGTGGAAAAAAGGAAATGATGAAGACTTGCGCTATAACTATGAAACTTGCTAGTTCTTTTCCAGAATAACATTGAACCCTGATTGTATTATGGGCCTTTAAATGCCCATAATGCTTGGTCAGTCCCAATTTTATCAGCAGAAGTGCTAATCCAAAGGCAGCAAACTGCAGTGGCAGATAAACTACAGGGATGAAACAATATACATGCATTATACTGTATATTAGAAGTTCCCTACACTTACTTACCTGACAAAGTTTTGCAGATATATTTCTTTGATGCAACTCTGGTTTCAGTACAACTTTCTCCTGTGTATCTATAATGTTAGTGATTTGTCACAATGTAAGATGTGTAAAATGCATCTAATGTAATAATTTATCCACACCTCTAAATGATGTTCATGTTTCATTAGATGACTTTTCTTAAATTGAAAATGGAGTCTCATCCTAACGGCAACATTCTTGTGAGTGTAAATACAGTAATGAGTACTTCATAAGAAAGGTACATGTTCTATTCAAAAGAGTGGTTCAGAATGATGTGGAAGTGATATAATTAACACAACAGCAACAAATGGTCAAATCGTGAAATATGTTTTTTCAATACCTTAAGAACAAAAAATAAAACATCCAATACTACAGTTGAGGTCACAATTATATACCCATTTATACAGCTAGGTAATTTTACTGGAACAATGGTAAGTACCTTACTCAAGGCTACTACAGCCAGAGGTCAGACAAAACCTGTAATCTTCAAGTCCCAAGGCAGTAGCTCTAAGCACTATGCTACCAGCTGTCCTCATACATACCTACACACCTTATTCACCACAGTGACTTACACTGCTAGATACACTATTTACACTGGGTCACTCTTCCATATATCAGTGGAACACATGCTCTCTGTCACTCACACATGGGGGGGGGGGGGACCTGAACAGCATATGGACTGGAAGGAAACCCATGCAAAGATGGGAGAACATGCAAACTCCACACAGACTGAGTGGGGATTGAACCCACGTTCTTTCGTACCACCTAGCCTAGGCGCTATGCCACTGTTCCGCGTTCAGAGTAAATAAAATACAAATTTGTAACAAAGTATGACAGAGTCCCTGTAAAGTAAAAGTCCCATTGTTAAGTAGTGTATCTAGCAGTGTAAGCCACCTTGGTGAATAAGGTGTTTGGCCCGGTAACAGTACACAATAGCCATTGTAAGTCGCTTTGGAGAAATACGTCTGCTAAGTGAATAAATGTAAACGTAAGAGTTAATACAAGAAAGAAAGGAGTCCACGCATGCGCAGTAAAAAGCGGAAGTGAAGCGACGAATCCACTTCGAGTTCGTCATCATCCCCGGGAGTTTCAAACGCAACTGTAAATGAATGCACGTAAGATTTTAAAGATTTTAAATTAATCTATGAAGAGCTATGCTTGTGATGCAAAGTGTAAAGAGACGTGTTGTAGTTAGTTATGCAATTATTACGTTTATTGATGTGACAATGTTGAATTTTCCAAATGTTTTATTTTGAGGAGCCGGCAGGTCGTGAATCCGATTCTTGACGCACGCACGCACGCACGCACGCACGCACGCACGCACGCACGCACGCACGCACGCACGCACGCACACGCACGCACGCACGCACGCACGCACGCACGCACGCACGCACGCACACACACGCACACGCACACGCACGCACGCACACACACACACACACACACACGGTGGCTGAAACTGCTTGTCCCAAGCAGGGGCGCGACGAACCGGAGCCTAACCCGGCAACACAGACAACAGGGTGCAAGGCTGGCAGCCAATCCATCGCAAGGCACCCTACTTGAACCCTCAGACCTACCAGAGAGCAGGACCAAAGCATTGTACACATAAGGACAAATTGTATTTATAGTGGAATTTGTTTTCTCGTTCAGGGCACTTTTTAACAAAGAAAAGAGAGATGAAGAAGTCATTGTACAAAATATCGCTGTGGATTCCATCGGTAAACGTGTTTCTCCACATAATAGGTAATATATTTATTTTAAATTTCAGAAATTTTGAGATCTATATAAGCCTATGTTTTAAATGTATAATAGAAGACTTTAGACTATAAACATATTACAAATTTTGAGTCAGCTTGCAAATTAAGGCTTTAAAACATTTTCAGTTATTAATATATGATTATTTATGAGTTATTAAAACTGGTTTTAGTTACAAATATTCAAAACAATTTTTTATGCAGGACATACAATACAAACTGAAAAATCTATATATAAGGTATACATTATACTGCATGTCTTCTAAATTATATCCTGCACTTAAATCAGTACATACTTACTTCAATACAAAGTATGACAATAATTTGTTCAAAGGAATAGTGCTACAATGATAACAGTCAAAATGGTAAAGCTTCCTTGGCTTGGGATTTGAACAAGAACTTACAACACTCTTTCCTTTTTCTTCTCCAGTGTACCTGTTTGTGCGGAGTCATGGACAGGTGTTGGGAGTTTCTGATTCCACCAGTTACATGAAAGTGGGAGAGAGTGTCCAGTTCCCCTTTACACCAATAGAAAACCACAACTACAAAGTCGAATTGGTATTCAATTTCTCAGTTGTTGTGGTGTTGTGGCTGCCGAAGATCTCATTCCTGCAGACGCACGTTCATTATAAAGAAAGAGTGAACATCCAGGACAATATAATATCTCTGGAAAGATTGCAGCTGTCAGACTCAGGTTTTTATGACCTGAACATGGGTTATTTTACAGGACCTCAAGCACAAAAAAAAAGGCTGAATCTCCAGGTTTTAGGTGAGTGTGCACAATTCAGAACTCCATATTATTTCTGAATCTTGGCCTACCTTGACATACACATTCACACACAATGACCCGTTGCAGAGCCTTCTGGTATTCTCTTGTGCAGCTGGCGTACCATGCTGTAATGCAGTACGTCAGTACACTCTCCACCGTACATCGATAGAAATTCACGAGAAGATCCTGGGGCAGTCTCGCTCTCCTCAGTCTTCTCAAGAAATAGACGCGTTGTTGAGCCTTTCCGATGACAGTAGAGGTATGTGTGGCCCAAGAGAAGTCCACTGTAATGTTCACCCCCAAGAATCTGAAACAGGGGACTCTTTCCACAACCTCGCCATTTATAAGCACAGGACTAAGGTTAGTTCTCCTTTTCTTCCTGAAGTCCAGCACAGTCTCTTTTGTCTTCCTGGTGTTAAGAATGAGATTGTTGGCAGAGCACCATGCTGTCAGGTTTCATACCTCATCCCTGTATGCAGTCTTGTCATTGTTTGTAATCAAACCAATGACTCTCATATCATCTGTGAACTTCACAAAAACTGGCAAATTAGTGGATTTAAGGTAATCCTTAAATTGTTCAGTTATATAATAAGCATACAGCATAGGGTTTAGTTTTTACAATAAATATCCTATCTGGGTGGCATGCTGATGCAGTGGGCAATGTTATTGCTTCACAGCTTCTGGACATTTACATTTATTTATTTAACTGACTGTGAGTTCAGACAATTGTCAGTTGTCCAGTCAATCTGTGTTCCATTTGCATTTTTCTCTGTCACCAAAATACTACATTCTAATCATTGCACATCAAGTTGGAGAAAAATGTGTGCTAAATGAATACATGTTAATCTGGAAGGGTTGAAAAACAGATAGAATTAGTAGGTTACTGGATTTAAATGAATTATTGATTATTCTAAACTATTTAACTAATAATAGTCTAAAAACATTAGAGTAAATACTCGAGTTAGAAACCGATTAATGTAAATCAGTGGGCAACGTGGCTCAGTGGGTGGCACATTGGCATAGTGAGTAGCGGTGCTGTCTCACAGTGCCTGGGTGGTGCAGGTAGGATGTGGGTTCGATCCCTGCTCAGTCTGTGTGGGGTTTGCATGTTCTCCCTGTGTCTGTGTGGGTTTCCTCCTACAGTCCAAAGAGAGGCTGTTCAGTTTCCCCCATAGTGTGTGAGTGACACAGAGAGTGTGTGTTTCACTGAGGTATGGATGAGTGATGTAGTGTAAGTCACCTTGGTGAATAAGGTGTGTGGGCTCATAACACTACACAGAGTTCACTGGAAGTTACTTTGGAGAAAAGTGTCTGCTAAATAAATGTAAAAACTTTTGAATTTTGCAAGGTAATTCTGTAGACGCCCTGTAGTAATAAAATAATTGAGAACCATCAACTGAAGCACGATAATGTGAATTTTCAGGATTTTTAGCTTTTGATCTTTTTCTGTCTTTCACTGTAGAACCGGTTTCTAAACCCAGCGTTACAGTCGACTGTCAATCCGGCAATTTGACTCTGAGCTGCTCCAGCAGTGAGGGCAGCGATGTGACCTATTCCTGGGAAATACTGCCCCCCTGTGGCAACAGCTGCTTTGTGCAGCAGGGCTCTGTTATGGAAATGAAGGTAAAGGATGGAAAAGGCAAGAAAAACTACACATGTACCGCCCAGAATATTGTCAGCAGAGAGAGCAGTGAGCCGCTGGACCTGGATGTGTGTGCCCATAATGTATCAGGTAACACCTAAAAACACTTTCATGCATACATGTTTAAGTAATATATGTTTCAGTCATTAATAACTTGACATTTACAATTTCTAATTTAATTTCTACAGTCACATCTATTTGAATCTATACACAGTTGGCTGTTATATTCATATTTACATTGTTTGACTATAATATTTATTGAAAACACTGCATTGACCTACATGTTTAAACTTTTCTGAAACATAAATACAAGGTTTGAGGAGCTCAGCTATATTGCACTGCATTAAAATGTAATATATTTTATCTGTGAATTTTAACAGCAGGTTTTAAATGGATTCCCATCCTGTGTATAATGTTAATACTGTTTCTCACTGGAGCGTTCTTCTACAAATACAAGAAAAGAACGAGAGGAAGAAATATATCAAATACAGGTAATTATTACTGAACATTGAATATTAAAGTGTCAGAAACTATATGGACGTATAGCTCGTATTTTTTTTTTTCATTTCCAAAGATGACTGAAGTTTAATGTCAATGACAATTGTATTTGCAGAAACACCAAACCCAGTTGGAGATGAGATGCTATGATCATTTCATATACTCTATCCAGTACAAGCACAAGAGGCGAACACTTTCCATTCCTCAGAAACTTGAAGCAGGTTTTTTTTTTTTTCCCTTAAAAACCTTTGAAGGGATTACATTAGCAGCCCAAATACAACTGAGAGCCCTGGACTGTGAATAAAAAAAAAAGACACTAATGCCAGCCAAGCTATTATTAGTGCAAAATTGGTTCTCACTAACCACAATATGCAAAAATCTAGTGAATGAAAACTACCTTGTAAAATGCAAGAAAAAAATGTGCTGTTTAAATTGCAGTTTCATTAATTTTCCGAGTACAGTACTTTGGAGAATCTGGACATGCTTCTATGGGACAAGGGATGAGACAGATCTGATAGTGTAGTGATTAGTGTTGCTCTCTTTGGACCCAAAGGTTGCAGATTCAGATCCCTCCCTAGTTGTAGTGTCTTTGAGTAAGGTGCACACCTTAAATTACTCCACTGAAATAGCTGTACAAAAAGGTAAATAATTTGAGGTAGATTAACGTTGCTTTGGAGAAAAGCATCAGCTAAATGAACAAATGTAGTGCGGTGTTATTTCTCTGGAACAAAAATGAATTGCTAGATACATTACACAATGTTCAAAAACTGTCAGTTCTGATGTTTTCAGTATGCATTTTTTTGGGTTTATGTTGTCTTTTATACTGTTGATTTCATATTTTTGTAATTTGTTTTATGACAAGCAAACTGTTAACAAGCAAAATAAAATGTCTGTGAACGAGGCTTTGTTCTTGTGTGGTTACAAGCCTGTTTATGTGAGTATTGTCTTCTCATGCATTTCAGTTTGGTTTTTTACAACTTGTAGGTGGGGTGGAAAGTTATGTGGTCACCTGTTCATATATGGTTTTGTCAGGCTCAAAACCAAATTTGACTTTTTGCACTGTGTTTTTAAAGCATAACAAATGGCTCAAATGTAAATATACAGATGAAGATGAACCACAGTGCATGTGAAATGAGAGATTTTTTCACTCAAATCCTGCATAAAAACTTGATGTTAAAAATAGAACCCAAACTTTATATAAAAATACAGCACTCTGTTCCATGGTTATGTCTCTGCTAAAAGGCAAACAATCAATGTTGAAATCCTAAATAGACTAATCACCATATTTATATTTTACGATTAGCAGCAGAGGTGTAAGGATTGTTATGGAGCAAAAAGGATGTAAAGTGAAATGTCAAGTGTTAAAACGACTTTTACCATGCCTTAAGTTATGACAAAGCTTATGTTGTAAATATTGTATCCCATTACACTTTATAATAAAAAAAATAAAATCCTTAATTGTCATTATAAAGCGTGTATTTGTCCACACTACATCAATGTAAGCTGTAAATGTAAATTAGACTCTAAGAATAAAAACTGCTGTCCCTGATACTTCATAGTACTATGCAATTTCTGTACAAATGTTGTTCCTTGGTTACTAGATCCTTTCCTAAATTGTCCTTAAGTTTGTATGTCATAAAAATAAAATATAAAAAAGGTAAGTTATTAAACTGTACAACATAAAGGTTGACACAGTACAGCAGGTATCACAGGTACCCCACAGAGCCTATGCTGTGTGATCAGTTGTGAGTCTGATCTTTTTTCAGTCTTCATGGTGTTCACACGTTCTCCCCATGTTGTGTGGGTACTTCACTTTCCTTTCCAGACCAAAGACATTCAGGAGGATTGGTGATTCTGAACAACATTTAGTATGTAAATGTATGTGTGACTATGCGTGTGGCTACCCTGTGATGAACTGCCATTCTGTCTGGGGTGTACCTTGCATAGACTAGTGTTCTATGCTGCTGGGACAGACTCTGGACAACTGCAACTGAACCTAAGGAAAAATTATTATTAATATTGACTGAGTATAATGTAAATAAAACCATATGTCACAAAACATGTTTGTAGTTTAGAGTCATAAATCAGCATTCAATAACACTGATGTATGTATATGTCAGATCAGTAACTTCATGTTTGACAGTGTTATTGATAGTCTGTCACATTTAGTGGAAAGTTACATGGCTGGTCCATGATTTTTTAGTTTCCTAAGCCCCCAAGTCAGAACATTTGAATTGACACAACTGTAAAACAAATCACAGTGCAATACATAATGCAACAATACATAAGAATAAGTTTAGATTTTTTGGTTTCTTTTTTTAATTTAACTTAAAAATTAATGTAACAAAATAAAGCATTATATTAGTATTAGTGGGTATTAGTTTGGAGGGGTGGGGGGGTTCAGGCAGTGCCTGCGGTGTGGTGGGTCTGGGGCTTGAGCCCTGTTTGGGGTGCCTTGCAATAGACTGGTGTCTTGTCCTGGGTGTGTCCCCTCCCTCCCTTGGCCTTGCGCCCTGTGTTGCCGAGTAAGGCTAGGGCTCGCCACAGCCCCATTCGGGACAAGCGATTTTTGACGATGGATAAATATTAGCTTTTGTTTGCACAAGCTAGATTGATTGGGGGACATGGTGGCACAGTGAGTAGCGCTACTCTCTCACAGCACCTGGGTGGTGTGAAAGAACATGGGTTCAATCCCCACTCAGTCTGTATGGAGTTTGCATGTTCTCCATGTGTCTATGTGGGTTTCTTCTGGGTGCTCTGGTTTCCTCCCACAGTCCAAAGACATGCGGTTCAGGTTCCCCCATAGTGTGTGTGAGTGTCATGGAGTAAGTGTGTTTCACTGATGCATGGATGAGTAACCCCTTGTAAGTAGTGTATCTAGCAATGTAGTCACTTTGGTGAATAAGGTGTGTGGGCTAGTAACACTACATAGTATCCCTTGTAAGTCGCTTTGGAGAAAAGTGTCTGCTAAGTGAATAAATGTAAATGATTGTTCCACACCATAGTGGTACTATCTACATCTGAATGTGTGTACTGATAGAGACAAAATTATAAACAGTAGACCAATTGACTGCTCTTTGAGAATCACATGCATCTCTCCTTCTGTTAGTGACATACTTTTTTCTCAGAATCGTACATTATTTTGGAGAAAAACGTCTGCTAAATCAACAAATGTAAAGTGCACGGTTGCATGGAGGAAAGAGATGTAGCAATGCAATTCTCTGCCAGGGATTCTTCTGCAAAAGGCTTTAGACCATGTTGCCAAGAACTTAAAAACTGTTTTAATTAAGAGATCGGTAGTAGATAATAGAAATTCATGTTCTAACCACCAAACTTTGCATTTGGCAACTTAGAGATGCCTCCTTTACTGTTCGTTATAGCAAGTAGCTGTGTGCAAGACAGCTGATGGAAACCCGAAGCGGGAAAAAAAAACCACATTCTATACAGTCCGTCACACCAGTTGTGCCGCACATGCTGCAGCAGGAGCTCTACCTTCACAACTTAGTGACAGTAACCTAACCAGTGCAAGATGTTTTTCGGTGTTCACAACTTATAAGGACTTGGCTGAAGTGCTACTGTAGCCTCCCACCAGCAAACCTCAACTGCAGCTTCAGAGCTCAAGCCCACACCCTGGTCGCTGTGCCCCAGTTAATGTCGTCCTCTGGAACGCTGAGGTTAGTGTTTTTTCGTTCAAATATATGTTTCAGCTCCCATGTTACAAAAAACTATTGCAAAGTCTGTTTAGCCATTTCATTTGTGATAAAGTGTTTTAACAAGTTTTGCTTCAGCTGCTGGTTTGCTGAAATAACAAATCAATGCTCATATATTTCAAGCCATTAATTTTGCTTTTTTGCATTGTATCCCAATAAATGAATAAATAAATGAGTACAGAGTAAATGAGATCAGGGATCCTGTGGTATTTAATCTTATGACACAATGAATAAATGAATGTAAGGATCTGCATAGGGTTTGCTTCTTCTGTGCTAAAACACATTTTATGCTCAGAAACATAGGTTTGGTGGATGAGAAAATCAATCCTTTCTTTTTAAGTTAACAATACAATGGAAATAGTACTGCAAAAGCAGCAGACTGTCAAAGTCTGTCTGTTTTATCAAACAAGCATTTACTTCAGACCTTTATTGGAACTTTTCTCTTTTGGAGCAACTTGAAACAGGCTGTTTGCAGAATACTTTGATTTCAAAAAGTGTTTTTTCTTTTAAATATTCACATTTTCAATGTACTGTAGCTTTGTGTCTTGGAAAATTTGTGGCCTGGGAAATATGCATTCAGTTGAAATTCTGTAAAATTTTTAAAAGCAACTATATAATTATAAGTAGAGATACAGTACTGTGCAAAAGTTTTATTCACTTGGGCAAAAAAGCTGTAAAGTGAGAATGATTCCAAAAATAATGCTCTTAATTAATGAACTTCCTACAAAGCTCAGTAACCATTTTTTGTCAAGAACCACTTGTCCTGAGGATGACCACCTTGTGTCTTGTTGCGCTACTCACTCTTGCCATGGTGTAAGATCTGAAAGTTATACTGCCACATCTGACAAAACCTCACATTTTCAGTATGGTTGTCCCTCGCCCAGTTTTATTGCCTCTATACAGCCGTTTCTGCTTCAGTTAATCGGTGTGACATACAAAGACCCCAAGTTCTCTGTTTGGAAAGTGGTTTATTACCGTTTTACTTTCTTTCTTTAACGACATACAAAATACTGTAACTTTTTGCAAAAGGAATGCTTGGAAATCTAAAAGATACTCTTTCCCATTGACACTAATGCAGATAACATTAAATAACCGTGTAAAACAAATATTTTTGTGAAACATCTAAGTGCCTAAGACTTCTGCACAGTACTGTATATAAAAAACTTAAAAGCCACCAAATGTTGAAAAATTATTATTATTATGCAGTGACTCTAGATGGAGGAATTCTTATCCATTTAAATTTTAAACTATATATGTCCTGTATGTTGTTCTTTTATTAGGTTTATTATTAAACAAGAAATGAAAGAGAAAAATTCACTGCACAAAACATCAACTGGGATTCCTGCTGTAAATCTCTTTCTCTGCATAATAGGTAATATTTTGTATAAAACACACAGCATTACTTTGATATTTATAAGCCTATAGTACATTTTAAATGTATAATATATCAGTTTGAGACTTTTTCAACAGACCATTAAAAAAATTGCTTCACAACTAAGATTTCCTGAAATTCACAGCTACTTTAGGATTTCCAAATATTCAAAATATAGCTAGTTATGATCTTTTACAATAAATGTTTAAGTAATAAACTCTGAATGCAAAAAGGAAATTTATATAGGAAATGTAACAAAAAAAACTGAAGAATTTACCCATGGAAGCTGTTTTTTTTTT
Organism: Scleropages formosus; assembly: GCF_900964775.1. Classification (NCBI taxonomy): domain Eukaryota; kingdom Metazoa; phylum Chordata; class Actinopteri; order Osteoglossiformes; family Osteoglossidae; genus Scleropages; species Scleropages formosus. The sequence continues at coordinate 18,923,076 of NC_041808.1, read as the reverse complement.
TTTTAACATCAGAATTACAACTGAAGAAAAATGATTACATTTTCATAGAATTTACAATTCCCTTTTCTTCTCCAGTGTACCTGTTTGTGCGGAGTCATGGACAGGTGTTGGGAGTTTCTGATTCCACCAGTTACATGAAAGTGGGAGACAGTGTCCAGTTCCCCTTTACACCAATAGGAAACCACAGCTACAAAGTCGAACTGGTATTCAATTGTGTTGATGTAGTGTTGTGGCTGCCGCAGGTCTCACTGTTGCAGACACACCTTCATTATGAAGGAAGAGTGAACATCCAGGACAATATAATATCTCTGGAAAGATTGCAGCTCTCAGACTCAGGTTTTTATAACTTGAAAATAGATTACTTTACAGGACAAAGACCACAAAACGAAAGGTTTCATCTCCAGGTTTTTGGTGAGTGTGCAAAAATTATTATTATTATTATTATTATTATTATTAACAACAACAATAATAATCTTGCCCTAAATACATAGAATTAGCGTTTTTTTTTTTGTAATAATTTATTTGCTAATAATGATTTGTCAGTCATGCCTTTTGAATCAGCATAGTCCTACAAACCACACACACACACACACACACACACACACACACTGAAACCGCTTATCCCAAGCGGAGTCGCGGCAAGACGGAGTTTAGCACAAAGCTGTAAAAGAATTACGTTAACTGAAGGACACCAGAGATGAAAATCAGAACAGTACAAAGTTGAAAGAAAGTATGTCCAGATAAGGAATTTGAGGGATACCTGGATTGAATAGATCTGTAGCTAAATATAAAGTAGAACATCACTTGCATTAATCTGATGATCATCTAACAATAGACAAACACACGTGTTATAAGTACACTACATGTAAGGTGCGGGAGGTGAAACGGAAAAGAATGCCTCCAAAAATATGACTATTGATGACAAAGGAACACTTGACACCTCGACAGATCCTCCCACGGTGTTTCATCTCACGACACAAACAGCTAAGTTCTCCGCCCCGCTCCTCTCGACCTCCTCCTCCGTCTTGCCGCGGCTTTCTCTTCTCCAGCCGTTACCGTTTTCTTTACTTTACTCAATTCGTTAAAATTCAAAAAGCACCATCATCATATCACTACGTCGATCGTAATCTACGGAATAATCGTAGAATTACGATCTCAGAACAATCGTAATCGTTAAATTAACCCTTAACGCTACGATCATGATTTGTGGAAGGACTGGCTTTCGTTAAAAAGAAGTTTCATCTTACAAGTAACGTAAATTTGTTTGTAACGGCTCATGAGCTGTTCAATAAATACTAGTACTTTAAATATCAAACTTTCACTATTTACCGTAAAGATACTGTTGCAGCGCTCCTCCGTGAACCGCCACCTTATCGTGGTGGAGGGGTTTGAGTGCCTGAATGAGTCCAGGAGCTATGTTGTCTGGGGCTACATGCCCCTGGTAGGGTCTCCCATGGCAGACAGGTCCTGGATGACAGACGAGACAAAGCGCGGTTCAAAAACCCCTTATGACAAAAAAATCAAGGCGTCCGTTTACCCCGCCCGGTATGGGGTCACCGGGGCCCCACCCTGGAGCCAGGCCTGGGGGGGGGGGGCTCGCATGCGAGCGCCTGGTGGCCAGGTCTATGCCCACGGGGCCTGGCCGGGCTCAGCCCGAAGCCACAACGTGGAGCCGCTCTTCGGTGGGCTCACCACCTGCCGGAGAAACCATAAGGGGCCGGTGCGTTGTGATTTGGGCGGTGGTCGGGGCCGAGTGCCCGGCCGACCCGAACCTCGGGCGCCAACTCTGGTTTTTGGGACTTGGAATGTCACCTCACTGGCGGGGAAGGAGCCTGAGCTGGTGCGGGAAGTTGAGAGATACCGTCTAGATATAGTCGGGCTCACTTCCACTCACAGCTTGGGTTCTGGAACCACTCTACTCGATCGAGGGTGGACTCTCCACTATTCTGGCGTTGCCCAAGGTGAGAGGCGGCGGGCTGGTGTGGGCTTATTAATAGCCCCCCAGTTCAGCCGCCATGTGTTGGAGTCTACCCCGGTGAATGAGAGGGTCATCTCCCTACGCCTTCGGGTCAGGGAACGGTCTCTCACTGTCGTTTGTGCTTATGCGCCTAGCGGCAGTGTAGAGTACCCGGCCTTTTTAGAGTCCCTGGGGGGCGTGCTGGAAAGCGCTCCCACTGGGGACTCTGTCGTTCTACTGGGGGACTTTAACGCCCACGTGGGCAGCGACAGTGATACCTGGAGGGGCGTGATTGGGAGGAACGGCCTCCCTGATCTGAACCCGAGCGGTGAGTTGTTATTGGATTTCTGTGCTAGTCGCGGTTTATCCATAACGAACACCATGTTCATGCATAAGGGTGTCCACCAGTGCACTTGGCACCAGGACACCCTAGGTCGGAGGTCGATGATCGACTTTGTAGTCGTTTCTTCTGACCTTCGGCCATATGTCTTGGACACTCGGGTGAAGAGAGGGGCTGAGCTGTCAACTGATCACCACCTGGTGGTGAGTTGGATTCGATGGCGGGGGAAAAAGCTGGACAGACCTGGCAGGCCCAAACGCATAGTGAGGGTCTGTTGGGAACGTTTGGCGGAGGCCCCTGTCAGAGAGGTCTTCAACTCCCACCTCCGACAGAGCTTCAACCAGGTCCCGAGGGAGGTGGGGGACATTGAGTCTGAATGGACTATGTTCCGCTCCTCCATTGTCGGTGCGGCTGTTCGGAGCTGCGGCCATAAGGTCTCCGGTGCCTGTCGCGGCGGCAATCCCCGAACACGGTGGTGGACACCGGAAGTAAGGGATGCCGTCAAGCTGAAGAAGGAGTTCTATCGGGCCTGGCTGGCTCATGGGACTCCTGAAGCAGCTGACGGGTACCGACGGGCCAAACGGAGCGCGGCTCTGGCAGTCGCCGCGGCAAAAACTCGGGCTTGGGAGGAGTTCGGTGAGGCCATGGAGGAAGACTTTCGGTCGGCCTCAAAGAGATTCTGGCAAACCGTCCGGCGACTCAGAGGGGGGAAGCGGTGTTCCACGAACACTGTTTACAGTGGAAGTGGTGCGCTGCTGACCTCAGCTGAGGATGTTCTCGGGCGGTGGAAGGAGTACTTTGAGGATCTCCTCAATCCCTCCGACACGCCTTCCGTAGAGGAAGCTGAGGCTGGGGACTCGGAGGGGGACTCGTCCATTACCCTGGCTGAAGTTGCTGAGGTAGTCAAAAAACTCCTCGGTGGCAAGGCTCCGGGGGTGGATGAGATCCGCCCCGAGTTTCTCAAGTCTCTGGATGTTGTGGGGCTGTCTTGCCTGACACGCCTCTGCAGCATCGCGTGGAGTTCGGGAACGGTGCCTCTGGACTGGCAGACCGGGGTGGTGGTCCCTCTTTTTAAGAAGGGGGACCGGAGATTGTGTTCCAACTACAGGGGGATCACACTCCTTAGCCTCCCTGGGAAAGTCTATGCCAGGGTACTGGAAAGGAGAATCCGACCGATAGTCGAACCTCGGATTCAGGAGGAGCAATGCGGTTTTCGCCCTGGCCGTGGAACACTGGACCAGCTCTATACCCTCACTAGGGTGTTGGAGGGTTCGTGGGAGTTTGCCCAACCAGTCCATATGTGTTTTGTGGACCTGGAGAAGGCATTCGACCGTGTCCCTCGTGGCATCCTGTGGGGGGTGCTTCGGGATTATGGGGTTCGGGGCTCGTTGCTACGGGCTGTTCGTTCCCTGTATGACCGGAGCAGGAGCTTGGTTCGCATTGCCGGCAGTAAGTCAGACCTGTTCCCGGTGCATGTTGGACTCCGCCAGGGCTGCCCTTTGTCACCGATTCTGTTCATTATTTTTATGGACAGAATTTCTAGGCGCAGTCAGGGAACGGAGGGTGTCTGTTTTGGTGGCCGCGAGATCTCGTCTCTGCTTTTTGCGGACGATGTGGTCCTGTTGGCTTCATCAAGTCAAGACTTGCAGCGTGCACTGGGGAGGTTTGCAGCCGAGTGCGAAGCGGCGGGGATGAGAATCAGCACCTCCAAATCCGAGGCCATGGTTCTCAGTCGGAAAAAGGTGGATTGCTCCCTCCGGGTTAGGGGGGAGTTGCTCCCTCAAGTGGAGGAGTTTAAGTATCTTGGGGTCTTGTTCACGAGTGAGGGAAAAATGGAGCGGCAGGTCGACAGACGGATCGGTGCGGCGTCTGCAGTAATGCGGTCATTGTACCGGTCTGTTGTGGTGAAGAGGGAGCTGAGTCGTAAGGCGAAGCTCTCAATTTACCGGTCGATCTACGTTCCTACCCTCACCTATGGTCATGAACTCTGGATCATGACCGAAAGAATGAGATCGCGGATACAAGCGGCAGAAATGAGTTTCCTCCGCAGAGTGGCTGGGCGCACCCTTAGGGATAGGGTGAGGAGCTCAGTCACCCGGGAGGAGCTCGGAGTAGAGCCGCTGCTCCTCCGCATCGAGAGGAGCCAGTTGAGGTGGCTCGGGCATCTGTTCCGGATGCCTCCTGGACGCCTCCCTGGGGAGGTGCTCCGGGCTTGTCCCACTGGGAGGAGGCCTCGGGGCAGACCCAGGACACGTTGGAGAGACTATGTCTCCCGGCTGGCCTGGGAACGCCTTGGGGTTCCCCCAGAGGAACTGGAGGAGGTGTGCGGGGAGAGGGAGGTCTGGAGTACTCTGCTCGGACTGCTGCCCCCGCGACCCGGCCCCGGATAAGCGGAGGAAGATGGATGGATGGATGGATGGATACTGTTGCAGCGTGTCTGTGCCGATAAAAATATACCCGTTTAAGCATCTGCGACACAAATGAAATGTTGAAACAATGGATTGGTAAAATACTGAATTTAAATAAAGAGCCGATTACGTAATTTAACCGATTAAGCCTAAGAACAACTATTTATAGTAATCACTGTTAATTTTAAAATGTAAGATTTTTTTTCATAATAGACCTTGCTTGTGTCTATTTTTTCCCCATCCTTTCACTGTAGAACCGGTTTCTAAACCCAGCGTTACAGTCGACTGTCAATCCGGCAATTTGACTCTGAGCTGCTCCAGCAGTGAGGGCAGCGATGTGACCTATTCCTGGGAAATACTGCCCCCCTGTGGCAACAGCTGCTTTGTGCGGCAGGGCTCTGTTATGCAAATGAAGGTAAAGGATGGAAAAGGCAAGAAAAACTACACATGTACCGCCCAGAATATTGTCAGCAGAGAGAGCAGTGAGCCGCTGGACCTGGATGTGTGTGCCCATAATGTATCAGGTAACACCTAAAAACACGTGTGTATGTGCATGTATGTATAGTGTTCATTCTGTCCTTCATAAGAGGATACTGCACTTGCAGATTTAAGGCAATGATTTGAGGAAGAAAGTTTGTTCCATCATCCGATAACTTCAGAAACTCATTAAAATCCAGTGTCCTTCAGACTGAGTTTACCATCAGTGTACAATGGTATCGTCATGGCATTTCCTGAAATAGTCTAACACAGAAGCTCAGCTACAGTGTACCATTATAAAGAACAACATTAAAATATCTAATATTTTTTCTTTGCACATTTCAGTATTACATTATCCATGGATTATAATCCCATGTGCAGTATCTGCATTCTTTCTTACTGGAACTTTATTCTACATTCATAAGAGAAGAAAGAAAAGAAAACATGTACCAGACACACGTAGGTATTATAGAATAACGGGCATTGTTGAAAAGTGACAAACTTGTATGCTTAACATGTAATAACTGCTTGTTCATCTCCAAAGACAAATTAATTTATAGATAACAATGATTATTATTTGCAGAAATTCCAAATTTGATTACAGATGGGGAGCCAGTGCCACTGCATATTGAACCTGTGTACATACGTGAGCTTTGATCCAGGAACTTAAAGGTATTTTATACAAAGCCATCTGGGAGAAAGATGGATCACTGCAATGCCCTGTAACAAAGTGAGTTATTTCAAATGCTCAGGCTGATGTGTAAAAAATGTTTGTCTTCTGTTGTTTCCAGTTCCAGGAAACTGCAAAAGGAAAGAACAGTGTCATGACCTTGTTCTTTCTGTCGAGTCCCCAGTTCAGTGGATAAACCCTGCAAAGTAAAGAAACTCTAAAGTCAGCAATTTGTTCCTGTAAAACTATTACTTACCAAAAAGAAAATGTAAAAGTAACTGAAATGTATTTTTAGTTTGATTAGTGAACACTACCTTTAAAAGCTTGACAAAAGGATGTCTTGTTTCAATGATTGTTTCAGTTATTTTCTGAGAGAGGAAGAGCACACTTCTGTTGGAGTGCTATTAGAAAGGGCTGTGCATTCAAACATTATGTCATAACAATCAGTGAAAATTAAAACTGTCCCTCAGGGAAAAATACTCAGTTTCTTCATATAATTTATTGTATACTAAAAGCTCTCTGGAAATGTATCCTTTCAGATGTTTTTGAGGGTTTTATATTCATATAACTTTTTATTATTTGTTACAAACAAGTAAAATAAAATCATTTGTAATGGACGCTTCTTTCATTTACAGTTCCTTGTTACAAACTTCTTGAACACATAAGTATTGGTTTTTCTTAAAGAGATAAAGGTATAAATAGACTCTTTCCACTTCCCCTATTTTTAATCTTCTGTGTTGACAATGTTACCACAGATTATATCAAAATGTTCACACCAAAATGCCAAGGTCAGTGGTCAGCTGTGATCAACAGTCTTCTCAAGCATTTGGCTTTTTGGTTTACATGTTTTGTTGCTGAGAACATTGCAGGAGGGCTGGAAAGTTTTGTGGTGAGCTGTTCTTTCATGGTTTGTTGTGGGCTTTACTGTATTTTTACAAAGCAACAAACACTAGAAGATGTTAAATGTAGGTATGCTAAGACAAACCGCAGTGCAACACACAGACAGGTGAGAGATAATAAGATACATTTTTTTTTCGGTTGTGTCAATCAGGAAATAGTTTGTTCTCGGCTGATGTAAAATCAGCCTAGATGGCTTGTTATTGTGGTAGCTGATATATAGTGGCAGCCTTGTGATGCTAAGACTCAGGGTGCAAAGAGAAGGGAGTCAAAATGCAGGAGTCCCTCATGGGAGGCCAGTGCTGCTACCTAAGTACTGCTGCCCATTTTGCTTTCTGTGTCAGAAATACTCAAAATTGAGTTTGTCTGTGCGAGCTGGACTAACCTTCCATCACTACTCCTACCCCACCCTCCTTTGCACCCTCCATCGTATCCTGGTGCAACTTAAAATCCCTTCTATCTACTTTCCTCTCCTCTGCTGTGCTAACCTCCCTCAAATCTACTGCAAAATACTCTGATTTGAAAACAAATGACACCACCAGTGTCACTCTTCTAGTCCTGTTTCCCTCTATTGACTCTCTCTGTTCTCTAACTTCCAGAGAAGCACACCCCACCTTCACCCCATGGTTGTGAGATACACTCTGTACCAACAGTAGTCTAAATGTTCTAGACATGGCAGTTCATAAGGAGCTCATTGCATTCTTTAATTCTGCCATTTCCTCAACAAAAACTACTCTCATCCAGAAAAACATGCAGTCTACAACCAACAATCCCAATGTACTTTTCACCATTTTTCTTCCCTCATATGCCCTCCTCCTCGTCCTCCCTCCTACAACCTCATCGCTGACTGTTTTGCCTTATTCTTTAGACAAAGTTGATTCCATCACCAATATGCCAATTTTCCCAACAAAGCCTTACTCTCTTCTTTTCAACCCTCCTCTGAAGGCAAAATCTTAAACATCCTGTTCTTACATAGAGCCACCACCTCATCCTTTGACCCCCTCTCTTGAAAGCCATTTCACCATAACTTGTTTAGTTTATCTCCCTTTGTATTAATTCCAGGCCCTCTTCTGGTTGCTCCCCACTTGCGTTCAAAACTGACCATATTTCACCCACTATTAAAGAAACTCTGAACCCAAATTCAGTCCTGAATTACAGGCCAGTTTCTCATCTACCTAGAATGAACAACCTGTAACCAGTTGGTAGTATTCCTTGCCCTGAAGCAAATTCTAAATGCAGTATTATTATTAATACATTCTAAAATGTATTTATATTATAAAATTGTATTCATATACTTTTGAATAGACATTTCCTTGTAAGTGCAGTAAGAAAACATAATAGCTCAGTTACCATTTGTATAATTTTGTGGGAAGGGAGGTTCTTTCAGCATGATTACTTAAATTAAGATAAGGTTTAATATGATGTATTTGCTTCACGAAAGAAAACTATGTAACTGTGTAAAGTAAAAAGCAATAAACTATGTTAGAGCAAAGATTAAGATTGCCCTATTAAAATGCATCCCATCAGTAGGGAGGTGAGCGAGGCCCCAACAGGGAAATTTGTTTTTACTCCAGTTTAAACATTGCTCCTGAAACACTGGTACTCATTCAACTTCCTATGCAGACTGAGACCCAGTTCTCTCACCACCAGAAGGCTACACTGCAGGTAATACTGCCATATGCATATTATCTTTTAAAACATGCACAATCTATATTACATATTTTTTTTAAATTTATGATTTGAGGAATTTTGAAAATAAGTATTTGAGCACATTCCATGTTTATTTGTGACTTGGTTTGTTTGTTTTGGTTCTTTGTATGTTCAAGCTTTCTTTGGGGTTTTTATGATTTAAGGAAAGATGAAGCCCATTCTGTTTTGTGGGATCTTCTTTATCTGTTGCTCCCTCGATCAATTCAGTAGTAAGTAATTTCTCTAAAACTTCCTTTGTTTCATATTGCAATATTATTGTCTTAAAAATAGAAAATTATAAACATGATACACTATTTTTCAATAATTGTCTTGTTATTTTATTACTAGTAGTGCAAAAGGCAAAATAATATGATTATGTAGTAATATAATACCAATAACAACACTCACTCACACATACTTACTTTTCCTATCTGTTTCTCCAAGTCAGGGTTGAGTGACAAGAATATTTTTTTAAAGTTTTAGTTGACAAATGGATCTAGACCATTTTGTTTCTTATGCCTTTATCCTTAACAAAGGTAATTTTGTCTTTATTTTATAAACAAATACAAGCTCTAGCAGAGAAGGGAATCTAAATTTGTAGAATATTTATTATTCAAGGTTATGTTTCCACACATTTCTTAGTGTCTCTGGGGCAGAACATAATTTACGGAGCCTGAATTGGTCCTTTGTGAGTGGGGAAGGCATACGTTTTTAAGATTCCTCTTCCTGTCTGTTTTTTTTTTTCCAGATGCCAGAGTGATTCCAGAAGGCGGTAAATGTTAATACTTTCTTTAATGAACAAAATAATTATTAATGCTATGAAGTTTTTAATGTTAGTTTCATGCAGCAAGAAACTAATTATAAAGTACTTGAAAATATCTGAACCTTCCAGTATTAGTGGCTATCACTCAGGATATTAAATATCTATCAGTAAAATTTTCTGTCTTTACAATCAACCACTCTTCATAGCCAAGTGTTTCTTCTTAACTTTGTCAGGTCTAAATGGTATTTAACAATGAGACATACTTGCAATGTGAAGTTTAGTAGTTTTAGTCTCAGATGTGGACCTGCAGTATAACCCTGGTATTAACCCCAGCCTGCTCCAGTAGAATACTGAGCTTTAAAATGTATTTTTAAAAAATACAGTTGAATAAAACCAACCAACCAACATCTACAACTGCCTATCTCAGGCGGGGTCGTGGCGAGCCGGAGCTTTACCCGGCAACGCAGGGTGCGAGGCCAAGGGGGGAGGGGGCACACCCCAGACGGGATGCCAGTCTGTCGCAAGGCACCCCAAGCTGGGCTCGAACTCCAGACCCACCACACAGCGGGCGGTGGCAAAACCTGCCGCGTACCCACGGTTGAATAAAACTACTACCTAAATATAAAAATAGCAATAATGAGATTACACTTTTAAGTGACTGTGTTTTGTTTTTGTCCAGTTCCATATGATGAGCCACCTGTGGTGCCCTATTGGCCCTACTCAACCTCTGACTTTTGGAGATACGTGGAGTATTTCCGCACCATCGGGGCCTACAACCACATCAATGAGATGGCCAGGGCTTTTTTTGCCCACCAGCATCTTGGAGACCATCTTGGCTATGAGGTTCATGGGGGCCATGAACATTAGAGCAAATGGAATCTATATGAAACTGAGTAAAATAACAAAAAATATTATTTGGATAATCTTAAACTTTCAGTGATTAATCAAAGTGCTTGGAGCTAGAATAATATCAATAATGTAATCGCATTTGTAAGCTCTTACAAAAGTAGTACTATCCTTACTTGTATGCTATGGTACACGGTTGTGCAGTTTAAATAAAAGTTTGAAAGTAATATGCATCTTGTTATTTCTGGATTTTTCTCTCCATGACATCTAGTACATCCAAGGCTACAGTACTTAACCTTATCAAATCTGGCTACCTATACTATGAAGGTATATATTATTTTAATATTGTTAATGTCTCTTCTTAGCAATATCACAGTGACGTTGACTGCAATATGTCAGAAGAACGCCCTTTGGCGTTTCACTCTAATACAAAGAAAGCGTAGATATATGATTAAGTGGGACACAGAACTTGTGGCCTTAGGCTCCAGTCGGACACATTTCTGTGTAACACAATAGGAAATGAGCGAGTGGGAAAAGGCACTTAACAGAGAAGCTGTCCGAGTCCTTGATGCCGCTGAAAGACCAGTCAAATTCTGTTGCGATGAAGCCCGCCGTAGACGAGATGTTTCCAGAAGGAGCTGGACCTTACGTAGATCTTGACGAGGTCATTTAATAACACTTTTATAAGTAGAGGGTTAAATTTTCCAAGCCTTGTGTTATACTGTACTAGTGCCTAGTTTCTAGAAGTTACTAATTTCTAAAGCTGCCACACAGCAGTACCGCCGTCGCAAGAAGACTCGAGGCTTGTAGAAATATTACACGGTACACGAACTTGATTAGCCGGGTTGTAACGTTGTTCGGACCTCAGCAGTCAGTCAGAAACGTGCCTGTTTAGCAGTAGTATTCTAGTCATGTTTACGTTCGCTGACTGTGACTCATGTAAACTTTTTCTGCATATTTTTGTTGATAAATAACAAGAAAAGTCTATTTTAATGTTGTTACATTTAAGCTATTCGGAAGAAGTTGATTTATTGTCATATAAATCGTGAGAAAAGTATGTTGAAATGTTGACGGATGTGTTAGTGGGCGACTCCCTGTTCCGCAGGCAGGGGGCAGTACAGGACTACTCATGGACTTGGCGGCCAACGAGAAGGCCGTTCACGCGGACTTCTTCAACGGTGAGACACGGATGACACAAAGTTGGTCCCCGATCGCGCGTTCACGCACGCATGCGCGCCTTCAGAACAACACCTCTATTGACTGCGTGTTCCTATCATTTCCAGCCACACTGCCTTAGCTGTCAGGCTGTATTCAGCACTTTGAACAGAACAGCAGCAGAAAGACACCTGACCACTCTTGCATTTTTTTATATTTAATACTGTTACACTAGTTATTCTACAGGGTGTGCCAAAAAAATTCTAGAACTAGTCTTCATAGTTATTTGATCAGCCCTCGGCTAATAGCTGCCAGTCATCACGGCAAAACTGGAACTGTTGTCATTTAAATAAAGTCAGGTGTAGAAGCAGGATGTATTTGTCATGAGATGCCAATAATCAGCTGTGAATATAACAACAATTTTTTTTTAAACTGCCATACATATAAGTATGTTCTCAGTGTTTATTGGACTTTACAACATGAAGTCAAAGTTAATACTGATCATCTACTCCCAAGTTAATTAATGTAGTGTGAATTTTGATTTAGAGCTAAATAACTTCAAACTAAAATAGTACTTTTTTTACACATGCTGCACGGACACTAATGTAATGCTGCTAGAGTTTCATGATTGAAAGCTGGAAAAACCTATGAAGGAATAATTTCTTTCTTGGAATTTAGGTGAAAAATAATATTTTCAGTAAAAGTGTTCTGAAGTTTCTTAAATTATGTCATTTGTAAAGTATAGCAACTGTCTAGTTATAGTGGGATAATTCATTTTGTGTTTAATTTTGTGTATATGGGCTATAATTTATTACCCTAATTGTGTTGCTTGTCTGCTAATCTAAAGCTACAGTATATGCTGCAAGGTCTAATTCTATCTAAAAAGGGGAGGCAGCATCTTTCTAGGGAAAAATTTATTGTACAAAAACAAGAGGCTGCTAAGAATTTCAGGTAGAGGATTAACTAAGACTACAAGCTGTTTTATGTGGACCAATTAGATTCCATCCCAGTGTGGCTCCTCACTCTTCTTTTCCTCAAGCAAAATATGTTCTGCTGAAGAATGGATTTTTTTTTGGGGGGGGGCAGTAAAACGGGTCAAAGGGTAACAGGCATGCTCACACACAGTACCCCTCAGCACCCCAAATTTCCCTGTGATGGACACCTGCTGATACAGCAGTTGCTGTAGGAAACTAAAAATGGGTAATGAACTAGACTTGTAACTAAAAGGCTGTAGGTTCAAATAACAGGGGATAACTACTACATTTGAGAAAAGTACTTAATTTCTTTGGTAGGGTTTCTGGTAAACCATTTTAAATAGTAATTCATCATTTTGACCTAAATAAATAATGTGAAAGAGTACTTTGTTCAGTTTAGTGTGGTTTAATCTCTCAGCATCTTGCTCTGCATTGAAATGACAACTTTTTTTAATTTAGTTGCATCACTGCTGTAAAATAAAACTGCAGTTGTTCATAAACTGGCAACACACATTTGGCAAAAACAAAAATGTTTATGAAGTTACTTTGTTACAGGTTATACCATGTGGAATGAGAGTACTTTAATGGTTGGCTGTTTATTTTTTTCTGCAGACTTTGAAGACCTCTTTGATGATGATGACATCCAGTGATAAAGAAACTTCATATACTGCCAAGTGTATGCTCCAGAAGCTGGCTTTTTTGGATTTGTTGGTAGTCTGAAAACTAGTCTAAATATTATGCTGTGCATTATATATTTGAAATAAGAATGTTTGCTAGTTATTTTAATAAAACTGTTGTAAAAACTGTTTGCTTTCAGATGTTGCTAAATTGTACCAATGCTGAACATTCCACAAGGTGTCATATGTTAAAATGATGACTCTGAGACATGTTCATGCCTAAAGGTACTTGCGGCCTAGATAGCAGGGTTTCTTTAAATTTTAGAACACCTCTTGGTGCACTATACAAAGTGTAATTGTATTTGTGGATTCCAGAATTCCTTCTTGTCAAAGCTAAATACACAGTCCATGACAAGTGATTAATTCATTTTAATGTATTGTAGTACAGGGTGAATGATCTAAAATGTAGGAAAACTCCAAATTTGCATTTAGGTTATATATAAGTTAGTGTAAAATTTCATATGAACAGCATGGATATTTAAATAATGATTAGTAACACACATTTCATTTAAAACACCAATCACACACACACACACACACACACACACACTTTCTGAACCGCTTGTCCCATACGGGGTCACAGGGAACCGGAGCCTACCCGGCAACACAGGGCCTAAGGCCAGAGGGGGAGGGGACACACCCAGGACGGGATGCCAGTCCATCGCAAGGCACCCCAAGCGGGACTCGAACCCCAGACCCACTGGAGAGCAGGACCCGGTCCAACCCACTGCACCACTGCGCCCCCCTCTAAAACACCAATCATTTATACAAAATAGTAAAATTCAGTATTAATTTGTATCCATTTCACTCCTGGCCTTCTGTGACTGACAATCCATGATTTAAGAATTCTGAGCAAAGTGTTTAGCAGAAACACTAATATCAAAGTGCTTTAGCATGGATAGTTATGTGGTATAAAAATATGAATCATGATTTTGTAATGTACAGACAACTGGTATGTTTACTTGACTAATACATAAATTCTCTGAGTTACATGAGAAACTGAAGGCTCAAACTTCAGTTTGTAAGAACATTATTGACAGTTAATATTAAGCTCTACTTGTACGACAGATTTCAAGAGACAAGCTAACCAATAAATCTGGAGAGAAGGAAGCCACTAGTTAAGCAATACCTTCATTTTTCATAAAGTTCCAGAGCTTCCAGTTCTTCAGATGAATACACTAATTTCCCACAGAAATACTTTTAGTAAGTAATCATGGCCTGTAATCCATTTTTACCTACACGTAAGATGTGAGTATGCAAACTGTAGCTTAATGTCCTGCAACATTTTTTCAGTGACAGTCAGGTCCAAGAACTGTATTTGTGGTAGGTAAAATCTGGGGTGTATTAAGTCTTGCTTAACAGCCATGTCAGTGTTATAAATTCAAACCAGATATTAAGTATGACTATGAAACTGATTTCAACAAATTTTAAGACAAGTTTGCCTATAACATATATGTTTATGGATCACATAATCAGAAAAATGTTTATCAAAAATTCCTGAGATCTCTTATTACAGGCTGAGAACAATCTCGCCTGACAAGGTGGATTTAGTGAAATCCATAGGTCAAAGTTACTGCTGAAACACAGTGCACATTACATTCTTTGATGTTTTTAACTTATTGTAAATCTTTTTAAGATCCAAGTTAAGAATCCAAATACATTGTAAAGACTTGCACAACTATCAGTGTAATATTAAAACCAATCAGTACTGATTAAAATTGTCCAGAGTGCAAGACCAGAATGAAGTTTGAATTTTGTTCTATTAGTATAGCTTGATGACATGGCTGATGTTTTACAACATTTTTACAAAGTGAGCCTGAGCAGATAGTTTATTGATGACAAATACCTTTTGCAAACATTAGATATTGCTTTGTCAAAACTTGCCAAAGAATTATCCACGTTTTATGTGCTAGTTTCTCCTGGATGTACTGAGACTTGCACTGAAAGTGGTTATGTGGCACAGTTGTGCCTTCTGCATTCCAGTTCTGTGTCAAACGTGGCACATGTGTAAATTACAGCCCATTAATCTTTAAAATATTGGTTTTATGATTTGTGACCCCCCATCACACACAAACTTCCACAACTACAATATACCATTCTGACTTTGTTCACTTGTGAGAGTTTTTTCTTAAATGATTAGACCTCCATTGGTCAGTCAGTCTGCTCCCTTTGCTGAAACCAATCCCAGCCCTGGCAGCAGCATGGAGTCACCACATGATTCACACTTTGTTTTTAATGATCAAGCTGCTGTTAAAAATCAGTCTTATTTGCTGTGGAAGGAAACGGGTGCAGGACGTTTATTGCACAGCTCACACGACCTGCATATCCAGAGCTCAGCTATCAGGTAGCACAAAACTATTCCAAAGCCCTGAGCACCTGAGAACTTCAGGTGTTCCATCACAACAGTAGAGGTCACAAGAGTGAAAAAGAACCCCAGGTGAATCTAGCAAAGGTAATTATGAAATTTCATTCTTGACTTTGCTAAACAAATAGTAAACTGTTTGCAATAATTTGAAGAATGCAGAACTCTGCAATGTTATAAAATACAGATAACTGTTTCACACCTAAATAAGATAAGTAAAGCAATTCTGTACAAACAGTTTGTGTGATCTCTGGGACCCTATGTAACAGCTTTCAAATTCAAGTTTTACACTTAATACAGTTATTGGGCATAATTATTAATATTTATTCTGATGCTTTTCTATAAAGCAGTTTATAATTTTAAGCTACTGCTGACAATGACCTACCCTTTATACAGCCAGGTAACTTTTCTTGGAACATTTAATTTACATTTTGTATCTACAACAATCAGGTAAGCTTGATGTGAGAAAGAATGAATAAAAAAGTTTTACAGAAAATGCATTGGTACTTTTGCTAGTTCATTTAAATAGCACAACATTAGTCCTGCACTACAAATACCACAGTATACAGTCACATTTCCTTGTAAGCATGAGAATACACTAATATTTTCCTCCCTAAATGTTTTAAGTAGCAGTTACATGGAAGCTACTGCAAACTTAACTATTGTTTTATTATTAGCTAACAGAGTCTGTTTAACAGCTCCACAATATATAAATAACTGAAGATACTTTTCAAATTAGGAAAACACTAGAACTGTTAAAAAAGCATAAAAATGTAGTTGGTGCTAAATAGAAAGCACCACACTGCTTGCTATAGGAATCTGTTTTTCGTAAGGGATAACTGAAGCTTAACACAAGAAGTGTATGCACGTTACCTCATAATTTGTAAACTATGTCTTATTAAATCATGTAACCACCACACTGAATTTCTGATGATGAGGAAATGCAAGCTTGTCAATACTGTAGCACCTAGCAGTTCATAATACTGAAGGATCACAATTTCTTTGTCTTAAGGAAGTGTGGAGGTTCAAATGGCACAATCAAGAGGACTAACTACCTACTTTCTTACTGGAATGCTTCTTGTCACTGCCTTTTTACAAGGTGAGGCCAATCATACCTTGCAATCTCTCAGTTCCAGTCTTAGAATGGCACAGCTGTACAGCGGGTAGCACTGGTGCCTTAAAACTCCTGGGCTGTGTTTGGCTTTGAATCCAGCTCAGTCTGTACAGTTTACATGTTCTCCCCCTATCTGAGTGGGTGAACTGGAGACTTTAAATTGCCTGTAGCATGTGTGTGTGATTGCCCTGCAATGAATTGGAGTATCATCCCTGGTGTATCCAGCCTCATGCCCTATGATTAAAGGATAGGCTCTGGAACCCTAATTTGGACAAGCAGTTCTTGATAAGAAAGAAATGACAGCTCTAATTTGGCTAGTCTAAACAAATAACCAATGATGTATGTGATGATTAAGAGGTGACTTGCATGGTTTTCCTAGTAAGGAACGGATAGAAGTGATTAACCATTTCCTTCTGCCACACATCTTTGAGTTGAAAACAAGGGGAGAACATGCAAACTCCACACACCTTGCATTGGATTTGAACCCCTGCCCAAACGAGCAACTCAGGAGCTGTGAGGCACCAGCTTTACTGACTGCACCCCTGTGTCATGAAGTAAATAATAATGATTATTATCAATAAATGAAGGAACAGCACATGCAGTGCAATACCAATGTGCAGAATAAAAGGGGTTTCATTACAGCCCTCATATTTTACCTCGCTAACTAAATCCACATGTTCGCAAAGCTTGTTCACAGTAAAATCACAGATCTTTTCTGAGCGTGGTTCTCTTTAGAAGTGCTGACATTATAAAATTTATCCTAATTACAGAAGGG
This sequence comes from Scleropages formosus, assembly GCF_900964775.1. Taxonomy (NCBI): domain Eukaryota; kingdom Metazoa; phylum Chordata; class Actinopteri; order Osteoglossiformes; family Osteoglossidae; genus Scleropages; species Scleropages formosus. The sequence goes on along the minus strand of NC_041808.1, from coordinate 18,905,972 downwards.
ACATAATTTGTAGCAGCTTTCTTCTGTGCCATAAAGTTTTACATGAGAGCACTGGCTTATACCATGTTTCATTCAGTAGCCAACAGCAGTAATTGGGGCTACCTTTGGGCACACTGCCTGTCCTTTGTAGTTTTATGGGTCTATCCCCAGTAGGCGCGTAGATACACATGACCCCACCGGCTTGTGTTCAAAGCACTAGAAAGTAGCAGGACACGGAAATTATGCCTGCAGCGTGCATTGACTAGGTAAGCCCTTTCCCTACCCCGTTAATGCCATGTGGCCCCTAATGACTGATCTCCTTGCTTTCTTTCATGTTTCTCACAAGAGTGCATCAGGGCTGGTCCTGTCTTTCAACGCCCAGAAGATGAAGATGGTAAATTTATTTTATCTTACTCTTTGGGCTTGTAAAAATGTAAGGCCTGCTAGAAAGAAAAAAAATTGAGCCCATTTTTCTTGACATGCCAACACATGGCTACTGTGTGTTAGCTGATGAGCAGTTCAAGACTTTTCTGTGGGCTATAGCAGGAAATGCAGCAGGTGAGGGGCCAAGCACCAAATTGGCAACGTCAAGCAAGCTTGTCCGCAATAAGAGGAGTGCCGGACCCGCAGATTTCTGGGCTTTGTACAAATTCTTCATGGACTCTGGGAACCAGGAGGGAGTAAGTATACCACCCTGGCAATGAAACTTTACATTAACTGCCTGCCAATATCTTATTTGCACTTCATTATGACTAAAGTGGCTTGCTGATGAAACCTAGTTTTTAGCTGAAATATGTACATTACATAGCATGTTATATTAGATAAGACTTTTACCTCCCATAGGGTATTATGTAATTTCTTTTTCAATTTATATTTATTAATTTAGCTGATGCTTTTTTCCAAAGTAGTTTACAGTGTTAATGTACTTACAGTTATTTACCTATTTATAAAGCCTGATGACTTCTACTGGAGTAATTCTATTCATTCATTCATTCATTTTGCTGAAACTTTTCTCCAAAGAAATTCATGTCCAGTTATTTACCCATTTATACAGCTGGGTTATTTTTACTGGAGCAATTCTAAGGCATGTACCTTGCTCAAGGGTACTTTTTCTCTGAGATGTACGTCGCTTTGGAGAAAAGCGTCTGTTAAATGAATGAATGTAAATGTATGTACTAGAGCTGGAGGTGGGAATGAAACCTGAGACCTTGCAGTCCAAAGGTAGCAGTTCTCACCACTACGCTACCAGCTATCCTTTTCACATGAACTTTCTTATGATGTTGCTCAAATATTCTTCATGTTCCCAGGTGACGGACCTTGACCGCGTTTATGTGGCGTACCTGCAGAATAAGCACCGGTTAGATGAAGATCACTCCTTCAACCACTATCTACACCATTTGAGGGCAATCTACAAGTCCTGTGCTGAGTCAGATGACCCCGACTGCATCACTGAGTACACCAGCAAGCCCAAGGCTCAGGTGGTGATGCCCAAGACTGCTCCAGCTGCAGCATGCAACCCATATACAGACCCTTACTGCCTTTTCACCAGTGCATCCTCGAAAGTTCCTGTAATAGAGCCAGCCCCTGCCCCTGCCGCCCCAGTCAAAGCTTCCCTACCCATCCTCACACCTGTGCTTCCGCTGCCTGCCAAGGCCCCATTAGGCTACTACTACTCCGCCCCAGTCTTGCAGCACTTCGTCTCTCCTCAGCAACGTGAGGAACTTCTGCGCATCTGCAATCCCTCTGACACTGACTGCCTGCTGTACCATCTACGTGCTGCTTACGGCTACAAACCAACCACCGAACCTTTTCCCTCCTATTCCCACCTTGACTGTGACCCGTCAAAGGATCCGTACTGCAGGCCCAAGCTAGTGCAAAAGGCATCAACTGGCCTGTACCACCTTTATCCAACTTGCGACCCTGACTATGATCCTTTCTGCACCCCAGCTGTCCCAGCGCATGCCCCTCAGACTTCTAGGACACCAGAGGAGCCCCCCAAAGTACAAAGCTGCAACCCGATCTTTGATGAGAACTGCAACCCCCTGACAGCCATGACACTGTCCGGCCTCACGAAGACTATGCTGGAGTACAGCCCCAGGGATGAGACTGCCCCCAGCCCTGTATGCAACCCTCAGTATGACCCCTACTGCCTCCTGGGTGTCCCTGCAGCCATCAGGATGTTAACGCAGTACAAAGACCACCCACATCACCAGCTGGGCATTCGAGGGAAAACAAAGGAGGGCTATGACTGCTACATGTTCTATGACAAGGAGTGCCACCCACTAGACATCCACAGCAACACCCAGCTAGAGGCCCCTGCAGGCTACACTGGCGGTGCATCCAAGCCTGGCTGCCACCCCTATGACCCCACTTGTTGGCGGTTCTCCCCTCCACCTGCCAGTGCCACGAAAGCAGACAAACCTGGTGAGAGCGGTGTGATCAAACCTGATCCTGATTGCGACCCGGAGTACGAGTACAGCTGTCGCCTCCGCCGCTACGAGCCCAAAACTGACAAGAAAGCTCAGGATGAACAGTCCATGGAGGAGCCCAAAGACAAACCACAACGCCAGGTCCAAGAGCATGCCACCCCAACCTTTGAAGAGTTCATAAAAGGGTTCACTATCCTGCACTCCAGGTATAACTCCCCCTAAGGGCTCTCATTCCTGGGCCCCAGAGCACAAACAGGGCAGGATGCAACATGCTGGGCAATTGAGCCATGTTCTTTTTGACCCCTGGATATATACTCCCTAACAGTACAGTGAACACAACAAGTATCTCTCCATGTCCTTGTGAAGAAGAAAAAGAATGCCTGGGCCTAGTCACATAGTTGCATTATCGACTCAATTTGCCCAACCACAGGGCCTCAAGAAATAGTTTTGTGTGAGCCAACTATTGCTAAACATCTTTGTAGGAACATTGGTTATATAGACAGTAGTATATCTCTTCTATCAAGTCACTGTAAAACTGTTTTTTTAGTTACAAGCCATTGTACTTCTGTTTTAAAAATTTCAGTAGTATACTTCAACATAGTTAAATGGGAAGTATTCTCTTTATTGTGTTTTCTTCCCTGTGTTGTTTATTTCCACGTCTTCTAAGTTTCTCTACATGGAATATTTAATTTTAGATTTCCTTATGATTTCGCTCTCAAATTTGTTCTTAATTCTTTGTTGATAAAGTACAATTTCTCAAATCAATTTTAAATATTACAAATAATATCTTCAGAAAAATAAAGTTTTTTTTTTTTTTCCTCACCATCTTTGCAAAAGGACTCCAATTTGTACAGCATCTCTTCTCAGCACTTTTTAAGTTGAAGGATTTTCTCACTCCAAGTTAAGGAGACCATCTCTCCAATTGTAAGAGAGCCAATGCAGAACCTTGTTATCCTTCTGGACCCAAGTGTTGAAACATTGCTTTGCAAAGCCCTTTTCAGACTTTATAGACAGTTAACATTTCCAATCTACAAGTGAATAATTGTGCTACATTGCGTAGGTGAAGACAAACATTTTCATTTAAGTCTGATCCACATGTCTATCTTTTAATTAGGGATAAATATTACCTCTTAATTGCTTTCTGATTGACTCCCCAGATAAATACAGCCTGGAGAAAGTAGTCCGAACAAGTTTTTCCGAATAAATGGAAGTAAACTGTTCAGCTCTATAAATAGATAGGGTTTAAAACTGGAAACTAGGGAGCTGCTTTAGATAAAATGGTGAGAGTTTGGTCTCTATCCAAGATTAACCTCAAATTTTGCTGCACAGAGTTGGTAAGCAAGGAATTCTGTAGGTCTGGAGCACCAGGGCAGCAGGGGAACCTGCAGCCCCACTGCACGAGTGCACGCGCGGACACACACAGAAATGTTTGTGGGAGCCAGAGAGCGAAGATGGACAAACATGCCTATGAATATGTACATGCAGGGTTGCCTATGGACAAACACATACATACACACATCAAAACATATACATACATGCACTGAGCTGGATATATTAAAACACAAATTAAAAGCAAAATCACAGTAATGGAAATACATCAACATTAGCTGTAAACGCTCAAGGGCATCCCAGGCAGCACAGTTTAACGCGCATGCGCAAAACGCTCACCATTCACGAACACAGGCTCTCATTCACTGAAGGCAGCAAAGACCCGGGAGACCTGCGGACCACAGCCCGGCGGTGGGTGGGAAACTGCCATTGACGGTCCTCGTGTGTTCACGGAGCTCCTAAGAGCAGCTGCACATTCAAGAAGAACAGAAACGAAACTTGAGCAATATGCAAAAGACAGCGTGTTTTCATATCATACAGAGAGCCAGTGCCCAGCTTCAAGTCTCACATCATCATGATTATGTGTCGAGGACGCTTCTTCAAAAATAAACATTTATATTTAAATAATAAATAAATCAACCTGATATTGACAATATTATTGTATCGCAATATTTGGATTAAAAACTCATTTACCTTAGACACACCAGTTAAAAATATTACAAGACACAGTCAGTTTCCAGACTCTTAACTTTTAGCCGCCGTCCTCCGCGCGGTTCTGGACTCGAGCTCGTGCCTCCCGCCGCTCTCCGCAGCCTATCACAGCGCCACCTGGCTCGCGAGCTTGTCGCATCAATAGATGCGCGGGAAGAGTTGCGCTGACCGCGCGCGGTGGTGTTAGTGGTATAATCAGGGCTGCGCGAAGTTCCGGGCGAGCTGCGTTTAACGACAAGAAGCACAATGGTGCATCTGGAGTGTTGCATTGCAATAGATATGGCAAGTGAGAGTGAACATAATAATGATTTAGTATGGTTTTACACGCGTTCCACGACATACATAACTGATAACACTTACCTGCATAACACCTCAGTTTCTTCAGCCTGAGTTAAACGTAAACATCTAATTATCGAAACGCAAACTTGAAGAAATGATCCAGAGATACAATTTTGACAATTCACTGGAGGTACAGCGAAGAATAGTTTCTGTGTTGCACCTAACGCTGCCAGGATGTCTGGACTCTAAATCTGGAATCTAAATCTTGGACTTGGCACATGTTATAATCACCTTTACATGCAGCTCCTTTGCAACACAGACTATAATTGTGTGAAAAGGGAATATACAAATATATAAATATTTCTAATAGAAAATTATTGAGTGTAATTACAAGTAATTCTCCGAGGATGCAATTACAAATACAGAGTGTTAAACTATATAAGTAAATACAGCATCTGATCATAGTTAAGTAGCTCAAATGAAGAAAAACGTACAAATCTGGCATGTGTATAAAAGTAGCCTTTAAGACCAGTGACAAACGTATACATTCCAAAAAAATACAAATAAAGTAATTTAAATTGAAACCTCGAAACTGCTGGAAAAAAACTATATGTTCAAGGTGTAGTGTAAATTATCACTATTATTATTGTTATTATTGGATTTTTTTTGTACTAGCGAGTCGATATATTTACAAGTCATGCTATACTAATAGCAATCCCAGTAATTTCAAAATGTACACTTTACATTTATGCTTCATGATGTTAATCACACCTTTTAGCTTAGACTCCAATACTGTATAATAAAAATCCCAAAACTGGGACGCTTCGATTGACTGCTTAAAAGCGATACTTTGCTGCCACCTATCGGACAAAATGAAAATGTGGCGCCGCTCCGTCTCCTCTTTTCGCCAGAAAGGAGTAACATTTAAATGGCCACAGTTTCATTGAAACAAGTATAACCAGGACGAGTATCGACACCACGCACACGACGTGACCCAAGAATCAGTCACAGGAGATGGTGCAAATATTACTGGGTCGTAATTAAACTTAATAATCTTGGGGGGAGGGTTTGGCTTCCCAGCAGGTCTGGTGACTGAACGCCAGCCCTGAGCCAACCCAGGGGGGCTTTTTTAATTGGTGTGCTGTCTTGTCCTGCCATATCGAGTGCAGGTCTGTACTCACCACGCAGGCCCCTCCGCAGCTCCTGACGGACTGTCACGGGTCAGGTTACATCAATCCGCAGCCCTGGCCTATTTCTGCCGTGCCCCAAATAGATACCCTCACACCCCCACCAAAGCCACTTTGTCTTCACTTAGAAGAGAGCAAAACAGACCTTTATTAAACGAACACGCACAGACTCTTGAAACTAACCACTGAGTAATACCAATCTGAGAGTCTTTGTCCAGTGGTTTAGGAGCACTGCACTTCGCATAAAGACAATTGCTTCCTCTGTGTAACTCATCTAATGCATCCCAACCCAATACATGTAACTGCAACAGTGTGATCAGGCAGCCTGCTCTTCTGTCACCTCGATTGTCAACAAACAAAAATACATTATTAAAATGGATTGCATAGGACAGCAAATGGAGCATGGAAAACAGCTAGGAGCTGACTGGGAAGTGACATTTCTCAAATGGAAAGTTTGGTCTCTTATACATTACACACAAAAATTATTGTTGATTGCTCCAAAAATTTGCTTATTTTCATGTTGCACCACCTTCCATGTTTGTATTTCTTTCCATGTGATATCGAGAAATTATATAAAAGATATGTTTGGCCTTTGGATCCATTTTAGAGGGGATTATAAAATAAAATGCCTGTCTTAGCTGAAAACTGATTGGTCTTGAGAGTTAATCTTATTTTTTTTATTCTTGAAAGCATCACAATAATAAGCAGAGAAGGGGCTTCCTTCAGGAAGTTTAAAGGGGGTTAAATTATCCAAGTATAAATCATAATATTTGTATTAGTACTCAGTGAGAAACAAGGCATATGTAAGGCTGAATAACAAGCAATAGGTGAAATACAGGCAGGGCAGAATGGAAGAATGGAATAAAACTTCTATCCAGAGCTGCTTGGATGAAAGTCATGGAGAATGCAGATAAGCCTTCTCTTTTGCAGAGGGGTCCTTTGCGGACTGCTGCTCGACTACTGACTCCACCTAACGTCTTCGGTCTGCTGTTGGGATATCAGGGTAGAGGAGGAAACCAGAGAAGGTGGAGTCGTTGATGTTGTCGGCATAAACCCCTCCGAATTCTTCCTCCCCATATACTTGCAGCCAGACCTCATCGCCTGTTTCTAGATGGAGGATGATGGAGCCCGATGCCTGGTCCAGGTTGTTTTGTTTGAACTGGTCATAAGTGAACATGACGGTTCTGTCATTCTTGTACAGGCTCACCCTGGCATCCCTAGGGTAAATGGTGAGATGGTAGGTGAAGAAGTAGACACCGGGCAGAGCGCAGCGGAACTTTCCGCTAACATCGTCGTAATGGCGTTGCTCGTTGTGAAAGAACTTGGTGAAGCGGATGGGTACGTTGGTGGTGTGGACTGGGTCAGTGAGGCCCACACTAAAGGAAGAGTGGTACATGAGGGCACTCTCTCCCCGCTCACCCTTCAAACCAGGGGTACCAGGAAACCCACGGAGCCCTACAGGTCCATTTGCTCCTTTCTCGCCTGGGTCTCCTTTCTCACCTGGCTCACCTGTGCGCATAAAATAAAATAAACAAGTTCACACCCAGACTCCTTTTTTGGAGATGTGGAGGGCACTAACGTTCAACTCCCTTACCTGGATCTCCTTTGTCACCCTTTGGACCATCATGCCCATCCCTGCCATCCCTTCCGGGGTAACCACTGTGTCCAGGGGTTCCTGGGACGCCTCCCATCCACTGGGCGCAGGGCTGTCTGTCATCTGGTGCTTGAACGTCTGTCACAGGGCTCTCAGGCTCCACCTGGTCCTTATCCTGGGCATGACCAGACCTCCCTCCCAGCAGCAGGCCAATCAACAGGACCCACAAGAAACTTGCAGTGACCTTCATCTCACCTCTGACTATGGGTTGAACAATGTCACCATCACACACACACCCCTCACCAATACTAGTTTTTACTGGATGCATATTTTCAAGAAGACATGCAAGGTGAATAAAAGCATGCATAATAATTGAATAATCAGTAGAAACCAAAGATCAGTAACTCATTTTCTAGACAGCAGTCATGAAGGACTTTGTTCTTGCCTTCCTGTGTTCCCTGGACAAAATGATTTGACATATGCAACCATTATTACTGACAGCTTATTAATAGATACGACCAACTCCTCTGTGATCACAGCAGCAGCCAGCCTTGAATTCATGGACATTTCAGTATGTCAGAGGATGCTTGGACATATCCAGTGAACAGCACTATTTTCAGTATTAAAGAAGTGATTTTTGAGAATGACTAAAATTACTAAAATTATCAATTTAATGCTCTCGTGTACGTGTTTATTTCAATAAAACAGTCACATTTAGAAATCGTCTAAATCCAAGAGATTTAATGCTCCTGTAATAGTTTTGTCTGTTATACCCAGCTAGTACTAAATTATTAATCAGCTGCATATGAATTTACATCGGATTTGACTGCTGAACCATTTACACACACCCCTTGGTCGAAATTGTGTGAGATGTCCACACACAGGCAAATCAAAAAGGTCAGGGTTCCCCGTTATATCACAGTAAAGTTATTTTCTTGGGAGCATCGCAGAGGTTCCGTTTCCAGGTGTTTCCAGTGAAGCTGCGAGGTACCTGCTGTGAGATAACCTGTTTTAGGGTCCAGGAAAACGGATTACCAAGTCCTTAAAGATTTTTTTTCGTTTCCAGGGCAAGGCAAAAACACATAATATAACGGCCCATATTAGGTTATATCACAGCAGGTGGAGCACAAAGTAACGTATCTTTCATAACTACTGTTCACACACAGATTTATCAAGGCTCTTCGGCAGCAGATGGCGTAGTGATTATACTTACGTCTTGTATGTGAATGTTTCAAGTTTGAATCCCCTAATGATCAGGACACCTACTCTGACTTAATATACTACAGTAACAATACCCTCCTCTATACGTCATTGTAAGGGTGATCATCTCACATGTTAAGTTGCTTGGACGAAGGTGTCAGATAAATACAGGTTAGTAATAACACGGTGTGAAAATGTGAACTGGGGACTCACCTGTATCGGCCAGTTTTCGTAGGTTCGCGGACCCGGGCGATCAGTCCGTCAGCTGTGGCGCGCCGAGCTCATCCTTGCGGGGCCACGCATAGCTTTCATCTCCCACTTTCTCTCAGCCTATATTTAACCCAACTGAAAAGTTATTTAGGGAGCAGCAGACCAGAAAGGGCGGCTGCTCGACCGAGTCCCCACGCTGTCCTGCGCCCGGCCCCAATTCAAGCCCACCGAGGTCCGTGTAACTGTTCTCATTTTCAAACTTTCTCATTTTCAACAGTTTCTCAGCTCTGTCCGCACATGGAGCGCTGACATTGTGCCAGGCATCGTGAGCAAAACACGTACACAGCTTGGTTTTGAAGGAGTACGCGATTGTTATGTAAATACTTTTGTGTACAATTTATACGTGTAATCACAATTTTATTGAATTTATACACATTATAAATAATTGGAAGCAGTATGTGTATTTCATATATCTATATATAGTACTGTGCAAAAGTTTTAGGCACTTGGTTGGGGAAAAAAGCTGTAAAGTGAGAATGCTTCCAAAAGTTATGCTCTTAATTAATATACTTCCTACAAAGCTTAGCAACCATCCATCATCAGCAACTGCTTGTTCCGAGCGGGGTCACGTGGGTTTGATCAGGTCCCGCTCTCTGGCAGGTCTGGGGTTCGAGTCCTGCTTGGGAGGCCTTGCGATGGACTGACGTCCCGTCCTGGGTGTGTCCCCTCCCCCTCCAGCCTTGCGCCCTGTGTTGCTGGGTTAGGCTCCAGTTTGCCACGACCCTGCTCAGGATAAGCGGTCTCAGACTGAGTGTGTGTCCTTTCTTTCTTTAACATACAAAACCCTTACTGTAATACTGTAACTTTTTGCAAAAGGAATGCTTGGAAATCTAAAATGTACTCTTTCCCATTGACACTAACGCAGATAACATTAAATAACGGTATAAAACAAATATTTTTGTGAAATATCCAAGTACCTAAGGCTTTTGTACAGTACTGTATATATATACATATTATATATATGTGTATATGTGTATATATGTATATATAATTTTAAGGTGTCAGTTTTATGTTAGAAAATACATTTTTAAAAATTTAAGAAAAAAACTGTAATATACTTGAGTTTACTATACTTTTTGAAGTATATAACTAGAGCCATCTTTGTATCTTTTTGGGAGCAGCAGGGCAGTATGTACCAGCTTTGCACAGTATTTACATTTATTCATTTAGCTGAAACTTTTCTCCCAAGCAATTCTCCAATTCTATACCTATATATACAGCTGTGTCATTTTTGCTTGAGCAGTTCTAGGGGAGGTACCTTGCTCAAGGGTATTACAGCTGCAGGTGAGACTCAAGCCTGCAGCCTGTGGGTCCAAAGGCAGCAGCGCTAACCACTACATTAGCAGTTCTATTTGGGAGTGATTTTGACATATTTCCAAGGCAGATTTTTTCGGATTCTTCTGTATGTTTAGACAATACAAACAGACCACAGTTTTCAAATAGTGACACAGAGTCTCAACAGGAATGAGATCAGGACTTTCTCAAGGTCATTTTAGAACATTAACTGCTTTGTTCTTGAGTCATTACAATGTTGCTTTGGCCTTGTGGTTAGGATCATTACCCTGCGGTGGACTTTCTCCCAAGCTTCAGTTTTTTAACATTATCTTGCAACAATTTCTTGTATTTTTGCTCCATCAGTTTTTTCATTCTGTTTTAATAAGACATCCAGTCCATGTTGATGAAAAGCAGCCCCAGAGCATGATTCTGCTACTACCATACTTTATTGAAAAGATTGTATCTTCTCTAGATGCCTCTAGAGTGTTTTTAGCATTTTACTGCCTGGGGAGTGTTAGGTTGCATAAATAAAGGTGGGAAAAAAAGGCACTACTCAAAAAAATAACCCTGAAGCATGTTTGGTGTTTACCAAACAGCAAAAAAAGTATATAATGAGGGCCATCTGTACTATTTTTGAAAAAGAAAGCTACAGCACCTCACCAGGAGGAGGCAGTACTTACCAAAGTGAGCAGACTTTAGTTCATTCTCTTACCACATTGTTTCCAGACTGCAATGCCATCCACTGTCAACAATCACTTGTCCCAATTGGGTCGTGGCGAGCCGGATCCTTACGCAGTAGTGTAGGGCCGGGGGGGAGCCAGGGCAGGATGCCAATCCATCATGGAGCACCCCAGGCAGGACTTGAACGCTAGACCCACCACACAGAGGGCACCAGTTGAATCTGCCACACTGCTGCACCACGCTCCCCCAGACTGTAATACATTCAGGAATTTTTAGTTCAGAATAATTTGTTTGAACTTAAAAATGTAACAGTAATGCATTGCCACAGATTGTGTTTTGTAGTATAACAATAACAATATTGATAACAGATTTCTTTTTCTTTTACAAGTGGTGCGGCATGGGCACTTTCAGAACAGAAGGCCTTAATATCGCAACCTTCTCTGTAATTTCAAAGGAGGAATAGTCAATGTGTGTTTCTGTGTATGGGCATTTTAAGAATGTTCACAATGAGTCCCTTTTTAATAAAAATGAGCATAACAGGGACAGTAGACTGTTTTTCTAAAAGATTTTCTAGTTCAAGAAAATGGAGTTTGTTTTCAGCACTTCTATAATCTTAAGTAAACGAAACTTACACACCTGCCTACCACCTCCAGTTCTGATTGTCATAGCTAGTCATTGACTGACTTCAAAACTTTGAGTGATCCACAGTAAAGGTAAAACAGGGAGAAATTAACATACAGACAGAAAACAATGATTTGCCTTCTGCCCAAAATTAGACAAGCAGGCTACCATTTGTCCAGCTGCCATAGGAAACTGATGATGGGTTTCAGGCAGCTGTTAAGAGACAAATGGAATAGAAACAAAACTCTTGGGTACATGTTTTATGTCCTCATCATCAATGATTAGTGTGTAGAGTGCAACGGTAAAAGGAGGAACTGTTTGGGAATCAAACAGAGGACATAAGGTCACATATTTCATACCTTCACAAATGATTTATTCATATTCACAAAACAAGCCTCAAATTTATTGTTGTGCTATACACACATACTGTCTGAAACCGCTTGTCCTAAGCAGGGTCGCAGTGAGCCGAAGCCTAACCCAGCAACGCGGGGCGCAGGGCTAGAGGGGGAGGGGACACACCCAGTCTGTCACAAGGCACCCCAAGCTGGATTCGTACCCCAGACCCACCGGTGAGCAGGTCCTGGCCAAACCCACCGCGCCACTACACCCCCCTACTGCTGTGGTACAGAATCATTAAATTAGGACAAATATACAGTATGACAAAGTCTTCAGTAACAATTTGTATGTAGTCTTTATGTCTTTGACAAGTTATAGTTATTTAAAAAAATATCTGTGGAATTTGACAGAATTTGCTGACAGCTGAAGTGTGTCAAATTTTTTTTATACTGTACTGCAAAATGTCAAGATGGGAAGAGCTATCTATAGGTCTTGGTAAATTGCCTATTTTTCTCCTGGCTTATAGTACATTTACTCCTAAGTATCTGTGAACCATTGCTTGTATATACTTACTAATAAACACATAAGAAAAGATCAACAGTCTCATTTTGTCTACAGATAAGGATGATATTGATGTACAGTATTGCCGTGTTAATGATTTAGGCATGTATTTCTTGTTGTCCTTGATACAGGAGAAAGTAATGAAATGACATTTCTCCTATCTATTCACACCTTCAAGTTTGTTCATTGCAGAAATTGCAGGATAAGGAAGAACAGATAGGGACATAAAATATGAGAAGGTCTCTTTTCAGAGATACAATGATGAAGAGATGACTGAAACAACCACTAGTGATTGTTGTCCAGAGGAAACTCAGAGTTTCAAAGTAAGAAACTCTGAAAAGTTTCCCTTTAGTGACACTGAAGAATTCTGTAATGGCAACAAATAACTGGTGTCTTTGGTTTGCAGACAGTAGAGTATATATTGATGATTTTACTGGCTGCTGAAAAAGCACCTCTCACTGACATGCCTTGTGCTTGTGATTTACTGGTTGCCAGATATGAGTGGTACTGTTTAGCTCTAGTCAGCTTTAGCTTTTTGGAACCTGTGTTGGAATCACTCTGGTAAGCAAGTCTGACAACTGAAAATAATTAAAAATCATGCAAAGCACTAACAAGCACCTTAAATTTACATCCGTATTGTAGTCATTACTGATTTACTATCAACTTTTCCTTGTTGTTGAATTCTATCATTGTATGGAAAGTCCAAAATTAAAATTCTTTATAGCTTAAATTTAGTGATAAATTTAAATCCTGCCAACACACCAGAAAATGAATAGGAACTACAGCAACAAAAAAATTACATAACATGTACATGGAAAGCATCATTGCTGAAAGGTAATATTTTCCCAAAAAAGATGTACAGTGGGTAGATCTTTGCACATTTTTAAATGTTTCACTTATGATTTTTTTTAAAGTATTCAGTATTCCCCCTATGAGGCGAGCTGGCATACTAATTCAAATCACACAGAAAAGCTTTACCCTATGCACTGACAGACAGCAATTGCAAGGAGTAAAATAGTCTTTGGTGCTTCCTATAGTCAAAACCTACAATGACATTCTAAATAAAAACATGGGGAAACTCTAGACGTGAGACAGGCAACAAGGTTACATACCTTAACTTCCAGTACAACCGCTAATAGTGTAGTGGGATCAAAGTACAGAATTTACATGGAGGCACAAGAAAGGAAAAGAAGGACCACAGCAGTCCTGGGTTTTCCTTTGTATTCCTGGAGGGCTACAGCATTACAAGTTATAAAAGTATGCAGCTTCATGGAGTGGAAAATTATGCTGTCTGAACAACAGCTTCAAAGACGTCCCTAAGATTCTTTTAGACAGCAGGCAGTGTAGCCGGTAAAGGAAACAAACTTGAAACCTGTTTTTGGTCCAAGTCCCAGGAGGACCCATAGTGCAGAACTGTTGAGTAAGGCAGATAACCTCAATGCGTAAGATATTCAGCTATACACATGGTAGAACTGCAAGTCACTTTGCAAAGAAGCATTAGTCAAATGATTAATTATTACACGTGGTGGGTTCCAGCTTTAATGGTACAAAAATGGACACGGATGTAAAGTACAATAGCCCCAATAGCAAAGTGTACATACAAGTGCACGGGAGACACAATAAACACAGGATAACGACACACACGGAGTGTTCCAACAGTAAGTAAAATAAGTTTACATGCATTAGACTAATACACTGAGACTGCCATTGCAAAGACAGGAATCCAGCCGACAACGGACTGAATTGCAGGGTTTTCTTTATTCAAAGGGAGGGAAACGGATCGTCAGAGACAGGTATGGGTCAGTCGATTTGCAAACGTCGTTCCGCGGGATAGGCAGAGGAAGAAACCAGGAGGACATAAACAGGAGGTCAAGAAGCCAAACAGATGAAGTAGGGGAGGGCCACAAGAAGCCCATGGAGGACTGCAGTTTGGTCAGACAAGGTTCTGCACTCAGGAGCACCTGGGCTGCCTTTTAATCCCTTGGTTCCAAATCAGCTGCAAGTACGGTCAATTGGGCAGGTGATCGGGGGGCGTGAGAGAGACGAGACCTGGACAGAACCACGAAGGACAGGAACACATGACTGCAACAGAACTTAAGAAATCGCTCAGTGAATACGAAAGGAGTAGTAAAGCGCTGATTAAGGATCAGCAAACCACGTATGTGACCTCAGCCCTTCTATAGGGTTGGGAGTATATCATCAGATCAATTGGAGCCACATGTGTTATTATCTCGGGCGGTCGTCGGGACTTTCATTCCTGGGGTCGTGACACCTTTATTTCCTTTATATTTACTCTTATCTTTGTCCAGTGCTCTCCAGGCAGGAACAGTTGAACTGAAAGTTTTTTAAAGGTGAAAATTTCTTTGGAATTTGTTTCAGTAACACTGGCAAATATTGCTGTTTTTGTTACTGAAAAACTGTGAATGGAATGATTTCATAAACCAAGCTCAAGCCATGAGGAAAAGGGACCTAATTTTGCACTAATCTTCAACTAGAAAAAAGGATTAAGTTCTTATGGTCGACTGCTTCAGATAAATCCGGTGTCATGCAGAAGATTTTTTTCCTGAAACCTTAATAAAATATAAGGGCTAATTTAGCCCCAGTGCTTTAAATATTAGGTGTGCCTTTACAGATAAATGAATTATCACTTTTGAACATAAATATGATTCTTTTTGCCTTTAGGTGAAGTAAATTTTTTCTGTAACAAGTTGCCTTGAGATGGAGATAATGGAATGGTTTTCACTGAGTTAATAGAAAAGCACCATTTAACATAGTGGCTTTGTTTTAGTTGCAGCTCTTTACCGTGTAACGCAGAGTTCAGAAGGTCAAATAATTCTCTGACTCACCACGTAATAATATAAAACAAAGTAATGACCATACAACTTCCTTTTACACAAATCAGTTTTTAAGATTTATTCACATCAATAATTTTCTGGGTGTGTTTCTAATGTAGACAGAAATTCAGCAGTTCTGAGTGAGAGAGGGAGGTCGTTCCACCACATCGGAGCCAGAACCGAGAACCTTCATGCTTCTGCTTTTGGACCTTTTGTGCGTGGGATCACCAAGCAGGCAGAGGTAAGGGGGAGAGCAGTCTGCTTGGGTTGTAGTGGATGATCAGGTCTTGTAGATATCTGGGAGCAGTTCCATTTATGCTTTTGTAGGCCATAACCAGAGTCCTGAATTTGATCTGGGAAGCTATAGGAAGCGATGCTGCCTTGTTGGGTCTTTCTGATATATCTATAGTCACTTTCCACCATTAATCAGTCCAATGGTATCTCAGCATTTGGCAGTTCTAGACTGTGATTGTGTGTTTGGGTGAAAGCTTCATGTACTTTCCATCTAGGCTCAGAGTGCACTAGAGGGGTGCCACCTGCTGCCAAGAGAGACTGTTGGGTTTCACCAGCTGGGACAGTTTTGGACAATAGACGGAGGTCAGGTTGTGGTGTATTTGCTGTAAAACAGCACAATGAGGACCACAAAGGTTAGCAGGTATTTTACTATTGTTCCTCGACACCAGCTTATTTTATTATCTTTTATGAACATGAAACAACATGTCTACTTTAAAATGACTGAAGATAAAAACGACATAATTCCACAGCTTCCTCTTTAGTGTGTTGCGTCTCCCTTATACCCTTCAGATGATGCCGTGTTCCTCCATCAGGTACAACAGCAGAATGAAACAGTGGGATAAGAAAAGAAAAGTAAGTTGCAGTGGAATGAGAAATGATGTGGGGATAACATATTAAAAAGTGCTTAACCTTAAATGCTGACCACATGTCTTAAGGTAAACTCTAAACAGGGGAAGAACTTGGGATGCGACAATGCAATTATGAAAGCACAGGTTGTTTGTTTGTTATGTTGCTGGTACATATACTCAAGTATGTAATAACTGCTTGTCCAGTGCAGGGTCATGGGGATCCAAAGTTTCTCATAGAAGGGTACACCCATGATGAGATACCAGACCATTGCAAGGCAATCACATAAATATTCATACACTAAGGGCAATTTAGAGCCTCTGATCCAACTAAAACATATGTCTTTGGAATGAAACTGGAGCAACCAGAGAAAACCACATAGGCACAGGAAAGACAAATTCTATGCAAACTCCACACAGACTGAGCTCATTTCAAACCAAGGTCTAAACTCACAACCCAAGAGCACTGAGATATCTGTGCTATCTGCAGTGCCACCATAGATGTGAAAATTAGATACCACCAATAGATATGCTATCATAGCCTATTTGTACAACAAATGTGGTTTACTTTTGTGGTTATGCAAATAGTGGGAAAGTTTTGGCTGAGAGGAAGCTCATTCCACTACAGCAGGTCAAAATTACCTACCATTGGTCTTTTGAGTTTGAACCCCTCATGAGTGGCACCAAGTGGAGTGGAATGTGGTGTAGAGTATCCTTGCTGAGATGAAGGGATCCAAGTCCACTAGGTATTAGAGTGTTGATCATTTGAGAGTCTTGAACTTAATAAAGGATGCTACAATAGGTTAATGGGGAGAAACAAGAAAGGGAGTTCCATGACAATGCTTTAACAAGGTCAAGCACAACTTGTGCAATTTGATTCTGGATCAGTTCAGTATAGCATATGCTGCATTTTTATTGTGTATTTTGCATTTCAGCAGGTGGATCAAAGGACTATATAAGTAATTTGTTAAAGAAAAAGCTACTTTAATGCAAGGAAATGCCTAGTAAGGTAGACTGGTCCCTGGAAAATATTTTAACCATGTGTAATATTTAACTACAATATACATGGAATTGTAGGGGCAACTGGGTCTGGGATGGTTGAAAAGGGAAACAGTACCTCCCTTTGTTCTTAACCAGTACAGACAGCTCGGTCAACACAAAGCCTTATAAATCTGGAACTGCTGCAATGTTCAGATCAGCTAAGAATACATGAATAAGGGTCTGCCCTGCAGTTAAATGCCCAGATCCATTATATCTGCTGTAAAAGTTTCGTTCCTATGGAGGCTTGTCTTTTCAAATTCCTTATTAGTGAGCAGACAGTTATTTATGATATCCTATTGCTTCACATCATATTGGCCCATAACGGTCATTCATCAAAATTCCTTTAAATCCCCGTGAAAGCCATCAAAAAATCTGACTTCTAGCAGAGTCATTTCGGCTTGGCTTGCTAAATGAGACTGAGTGAAGACAACTTTAATTACAATTAATTAATCCTCGACTCTTTAACTGCTTTTTTAAATGGTATGTGTTCATTTAAACATATGTTAGGGTTAGGATTTGATTTCACTGTTTAACAGTTACATTCCTCATCACACCATGTGTACATTCCTAAGCTGTATCAGACACGTGTTTTTTTTACAATAAATACATGAAAACTTTTTCATATTCTTTTTAAAATCCTGACAGTTTGATGACTAGCAATCAAAGGTGTTTGCAGGCAAAACTCTGTACAACTAGGGGACGTGACTTCTAGGACAGGACTGACAGATTGTTTTTCCTGTGAGTTGTATTTAACCACAAATTTCTGATGAAAGGGTTGCATATCATGATCAGAACTCCCAGTTTGGTGGGGAGTGGGATGAGGATGAGACTGGGCTGGGCACTGTGCCTCTTTTTGTAGTCACTCTTGGGCACATCATGGTCCTTTGGGCTTCAGCTGGTACACCTCTACAGACATATCCCTGCCCAGCAGCCCTGATTAAACCAATTTTTGGGGGCTTTGGAGATAGACAGAGGCAGGGGAAACAGCATATGGATTGAAAGGATGACTATAGAACATTTGGGAACATTTAAAACCTAGACGAGTGACAAGCTTGTTGATGGAAGAGGCGAGGCCCCCTGGTGACACAGCAACACATCTGACGGAATGCTTGGTCACGGAAATGGGAGTAAGTGCTGGGTGCTGGTTTGGCCAAGGGACCTGGCTTTGAAGTCCAGGACTAAGTAGGCACCCTGGTGTGCCTGTGCAAAGCCTGGGGGACTGTTTTCATTCTCAGAGAGATCAGAGTAGTGGGGAGGCAGAGCCAGGTAGAGATGCAGTGTTTGCTGTGCCAAGCACACAGGAGCTCTTTATTTTGCCTCAGGGGAAAAGAAAAATGTTCCTGCTCAGCATTTATTACCCCCTGCAGTCACATTCAAGTACCTTTTTAATCATAGGGCATAGTGTCCATAAGCAGGAGCAATGGGTGACCATAAGGTAATGGCTTCAAGCCTTTCCTGCAGTCCTTGTGCTTCTGCTGTAATACCCTTAATGAGGACAATTAACCTGAATTGGTTTAGTAAACTTTCATTGCACAGATCGGTATGCCCTTTGAAAAATCCTTCATAGTAAAAGTGTAGACTGTAAACTGTATAAGTAATGTGAAAAGAAATCAACTTTAAAAAAAAACTCAAATAAACAGGGGTCCATTAAAAAATCAAAAATACCCCACTACACTGTATAAAGTCTCACAAGGTTTGCCAGATGAACTTCACCAACCCCTGTAACAGGAATGAACTATTTGACCCTTCTAGTCTGGTTTCTGCAAGGGTGGCAGTCGTCAAAGCATTTAAGGTTTGATACAAACTCCCAATAGACTGCTTGAAATGAAAGTAACACAGCCAAGTCTCTGATTTGTGACTAGACCTTATGCTATGAGACACTATTATATCTGGTGTGCAGTTTGCTGGGATGCTTAAAAAGCTCAGTCTGAACTTCATCTCAGCCTGAGCACTGGGGATTAATTTATTAAGAGACTGTACTTGATCTTTACTGCTCCTAGCAATTTATGCTGTGTCTGGGAAGAGTCCATTAAGCTGTTGTTCCGTTCTGTCCATCTAGTGTCTGAATGCTAAGACAGGTTTCAGAATAAATTGCTTTATGTTTTATTATTCTCCGTTGTTTAGTATATTCCTGAATACAAAGTGCCTTTGTTTAAATCAATGCCTTCATTTTAAGAAGAAACTTCATCTGTGCAATTGAAAGTTCCCCAGGGACATGAATTCATAAGTACTGACTCAACACAACTCTCACAATAAGTGACTCATTGAAACCAGCTGGTGATGAATGAGATTTTCACACTGATGATAGATGTATCAAGGACAAGGAAACAGACCTTACGTATTGTAACGACCCGCATTACTGGTTTTGTGTAAATAGTTGCATTATGGGAAAATTGTAAATAACGTGTGTAACCACTGGGGGCACTTAGGGGAAAATGATGAGGTGACCGTGTTTCCCAGTGTGTTGGGGAGAGAGCCTGGGGTGCTAAGTAGGCTAGGTAGGCTGGTTGTAAGTGCAGGTCCTGGAGGAAATGGGGTCCTTAGACCGAGAGCATTATTTCCTTGGTGCTGATGTTATAATAAATCATTTGTCATGAACGCTGCCTCCATGTCCTTCTTTGCCCCATCCAAGACCATGGCACTATGCGTCACAGTATCTAAGATGTGTTGGATGAACCCACTATCCTTCTTCGCAGAGCAAAAGCTCCAGGAGCCTAAGAAACTGGACAATGTTGATGTTTCGGGTCTGTTCCCAGAGTTTACTAAACTTTACTATCCTCTACGTTTACTCAGCCCCCTTCACTATCGTTGGTGCATTGGAACTCTGACTCCTTCATGTATGGCCATGAACAATCCCTTTTGGAGGAATGATGTTGGGGGTGGAGCTGGAATAGAAGCATATGGGAGGAAAACAGAAAAGGCGAGATAGCTCATTTTCAAGAAGGACCCAAAGAGTGGATGCTGCTCAGGTAGCAGCTTGTCTGCAGCATCAAACGCAGCTCTGACTGTCCAATCCCTCTAGCTTCTGAATGTGCTACAGTTCAATCCCACAAGAGGAGGCCTCTTGCAGACTATGAAAAACCAATAAATGAGCCAAGATGCTTGCAAAGCCATGTTGTAAGACTTTTTGAAGATGGCAGAAATGGACATTCTGATGCTCTTGCCACACAGGAGTAGGGGCTGTGGAAGGACTGGAACAACCGTCAAATTGTCATTGGTTTGTTTCAACCTTCAGACCTTGGTTTGTCCTGAAGCCATGGTTTACAGTGTCACAAACAGGCCAGGGCAAGCAGGTACTCCTGTTTTAGACTGACATGTCATGTAAGTAGCCCCTGTTTGATGGATGGTTTTTATTTTCTTTTCAGCCTTGAACTACTTTTATGTTTATCTTGATATCGCTTTGATGTGCCTTCATTTATCTTGTACAGCTTGGGAAACAGTAAAATCAGGTGTACCTATCAATCACTACAATATCAATGGGTATAATGCTCTCCAGCTACTATGTATCTGTTTTTCTTAATTACAGTTCTCGAATGACATGAATCATTTTCCATTTGACTAATTTTCAAAGTGTAAATAAGGGTAAAATGGGAAATCAAATAAGATTTTTGTTGCAATGGAAGATTAATATTGTCCTAAAAATGTATTAATTCAATATGTGTGCATTGGAAACATTTTTTTTATGAAGAGGAAGACAAATAGGGCCACTTACATCACTAAGCTTTGACTGGGGCCATTCCTTCATTTGCACGAACCAGAAGACACTGCTGGATCATAGGCCTTGAGGAAAAGCACCCGTCCCTCACATAACGGGGCTAATTCCTTCTATGAAACCACCTTGTTATGCAAATTCCCATCACAGAGGATCACATTACCTTTATTTATGATTAAAAGACATGAGACGGTTGAACACATTGAAAAAAATTGCATATTGTAAAAGGTTTAGAAAAGAATGGGGAACAAGCAAAATTATTGCTGTTGTGCGATCGACAATTGAAAAACCCAGAGAATAATAAAAGCAAATCTTCATCTGTTTTCTTAACTATAGCAAAGCCTTTGATTGCATGGACAATGATAAACTGTGGAACACGTTCCAAAAAGTGTGGGTACAACACTACCAAAACATCCAGATGGATAACTTGTACACTGGCCAGGAGACCATGCATAGCATTGACCAGTTAGAAAACAAATGGTTGACAGTTGACCAAAGGGCAAGACAAGATTGCATAATTCCTTCTTAACTTTTTAACCTGTACACTGAACACACTGTGACAAGAAGCCAGAGAAGGAAGGCAGGAAAAAGAAATCAAAATTGCTGGAAAGAATTGTTGGAAAAATTATTGCGACAAAAGCCACAGTTATAGCAGACATATTGAAAAAGGCCTTAAAATCCCTATTAAATAGATAATTTGAACTTACATTTATTCCTTTAGCAGACATTTTTCTCCTTAGCAATGTACATTGCCTCAAGTGGAGGAGTTCAAGTATCTTGGGGTCTTGTTCACGAGTGAGGGGAGAACGGAGTGTGAGATCGGCCGCAGACTGGGAGCAGTGGCAGCAGTAATGCGGTCGCTGTACCGGACTGTAGTGGTGAAGGGGGAGCTGAGCCATAAGACGAAGCTCTCCAATTACCGGTCGATCTATGTCCCTACCCTCACCTATGGTCATGAACTTTGGGTAATGACCGAAAGAATAAGATTGGGGATACAGGCGGCTGAAATGAGTTTTCTCTGCAGGGTGTTGGAACTCACTCTCCGTGACAGGGTGAGGAGTTCAGACATCCGGGAGGAACTCAGAGTAGAGCCGCTACTCCTTCACATTGAGAAGAGCCAGTTGAGGTGGTTAGGGCATCTGATAAGGATGCCCCCTGGGTGCCTCCCTTTGGAGGTATACCGGGCACGGCCAACTGGGACAAGGCCCCGAGGTTGGCCCAGGACCTGCTGGAGGGATTATATCTCACAGTTGACCTGGGAACGGCTGGGGATCCCCAAGGCTGAGCTGGAGGAAGTTGCGGGGGACAGGGGTGGCTGGGCCTCTCTGTTCTCCCTGCTGCAACCGCAACCCTATTAGGACAAGCGGGATGGAAGATGGATGGATGGATGGATGGATGGATGGATGGATGGATGGATGGATGGAGCAATGTACATGTATGAGAAAACAGTACTAAAGTGCATTGCATCAACAGATGGAGAGGTCTGAATGCAGACAGGTGATTTTTGAACAGTCAGTTTGTCTCATACCACCATATAATCCAGTATACATTATATGAGCAGCTGTATACAAAGTCTTTTTCAAAATGAATAGTCTCACATTTATGTAGTGTATACAAGAACAGAGGAGGAAGAAGTCCAAAAGAGACATGTTTTCAGAGCTCTCTTGAATTCTGAGAGTGAGAGTGGTAGGTCATTCCATCACATTGGAGTCAGTGCCATAAACCTTCCTGCTTTTGATCTTGGGCTTTTGTGTGTGCGACCACCAAGCATCCAGAGGTGGAGGAGTGTAACAGTCTGGCTGGAGTGGAGTGTAGGTATAGAATTAAGTTACTGACTGAAAAAATGGACTACACACAAACACATTTTCTGAACCACTTGTCCCAGTTGGGGGTCACGGGGAGCCAGAGCCTAACCTGGCAACACAGGGCATAAGGCTGGCGGGGGAGGGGACACACCCAGGACAGGACACCAGTCTGTCGCAAGGCACCCCTAGCAAGACTCAAACCCCAGACCCACCGGAGAGCAGGACCCGGTCCAACCCACTGCGCCACCGCGCCCCACCAAATGGGCTACAATTAAATCTGAAGAAAATAAAATCATGACAACTGGAACAGCAGGAAGCTTTAGTATTGATGATGAAGACATGGAAGTCATTAACAATCAGTTCAATAACAGCAAGCAGTCAAAAAATATGTTACTGATCAACACTTTACAGAGCTGCAATTAAAAATCTGGAAAAGATAAGAAAAATGAAGATTAGAACTGTGCAGCTTATATGTTTTCATGAAGACTGTATGGATGTCAAAGCTGGACACTGAAGAAGCCAGAATGGAAAAAAGTAGACTTTGAATTTTGGAGTTGGAAGAGACTTTTAAAGATACCGCGGACAGCTAAAAAAACAAACAGATTAATGTTGGAATAAACTGGAACTCTCATGAAAAGCAAAAGTTATGAGATTGAGGTTATTGTACTTTGGACACACCATGCAAAGATCAGACTCTCTCATAAGGACAGTAATGCTTGGGAAAGTTGAAGGAAAAAGAAGAGAGCAAATAACAACCAGACGGATGAACTTAATTGCAGCATCAATGGACGCAACCCCTTTAACACAAAGAACACAAGTGGTGGACAGAAATTTCTGGTGGCACCTTACTATCTATACAGTCAAAAGAAAGTATATTTGAGATGCGTTAAGTAGGTTCTGTAAAAACCTTGAACATAGCTATAATAAAGAACATTTTAAAAATATTTCTTATTAATTTTTTTTAAACTTCAAGCTACATCCTTATCCTGTAATAAAGGCATATTTTACTCAGAGTCTTATCTTTTCCAGAGAACAGTCAGTGTTTAAGAATGACTACTTTTGTCTTTGCACACGAGCAACAAGGATGCTTACTTTCTTCAATTTAGCCACAAGCTTTTATTCAGATGCAAGCTTGTATTGACTGAAAGTAGACGGGCTCTCCGGACATTGGATTGTTCAAAGTTGGACAAATAACATCTGGCCTGAAAGGTAAAAAACACTTAGGTTTCTCTTTGTTGATGGCAGTATCATCCTCCAGACTTCAGGAGAAAGAAACAATGAGAGGTGAAAAACAGGAAAACCAATAATGGATACTGTTGTTCAGAGAAGGTGTAGAAAAAGCTAGCCTAACTTCTAATCTGTCTACCATGACCTTGCCGGCGCTCTAGAAATATAACATTTTGACAGAGGAAAACTGAAGAAACAGTAATGAAACTGTGAAAGAAATGCAGAGAGTGACTTCATCAAGGTGAACCCATGATCTAGCACCAGGGGCAGGGTCATGTGATAGGATGTTCCCAAGGCAATCAAAGCATAAATCGCTCCACTTGCCTCTTGTCCTCTACCTAAGTAGAAATTCAGGATTTATGAGTTCCCAGATATATGACTTTCAAGTGAGATGTCATAGTGAGTTCTTCTATTCCTGTTAAAGAAGCCAGAAAAGTAGAAACATTTTTAAAAAACCTACCTTAACGAAATGTCGAAATACGAGAATCAATATAAGAATCAATCTAGTGACCTGAAAGAACAGCAAAAATATTTGACTTTGGATGGTTTATTCTTTCTCTGGGCTGTAACAAGGCTTCTGTTCCCTGAAATAAAGGAAGTCCTCACATTTCTCTTTCCTAGGAGCCAAAATGAGGACAGGGCTTGTTGTGCTGGTTTTTCATTCTTCAGTGTTCTTCAGAAGTTTTCCACAGTTGCCCACATCTATACAGACTACATCTGTGAAATCACTCACAGCCCATCTGTCAGAATCAGTAGGCCTGGTAAAATGTGACTGGCAGTCTTAGCATAACAGATCTCCCCTAATCCTAGACTTCCAAGCCATGTGCTGGGTCATGGATCACACATCTCATGCAGCTCATTGTGCATTCCACACATAATAATGCTGAAATGTTCCTTTGGTAGTAAGAAACTCACGAGCCTGGAACTGCACTTTGCACTTTTGTTTACACTGAGCTGTATGTTTCTTTGGAGAAAGCTAAATAAATCAATGAATAAATGTAAACCTCATGTGGGCATGCAGACCCATCTCTCCTCCAGGGATTTAAATTATTAAATTTCAACAGGGATTAATTTAGGAATTCAAGGCAGTTTTTACACCAAAAACACAATTCTGACAATGAAGGAACTTTAAACAATGAAACCATCTGTTAATTATTCTCCCTAAAATCTGGTTTCTCCAAGGAAGTGTTAAGTGTGCCAGGAGATTATTGACTGGAGTTTAGCTGTCAGCACTGTTAAGCAGGATCATCACTGTATAACCAAGAACTGAGCAAAAGAATAATGTTTTTATTTACACACACACACACACACACACACACAATGTCTACAACCTCTTGCCCCGAGGCGAACTGAAGCCTAACCCAGCAACACAGGGCGCAAGGCTGGAGGGGAAGGAAACACACCAAGGATGGGGTGCCAGTCCCCCGCAAGGCACCCCAAGCAGGACTCGAATCCCAAGCCCACCACAAAGCAGGCCCTGGCCCAACCTGTTGCACCACGCCCCCCAAATTTTTATTTATAGAACTAGGAACAAAAAACCTTTAGGCTTTTGTGCATGACTTCACATGCAAAATCATTAGGCCCAATTTTATTGACAGAATACTGGGAAACTGGTTTCCATGAGACTAGGCTGCAACCATTACTGCCTAAGAATAGACTTTTCGAGAGAAATACCATGAACTGACCACAGCAAGAAACTTTTGATTGGGGTCTAGGTCCATTAGACACTCTGGCCCTTATTTTTCTCCTTACTGTTTTAGCCTTAAATTCATAACCAACATAGAGTAATGACCCCAAGAAATATCAAAGACTACATTTCCTGCCTGAGATAATGAAAACCATTTTCGTTATTATTTAGTTCTTTTATCAGTGCTCCCCAAAGTGCTTACCTGTACTTGCACATGAGACATCATGGGCAGCAGGCCGAAGAGTAAATGACTGGAGGCAGCAGATTGGAAGCCCTATTTGACATGAAGTCCAGTTCATCACTCCTGGGTGTCAAATTCAGGGCAAGGTGTTTCCTTTCCAGAAAAAAAGGACAGTAATGATACATTTCTCAGTGGCTGAATATTTGTCATGCTTTCCAAGGACTGTAATCTGCACAGCATTTCTAAGAAGTTTCTGGGAGAAGTATTAATTGTTCTTGGCTACCTTCAGTTAAACTTGCAAAAACATAGAAACACTAATTACAGGATCAGCACACCTCTCAAAATTGTAATACGCTGCTAGAAATTTACATAACCTAACTGTATAAACAAGTGTGTGGTGTAGTAAACATTTTGTGTCAAAATAAACATGGTATTGCTTGAATGAAAAGACTGATACTGTACTAATTGAGGTCATGATGGTTCAGTTTGTATTCAGTCATATTCCAGCTTTCAAAGGCATGGTTGTCCTGAGCCCAGACTATTTAGATCTCTCCGTCAGTTTAATTCAAACCAGTGACTTGGGAAGTAATTTTCTTTACAATAGCATGCAGTCAAGAACAATTTTGCTTTCAGAGAGGACAGCGCAGTGACCTTCAAAACAAAGGCTAAGATACTGAGACTTAACACAAATATTAAAAAACAGTCCTAGTACTGGTGCTGCAACTATTAATGGAACAAAAACAGAAAAAAACAGAGTAAACCAAATACTTAAGAGCTTAAAATATGGGATATGACAGCTGTATATAAGAGATCAGTTCAGGAATACACACACACACATTTTCAGAACCGCTTGTCCCATACGGGGTCACGGGGAACCGGAGCCTACCCGGCAACACAGGGCGTAAGGCTGGAGGGGGAGGGGACACACCCAGGACGGGACGCCAGTCCGTCGCAAGGCACCCCAAGGGGGACTTGAACCCCAGACCCACTGGAGAGCAGGACTGTGGTCCAACCCACTGCGCCACCGCACCCCCTCAGTTCAGGAATAGTCCGGGCAAAATCAAAATTTATTAAGAATTAAAAGAATTTCTGCTTGAAATTAGATATCTGAAGAAAACTGAGTACACTGAAATGTTTTATTTTGTCAGTCTTCTTGTATGGCTGTGAATCATGGTCAACAAGTAAAGGCAGTGAAAGAACAATATCCTCTTTTGAAATGTGGTGTTACAGAAGGATCCTAAAAATATCATGGACAAAACAGGTTGGAAATGGAGAAGGAATGTAAAGGAATAGGTCTGCAAAAAAAATGAACCTCCTCCAGACAGTAGCAGACTGTCACACGGAACTGAGGACACCGGGATGGATGGACTCAAGTGCAGGATCATTCATCAGGAATCAAGGGGAGGAATCAAGGGGTCAGGCAAATTCTCGTTGTCAGGGATGGGCGAAGAGTCTGTCGATCAGCGATCAGAGTGAGAGTGAGGATCCAAGGACGTGGTCAGAGGACGAAGCGAGGGGTCAAAAACCGGAGAACAGATACATGAAGCAAGGGATGAGGAAGAGCAAGACATGGCACAGGACGACGGTTGCTTCAAATGAGATTTCGCAAGGGAATGGGAGCAGAGGGGGTCTTTTAAGGGTACATGTGCTAAGTGGTGTCCGGTGCTTCAGTTGGGTCAGGGGCTGCCGATGATGCCAGCGTGGACGTGACACAGACAGAAAAAGCAAATAGACAGAAAAAGCCACATAATGAGGATGTTGAAAAGTGCTTCACTTTTGCTCATGGTCTTGCAAGGTAGGATAGAGGAAAAGGGGAAAGGGGTAGAAAGTGAATACAAAATTTGGGCAACACGTCACAGACAACATGTACAGACAACAGGGATCAAGGGAAACTTCTTTGTTGCACTAGAGATCAAAAGGCAAGGAAGAAAATGCTCAACAACCTCCATACTGGATAGAGAGATTCAGAGAACCAATGCTTTCCGATACCTACTTGAGTTATTCCGAAAGCAATTCTCCGTTCATACACTCTGGGCACTTATAAGGACAAGCACTGGTGTACCAAGAACAAACAACGGAGGAGCATTTTATTTAACAGACTTCAGGTTATGGTCCACAGAACAATGTTGTGACAGCCTCACCAGTGAATTACTGCACATCGTGCGCTGAGCCACTTAGCAATGCCCTTATATCAAATGTTCGGTACAAATCAGAAGCGACATTAGTGGTGATATACGTGTTGTTATGCAGTTTCCCGCTGTCATTTTTCACTACAGAAAAGGAACCTTGAGAAGCAGTACTGGAGATTACTTCCTCTCCACAAAGTTCAGTGCAAAGTTTGTCATCGTAATATTGTAAATGTATTTGTGCAAAACCTGAAATTGTTTTTGATTCTACTGATCGTATTACACAGAGTGTTGCTGAATGCAAACTAATTCAGCAAAACCTTCCTGGCAGCTAAAAGTTGCCAGATTTTACCAGGGCTGCATGCATTGTGGGACAATGCTGTAATGAACTGGAACTTCATTTAATGTCACAGATGTCTATATTATTGAGGGAATTTCACCCTCATTTGGATTAGCGTATCTGGTATTCCCCTGAACAGCACAGGTGCCAGCTCTGTCATTTCACCACAAAATGGATTAAACTTCCCAGAAATACCTTAAGGGGAAATATAGGGAAATGTTAATCATTTTACATGTATGCCTATTGTGTAGTTATAAGACTACATCCATCCATCCATCCATCCATCCATCCATCCAATTTCAGTCATTTCTTGTCCTTAGCAAGGTCATGGTGTGTTGGAGTGCAATAATCTGTATATCCTGAAGAAGATGAAAGAATTTATTTATGCATTTTAAAAGGTAAGCGCTGAGTTCAGATGTGCACAAGTAATTTTTTAATAAAGAATTTATTCAAACACATTTAGCTGTGGTACACAGGGTTGGTTATTGTGGACGTTAGCTGATTTTAAATGTTTATTAAAACCTTTATATCCTTTGCTTAATTTTGTTACTGTGCAAGAGTACATTTGGTAACTACAAAATCTGAGGTTTAAACTACAGAAATAAAAATATATTACATATTACAATGTCCATTAAACATGATCACTTAGTTGTCCTTTACTTTGTATTTTACAGTTTTCCATTTTAGCAATAAAGTTTAGAAAAAGCTTTTCACTGGCACTGACACAATATTTATAAATCTGTTGGTTAAAATTTCATTCACATTCTTGGATAGCAGAAGGAATTTGATCACTTCATCAAAATCTCACTTTGCTGCTTGCCTCCATCACAGAGCTGGGTCAAAGGTCCATCAGAGAGGGCACTGTCTTGTTTCTGCCTTGTCGAAGTTCAGTCCTATTAGTTTACTGCAGCTGCCCCTGAAACAGCGCAGCCAAAACAAAACAAATGCATAAATACTTTGGCATCAATAATATTCTCTGTACGCCAGTTGTACCAGATGAATAGATGAGATTTGATTGCCTGCCACTGGTAATGGAAGAGATCAAGAGGTCTAGCCAGTGTTCATCAGGATTCTATTACAGAAAAATGCTATGTTTCAAAAGAGAAGGTGGTCAGCAAACGCAATCCTTGCTTACATTTATATTTATTAATTTAGCAGACATTTTTTCTCCAAAGCGACATGCATCTCATAGAAAATACAATTTGTGCACTACACTTTGAGAAAGAGAGACATAGTTGCAGACGTGTGATTCTTAAGTATAGTTAGTTTGTTTCTTTTCACCATATGCATCAATGTTCATCATACGAGTAGCTGCATAAAACTTTATCAGAATATCAACAATTCCTGATCACCTTCCTAGTAATTTTTTTTTTTTGAGATACATATGTTTCAGCTCCTCAGAAAAAAAAGAATAGTAAAAGGATCAGCACTGACATCCAATTTCCAGGTGAGGAAAACGTGCACCACATGGCTTCAAACGCAAAATATGCAGCCCAGAGTCGTAACAGCTAATGTTGCCTTCTCTTCCTTGCTTGACCCATGATCTGATTTGGTCACTATGCTTTGGTGAGGTATTTATTTATTACAGTCTAACTGCTGATGTTTAATGGTTATGTGGATTATGTTGGAGCGCTGGGGCGTTAAAAAAATCTCTAGGTTAGCTTATTACTCACCAGCCATCTGTAGAACTACTATTCTTGAGAGTAGCTACTGTTATTACACTCATATTGCAAATTATTCCTTTTGACTTCTTGTTCAGTAATACAACAATGTCATGAAATGAGGGAAGAAAAATAATTGTGTAATTCCTCACAAGAAGGAATGAAATGTTTCCACTGGTTGCAAAGAAGGGAAAATCACCTCTGTGGAAAACTTTCAAGCTTAGCGTGCGGCTACACTGACAGCTGGCGGGACCATGTGCTACAAGATTTTTCCTTGCAAGCAAAATACAGGTCTAACTTGTGCCATTTATCACTGTCAGAATGCAGAAAGAGTAAGTAGTCCAAGTCTTCAAACTTGAGAAGATCTGGTCTCGCCCTCAGTTCTGCCACTTTTCCCACATGCTGTGCCCTACTATCAGCCATTTATGACTGTCAGCTAATGGCAAAGTGGATCTGATGCTTGAGCTGGAAGAAAGAAGCACTTTTTATTTTACACTATTATTGCTGTACATCAGTCCCCTTCACCAGCATATTCAGATATCTCAGATACAATCTCTGTCAGAGGATCATTTGATGAAGGCCACCACAAAGTACACCACATCCTTTTAAAACATTTCCTGGGAAAGAAAAAAATACATCAGCCTTTTGCACAGCAAACACAATAGTCAAGAACTCCAGCACTGTAATTTTATTTCATTGTCATATATTGTCGGGAAAGTAGGCAAGGATTTGATAATAAAAATATCTCTCCCTGAATCAATGTATTGTCACAAATGAAGGGGAATCATTATAAAGCTTAACAAAATGTCCCTTTCATAATTACCCAGCAACATTACCCAGATGGCATTGCATTTTCTGTAGTTTCTCCAAAGACAAGGGTATTTTAATTCTGTGCTGATTAGTGCATTTGGGAATCAATATTACCTTCACACGGCATTAAATAAAATTGTTTGCATCAGTACTTCTCAATAGTGTTTGAGAAAAGATCATTGAACATACAGCCCACAACACATAGCAAGGTCATTCCTATTAATTACAAAATATAGACAGAGTCTGTGAAACAAGACTTACAGAGAACAATTATAGCAGATTCTGTCTGGTGCATACATGCCCCAGATGACTGACATGATAAAACAAGGTAGGCGGAAAATGATTTTTAATTGCTAAAGGAATGAAAGAGAAGTAATTTGTCTCCAGCGCTTGACATTCTGAAGATTAAAAATGTATTCATACATTTATATTTAATTAAAAAAATATTTCTAACAAAAAACAAAAAGTCCAAGAAGTCAAGCTGGCACAGTGATGAAAGAAACAGTGTTTAACTAAACGATTGCTGGTTCAAGATAGAGGTTGGGTCCAGATATTGTACCTGTGACTAGGATATATCACCTGGAGAGTGTACAGTATCTCAGATCTGAAAAGCTTTCACATAGACACCCTAGAAAAGGACCCTCTCACGGAAAGGATTCTAGGCTTCTTTTGGGTATTTAAATAGGACTTCTCTATCTGAAGTCAGGAATGGTGTAGCTGTAAAAATACAGCATCTTCCCTTCTCTCTTTCAGTAGCCGTGCTTAGGCAGAATGTTTACCTTAAATGAGGGGAATCAAGTGCATACCACCTGTGCTTACCTATTGAAAGCAAAAATAGCTCAGCCGAAGCTTTATTTACAAAAAAAAAAATTATTTTTAAACTGACTGCGCTGCATACTGTACATAATGTAATATTGCTGTGCACATACATTACACTGTATGTGTGTCCTGTAGAGGAATACAAAATGTGTCATACTATTATGGATGCATGATGAAAAAGGACGATATCCATTGGTGAGGAATTTGTGAAAAAACCCCAATTATTTCAGAAGGGAGTGGGGTTGGCTTTTGTGAGCTGTACTGCTAGCAGGTTGCCATTTTGTAGATTGCCAGTGGCACTGTGGGGTGTGGTGGGGTCATTCAGGTCACAGACATTCAAAAAGATGCCTGCATCTCAACGGTACTTTTTATCCATCCTACAAAATGTATTTGGTCCCCAGAAGGTCCTTTAGGGACGGAGGTGATCCCCTTAGTATGCTCCTGTAGTGCTGACCGCTGCTGCATCTTTCCTTGGTTTATGTGAAGACATATCAGCAAAGGATGATTTATGAGATACTCATAGCATAGGGGATCATCTGACTTTGGAAGGTTCCGGTTAGAGAAAACCAAAAGTGACACCCAGGTCGGGTTCCCTGGTCAGCTGTGCTCATTCCTTTCATGTTACTGAGAGCACTGTGGAGGCGGCTTTCTGTAATACACAATTTTTGGAGAACTGGGAGTGTTTAGAGGTACAGATGTGCTGGGAGTATTGCAGAGGGATTGTTTACCTGAAGGTGTTTGGGGTACCTGGGTGGTCTGTTGTGTGTGTAAGGGTCAGGGAGTTTTCAAGGCGGGCTGAAGATGCTGGAGTGGTTGTAGGCAAGTCTGACACATTGGAGCACAGGGCTTTGTGAAGGTGTTTGATGTGTTTTTTACATTTACATTGATTCATTTAGCAGACGCTTTTCTCCAAAGGAATGTACATCTCATAGAAAATGCAATTTGTGTTATGGGTTGGTTAAGTGAAAGTTTAGAGGATGGGGCATACTGAGGTGGTGTCTGGTTCTGTGACAGCACCAGAGATAGAAGTGATTGATTATATGAGGGTTTGTGGAGGGTTAAAAAGTAAGGAGATAAAAAAAATTTCATACTGAAACCAGAGGCTTATCTAACTGAATATTATTGAATAATCAGAGGCACATAACAGATGTGAAATATCTGATCACACCCACACATTGGCTGAAGCTGCTTGTCACAAGCAGGGTCGCGGCGAACAGGAGCCCAACCCAGCAACACAGGGAGTAAGGCTGGAGGGGGAGGGGACATACCCAGGACAGGACGCCAGTCCATTGCAAGACACCCCAAGTAGGACTCAAACCCAAGACCTGCCAAAGAGCAGGACCCAGCCAAACCTGCTGCACCACCAGTTCTTTTTGGTGAAAACTGAGTTAAATTAACTAATTTAAATAACAGTAAATGTAGTGGTAAGAGCTGTTGCCTTCCACTTAAAGGATACAGGTTTGAATCACTGCTCCTGATGTGGTACCTTTTATCAAGATACCTACCCTGAATTACTCCAGTTAAAATTATTCAGCTGGGTAAATAATGTAAATAGCTTAGTCAATAAATGTATCATTGTAAGTCACTTTGGAGAAGAAAGTCAGCTAAAGGAATAAGGCACTATTAATAAAATTAGCTCAAACATAAAAATAGGCTGGGTTTTTAGTTGCTCTCCGGTGAGGCTACAGTATGTCAGACCTTCAGCACATCCACCTCAGGCAAAATGTATCGAATACCTCACAAGTCCAGGTGTTGGTGGTTGAGGGGTCCTCAGCAGTTCAGTCCCTTACCCACATATTAATACCCCAGTGACACACCAGCAGTTTCACTTGTGTCCCATGATAATTGCATCCACACAGTGTTTTCTGTTAATCCTTCTTCAAATGCAGTAGTGAATTCCCTGTCATTACTGTCTTTTAAATTTTATACCAGAGGTCGAGTTCTTAACAGTCTATCCATGGTGACAGTCTTTTCAGGAAATATTAGTTAGAAGTGATTTTTTTCTCTGAGCAGACAGGGAAAGGAAACTTTGGAAAGAAAATGTACAGAACAAGAGGACATTGTCCCTGTAGTTCAGTAGTTCAACCATTTCACAGGACATAGCTTTCCATCAGCTATACATGTATATCGATTCGCTAACTGTTACAGGGTGCATTAAAACTTTATACAGAAATAACTGGTGTGCTGTATTAAATACTATTGACATTTATGGCCATTAGACCTGAGAATCTAAGCATTTCATGGAGAGGATTTTATATCAATGCCCGGTTTCATCTGACATGAACCTCACGTAACTGTAGGTGCTCAATTTAATATTTAAAGGAAATCAAATAACAATGAATATTTAACAAATAACTAAGTGTGAAGACAGAGGAACCTTGAGGGAAAGTAGCTCTGCAGGAGGTATGTTTTTCCTGGAGACAAATTCGAAAGCTTCTTCAAGTTCAAGAACACTTTGCAATGTCCACTTCAGATGGTATATTATCTCTGAATACTAAAGAGTTTCTTTAAATAACCTTTACATTTAACATAGTAGCCTTGGCGTTTACTGGAGAGGAACGCTTGGTAAATAAAGCTAAAATATCTCTACTCTCTCTGTATTTTCCACCTCCAGTGGGACTAGCTTCAAGAGGCTGTTTCATATTCCGTTGTAATTTCACTGTGTCTCATTTCTGACTATTCAACTTTTAATCTATATATTATA
The DNA here is from genome assembly GCF_900964775.1 of Scleropages formosus. Classification (NCBI taxonomy): domain Eukaryota; kingdom Metazoa; phylum Chordata; class Actinopteri; order Osteoglossiformes; family Osteoglossidae; genus Scleropages; species Scleropages formosus. The sequence goes on along the minus strand of NC_041808.1, from coordinate 18,871,713 downwards.
TATATATTGACCTATATATATATAATCTACAGTATATATATAATCAATATATATAGTATATAGATTAAAAGTTATATAGATATATAAATACATATATATATATCAGTCTGTAACTGTTATACAAAATGATGTGCACATCACAATCATTACGGAATGTCCCACGCAATAGAGCACATATTTCAGTAAATGTTACAGTACCTAGCCTGATGATGATAAAGATGAAAATGAATGATGAGCCCCAGTTAACCCCGCTGTTTTGTGGCTGGGCTTCTGTTTTAAAAATGTGATGCACTATACTGTACCATTCATCATGGTTGAATTCCCTGGCAATTACTTTCACTGTAGTGTTACTATGATAAGTTCCAATCTTCTGGAAGTAGAATAAATTCTTAATGGGTTGGAAATGCAGTTTAATGTAATGCCAGATTTTTCCTCAGATATGGGGCCAAGTTATAGGGATACCATCATTTCTGTTCTATGTTCCAAAAACACCAAATGTCCACAAGGAGTGTGAGGTCCAAGCTGAGATGTTGTGGCTTATTTCACTATATCCAGGAGTCCACACTTATGCCAATGGACCACTGTATTTGTAACTGAATAATCATTTAATGAAAAACACTTAATTGAATTCTTTAACTCAAGATGGAAGCAGGTGCCTTTGAATGATTTAGGTCCAGCGCTTCATTATCAAAAAATGGCACATTTGTGAGTAACTTAAGACCTACCACCTATTTTGAAGCATTTTTGAATAACTTGTGACTTTTTTTTCTAAGAATTACTGGCTGAACTGGTCACAGTATCTTGCAGCTGCCTTCAGGGCATTCTCACATTTTTACATTATCTAGATCAGGCACCCACCCAAATGTAATACAGTCTGCACAGTAAAAAATAATTGTCTAGGAAATGGCTCTTTGTTCAGTTGCTGCAGCTAAACAATGTAATTTTATGGTCATTCAAATATGTCCCCTCACACATCCATTTGGATTAATGAAACAGTTAGTTAATCAAAATTCATCAGTTCTACCAATCATGGTACACAAAAAGTAATAAAGGAGCTTTTTGCCTTATCTGCATTCTTGCCTGAGGTCTCCCATCCTTCCACTGAATTTACAATCACTGACAAAGAAAATACCTGGTTGAATGTACTGCTTTCTGTATTGCCACATTGCATTCTTGTGTTTAATATACATTCATCATTTTCACATTTGACATTTATTTTCCTCCAAAGTGACATAAAAACGAGTAAAAGTAAGCAGAATTCAGCTGACACCTCTATCCTGGGTGATTTACTGTGTTAGATACAGTACACTAAACTCCCTACAGTCATTCGCTCGTCTGTACGGCAGAACAATGCAACACATACACACTAAGAGCAATTTAGAGTCAAAAATTCACCTAAAACACAGCTTTGGGTTGTGGGAGGAAACATAAGCACCTGGGGGGAAAGCATACATACAAACACAGAGAGAACTTGCAAAATCCACAGAGACAGAACCAGATTTGAACTCATAACCATGGACACAGTCCAAGGTACTGTGATGCACTACCCCTACCTGCTATGCCACTTACACATGACTGAACAAGAGCACTTCAGAGTTAGATCTTTTTATTAGTAATAGCATTGCATTATAATATGTATTTATGTAAATTAGAATGTGTCAAAAGAACAAGTTGATATTTTACAAAGGGAGAACCAAATATACAATGAATGAAATATAATATATTTTTTATTCCTGCTCCTGGAAATCATGCACTTAGCATCTAAAGGGCAATTTCCCATATAACAATTACAACAGACAACATGATAGATTACAGCAACACAGCTGGGCTGCTTGGGGTGCTTTGCAACGACTGGTGTCCCGTCCTGGGTGCGTCCCCTCCCCCTCCAGCCTTACGCCCTGTGTTGCTGGGTTAGGCTCTGGTTCGCCACAACCCCACTTGGGACAAGCAGTTTCAGTGTGTGAGTTGGGCCATCTTGGTTCCTGAAGGATTATTAATGGTGGCCTAGGTGACCCCGGTTGGGATCAGACCCACCTTGATCCTTGAGCAACAGACACCAACAGCATGGCAGCCCTTTTAATTCAACACTGGAAGGAGACCCTGACAGCATTCATTTACCTTCTCCTCATGTCCTGTGGCATTATTATCTAATTGCTACAAATCTTGAGGCTATCAGCTGAATCATATCCCTAGCCTTCACTGTTGTAGGTGGAGAAGTCACCAGTACTCTTGCTGCATCAAAGAAAAAAAAAAAGGAACCAACACACAAACCAATTCCACTAAAGTCCAGAAATCCAATATACAATGCAAACAGTCAACAAGCAAAATAGCCAACAGCACCTGAACGAATGGGAGCAGAAGCAACTCCAGGTAATGCAGAAATAGAAAAAAGGTCTGTTGAAATCCATTACATTAATTCAAGTTAATACAAAAGGGCATTTTCATGGTGTATGTTACACAGTTACATCAAAGGCTGTAACATGTGCACAGCACTTCATTTCCTGCCGCAGCTGAAATACCTCCTCTCTCCAAGGCAGATATACCTAAGATGGGCGAGTGCTACTTTGAGATGATGTATATTTTCACCCAGTACAGCTTTACACCTGTAAGCACCATTCACCTTTTCTGCTGCTCCAAACAATCTTGCAGATTTCACTTTTTAACAAGCTTGTGTCTCAGCAAGTAGAACAGGCAGCTGAAAGAAGGTGTAAATTGTTAAGGGGCGCCTGGGGAATAGGGTGGCTGGAAATGGGAAGATGTTTCTCAATTTACCCGGCAGCATATATCCCAAGAGCATTCTCTCACAGTTCAGTTTTAGCACCTAAGCTGAATCGACCAGGTGAAGGCTTGATTATTTATGACAAGCTCTAAGTTCCATAAAGTCACATGAGCTGCTGTGTGGGGTTTGGCACAGCTGTGCGGCAGTGCTACAAGCATTGTGAATGATTCCCAACAGCAAAGCTGATCACAAGGTTGTGATGCATCTTAATCCACCAAGCTGCACCATGCTGCTTGCAGATACTCAAGATTTTGTGAAAAGCAGCTTTTGTATTTTGACACTTGAGACATAACACCTGAGATGGTCTTTTCACGAACAAATTTGAATTTGGACTTTGTCATGTACAAGAGCAAGACATTTTCCCAGGACTTCAACATGTGACTGTCAACAGGTCCAGTAGCTGAACCACCAGGTGACCTGACACTGAATTTAACTGCCTGTAGTTACAGAAAAGTATACCAAGTATTCATACATTAAGAAACTTTCAAATCCATTTTATTGGCACAATGCATGGGCATTATTGTATACCTCTCTTTATTCTGTAGAAATTATAATAAGCAGTCATACTTAGAAAAAAAATCTGAAGCAGCCACAGATATGTTTATATAAATAATGCCTTTATTTAGTTTTTTTGGAAAAAAAAAAACTTCACTGCTCTGGACTTCTACTTCAAATATCAAACATTTACACCCTCGGTAAAATAGAAAATGAATTTTTACACATCTTACAGAATGCTGTCGTTAGGGGACTTCAATCAAATGGTTACCATCTAAAAGCCAGCAGATGTTCTATCTTCTGAGGGGCACAGTGTGCTCCCACAGGTCAGGTAACAGTCTGCACACCACACTGGGAACTATCCAATGTGTGTGTGAAAATCTGTGTGTCTTAGAAGAGTAAAGTGAAAAAAAAAAAAGCTAAAGTTGTGAAAGAAACAGCTGCTACCTGTAGGTGAACCATGTTTCAGTACACTGTGCATCTGCTTTGCATATGCACTGTACACCTACTGATTCTTTCTAATCACTTTTTTTATTACCAACAAGAACAAAACATGGCATTATTAAAAAAAATAAGTTTCTTTCAGTTCCTCAGCAACTACTGCTACTGAACATAATAATATTACATGCACTACATTTCTAACAGGGGGTAATATACAAGCTACAAAAGCAAGACTTGCAGTTAGATGGACTCATCACTGAAATCAGTCATGACTTTAAGAAGCATGTTACACTGTCCAACTATTTGGTTGGCTGAGAGGCAGAGGTAGCTCTTTACATTCTCTTTGCTGAGACCTGCCCCTGCAAAGCCGACCGAGTGTCGGCATTCAGCAGGTCTGTCTTATGCTGCAACATCTGTTGGGTTCTGCATGAGGCAAATAGGCATATCTTACTGACAGTACAAACTCTTTAAATTCTTTTTTCAGTTGAATCAAGACAAGATGATGCGTGCTGTTTATATGTTCTCATTAATCAGTGCATCTTAGCATGAAGAGAACAGACTATAACACAGCCCATTTCCTTTCTTTTTTTGGGATAGTTATGTCAATGCATGCACGGATGAGAAAGTATTTATTTATCTTAGTTAGATTTCGGTTAAAAAGCAATGAGTATTGTCACCACCGCATATCTTACCACATGGGTGTTTCCTAGTACAGACTGACAGCTTTCTGATGTTGATGGTTAGGAGATACACCACCAGCTTGATTCTGGATTTCTATTTAAAATAGTATGACTCATTGCTTTTCAGTGCTGGATTCGGTAATGGGAACTCCAAGCCAGCCTTGACAAGAGTTGAAGTTTACTTTTTTTTCTACTGCATTATAGATCTATATTTTGTTGGTGCTCCATAATGGTTTCATAACACTTATCCAAGAAAAGTTTTCCATTATTCCAACTAAGATCTAAAGTATTATCAAAGCCATTCAGGATAGATATCCGCTCATGGGTAAAAGAAGAAAGACCATCCTGGAATATGGATTTGGAGCTTTTTAACCACAAATACAGTTTGTTCACCCCTCTGGCAAGGCTCTGAAGCTGAAATGTCAGCAAACATAGCTCTTGAGGCTGGTCAGCAAAAAACACAGATCATATCTACAGTCTTTGGTACGGCACATTTCAGGGTGAAACATTCAAATCTGCAAGTAACCAATTATACACGAAGCGACCAAAATAAGCAAAGGTGAATGTCATGAAAGCAATCAATATTGAAAAAATTAATCATCAGGATTTCATTATAACAGATGACAAAAACAAGGATCTGTGAACTGCTTCGCTGAACAGTTATTCTAGAACTTGCTATAACTGTTGCACATTTACTTAGCTGAAAGCTAATTTCAAGTTTTGTCAAAGAAATAATCAATACCTATCAAAAACTGAAAAACACAATCAAGGGAATATACAGTACACAGACAATGATGGCTCTTAAAAGGCTTTTTCCTCAGCACACAATACAAAAAAGCTGGCATTAATAATTTGCTTATAAAAGATGGCTATTTTATAGCATTTTCCCATTACGCACGGGTCTCTATTCACGTTTTTAATTTTACAGACGACTTTTCATTTCTTTTATCTCCAGACTGTTTCACACAGACTAAAAATAATTGACAATTAAGTTTGTTTTTTACTGTACCATTGCCTTGTTCTGGTCTCTCTGCTGAGTAGCACTGAGGGGTTTTCATTCACAGTGCATATAGTACATGACAGTCATAATGAATACACAATAAAAAACCTTCGGAACTCACAAAAACACTAATTTCCTCTCACTGAAAAGTTAGTTCACTTTTTACATAAGTACAATGTACAACAATTATATACAACAATTTAGTATGTACTTTTGCTGTATGATCCTTTTATAAGAAAATTAGGATCTTTTTTGCGGTATTTTACGTAACTCCTTGAAATTTTTTTTTTTTTTTAAATCTTCTTGCATGTTTTATCAATCTTTCCAAAAAGACAACAACAAAAATATACTTATTTCTCTGGACTGAATTCACAAACTCTCTTCTAACTGTATATTTGAACCCTGAGAATGTGGTTGTTTGGTGGGTGACAGCTGGGCGTTAGACACAAGTAAAATTTTCATTCAGAATTAGTTAGAGGAGTTATACAAAGACTTGACTCATTCTGTCACTATTTCTCTCTTTCGTTCTCTCTCTCCCTCTCTCTTAGCAATGTTGTGTGATTTTGCTCATGGGTAGGTCTTGTTTATATATATTTGTCGCCTGGGCTTGACATGAGTGGACAAGGCCTTGGAACAATTTCACACATTGTGTGACATTAATACAATTTGTTGACTCCTCTATCAGCCCTCTGCAGCTCATCTCCTGTAAAAGCCCCATGCCCTTCTGCAGCCACAGCCTTCGGCAAAAACCCCCCCACCCTGCCTTGGTGGATCTGTGCCCGTACTGTTTTCTTGGCAGTGACACCAAGGCACTCAGCCAGTGTAGTGTGCCACCAGTGAGACAACACCCGGGCGGGCATCGTTGCAGGAAGATGGTCTGTCTTCGGCACTGGCATCAGGCCCAGCAGTAGGGGGACCCACAGAGGCCACCATAAAGGTGAAGTTGTGCTCATTGTTGTGATGAGTGGCTCGGAATGGCCTGGCTGCCTTTGACGAGCTCTTGATGCTGGAACCCTTTTCGGAAGCCTCGCACACCAGAAGGGCCTGGAAACACCTGTAAAACTGAAGACCACCGTGAGACACAAAGAGGGAGCAAAGTTTTATGGTGACAGAAAAAAATCCATACATCAGATACTGACAAAAGAGGGTTTGAAGAGAGAGGATCTTAAATCTACAGCTCAGAGAATCCTACAGCACTGTGTGCTCATATTTTAAAAGGAAGGCTTTCCTGGTTGGTATCCATGGTTGGCATAACCTGATGGGGCTGTTTGACCACCCCTGCACAGTAACCGTTTGACTTTGAGTTGCATTAAATACTTGCATGTGCAGTCGCTGCTCAGTTAACATCAAATGCTTTCGTTGAAGGTGGACTTTAAAGACTGAGCTATTTTGGCCCATGTTCACTAATGCTAACTTTAGAGACTTCACTCATAGGTACCTATTCATTAGTAGTCTCACCTATGATTGTAATGTTGTGATCTGGTGCTGTTTGGTTGCTAATTAAAAAAGGAAAAAGAGAACTTTCCACGCACTATTTAGAACACATGGCCACACAGCACACACAGTAGACACAGACATAAAAGAAACATAGCCATACAGCAAGGGGAGATCTTTTAAAGATTTTAAACACAAGTAATGGTGATGCCCCCTGTCCTGTATGTGATAAAAACATTCTAGGGTCTAACCCTCAAATGGCTCCCCTTTGGTATGAAAGAACAACAGCAATCCTCAAACACAAAGTCAGGGCTGATGGAAGTCTGATTTAGGGCTTATTCGTAATCTGGATATAAGCAATTGTCTCTGCAAATGTAATAATTTCAGGGGGTTACAGCGATGTCAGTATATTGCTCAGAGACGACACAGAATCACAAAGAATCAACGAAACGTGAGGGGCCTCCTGGCAGGTTAATGAAGATCACCACAGTGCCTATGTCTCTACACAAAACATCCAACTGACTTTTTCCTCTTTAAAATCAATTGGTGTCAAACTAAAAAATTAACAGCATGGAGAAACGAGTACCGCCGTAGTCTGTGACAGACTTGTGAAGAGCTTATAAATTGAAAGCTGCCATCCAAGGGAATTAACTTAGCCATGAGACCATCAGCAGGAGGGACCCACAGAGGATAATTACAGTTCGGTAGAAGAGAGATGCATATGGTGAGCTGCTTCTCTTCTCCTCCACCCTGGCTGCTCGTAGCCGATTGCCAAGCTGAGCATCTGAAGTCTCCTTTCACGAAGCTCGGCACACAGCCACTAATCACTGGTAAATTTCATCACAGACTATATAGAGACCCTACTGAATTTTTTAATTAAATAAGCACCAGCCAATTATACAGAAGTAAAACATAACAGGACAAACACAATAGCCCTTTTTTTTTCCTCAGTTGTACTAACTCATTTGCAGTGTTTGCCTTTTAGAGGATTCCTAATAATTGAATTGTTCCGGTGCCCAGCGGGCTACAGAAAATTTTTCAAAGGCTGCATTGTAAGAACAAGTGGTTCTGTGTTTTAAGATTTCCACTATGCATGCCGTTGCACCACGATTCTCTTTACATCAGCCCTTGATATCAGTGACATCAAAATGCCCCCCAAAGGATACAGACCAGTTGAGCACAAACTACCAGTCTGTGGCACTTTCAGAAAATGCCAAAGTCAGCCCTGGAAGTTACATGTTTCTTGATTTTTTTTATTTTTTATTTTGTTGGCAAAGGTGTGAAATGGAAGATCATAGAGACTGGAAATGCCCACCATCCATAACATCTCTGTTTCATCATCATCAGTTCGTCTCAGTTCTAAATCAAGACCATTGAATAATCACTGAAACAGTCCTGTTAGTTAGAGCATTTATTAGATCTTTCTAGTTATCCTACTTTCACCCCAGTGCAGCCAGCCAACACTGGAACTGTCACAGCGGACCACTGGGACCCATTATCAGTTCCTTCACAAGGTGCCAGCAATACAGGAAAATCAGAGACACAGTGAAGCACACAGTGAAGTTCCCTCCCTTGAGAAAACGTAGTGTACTTAGTATACTCTCCACACTGCATGTATACTTATAGTCAACTACATTTTCTCAAGAAAGGTCAAAGGTTAACAGCAAAGCACATGAACCAAAAGGCATAATGACAGTGGCCCTCTTGTGCACATGTGCAGTCACACACATACACACACTCAGACACATACACACAAGGAGTGTGTGATCAGAACTTTAATTCATCCTATCCAGAGCAGATTGGCACTAACGTCTCTAACAGAAGCAACATGACCAACAAAGGTGTATCATGGCAGACGAAGCTGCTAAGTGGTCCCATTGTGTAAGCGGGGCATCAAAGTCCTGGACAAACAGTGTGTTTGAAGACAGATGAAGCGTGTGATCCAATCCACCCCATGTGATCTATTCCTCGCTATGCCTCTCCAGAGTGCCTCTCTGGAGTCACCAGGAGCCAGAAAGGAGTGAGGGATGGAGTGATGGGGGATAGGTGCTAAAAGGCCCATGCTGGCACAGGGGAATGCATGTAGAGCTGGAGAGCAGAACAACACCCTGGAAAGGTCATCAAGTCTGGTTTGGTGGTGCATCATGTCTGCTATGACACACAGTAAATGCAGCTGCGGCAGAACACATTACGACAGACAGTCTTATAAGCAGGAGGTAAGGAGACAGGGCAAACACTCTATCTTTTGTTTTCACCATCTGATGAAAGTGTATAGAGGTGAGGCTGGGAGTCTGAAGGGTGGCAAACTGCTTCCCTAGCTGTCCGAGAACTGGAAGTGTTTTCACCCTTGTCTTTTTTCCACATACAGCAATTTCAAAGCTTAAAAGAACTCCTTTCCACTGTGGGGTTAGCTCTGATGATAAATATAAAAACAGTCACATTGTTCATTTGGGCAAAATAACTCACCCAACAGAACAATCTTTAGTACAGAATGGGGAGCACACAAAAGTAATTCTGATATAAGATGTGTGCAGCTCTGGCGTCTCATCCAGGGTCTATCCCCCCTCCCCTTCAGTCTTGCACCCTGTGTTTCCGGGATAGGCTCTGGCTCCCCACAACCCCGCTTGGGTCTCGCGGTTGTTGCCACTGGAATGGATGTGTGCAGTTGTAAAATCAATAGAGCTCATCAAAAAACTAAGGAAGGGGAGGAAAGGTGGTAAAAGGGGGCAGACCAGGAAAATCATACTGACAATCAGAAGTGTAACATCATTTCAGCTGGAGAATAATGAAGAAACTCACATCGACAAGATTTCGGAATAAGAGAAAGGAAAAGTGCGATATCTAAATTCGATCAGTCTCTTTCAGCTATAGTGTTAGTTTAGTGTTCTCCTTAGTTTGCGTGTTGAGTGTTTCCAGTACCCAGGTGTTCCAGCCGTTCTGTGAAAGCAGTGCTCGATAAAAGACCTGTCAGGATGCCCCAGAATTCTTCAAGTGTTATTCACTATTCAGCTCCAGGCTTCCTGGACTGCAGATGACTAATTTACAGAAACCTTCACTAATGCTTTTTTCCAAATACCTCTCATATCTACTGAAACACAGAGGCAAAAACAAGACAACGCATTGTATCTATTCAACCAAGGGGACAAAAATAAGTCTGGGACAAATGATATGCAATAGAGTTTAGTGTTATTATTCCATGAAAATAAAGAAAAATTTAGTGGAGTAATTTTCTCACCCTGACAGTCCAAGGACTTAATTTACTATGATAAAGTAACTGTTGCTACAATTTACATTTTAGATACCAAAGCAATATTAAAATCAATGAGCAATAAAATAAAGTTAAAAGGCAGCAGGCATATGAAGTGCAAGTTATCAAGTTCTCAGCATCAACCTGCTCGGTTCACGCTAGACCTCCCTGCAAAGCTATCCTCTCCAGATCAGAAGTCTCTGACCTCATGATACTGCGCAGAGCCACCACGTGCTCGCTTGACCTGATCCCATCGTCACTCCTACAGAACATTTCCCCGCAACTCTTCAGCTTCATCTCTAAGATCATCAACTTCTTGCTCTCCTCTGGCTGTTTCCCAGCTGCCTTCAAAACCGCTCTAATTTCACCTCTGTTAAAAAAACCCTCCTTGGATCCTAATCTGGTTGAAAATTACAGACCGGTCTCTCTCCTCTCCTTTCTGTCTAAAACCCTAGAGCGGGCGCCCTATGATAACTGTCTGATTTCCTCACCCGGAACCGTCTCCTCGACGGTTATCGGTCCGGTTTCAAAGTTGGTCGCTCCACTGAGACGGCCCTTTCGGTGGTGTCTGATGCTCTCCAAGCCGCTAGAGCCGCCTCCCTCTCCTCGGTCCTCATCCTCCTCGATCTGTCTGCGGCATTCAACACAGTTAACCACCTGATTCTACTCTCCTCTCTTAACCAGCTTGGGATCAAAGGTGTGGCACTAAGATGGTTAGAGTCCTACCTATCTGACAGATCCTATCAAGTGGTCTGGCGGAGCTATCATTCTTCTCCCCTGCCTCTCTTAACTGGTGTCCCGCAGGGCTCGATCTACACCTCCTCCCTCGGTCTGGTCATAGCCTCCCATGGATTCAAATACCACTGCTATGCTGATGATACTCAGCTCTTCCTCTCCTTTCCACCTGCTGCGTCAGACATCTCTGTGCGCATTGCTGCCTGCCTGTCGGACATCTCTTCGTGGATGTCTGATCACCACCTCCAACTCAACCTCTCCAAAACAGAGATTCTTTACCTCCCAGCTGGCCCGTCCTCTTGTCATGATCTATCAATCAAACTGGACAACTCACTCATCTTGTCTACCTCCTTGGCTAAGAGCCTGGGAGTAACGATTGATGCGAGTCTGTCTTTCCCTCAGCACATCAAAGCCACAACCCGGTCCTGCAGATACATCCTGCATAATATTCGTAGCATCCGTCCCTACCTCACAATTGACTCTGCCCAACTACTTGTCCAGGCCATGGTGACTTCCCATCTGGATTACTGCAACTCTCTCCTGTGTGGCCTTCCTGCTACTGCCATCAAACCTCTGCAGCTTCTATAAAATGCTGCTGCACAAGTTGTGGACGATTTGCCAAAGCGTTCCCACGTATCTCCTCTTCTCATTTCTCTGCACTGGCTTCCTATAGCTGACTGAATCAAATTCAAGACCCTGGATATTGTCTACAAATGCATCAATAGAACTGCTCCCAGCTATTTACAGGTCTTGATCAACCGCTACACCCCAGCTAGACCCCTTCGCTCGTCTACTTCCGCTTGCTTGATGGTCCCACGCATGAAGGGTAAAGCATGGATGCCGGAGTAATGGTTGAATAAAGGTTTTATCTGGTGATGCTCATGAAGTTACGGTGCATGAACATTTACACCGTATTTGAGCTGGAGAGATCTTGGGCGAAATGGGTCCGGAAAAGTTTTCAGACCCTTCTTGAATGTAGACAGAGTTTCCAAAGTTCTGTGTGAGAGGGGAAAGTCGTTCCACCACAACAGAGCCTATATCTTATGATATTATTAAAAAAAAAAATTGGTAGGAGGGTTATCAGGATTTGTCTATCCTGTGCTTTATGCACCTACTTGAACAATGAACCTCGGTGCAGCAAGTGGTAGGCAACAAACGAGGTTTACTTGAGTCACATGTCTGCAGCTATGTCTCTTTCTTTTAATATAATGCATAAATTGTACTTTTGCTGAGATGTACGGCGCTTTGGACAAAAGCGTCTGCTAAATGAATAAATGTAAATGTAAATGTAAGTTGTCCTTGGGAGTGTCCTCACAATCACTGTCACATGAGCCGATGTCACACAGACTGTAATATAAGGAAGGAAGGATTGCCTAAAAAGTTCTGCATCCATGGCCCAGTTTGAGACAAAATCGCAGACCTCCCCCCACATCAGCTCACTCCCCATTGTGCACTTGAGTTCCTCTGCTGCTGTGTGTTGACACGTTCATTAAACCTCCTTAGTGCTCAATAAGACCAACTCTGACAATTTTGGGTACCTGTAATTACGACTCTTTGTTTTCCCCTAACCCCCTCCACCTGCTTCTCCAATGAAAAATACATAGTTTCCCTTCGTTAATAAGGATCATAATTTAACTTACCGCATGCACCACCTACACACCATTCTAATTACAAGGGAAGGGCATATAGTATTTGTCTGCAATATGTATTTTTGGATTTATGTCTACATGCCATAGGAAAAAAATTCTAATCAATGTGATGTGTGGACAATCTGGTGAATTTATTTCCATTAAAAAACAAGACTGAAAAAGAACACAACATAACAGTCTCTCGGTTCCAAATCTGTTTCAGGGCTAATGAGGCAGTAACTCTCATTCATAAATATGAACTGACAGCAGAGGTACACTGTCGTACAGCGTAAACCACTGCAAAACAGACACAAAGGTGGGAATCCACGGTGTTGTTGACTATGCCGTGGGGAAGACATGACAGTTGGCAGACTAGCGAAAGGAAAACGCATTTTAACTGACTCTGGATGTTGGGCACGGCACCACTGGAAGAAGAAAGAAACCGGTGTACTCACCAGGTGTGGCTTTGCCAGCCATACGGGGGAGGGGGGTGCTGGGCCTGACGGACGTTCAGTGCAACTCGTATCTGTACAGCATTTTTAGTCTTCAACTCGCCTCAACTCACAGTTTCCATGAATACGGGCTGGGAGGAATTGAAGACTGAAAATGACATACAGGAGAATTTGTCCTCTGCAGCTCTCTGAACCCTTCTGGAAAAATTATAGATTTTTTCCCTGGGGTAAAAGAGGTTGCTCTAGGTTAAACGTTACTAATACTTGACAAAGAGATGTTAACGTGTCTAAAAGCTTATCCTTCAAATCTTCTTATTTTCGCTTTGAGAGAGAAAATTGATTTCTATTTTCAAATTTTTGAGATGTGTTAGGATATAGAATTTATTGATTTTCAGTATAAAAGGTACTGCTGTAGACAAGCCAAGAATCAATGCTTTGTACAACGAGAAAACTGTACAAACTGATGTCTGTAACATCATAACAGACTCAAAATCAAATGTACTAAAATATTTCCCTTTGGAATTTTACAAGATTACAAGGTGGTAGAGCAGAAAATCTAATCAGACACAGTATTGAAGTCCTATCACATCTTTTTTTGTTTGGTAGCCCTTGATCAGCAAAGCCATGAAGCAGGTAATAAAAGTACACAAGTCTGTTTTTGAGAATACACAGAAACCCTCGAGAAACACAGTTTTACTCTTGGAATACTTGTCAGCTGTGATCACATAACATTTATATTTGTTCATGTAGCTGACGCATTTAGCTTACCAATTAGTAAAGCCTGGTGACTTTTACTGAATAAATTCAGGGTGAGTAGTGCACATTAATGAAGGGTGCTATGACAGGAAGTGCAATTTGAATCTACAACCTTTGAGTGCAAAGACAGCAGCCCTAACCACTAGGTCACCTTCTGCCCACCCCAGTAGTTCAATTACAAGTGTTTATTCATTCTTCTTTTGTTGAGGTTTTCATGTGCCCACTGGTCTCTTAAGAGCAGCATTAAATCAAGAGAATGAAAAGAGCAACGGAGGCCACATGGCCTGGAAGAAACAGTAAAAGTGATGGAAACTTTCTGAGTGAGACAAGCAGGACAAGACCAACATAGTGGCACCCCAGCAGAACTGACCTACAGGGTCTCCTTCATACTCTGAGTCAAACAGAGAGGTCAGACCCCACTAATTGGCCATATACATACCGAATTCCTTGTCTGGAGGTTACTACAGAGCACTTGAGTCATCAGGGATTTGCAAAACTGGTCCTACTCAAACCTCTGATAAGAGATGCTTAGGTCTGCCTTGTCTATAAATGAGCAAAAACACAGGAGGCTTTTACCTTTCTACAAAATTATTTGCTGTAGTGAAATCCCAGAAATGTGCCTAGGGAGGAATGATATGATGATCCAGCTTTGCTCAGTTAAAATTAAGTGAGCCTTCAATGGTTTATCTTGCCACTGTAGCTTAACCGTGAGCATACTGATTTCCATTTATTACATGTTTACACTTTCTAATTCAGCTGTCATTGTAATTAATCTTGGTAGTCCATTTCATTTCCAAACTCGGAATACACCTCTGAAATTTTGAGCTGCTCAGAGACTTTTTTAGAAGGTTTATTTTTCATTGAGGTGTTTTGAAAGTACATTTGCATTTTGTCCTTAAACTGTTTTTCTCATAATGCCACTCAGGATTACAGTGTTGCTTGGACATGACATTTTTTGTGAACCTAAGCAAAACATGACATCATTCAACTTAACCCAGCAGAGCCCAGTTTCCATGTCCAACCTGACTTAAAACCTGAGAAGATATAATACATTTACAAAAAAAATCATGCCACCTATGATGAACAACCCATTGCACCGCTGCTGTCCTTTTTCCTTTCCTCTGAAGTGTTCTATGCACATCAATCTGTATTTTTTTATTCAGATTATAACTGGTGGACCTCTGGTCGGGCATCACCCCTATAATCTGATATGTTTTTATTATATGAAATTAATTGAGGTAAAAGCAGATTCTGGGAAATGGAAAAATATGCAGTTTAGTAAAAATAGCTTTTTATTATATTAAGCAAGACCAATAAGCCACTCGAAAGCATAATTATAACTACTGAAAATAGCAAACATGTATGACTCAACCTTTCAAGATAAAGTGACATAGGTTCAGTTTCTTGCTAAACTTCCAAGGACACCTAAACAACTGCTATATGCTAAAATTCACACACGAATTCTGAATCAACATGTCCTTATTCGCAGGATACTTAAAACTACACTTTGTTATGAGCATTCCCACAGTCCTTCCCCCCCGACACAGCCTACCTGCTTATTCATGAAGATGTAGATGACCGGATTAATGACAGTGCTGCTCTTGGCCAGCAGAGACGGGACGATGCTGACCTCAGGTGTGACCAAGCCTGGCTGGCCAAAAGTGGCGACTAGTGCCACCACACCATAGGGCAGCCAGCAGAGAAGGTAGCAGGACACCATGGTGACCACCATGAGCAGCACACGCTGGTCACGTTTGCGGCTCAGTGCCGAGTTGATGCCGCTCACCTTTAGGGCGATGAGGGATATAAACACAGAAACAAACAAACAAGTGAAAAGGAATGTTATTAGAGGCTCTGGCATCTTACCTCGAGTTCACTCTTTGCAGGAACACACATATTATAAGTACCAATTTCATCTGCTTACTTCTTTCATGTTAGAGCGGCAGTGCTGGTTTAGGGGGACACCAACATGTCTGTCCCAGTGTTATCTGGGAATGCAGTGCCAATGTCACGTGTCCATTTGTTGGTGAATGCAAACAAAGCTGTTTATACTTGAATATTGCCTTACCCGGCCAGTCTCAAATATTGTCATCTCCAGTTAGATGTTTCCTGACACTTTCAGAAAGTTAAATCACACAAGGATGTGAAGCAATAGATACCCTGAGAATAAATACTTAAAAATCTCTGGAATAAGCTGTTTGATGCTTATTCAGACAAGAAATTAAATCTGACAGCTGCAAAATGAAGCACATTGTTTAGTGTGTTAGCCGTTGCCTTAAGTGCCTTAAAAAAGCAAAGGATGTCATCACTTGAGGGCTGTCAATTTCAGTCTTGGCAAGGCAAGCCTGTCAAAGCGTAACACTGCTGTCACACTCCTTTGCAGTGTATTGATGTGAGCAGTTTCCAGAATGCATTTTCCAGTGTATTTTATAGTATGCTTTCCCCACGATAAAGTGAACTCCCTTAACAAAAAAAACAATGTTAAGACATTTTAAATTATATATATCTCACATCATTTGATATGTAGAGTGTAGTCATATATTTATATTGACTACATATTAAATTACTATATATCATATGTTACATTTTGCTTGTGCGTAAATATTTTTATGTATTGAAAGTTTTATGCTTGGAAATAACTTTAAGTAATGGCTCATTTTGTCAACTTTGATTTTTTTTTGAAAATTCTGAAAAAATACATATTTTTTCATTATATTCTGGTATGTCTGATCACCCTGAGTTCTGCTGATGTGCGGATGAGTAGTATTATGTAAAATGCAACAGTAATAAATACACTGTTATATCCATCCATCCATCCATCCATCGTCAACAACAGCTTGTCCCGAGCGGGGTCGGGCAACACAGGGCATAAGGCCAAAGGGGGGGAGGGGACACACCCAGGATGGGATGCCAGTCCGTCATAAGGCATGCCAAGGAGGGCTCAAGCCCCATGGCCCAACACACAGCAGGCACTGGCTGAACCCACCACATCCCCACACCCCTGACATTGATATATATGATAAGAAAATGGTAAATAATACTTTTGTTACAAAATAGAACAAGATTTAATAGCGGAATATATGTAAATAAACTATAACAATATATTATCTCGGCACACTTATATGGCTTGACATAAATTGACTGGTATTCCCAGGTGTTGACATGCTGGCACTGTGGTTGACATGCATGTGGTATGTACTGGAGACCTTTACACATCTCTGACAGCTTCAGGACCCCACCCACAGGAATATGGGGTCAGCAATGCGTTTACACTGCCTGCCAAGTTCACGGCCCCTTCCCTATCCTTTTCCTCCTCCACGTGCATCCATAGCCTATAATAGCGCTTCCCGCAAATCTCTGCTCTCTCAGTGACTTGCAGGGCTTTATGAGTCTTGATGCCCTGGGCACAAAGCTACCGCCTACTAAACTTAGTGTTGTGGTCTCAGAGCTGTGTTACTGTCTGTCACTGTCTCTGTACTTCTGTCTCCTGGGAGCAACATAATAGACTCCTTTCTCTATGTTACGGTTGCTCTAAACTCTCCACTAGGTTGTTCTTTTCTGGCTCAAAGTTACAGGCTTAATAATTCTGCACTCCACTGAACTCGACCTACCGCTCCTAATTCCCATTGCTGAATCAGTCTGACAAGCATTGTTCTGAAGCGGGTAATGTTTGTGCTTTGGTGTGAATCAAAGTGTAACAATTATGTTAATAATTATTATTATCAGTGACCATCATCACAAATAATAATCCATTCTTCTCACAGTATTATCCAGAGCTACTCCCATGAAAAGCTAAAAACTGGGACCTATGACAATTTTTCCTTCCTGTTTTCCATGATTTTTGACAATACTGTGCAACTGATTAATGGTTATTAGTTTCAGTTTGAAGCCACCTGAGGGCTGAATAATGTATTTTGTTACTAAAACACTAGATTTCCAACAATTGCTCATGGATTTGAGAACTCAAATTGGTGACCTGTATTGTTTCAAGACACGGGCCATTTTCCATTTGTGCTAATAATTTCTGCAGTCCGTAATTATGAAGCTTCCACATATGACTACACAGGAAGCCAATATTATTAAACTTGTTCACTGATATGGAGAATTCAGGTAATTATTTTAGAGGGGCTGCGGGATAACGATTGGCCACTGGTGATAACCTACAGCCTAAATTTTTGTTAAAAATTCCACACCATCTAAAGACCCAGAAAGAATTATGGGCCAGTATTCAATGGCAGGAACACAGCTATTGTTGCACTGGAAGTTAGAGCATCCATGCGAAGAATTTCTGGGGAAAACAAGACAACAACCATTAAATTCTTAGTGAAATTTACTAGGTCATGGCCCTGTTAAATATCCAGCGGTAAACATGGGTACAGAGCGAGAGCTGTGGGTTGCACTGGTTGAAAAAAATAATGTGTGTCTTAAAAACAAACAAATAAATAAATAACTTCTTTCCGGTTCTTCTTCTTCGAAGCATGCCCGAAAGTTTGATGTGAGCGTTGCACACGGAGCTATCCGCTTCCATCGTTCAGCCGCACGTCTACGTCCATGACTGCTTACAGTCGGGCTCTGTGTACTGTCTGTACCGTCAGTGCAGAAGGCAAAGGGGGTTCTCATAAAAAAAAAAAAAAAACTGAATCCTGGCAAAAGTTCCTGAAAACTGTTCCACAAATAGACAACTCGGTCTCCACCAAACCCCCCCTTCTCGTCTTTGTGCTCGCTATTAAGTAAATTACACAACAATGCCGACCCCCACGGGGCTACTGTTTAATTCCTCCGAAAGTAAGCTTTGTACCTTCAGATGTAGGTGTGTACAGAATGTATTCACACCTGGTTTTAGTTAATATCTTGTGGGAAGGCTGCTGTCCTCAGGGCTCACCCCAGCTGTCAGCATCTTCCTGACTCCGTTCCTCACGGACAGCATTGTAAACTTTAAAATCACCACAAGGGGCTGGGTTTGCAGGTAATTATAGGGAGAACAGTAATTACACAGGAAGGGACACCAGGTCTCCCCGGGAACTAGAGCTATTACCTGTCTGTGTCCTCTTGCTAAGCTGACCCCCACTCCCTCCAACAAAGGAGATTTGAACATCTGGTCCTATAAAGAGCACAGCATATTCCCTTGACAGGAGCTTTACTGCACTGACCTTTCAAGGAAAAAAAGCAAATTTTGCTCAATGCCTGTCCCTCCTGGTTTAATCACACCTCCCCTGTACAAGTGATGGCTCAGGTTTACGCTAGCTAGAGTCTTGCGCAACGCATCCACCCACATTGACGATGTGCTGGAGGCAGACAGATAGACTTACTGAGACCTCCGTAAACAGTGTACAGAAGAGTGTACAGGAGTGTACAGCGGCGTGGATTTTGCAAATGAAAATGCCCTTCTGGTCGAGGCTGCGGTGAAACAAAGAAAACAAAGAGTCACCCCGGTCAAGCATCGCTTTCCTTTCCGCTTAAGAATGATGAGAAATACTAAACTCTGCAAAAAATAAAACACTGTTTTCACGCAGTGTCACAGTCTACATCATCGTGTCTTGAACTTCTGAAAGGAGTCTGATGTTCTGCAGCAGGTAGTTTCCCTACCCTCCTTCAAACATCTAGCCATCTGTTTCCTGTAAGCATCACACTCCCCCATCTGCGGGGAGCACCTGCCACCTTCTTCTGGAACCAAACGCGACGGACCGTATGTTGCACCTCCACCCCCACACATTGGTTTTCTAGGGCAACAGAGTGCCAATGGGGTCTGTCTCCACAGTGAGTTGCAATACCTCACTTGGCTGTGCCACGATTGATTAGCATTCTTCCACAATCGTTCACTTCAGAACATCCTCTCCATGAAGTCTGATCCTGGGAAGGATTCTGCTTTGAAATAAACAAGTCTGAAAGATAACGCGGAGCAAAAGCATGGAGCAAAGTGTGTTCTGAAGTGTCGGAGAGGGAAGTGCAGCACACCGTAGGACAGCAAAAGGGACATATGTGGGGTGAGATGTGAGGGAAGATGTCATGTAAAGAAAGTAAAAAAACTCTTGGCTAATAAGAACCTAAAATGGTAAGAAATTCAGGACATCCATTCGTCACATAATGGGGATAATTTGCTCCATGAAATCACCCTGTTACGCAAATTGTCATTCTGAGGGGGTTTAATTACTATTATTTCTCATGCAAAAAATAATCTGTTTCTGGATGAAAATATGTCACCTAAAATTAATTACATTTCCAGAATAAAAGATATTTTATGTATGACAGTGGTAACACCAACATATTTCATAACAGTTGTAACACAATTTTTATTCCTCGCTTGTCTTTTGATGCTATATGTTTTTTTAATAGGGTGTGAGGTAAGGTACATACTCAACATAAACATACCATTTTGTTAATGGATCTTGATGATATAAAGAAATAAAAATCAAATCATCACTGCCACATCTTTCATTTTGCAAAACACGCAGACTCTATGCTGTTAGACCTTCTGTGCAGTGCTAATAAATTTTGCCCGGTCCTGCTATAGTACTCTTCTGTATCAGTGGACAAATTGTTGCTGCTTAACATTGTAAGTTGTGTTGGTGAATTGTGTCAGCTGAATGATTTACTATGAATAGTGTTTAATCTGCTGTTTCTATTATGACATTATATTTACTTGAACAGTTATGATTGGTTACCTTTATGAGTTTGATAGAAAGTATATACAGTAGTTGGTCTTGTTATGGAAGAAGCATAGTGTCCATGCACTTGGCCTAATAGACAGTTGGCAGTCGATGAAAATACCTGTTGTGAATGTAAAATCAGAGCATAACTGGGTAAAAAGTTGTTGCACTGAATAATAAGCCCACTGTATGATAACAGGGTAAATACTATATACACAAACAGCTGTAGTGGCTTTTCATTTTATGGGAACCCATTATATAAGGGCTAAGAGTAAATCTTCAAATCTCATACCAGCAATATGGTCTTAATTAAAGCTGCAGTTATAGATCTGTGTTTTCATAATTCTTTTTAGTAAATCCAGTTGGTTACCAACAACAAGAAATAAAAAGAGTGACTGTCAGAATATGGCCTTCTAAAAAATACTTCCCCTTAAACACCAGTCACCATACTACTCTCAGGGTCCAAAAAGTCTATGTTTGTTACACCTATTAGATTATTTTTTTATTTGTTAAAATCTTGAATTTAATTAAATTACAGACATGTGGTTATTTCAGACTGCTGGTATCCTAGTTATAACCTGAACCCCGGATAATCCAAAACCTTACTTTTCTCAGGGTTGCCAACTGAACATGTGTGAATTTACAGGGGTTGTGAGATGGACTACTGATGGACACATACTGGGAACTGGGGGACCATGATTCTGGACACAATAATATGCAAATCAGGGCCATGATATGTATGATAGTGTTAGGGTTAGGGTTAGTACTATAGTTTGTAGACTGAAAGATAATATTCCACCGAAGCTAAAAACCAACATTCCTCTTTAAGACTAATTGGACCACATTCTTACAGCACTTTGAAGGTACTTTAAAGATATTCCTCACTATGAAGCTTAGTCATATAAAATTTCTTTTGGTCCAATTTTCAAATGTATTCTAAGATTTAATATCTTTACTCCACATATTTTACAACTGTGGTATTTTACAAAAAATATGGATTAACATATCGCAAATCTAAAAAAACACACCTTTAGATAAATGTACTGGCATTAAAAGTGACCCATTTAAGACCAAAGTTTGGTGAATCTTTCCGTAATGAATTCAGAGGTAACTCCCGGAGAACCTGAAAGACTCTTAGCTGTGACAGGCCCTGCTAGCAGTCTTGCTCTAGGGTTGGTTAAAGAGCTCCTGGGGGGTTTCATTTCATATGTTAAACACAGTAGGGTACCTATGGTTCCACATCTCTTCAATGCCTGGGCTCATTAGGTGGATCCACAAGGGCAAAACAGGGCTGTATTTATCACCTGTACCTGTCAAGAATTCCCATTTAATGGCTCCTTCTGTACTCACTCTCATATTTCTATAGATACAGCCATGTGGAAAAAAAACAGAAAAGTTAAAACAACTGCACATTTTTTTCATAAAAGGCTGGAATAACACAACTGGACTAGATGGTAATTTTTTTTTTGTGAAATTACACAATCTTTCCAAATGACTACTTTGCTAAAATGACAAAAGTAATAAATTGAATAAATGGTTGAGATTTGGAAGCGTTTCTGTATCTTATTCCCAGATTCACCAATCACCACCCAGTTTCTTTAAGTCAATCCGTTTTCTTCATCACTGATATTGAGACTGATGAGTGATGAGGAGTAAGGACGACTTATTCTGGATAGTTTGTGCATCCCCGGTGAAAATACAATTGTTTCAAACAAGCGCCTGTTCCATTATCTTTGGCTTCACATCCTGTCTGTCACTACAGGCTGTTCTCTGAAAAAGATAAAAAAGAAACGAGAAATTGAGTTCATATACTTCTCTGACTCTGTGGCCTTGTAGATAGAGTACGAAGTCTAATGTCTGCAATGTCAAATGCACTTTTCCACTGCCAGAACGATTAATTATAGTCACTATCTCCTCCATTTTTATGCACCTCGTATGTTAAGATATAATGGCGTTCATTCCAGCCATAACTGTTAGTCATATGCCCAGTTAAATAATTTAGATAAATAATATTTTTTCATCAATGAGCATATTCATTCAGTTAATATTTTATCTGAAACATTAAATAAAATTTTACAAAACTTTATCACAGTTAAATCGAGGAGGCCTTATCCAGTTTAAAGCTATACAACTGCAGTATACCACAGTACTGAACACACATCCAGTATGTTGAAGGACTTCTGATAATATTCCAACGAGGAGCAGTACATACACATAAAAAGGGGGCCGCTGCTACTGAAGTGGTTAGACCTGAAGCCTTTGAACCCAAAAGGTTGTAAGTTTGAATTTCTTCTCCAGCTGTAGTACCCTTCAGCATGGTACTTATCCAAAATCGTTTCAGTAAAAAAATTACCCAGTAAGTAATCATAAATTTCTTTTGGGGAAAAGTGTCAGCTACATGAATAGTTTCTATGTATTCACTGTATTTTGCACCCCAGAGGAGGCGAAGCTATATCAAAAATACTTTTCTGACACAAATCCTTGTGCATGTGAATCAGGCACTAAAACATTGTTGACTATTTAACATACCAAAAACTCACTATGATATCTTTATCTGCCTCTGCAGTCAGTCCATGTATTTACACTAATTCAACTGATTATTTATATAAACCTCCATTCCCTTGCTGTTTCATTTTTTTGGGGGTTGGGTACAAATTAAAAAAATGACAGGCAGCATGCAGTTGTTAAGGCCACAACTTCAGTTATTGGTTAATGTCTCAAAATCGACTCTGCAGCAAGGTCACTTGGGTAAGCTATGTCAGGAGGTTAAAAAGGTGAGCAAATCCACTGGACATGCAACATGGTAAACGGGAGGGTTGATGGTTTAGTAAAGAGCAAGGCTACACGGTGGCATGGTGACACAGCAAGTAGCGCTGCTGTCTCACAGTGCCTGGGTGGTGCAAGAGGACGGGGGTTTGATCCCTACTCAGTCTGTGTGGAGTTTGCATGTTCCCCCTGTGCCTGTGTGGGTTTCCTCCAGGTGCCCTGGTTTCCTCCCAGAGTCCAAAGACATGCTGTTCAGGTTCCCCATAGTGTGTGAGTGACAGAGAGAGTGTGCTCTCCACTGATGTGTGGATGAGTGACTCAGTGTAAGTAGTGCATCTAGCAGTGTAAGCTACCTTGGTGAATAAGGTGTGTGGGCTGATAAAAATTCATTGAAAGATGCTTTGGAGAAAAGTGTCTGCTAAATAAATAAATGTAAATGGCTACACAAACTGAAGAGAGGAGAAGCAAATCTAGTATTGAACTCTGCATCAGATAATGTTATTACATAGACAACTATAATAATAAAACACAAAAACCAAAGAGAAACAGATGTTTCCAAATCATAACAGATCTGCAAAAATGGAAAGACATTTGAAGATGCACTTGGTGACTAAAACTACAAAACAACTTTTTAAGCACTTTTCATGGGACCCTAATTGTGAATGGCACTTAGAAAAAAAAAGCGTGTGCCGTGGGGAATTTTTTCCAAACAAATGAAGGTGTAACGTCAGCTTTCCGTCCTGTGTGACATTGGCGAGGCTAAAATTAGTGGCAGATGGCCGGTTCCGCTCAATACTGCAACATAGCGCTTTATACAAAGGTGCAATTGAGAAACTACATTTGGCAGCTCCCCTATAGAACTTATGGTGCACAAAAGAGCAGTACTGCAGTCTACAGACTATGTCAGTTGGCAGTATTTTTCCACTTTTAAGTTAAACCCAGAAAATTTACTGCAACCGTATGTCTGGCAGCCTGTGGACAAAAACAGGTTCCTTCCTCTGAACCCAAACAATCTGGTAGAAACCGCTTTGCTCTGAGCAAAGAATTTTGAGTTAATAGCCAGACATGCTGAGGTTTGGAAAGCCAAACTGATAAATGCTCTCGACTGATAAACCAACAGTTGTTCCTTCAAAGCAGAGTTCTACTGACCCAAACACACCATAATGACAAACTTAATAAGGTATGTGGGTAACACATGTATAATTGGTGTATCAAACCATTCTCATTCTGCTTGCATGAAGTAGCTGCAATTAAGCAGGATGTGCAAGCCCCTTTGAGTGGTCTAAAATGATTTCCACGTTATTTATATCATTATCGTGCTGAGGTCCTCTGCTGTCTTGAAAACCACAAGAGCGCCACGATTGCAAGGGGATGTTGGTTTGAAAGCAAGCTAATTGAAGTAGTTTCGTGAGTGAAGCCACAGGGGAAGTGAAAGCTCAAAACAAAGAGATTAAAACCTTCCAGTGCAGCATGATAGGCTTTGAAGGCTATCATTAAATACAACAGCGGAACAAAAAAATTTGTAGAAGAACCGCTACGTGTGCGGCAAGCGAAACGTTAAGTAGGCACACTTTGACGTATCTTCAAGACGAGACCGAAACAACTACACAGCATGTGTGCCGCCCTTCCACTCGCAGAGGATAAATCCATCAGCCCTCCAGTACAGGCGCCACAGTGATCCAGAGGAAATGAGTTTAGAAAACATGTCAAAAAAGATGTTGGTCTCCGAGATCAAAATGAACAGTGCAGCCCCGTTGTGTTTTTATCTCTTCCGTGTATTTATGAGGGAAACCGAAACAAGTGACACAAAAAGACTGTCTCCGGACACATGGAACAGCAGAGTTACTAGAACCTTACACCTGCCTACAGGTCCGCACAGTCACTTTTCTACAACTAGAATTGTCACATGGTCTCCGCGACATCACAGAGGTCCAAACCTGTAAAAAGTACAAACACCAACATAGCCTCTTAAGCGGAATTTCTGAATATGCTCTGAATCAGTTTTGCTTCGTGGCCTTTTTATTAAGACCAAAATGTGCTACTGGAGATCTTAGCTAGGGAAAGACTGGAACCAATCAGAGAATTTTGTGTAGCATGACCGCAGCATTTCTGGTTTGTAATGATGGCCAAAGCTGTGCAATGTCAGTCATAAAAATGATGACCACACAGTCTAAGGTGTGTCCTTGTATCAGAGTGTGTGTGTCTATGTGTGTATGTGCGAGGGGGGCATTCAGGTATCAACTATTCAACTATCATGTCCATTTTTCCAAAGCAGCTTTTCTTGTAAATATAAACATGAGATGAAACGCACATCATCTGAGAGGAATTCAAATTTTATTAATGTGACATGACTGTATGGGCACTTTTCGGATGGTTTCACCTGTCATGAAATTGATTTCTAGGCAAATTAGGTACCTGATGTCTTATTTACAGTAAACAAGTTACTCAGCAATAGACAATGTAAGGTATGCTTTTTTCTGTATGTCAGTTATATATCCTGCAGGCAGATTATGAAGGATGATTTTTAATTAAGGCACGATACACCTAAGAGGAGCTCTGGTTTGAAACAGTTCTTACAAAGAAGAGGGGTTACTTAAACATTCTTGACAAGAACCACAACTGCACATTGTTTTACTGCTGGTGTTCTATGTCCATGTCCATCCAGGTCAGCCATTAAATTTCCATGTTTTAAGATTAATACACCAAATATCTGATTTTACTGAATTTACTATACAAAAAATCAATGCAGTGTGCTGGTGTGCTCGGAATCACAGATCTCCGTGGTACAGAAAAACCAGTATGACAGTTGTCATATGTGTGCATATTTCATCCATTACATCTGTCAAAAGCCTGGGAGAAAAAAAAAAATCACTCAAGTCTCTGCTTCTGTCAACACATTCTAGCCTTAACATGTTCCTGGAGATGCCTCCTGTATAACATCTGCAGGGTCCATCTATATCTCACAACACATTCCACACAGTTTCTGGTCTAGGCCATGGTGATATCCCATCTCAACCATGGCAACTTTCCAATGTCTGGTCTTCCAGCTTCTGCCAACAACCCTCTCCAGCACATGCAGAATACCACTGCATTGATTCTCTCCACAAGCTTCCTCTAGCTAGTATTGCTACTCTCCTCCACTTTTGGCTTCTTTTCTGGTTCACTCACAAGCAGTCCAAAATTAACAATTTGTAAGTTCTTAGTTTTGACCTTGATGTGGTGGAATGAGCTCACCCTGTCCCTCAGAGTGACTGAATCCTTAGTATTCAGAAGGATTTCAAAGGCCATTTTTTCAGACATATTTCTCCCCCAGTCTCTTGACAGCTTTGTAAGTTAGTCCATTACCGCCGGTTACTTTTATATATGTATCTGCTATCCTTGTGTAACTTCTATAAGAAGCTGATGTGATGTGTATCAGCAAAATGGTCGTATCAGAGAAACAAAGTGCTTTAACAATCATTTATTTGTATCCAAAGTGCTTTGACTGCTGTGGAATGCTCTGAGTTATACGTTGCTTTGGTGAAAAGTGTCTGTTGAATTAATAACTGTAAATGTAAATCTGTTGTGTATGACTTAGCTACTCCATGTAGGCTACTATTGCCTCCAGATTAAAACACACAGAACCACTAATAAGGAAACATATAAACATAACCACTAACAAGGAAAAACACAAATGATTCTGATCTACTGAGAATTATGGGAATGCATCCTTTTAAATCAGGCCATACCATACTACTCAACATTTTGAGTACACTTTGGAAACTTACACAGCATTTGTATGAGATGAACTGTACAGAAGAGTCAAAGCAAAGAGACCCATACGTGTTCTATATCTTTGGGAATTGTTGCAAAGTTACAGTAGGTAAATGTCAACTGATTTTCTACTGTAAACCGAATGCTTCTCTTAAAAGTAATATTTTCCAGCAAGGGTAATCAAACACATCACTGGTACTATCAATTAGAAGGGTATACATAGGGTGCAATATGGTACACATACTGTATGTCTATTAAATGCTCTACTCTAGTTTATAGGTCCACTCTGTGATTACTGGACAGCAGAAGAACATTTAGGATAGGATAGGATAGGATAAACATACTGTACATGCTGCATGTTATATAGTGATACCCAAAGGTCTGGATTGTGTCTAGAGTTTGTTTCCAAAAATATGACCTTCCTGTGTCTTCTGACCACTTCAAAAAACAGCCATAAACTGGAAAGCAGATGTTTTTTTGGATGTTTTTTGATCTTGCTGATAATGTCATTGAAACACAATCTGTATGACTCTGAACAGGATTTTATGTCTTCCCCGATTAAATTCAACAGAGCAACACATCATCTTGTAGAGATCAAGTACATTTCACTGATTTCCCTCAGCCCCAGATGGAGACCATCAAGTCAAAAAATGACATCATATCTGTACATTTCAATTTCATTTTAACTCCAAGTGACAGCAACTAGAAAACAATATTATTTCTCTGACTGAAGCCTTACTATTATGTTGTGTTTTGACAACTCAGGAAAACCTAATTGGTGGTTTTGTACCATATTTAAATCAATATATTCTACACTAATTAGCAGCACCAACAAAACACTTTGCATTTCATTTTCAAATAAAGGAGCGAAAAAACTTGAATGAGTAAAATGAGTAAATGCTCGTCATCTAATGACACAGCATTAAAAATAATATAAAGCACCAAAATTTTCCACTTCAAGCTTCTACTTCTTGGCAGTCCGTGAACAGGTTTCATTCTCTGAAGATCTGCTACTGTGGTAAATTACCATTGCGAGTGGCTGACTGCCTTATTACTTGACCACTCTACAAAGAAAACCCGTAAGCCATGCAACACCAACTTCTTCATCGCACCAGTGCAATGGGAGAGTACAACTGTCTTAATACTACAAACCATGTGTCAGTGCTGGAACAGAAAGCTTTCAAAATGTACCATGAACGTAAGTAGAGACCAATTAGAAGCTTTTCGTAAATCTGGGCTGAGTCTTGCTGGTGGAAGAAAAGGCTCCAGTATCAGTCACAGAGCCACCATTTAATAATGTAAATGAAGACAAATAAAGTGTTTAGGAAGGGTCCCGCTTTCTGGCGGGTCTGGGGTTCAAGTCCTGCTTGGGGTGCCTTGCGACGGACTGGCGTCCCGTCCTGGGTGTGCCCCTTCCCCTCCATCCTTGCGCCGTGTTGGGTTAGGCTTTGGTTTGCCGCGACCCCACTCGGGACAAGCGGTTTTGGACTCTGTGTGTGTGTGTGTGTGTGTGTGTGTGTGTGTTTGTGTCTACATTAATGTAGCAACCATCTGATTCCAAACTCTCCTCACGCAAACGGGTGGGGAGCAGACAGGGGTCTGGTGACAGCCTGCTGTTCTTGCCATTTGTCCACTCTGGCAGCAAAAGGTGTGGTAGTCCTGTCAATAAGAAACTTTTAGACTGAGATTTGGGCTGACATCCACTGGGGACATGGTGTTCGGCTTTGCTTTCTTCATTTAAGGGTGGCACCTGACACAGCTGCTTCTCTTAATGTCTTAGAGGCAGTTGAGTTTGTATGTCATTTTTATGAGAAAGGAGCTTTTACATAATGTAAGTTTCAGCAGCTGCATTTGGGCGGGTTTTACACATTTTGTAGCCAATTCAGCTGCCCCCTTGTGCAACTTAAACCTCAGAGGTCCAATAAATAGCAAGGTAGTTTGGGTCGCTCAGCGTACGGGGTGGGTACACTTAACCACAGAGCACCTGCTCAGCATTTAAAACGTGGCTCGCAATTATGGTGTCGCTTTCTAGTTTTTTCACATTCACCTTTAACTTTTTCACACCAGGCCCACATGCATTAACCTGACTTCTTTTGGGTGGGGCCACTCTATAGCCTCCAAGGAAAGCACCATCCAGTCACGGCACCATATCATAGCACTAGCGTACCATGCACAGCATACAAACCCACTGAGACACTGCCTTGTGCAGTTCTAAAGTGCCACCCCCGCCATCAGCCCTCTGCGTAACCCCCCCGGTTCTTCCAGTAACCATAAACCACATTATCTGTTTATCACTGATGAAGTGCATGAATCGGTGTCTGTCACAATTTAAGAGAGATAAATTGATTTTGTTACCCTTTGTGATTCAACCAAAGGAAGAGCACGTTATTAAACTAGGGAACAAGAGGCTTGATAGCGGAGCCATTGTTGTATTAGCTGCAGGGCTGCTCCACGAGTGGAAAATATTGCATCTGGCTGGAGATTACAGCAGAAAGAGCAAATACACAACTAGTGTTTATTCAGCTATACAAGTTCTCTTATTATTGATACCAATCATTGAGTTCAGCAGTATAAAAAACAACCAAGAAATTTCTCACTCTTTCTACATATATAGAGGAATGTACTTCACAATATAAGGTGTACATAAACTCAATTCACTGATTTGCATTTACTGACATGGACAGACATGTATCCTTCATACACAGTACTGATTTACTGAAAACAATTACCACCACATTATGTACTGCAAATGAAAAGCAAACTTATGCACATTTTAAATTGTGGATTATGATTAAATTCAGCAATATAGTTTGTAATAGATGGGCAGGAATCAATATATGGAATGTTATGAAAATTTGTAATACACAAGACCTATTTGTGCATTTACTGAACGACGCAGTTTGTACAGTAAGACAATTGGAAGCCGTTTGTTAAATTGAAATATACCATGAATAAACTGCCACTTATAATCTGAATTGATCTTTTTCTTGGCTGTGCTGTAGTTTGCATTACAACACCAAATATTCGAGCCTTCTCAGTTTGAAGGTAATTTGAGTTACACTGGCCCTACTGACCATAAATCACAGACATACACAAACTAAAAATATGAAATATTGTGAAAAATCATGGCACATAATCTGTATAGTTGTTGTGTTCAGAGAGGGATCTTCCTGCAGCTTTCTGTCTTGTATATTAATCATGGGAGACTGACGGGGACCAAAAGTGTATAAACTCTGTGTTGTACAGAAGGAAAGTTTTGTTTTTCCACCTACCTGTTTGATGGCATGCAGCAGTTTACCGTAGCAGTACACAATGACAATGAATGGGAGGATGAGGCAGAACACAAAGAGGCTGATGATGTACGAGATGTTGTTGGCGTTTCTTGTTGTCCAGTTCACAGAGCAGGTGGTCCCCGGACCCTCTGGGCCGTAGGCACTCCAGCCGAAAAGCGGGGGCAGCGTCCATGCCAGTGAATAGACCCAGGACAGTCCAATGCCCATTGCAATCTTCCGGTAGTTGGTGGCATCCGCCTCGACAGGGCCCATCATGGTGCAGTAGCGCTCATAGGACAGCACAGCCAGGGAGATGAGGGACACGATGCCTGAGGGACACATTTGGTAGCTTGGTGTTAGCACCCCCTGGGGACAACCTGCATCACTACTGTGTAAAAGTGTGACATGAACAACCGCTCCCTGAAAAGGAGAATAAAGCAGACAATCCTTTTACTACATAGTGAGTGTTACACATGCTGCATTGTTTGCTGATGAATTATCTATAGCCAAGAAGCAATTCAGTCAGGGGCTGTCATTACTCCTGCAGCATCGGCAGTGCTGCATAGCGGTGCTGAGGGCATCGGCACTGACATGAGGGTGCAATACCCCCGATAGGCTTCCGATGCTGTAGCCAACCATTGCCGTGATAGGTAACCTCTGAGTAGAAGGACCCTGAGACACTGGTTACAAGCTGTTTGAAACTCAAGTAATACTGTACAAAACATCACTGTTGTCACCATGTAAACCCAAGAGGATCAGTAATCTACTGTGCTGGAAATACATTGCATACTGCAGCTCAGGAATCATATTAGGAATTCTAAAACCTGATGCTACGGGGAATTCAGCCCAGGTCAAAATCTCAACCTAGATAAAACTTTCATCAGAAAAAATATTGGAACAATCCCCTGTGATGGACTGGTGTTCCATCCAGGATGTACCTTAAGTTAGCTTTGTGCCCTTTGCTTCCAGCATTGCCTGTGAATCGCCATGACCCTAACTTAGACAAGCAATTAAGGATAGTGAGCCAATGAATATTAGAACAACAGTGACAGAGTTATGGGTGGCTTCTACGATGCAACAGGGAAAGTCTGTACATTTTGTGTGAAAAATGACACAGTCTAAGACAACACATTTGGCCTGGCAACCTCCGTTCATCAAGGGAAGGCAGTGCTGGCACCCTAGGGTCTCTACATCTTGTACTTTCTCTTTCATCCAGACCTATGATCGCATAATTGGATCAATTATTCAGACTTAATTAGACAAAATGGCCCTAAGGTGTTTTGGAACTGGTAATTTGGGAACTTGGGTGACATGCCGTTGCTGTGAAGCATGTGATTTTCCCCCTGTGGCTTCCAGCATTTCCGTGCATTGGTGAGTTCTTGGAAATACAGCAGGAGTGGATGGGAAATCTAATATACTGTCAATACCTTGTGCAAAAAATGTCATCCGGGATCATCAGAATCTACATTTCTGGCAAAATCTAAGTACTGCCGGTGGCTAACTTAAACAGAGTTTCTGATATTAAAACTAGGTTACTATAGCAGGATATGCACAGACACCGATGTCCCAGATTAGCAGCTCCTCTGGTTTGCAATTAACAGGGTACTATATTTAAATTGGAATGCACTGTATATTAGCATTGCCAGTTTGGTTAATTTATATCCAACTGTTTGGAGAATATGCTGCAGGGTTGCTGGATTTCATGTCAAATCACTGATGAGATCTTAATTAGATTTAGTTTTCTTTTATTAAAGGCCCTTCAAATGTGGTTTTCCTCACTCAAAAGCTTTCAGGTTAGAATATACTCTACCTACTCTCTAGAAGAAGAGCCCGTACATCATCTGCCACATGTCAGTTGGAGCCATATGGGATGTTAGTGTGGCCCATGGATTTCACTGATGAGAAGCAA
Source organism: Scleropages formosus (assembly GCF_900964775.1). Classification (NCBI taxonomy): domain Eukaryota; kingdom Metazoa; phylum Chordata; class Actinopteri; order Osteoglossiformes; family Osteoglossidae; genus Scleropages; species Scleropages formosus. The sequence continues at coordinate 18,839,719 of NC_041808.1, read as the reverse complement.
TCTCTATGCACATAAAATGTTTATTATAATTACAGTTTCAGAGCACTAAACCCTGACACTGTCAATCATAATTAGAGTTAATCAAATGTTCACTTTTCAAGTAATTCAGCTATTCATGGGCAGTGACTTTTATACAGAGATTTAAAGTTCTGCTATTCTGCCTCAGTGTTATCTGGTTATATCCTCTCTCAGGATTCTGGCAACTACTGGCAATAAGCGCTGAATAACACTGCAAATTAGTCCTATTAGTATGTTTTTGCAACTGCCCAGTTTAGAAACCTCCCAGCTGAAAAGAACTCAAGGCTTGTTTTTTATGACCAACAATGGATGTCCTGTTCACAAATGGCAGATAATGCAATAAGTGGGGGCCGGGTGATCTTTTCATACACAGCAGACAAAATGCATGACCTTCACACTGTCACAGCCAGGCAGCTGACACTTACTGTGCAAGAAACCAAGAGTGCTGCTCTCCAGACAGAACCACACAAGTGTCTCTGCATGAAGCGCACACTGCAAAGTCACGGCTGCGTAGAAACTCTACCAGATGCGTCACCAAATTGCTCTATGTCACATTGAACCTTTGTGCAAGACTCCCAGACAGCTCCGAACTTTAATTTGAAACTTTCACATTGTGCCAGGAGAACATCAGACACCAAAGCTGTGGCAGTCCCTGAGCAATAATGACCCTCCGTGATCACAGCGCTTTCCTCAGTGCATTTAGAGCTGCCAAACGCTGAAGCTCTGTGGATGAACAAACAATCCTCTGCTAAGCCTTTTTCTCAGTTTAGAGAAAGCCAACTTTGCTGCCTTAAACACTGGATAAATGGATGACAGCAGAATTCAAGCCATCCCCTCCCAAAGAAGCATCCATGAGGTGTTCATATTTAAGGTGCTATCTGACAGTGAGACACTGTATGAAATGTAGCCCTAAGTGCGACTGAGTGCACAGTAGCTGTCGATCACCAAATCCATGCGCACCGCAGAATTGGGCTTGATGACCAGCCTAAAACATAATTTAATTTGTTATACTCCACAATGTAACGAAGGACATGTGAGGAAAAGTCCGTTTTTGACATTATGCTCGGTCCTCAAGTCATGACCACAAGTGGGACCAGATTACTGTTCATAGATAGTTTGTTTGAAACTTCAAAGTCACCTTGACTACTAAGTCACAAGAAACAAAAGCTGAATAATACATACATCTCTCTACATATTAAAAGGGTAGTTACTCTAAAACCTTCACACAAAGGGATAAAAAATAACATTTATGCAGTGTCATGTTGGGGGGCATGGTGGCACGGCGGGTTCAGCCGGCGCCCATTGTATGGTGGGTCTGGGGTTTGAGTCCTGTTTGGGGTGTCTTGCCACAGATTGGCATCCCGCCTGAATGTGTCCCCTCCCCCTTTGGCCTTGTACCTTCCATCCATCCATTGTTAATAATGGCTTGTCTAATTCAGTGTCACGGTGGTCTGTTCTAACCTGGAAACAAGGCATGAGACGGGAGACACCTGGAAATGATGCCATTATAGTCTTCCCCCACCTTACAAAGGTAATTTGTTTACAAAAACCCTTCATAAGGTGAATTTTTGCAACTCAAAAATGTAATTACCATTTTTGTTTCAACGTTTAAAATTTTTATGCATTCCCAAGTCTGAAATGTGACACCAGTTTTTGCTAAACTCTCACCAAATCCATTTAAATGGACAGAATTACTTCAGATTGTCACGCCCACGCCGACAAGCCAACGCGGAACACCTGGAGCACGGCGCAGACTGATGCATAAAAGGCAGCATCAGAGCAGGAGCTGACGTGGAACCTTGTTCAGCCTTGTTGCTTGTGGCTGCCTCACTACTATTCAACTCCTACCTGATCGCTTTTCCCAGTCCCATACCCTACTCCTTCGGCCTCATGCCTGTGTACCGACCTTGCCTCTTAGATTGCCCCTTTGATGATGTTTGCGCCTCGAAGATCTTTTGCTTGTCCCGTGACTGAGTCTCTTGGTTTGCCCTGAATAAAGCACTAATTCCACTAAAGCCACTTCCTTCTGGAACCAGGCATGATGCAGATGTTAACAGTAGTTACCATAACACAACAGAATGCAGCTTTCCTGTGTTAATTATTGCAAAATATTGTATGGCTTTATGTGTACAGTGCTGTTTGAAAGTCTGTGAACCACTTGTGTCCCAGAGTTTCACTATTAAATGGTTGTTTAATGATGAGCAGTCTTTCTCATCTGACATAATAGGTGTGTAATGATCAGTTCCACATGTTGGTTTAGAAAAAATCATGTATGTAGTATAGGTGCAAAAATCTGTCAACCCCAAGTTGCATCGGTTAAACCAAATAGGTGGATAGAATCAGGGGTGTAAACCACAATAATTTATTCATTTTATACATTTATTTTAATATTTTGTACAAGAATAATCACCATGCTTATAGGGTTCACATACTTTCAAGCAGCCAATACTACTTGTAAAAAAGAAACAGCAAAATATAGAAAATAAATCTATAGGCATTCCACGATTTACAGACTCTCTTTATTCAAAGTTTCAGTATAACGGCTTATGGCTCTGGATACCCGATTTTTGATTTACAGAACAAAAAATCCGTTCAGCGAAATTTATGTGAAGCGTGTCCAAAAAATTTGAAAACTGCATACTGCGCAAAAGAAGCAGAATTGCAGTAATGTACCGCAGTTGGTGTGTCTGCATCCAGATTTCTCCATCTGCTGGTGTGTTAACGACCACTGCTACACCAATAATGTCCAGCTCTTCCTCTCCTTTCCACCTGGAGCATCAGACATTTCCGGGCGCATCACAGCCTGCTTATCGGACAGCTCTGCCGGATGTCTGATCACTACTTAGAACTCAACCTCTCCAAAACAAAGATCCTTCACCTCCCAGCTGGCCTGTCTTCCTGTCATGAACTTTCTATTAAACTGGACAACTCACTGATCTTGTCTACCTCCTTGGCTAAGAGTCTAGGAGTGATGATTAATTGAAATCTGTCTTTCTTTCAACACATTGAAGCCACAACTCAAATCTGTAGATACATCCTGCAGATACAACCTGCATAACGTCCCCAGGATTCGTCCCTATATAACAACAGACTCTGCGCAACTATTCGTCCAGGCCATGGTGATTCCGTCTGGACTACTGCCACTCTCTCGTGTGGTCTTCCTGCTACTGCCATCGAACCTCTGCAGCTGATACAGAACGCTGCTGCACGAGTTGTGCTTGACTTGCTGAAGCGTTCCCATGTATCTCCTCTACTCGGCTCTCTGCATTGCCTTCCTGTAGCCGCCCGGATCAAACTCAACACTCCGGTTGTGGCCTACGAAAGCATAAATGGAACTGCTCCCCGATATCTACAAGACCCGATCATCCGCTACACCCCAACCAGACTGCTACGTTCTTCCACCTCTCCCATCTGAGTGGTCTCACGCACAAAAGGTCCAAAATCCAAAGCATGAAGGCTTTCGGTTCTTCTCCGATTTGATAGAATGACTCTCTCAGACTCTCTCTTAGAACTGCTGATTCTCTCTCTATGTTTAAAAACGATTTTGAAACTCATCACCTGTGCTTGTTCTCTGGTGGGTCTGGGGTTCGAGTCCTGCTTGGGGTGCCTTGCGATAGACTGGCGTCCCATCCTGGGTGTGTCTCCTCTCCCCCAGCCCTACGCCCTGTGTTGCTGGGTTAGGCTCCGGCTTGCCACAACCCTGCTCGGGACAAGCGGTTTCAGTCAATGTGCGTAATGTGTGCGTGTAAAGTGGAATGGGGGTATCTTGGACTTTGAGTTTAAATTACAGTGTATAACACTTATTGCATTGTTTTTATTAGACTGAAACTATATTAAAATTTAAAATGACTTGAAAATGAAAATCTGTCATCAGCACGTCTAGTGCCAGCTTTTGGACCACTTTCAAGTTCTTTATTATCTACACAATCAATAAAAGCTTACTAAAACAGATGTCCCTCATTTATTACTGGTAAGGTTCTGTGAAAATCTTGGATGTAGCTGTCGAAAATAAAAATACTTTGAAAGACTTTTTAACATTTTTATTAACTTTGAGCTACTTCGGACAGTAAACACAAAGTGAGTCGAATTAACAGTAATTTACCCCTATGGCATTTCAATGCCTGCTGATGTTCTGATCGAGTGACTTGGAAATGCAGGCTATTTCACTCAAAAAGACAAATTTTAGAAAATACAGTGGTGATGAAAATTCAATTCAAATTAAATGGGAAAGGTGGGGGGCTGGTGGTGCACAAAGGTGGGGCTTGTCCGGGTCTCGCTCTCTGGCGAGTCTGGGGTTCGAGCCCTGCTTGGGGTCCTGTCCTGGGTGTGACTCCTTTCCGCCCCCCCAGCCCTACGCCCTACATTGCTGGGTTAGGGTCTGACTCACCACAACCCTACTTGGGAGAAGCAGTTTCAGCCTGTGTGTGTGTGTTGGAGGGAAAGGTGTGTATCTTTGAAAAAGTGTAATGCAAATGCTCATAGTACGAGGAAGCAAATTGCTTGGCTTGTTCTGCTGTTTCTAAGACCTTCCAGTTACTGGAAAGAGAAAAACTTCTTGTGAGGGGCTTTGTCTGTAGTTTTTACAGTTCCTTGATTTGAGCACTGAGGAAAAATATACCAAGCACGCCTAAATCTTTGTGTTAAGCTAAAAGACCACTTAGAATTTTTACTTCTGACCTTCACACTGCTGCTGCACTTCACTTGTGCTACAGAAGATTATTAACAGGCCAGGACTATATCGGACTCATGTTGGTGAAAGGCTACAAAAAACACAAGGGGACATAAAGATCAACATCTGATTAGCAGCACCCGGACTGAAGATATTGTGATACTGGATATTGTGAAGGAGACGGTTACTGTTGTATGCACAACAGCTGTCTGCATTAATGGGTCTTCAACCCAGCAAAGGTATGAGCAAAACAGACCACAGTTCTGCCAGTAGCTGGATGCTTTACATGTGTTGATGCTGCTCTATAAATACTTCTTTATTAATATTTATTCATTTAGCAGGCACTTTTCTTCAAAGCAACATAGAATGATTATTAATTAGTATTTGGCTGGCTTACATTACTAGATATACTGCAGTCAACGCTCATGCAAATACACGCATAATAGGCCATTTATATCACTAATCCATCTGAACCATATTATGTAGAGGAAAGCTGCATCGGAATGCACAGCCTAGATGCCGTGAAGCACCAGATCAATTTGCTGCGTCAAGGTGCCACCCATATCTGTGAGTACACCCTGAAGAAGACTGTTTTTACCCATTTTCAACAGCACTGCTCTTTTCATACCACTTGATATCAGGTGTACTTACTAAGTACACAGCATCCACTGGGTATAAGGTCAAGCTTAATTTTGCTTACTGGAGCTTCCTTCACTGCTGGATACCAGAACAGAGGACTGAGGTTTGAATGTAGGGTTCAGATGGAAATTAACTGCTAAGTGACTCAAACCACAGGGGTGAATGGGTTGATGACATCCTTGAAACAGAGTTCCCAAACGGTTTGCTGCTCACTGAGCCAGAACTAAGGTTTTAAATCTCTGGCAGGCAGCGAGGAGACCAATGTTACCGAAAGCCCTTAAAGCAAAATCTTTAAACCCAACTGAGTTGAGTATAACTGGATTAAGTTCCTAAACTGAAGTTTCGCTAAAAATATTATCCTGAAAGCCAGTTTAACAGAATTTATTATTACATTGTCCCTGACAAATGCTATTACTAACCTTGCCATTGATAAAAGGCTGCTGAAGTTCTCTCTTGCTTCCATCTCTGTGATCACTGTACCTCAGACAAATTTATGGGCTGACAGCAGAAAATGATGCATGGCACAGGTGTCTGAATTTGCGAGTGAAGGCACGGACTTCATGGGAAGACTGACACAGATGCTGCAGAAGTCTATCTTCACCAACTGCACACAACTCTGTTCGCTTGGCTGCAAGGAGTGTGCGTGAGAAGACGATAAGAGGCTGACAGGTGAGCAGCGAGAACTCTGCTGCTGACGGAAGATAAGAAGCACTGATCCCTGTTATGTGACGTTCATAGTATACGTCAGGAATGAAACGGAGACCAGCTGAGCTAAAAGAAGACTCAGCATCTCTGGTCCTTCAGGACCACAGGGTGTATTGGTTCCAGCTGTGTTCTTAATTACTGGGCCTTGATTGGGATTTTGATTGTCTTGCGGGATTGACTTAATGTGTGATAATCCAGGAATTAATGTATCCCAGTGGTGAAAAATCTTTTTTTTCAATTTGATCCATAAAAATAATAATAATGCTGTTAGTTATTTAAAACAATCAAACTTCTTAACTCTTGAATAATTAAACAGAAACTTCATGAACATAAACTATATGAAATTAATTTTATTCTCGTCTCATTTCAGAAATATTTCTATTAATACACCCTGCACTGGACAAACGGATACTGACAATAGATGGATTCTTGGTCTGGTTTAGCCGGAGCAAAAAAAAAAAAAAAGATTAAAAATGAATGAATGAAAAATGACAGCTAGTGCTAAATGGGCAGTGCATTCAATTAAAAAAAAATGAAAGTGGAGTAATTAAGAGCTCACTTGGAAGGAAACGCAGGATAGTGTGCCCCCCCCAGGATCACAGTTCCCCAGCCTGGTTTCAGCGCTGTGGAAATATGATGGAGCTAAAGCCCTCAACGAACAGGCGCAGATAGATGGGGAGAAAAAATATTGTAACGACCCGCGTTACTGTAAGTTTGAGCGGGAAACGGGTTTATTGTAAATAGTTGCATTATGGGAAAAATGTGACTAAAGTAGGCAACCACTGGTGGGGACTGACGGGCAAAATAAGGGGTAATCGTAAGCGGGCTGTGATTGCCGGCTTGAGGCGCAGGTCCTTGAGGAAACGGGGTTATCGGACCGAGACTATTACTTTTCTGTATGCTGGTGTTTTAATGAAATAATATTTATTACAAACAGTGCCTGTGCGTCCTTCTTCACCCCATCCGAACCCACAGCGCCGCGTGCCGCAATATAGTGCCGGAACTTATGAGAACAATTTCGCTCGCTCGCTCACTGTGCTGTGACTGATCCGAGGAAATCTTGACAAATAAAAATATCAATCTGTAACATACACCGAGCTGATCTTGTCCACAGCAATTATTTCCACGAAGTCCAATTTCAGTTCACATTAACGAAAGTGTTTATTCTTAGCCTTGGTAGAACCGAATCATGAGCCACGCGCGAGAAGCGCTTAAAGTTCATTACTGAAAAGAGAAGAAAACTCTTCACTTGAGCGCGATTGAGAGCGACTTCCTCAGCCCTGCTGACAGGTGAGCGTTTCTAGAGCTTCACTGTAGCCCGTCCGTCGCTAACTTCAAATGAAGAATACAGTTAATAAGCACATATAATATATATATAAGAGAAAAGATGCACAGCTCGGAACTGTCCTGCGTCTCTACAATACAGCTGAAAATCTCAGATCCATCCCAAGGTACATTCATAGCGATGCAATACAAATCAAATGCACAACATGATGATGCTAAGTGTGCAGTTAACACTTACTAACGAGAACTTCATCACTGTGGTCTGTTCTCCCTCTAAATATCCGTATTAGAGATATATGATGGGTCTAAACGAAACTTGAGATCTGCGGAGCACAGCATAACATTTCATCTAAAAGAAAGGTTAAGCGTCAAGCAGAATAATAGAAAATACACGCGTCTTAAATGCTCAGATAAACATTAAAATAAGAATTGCTTGCAGAAATGCCATGGAAATAGCGGGTGGGTTCCGCCGGGTGGATTTCAGGTTTTGGGCCACTGCAGAACGAAAACAGAGATGATCGCGAAAAAACACATAGGTCGAAAGCAACTTGCCTGGGATGCAGAAAATCATCAATCAGTCAATGGTTTATTTATCAAATGCACAACAATACAGCGCACAGCAGCGGTTGCTGGCAAAGAAACGTCTTTTTCCGCAAGCTCGTGGGGGAGGAATTAAAAAGTAAGAACACAGATTAAGATTAGAAACAAGTTAAAAAGATTTACAAAACACAACATGGTGTACATCATCATGCAAGTACAAAGAGGCTGCAAAGCAGGTGGCGCAGTGGTCCATGTCCCAAGCCAAGTTCGGATCCCAGCCGCGCTGCAGTGCCGTCAAACTTCAAAGTACACTTACGCAGAACTGACACATACATGATACAGTAACTTACAGCACAGGTGAAAAGGGTAAAAAACACCGAAATGCCCGCTCTTCTGCCTGGCATCGCCGCTCATCACGTCAAAGAATAAGTGAGAGCGGCACACTTACCGAAGAGCGAGTTGGCGAAGCCGTACCAAACGCAGCCGGCCGCGCCGATGAGCCACCGCCCGCGCGTGCTCGCCGCGAAGCTGAACGGCGTGCCCACGATGCACACGAGCAGGTCGCTCAGCGAGATGTTCATGAGCAGCAGGTTGATGGGCGAGCGCAGCACCTTGTAGCGGCAGAAAAGCAGCAGCACGAGCAGGTTGTTGAGGAAGCCGAAGGTGCCGATGAAGCCCAGGCACACGGCGACCACCAGGTGCCCGACGGGGCTCAGCGTGCGCTGCGAGGAGGGGGCCTCCGCGTGACCCGCGCACCACGCGCCGTCGCCCCGCACGCAGCCGCCGAGGCTCACGTTGGACACGATCATCGCGAGCCGCTGTAGTGTCTGGGCGAGCGCGCGCGACGCGCATCGGGAAACCGCCGCCGCTGCGTTCGGTAGTACGCGGAGCGAACACGGAAACATGCAAGTTGTTGCAGCGAGCGCGTGACACACCGCAATCCACGAACTATTCTATTGTGGCTCTTTAAGGCTCTTTAAGTGTGTAATCGCCGCGGGACGTGGCCTGAAGTCGGCCGGTTGCCGTGCCGCTTCGCTCGGATGAACTCGTGGGAAAGTTAAGTTTGGAGCGGCCGCGCTCCACCATGTGGCGCCCCGCATCGCCACATCCTCCTCACCGGCGGCATCGCCGTGTTTTTGTACTCCTCCCGCGTGCTGACGTGTGGCTCGAGAGCCGTGGGATGCAGTAAGGGGGCTAACGCCTGCTTGCATATGATCATATGGCATATCTGTTTTAATATTTCTACACGTGGGGGGTGCGGTGGCGCAGTGGGTTGGACCGCAGTCCTGCTCTCCGGTGGGTCTGGGGTTCGAATCCTGCTTGGGGTGCCTTGCGGCGGACTGGCGTCCCGTCCTGGGTGTGTCCCCTCCCCCTCCGGCCTTACGCCCTGTGTTACCGGGTAGGCTCCGGTTCCCCGTGACCCCGTATGGGACAAGCGGTTCTGAAAATGTGTGTGTGTGTGTGTGTGTGTGTGTGTGTGTGTGTATTTCTACACGTAGGACACCTGGAACAAGTTGTTAAGTATTATTAGGACAAAGATTATTCTTATCATTATTGTTGTTAATATTATTACTATGACTACAGACCCTGTTACTTGTGCTGCTATTACTGCTGTTAGTGCCTAAGTGACTTACAGCGCTACTTACACTACAGTACACTCACTACAGCTATTCAGCCATTTATACAGCAGAACTATGCAAAACACACACTATGAGCATTACTGATTCACCTGAAGCACATGTCTTTGGACAGTGGGAGGAAGCTGGAGTTCACGGAGGGAAGCCACGCAAACACGGGGAGAGCATGAAAATTCAAAACCCATGTCCGGACACACAGCCTAGATGCTGTGAGGCACCAGCACTAGCTGCTGTGCCACTCTGCTACCTGTTGTGCTACTACAACATCTATTACTATGGCTATTGCTAACAATAATAGTAACAGTAAAAAATGTTCTAACTAGTACAAGCACCTACAGTAGTATATTTACCAGATGCTTTTCTCCAAAGCAACTTCCAATGAACTCTATGTAGTGTGATCAACCCACACACCTTCTTCACCAAGGTGACTTACGCTGCTAGATACACTACTTACACTGGGTCACTCATCCATACATCAGTGGAACACACTCTTTCTGTGTCAGTCACACATTATGGGGGAACCTGAACATGTCTTTGGACTGTGGGAGGAAACAAAAGCACCCAGAGGAAACCCACACAGAGACAGGGAGAACATGCAAACTCCACACAGACTGAGCAGGGATCAAACCCATCTCCTCTTGCACCACCCAGGTGCTGTGAGACAGCAGCGCTACTCGCTGTGCCACCGTGCAGCCCAAGCAGTAGTAGTTAAATTAGGCTCAATGGTAACTGCATCTTGATACTTGACATTGCTGTGCGCTGTCCAAGGTCCTGAATCCCCCCCTCCCTTACACCAACTGGCCTTAACCAACTGTGAGGCGTGACCACACCTTTTACACAAACAAACACACAAAAACACACATGGTGGTGATCTGGTGTGGTCATAGAGAAAAAAGTACAGATTTTATTGTAGCAGGTCATTTTTCATGGCAGACAGACGAAGATAGTGCTCACCTTTATAGAAGTGTTTGGAAAGCAAATTTTGGCCCTTTTAACGCTCACATTGCCTTTTTCCCAGCATGATTAATCACTTCTGAGCACTGCAAAGACATCCCCAACACACTCCACACCAAAGTTGTATCAGCTGTTGTTATCCTGGGACCGGGAGGCAGTGGTCATTCAGACAGGGTTTCACACACAACAGTGGGTGGAGAGGTTAGAAAGGAGGAGGAAGAGAAGCTCTCAGAAGTGGTGGACCAGGTGTCACACATCCCTGACCTCCAAAACGGGTCTTAGACAAAAACAGACACTCAGTGAGTTAGGACTTTGACGGTGCCTGAAAGAGCAGTTCACATGGATGCTCCTCCTGTTGGAGAAGACATGTGCCATTTATGGCTTTACAGCATATACACATAGTTTTAGTTCTACAAAAAAACTGGAATGAAAAACACCCAGATGGATATGAAGCAGTTTAAGACAATCAACTTATAACGTTATAACTTTACGAAATATAAATTGGTCGTTTTGGTCTTTTTTGTGCCAATATGTTCGTAACGTACCTGTAAACCAGATGGAACATGGTTGCATGCTGTGCAAGCAATTTACCACACAGTGTATGTAAAACATCAATTCAGAGTAAATACCTTGATCAAGGGAACATGCAAAAGTATGTTCAGATTAAATGAATTAAATGAATTCAGTAAATGCTCAGTTAAAACAAGTGCAGTAAATGTTGTGCCAGGCAAGTCCCCCTTCCTCTGAATGGAGGCATGTTTATTTAGCAGTGTTTAAACAAAGGGTATATTATGATGCATTATAATACGTGTTGTGTAATGAGTGTTGGCCTCTTTGTGGAATCCAGTCGTGTACTTCTGTCAAAAATGTACTGCATGTGTCACAGCTGTGTTACAATTTTTTGGAAAATGGTTATGCATGTTCATGGGCACAGGTGTTTGGCATTATTTTTACTAAAGTATTACTGCAAGATGGGGGCGCGGTGACGCAGTAGGTTGGACCTGCTCTCTGGTGGGTCTGGGGTTCGAGTCCTGCTTGGGGTGCCTTGTGATGGACTGGCGTCCCATCCTGAGTGTGTCCCGTCCTGGGTGTGTCCCGTCCCCCTCCAGCCTTACCCCTGTGTTGCCGGGTTAGGCTCCGGTTCCCCACGACCCCCTATGGGACAAGTGGTTCAGAAAATGTGTGCGTGCATTACTGCAAGATGTATTCTTTTAAAGTTCTTCTTCAACCAAAAGGCACTGAATCATAATATGTCTATTGAATAAAGCAGCTTATTCAGGTCAGGGTCGCATAAAAGTCATTCTCTTGTTCTTCCTGCTGCACCTGAAGCCACAGAAGACAGCCACTCTGTGCAAAAGAAAGCAAGTAACTCAGCAAGAGCTCCCCACTAACTGAAAGAGGCCAGGGAACATATTATTACAATGCAGTAGCGGTTCTTATTACTGACCTTTATTTGTCTGACATCATAGGCATCAAGTAAATGTTAATAACAACAATAGCTGAGATTGGCATTGGCATGAGTTCAGCAAAGAGAAAACTGGAACGTATAGAGGGTACTAGGGCTGGGACTGAGTGCCACATTGTGCAATTGGATCCTGGATTTCCTCACCAACAGACCCAAGCATGTGCGGATTGGCAGTAATACCTCCTCCCCACTGACCCTCAACACTGGCACTCCACAGAGAAGCGTCATGAGCCCGTTGCTGCATTCCTTGTTCACACATGACCGTGTGGCCAGTCACAGCTCCGACACCATCATAAAGTTTGCTGACGATACCACCGTTGTGGGTCTGATCACCAACAACGCCGAGACGGCCTACGGAGAGGACGTGAGGCTCCTGGGAGAGCGGTGCCGGGACAATAGCCTGTCTCTCGGCGTCAGTAAAACTAAGGAGCCGGTGATTGACTTTAGGAAACAGGATACGGCTCATGCACCCATCTACATAAGAGGGGACATCGTAGAGAGGGTCAACAGCTTCAGATTCCTAGGGGTCACCCTCACTGCCAAACCCACATGGACCGAGCACACAGCAGCAACCATGAAAAAAGCCGATCGACGTCTCCACTCCCTCAGGCGTCTGAAGAAAGCCAGGACGTCCACTGCAGTCCTCACCACTTTCTACAGGTGTGCCGCGGAGTCCGTCCTCACGGGGTGTATTACATCCTGGGGTGGCAGCTGCTCCATACGGGACAAGAAAGCCCTACGGAGGGTGGTCAAAACGGCTCAGGAAATCGTCGGCACGCAGCTACCAGCGGTACAGGACACCTACACCACATGCTGCCTCAGAAAGATGATGCGCATCATGAAAGATCGTAGTCACCCCGCACGGACACTTTTCTCTTCCCTGCCATCTGAAAAGCGGCTCAGGTCTATTCGAACCCGCACAGCTAGGTACAGGAACAGCTTTTACCCCACTGCTGTAAGAGTATACAACACTAACCAATGTGCCACCTTTGGTAACTAGAGTTGGACTGCTCCTCCCAAGCACATTGGTAAATTAGACTGCCACTTTAAGCATTCTCATTCTCATTCTCTCGTTCTGAGTTCTCTGGCTGTCAGCTGGTATTATTGTTATTACTGTTACCATTATTTATTGCTATTGCTGTTGCACAACTCACTGTCATTGTCATTGTTATTGTTATGTTTGTGCAGTATTTCTATTGTCTCTGTCTTTGACCAGAGCCTGTGGAGAAGCATTCAGGAAGAATTTCATGATACTTGTACGTGGTACTTGTACAGATGACAATAAACTTGAATTAACTTGAATGTCAATATAACATTAAATGCATGTATTTGAGCTCATCCTATTCATTTACTGTACTGTATTTCCGAAACTGTTTCCCTTAGACTTCAAATGACCTCATGTTAATTCATCTAGAATTTAAAGAGAGTTAGTATTAAAACGCTTCAAATATTTTACAGCATTAAATGATACTGTTATCAGGTTGCAGTCAAACTTTTGCATTTGATTGCTTCGGTTTACCATTCATTTAAGCAAGTATTGTGAACCAATTATATGCAAAACGTGTTGTGGTAAATATTTGTACACTACGTAAAAAAAATGCTTCCTGAAGCTGGGCTGATTACTGCAGTCATGTAACTGCAGAACAACGATATTCTGAAAAAAGTATCACTGCAGTGGTGCCTGCTGTGATTCAGTAATATGTATCAACAACTGCTTAACCAGTTTAGCAAAGATATTTATAAATGCACACTGAAATACATTCTGTTCAACACACGGAAATAAAATCTAATTACCCGGGACTGATATTATGTCATTAAAACATCTTTTAGATTAAATTCTTGATTTTTTTTCCCCTCAATTTCTTTTATATGATCTAAATATCTGATGAATAACGTAACCATTTATTACCATGGGTTTTTTTTGACTCTGGAAAGAAGCTCATGAATCAAACAGAAGCTCTCGCTCAGTCAGGTTAGAGGAGCACCGGCTACAAGTGCTTGGGCAACATGGGGAGGAATTTTAATGTGACCACAACACAAAGCTCACTAAATTTTTAATGTAACGGTGGAGCTGTGTTGCACCTTTAGCAGTAATATGTTAATATGTGTAATACAGTATGTCTGCTTTGTTTGTACTTATTGCTAATGCGGCGAGACAAAAAAAAAAAAAAAAATTGTGCTCGTCTTTCTGGAATGGCTGCGTGTCCATTTCCCTCCACGGCAAGTTCACAAAAAGGTAGCGATTCGATAGCGGCCCTTCAGAAGATCATGTAAAGGAATGGCTGAGGGGGTAAATGTGGGTGGTTAAACACCTGCTCTTGTGATTAAAAGGTTTTGTAAGAAGAATCCAGCAATTGCAGCTCTTCATTAAAACTATTGACGTGAAAAATTGTAATCGTTTAAAGTTGCCGTAGACGAAACTCTCTGCTGGCAAACTAATATCCTACAAGAGATTTTCTGCAAAATCCCTACTGTTTAAGTGGCGTAACGCCTGCTTCGGCGCTCAGCCGGCGGTGCGAGACACGGTATGCAGAGCTGTCACTTCAGCAGCGCGGAACCCGGGTCAGATTGCAGCGTGGCACAGTCAGGAAGCTGGGTCACAGAAACCGAGATTCCGTCGCGTTGCGCTTGTTAAGGCCACGTTTTCTGCAGCAGTTATTGCATGGAATTTGCAACAAAGAAGCAACACTGTGCACAGATGTCTGTTTTGTCTGGTTGACATTAAGTGAGAGTATGTGCCATACCTGAGGGAATACAAGGGCCGTTCCCTCTCTACCTTTCTCACGTTGCTGGAGAGAAAAATCGTGGGTCGATACTTTTATCCGAAGCGTGTTACGCGACACGTGGCACCAGCGAAATTATTCTGACGGAGAATGTGCAACACAAATACCTGAAGTGCCAAGGTGGTGTTTGGTGTCTCGATCACAAATAAGAAGCGTGTGGAGGTACACATCATCTGAACCTCTGGTCCCCTACAGGGGCGTAGAGAGCCGGAGCCTAACCCAGCAACTCAGGGCGTGAGGCTGGAGGGGGAGGGGACACACCCAGGACAGGACACCAGTCCATTGCAAGGCACCCCAAGCAGGACTCGAACCCCACACCCACCAGAGAGCAGGACCCGGTCCAACCCACTGCGCCACTGTGCCCTGTGCGTGGAGGCAGTATGCAATAATATAGATCCCTTCATCTACACAAGCAAGGAGGTCATCCATAAAACCAAAATAATATTTTGCATCAACTTTTTTGGCCTATGGTGTTTTGATTATTGGGAAGTGTCATTTTTTGACAAGTGAAAAATGGGCGATAATTGGCTGTAACTTGAAGGCAGAGCGAAAGACATTTGGATAAGATTGTTTGCACCCTGTTCATTACCCTGTAGCACTGGCTTTCAAAAGCAGTTTATTATTCAGTAATTAGAGCACAGAATACTGTAAAATGTGACTCATGTTGCATCAGGTACACAACATCCTCGGCGTCTGTAATGGAAGGGAGGCCGTGGCGGAGACGGAAAAATAAGACTGTCTGTTTATGTTCAGTGTATTTTCACGTGTTTTTTTATGAGGAGCCCTTTGACATTTTTACTATAGATCAATAAAAATCCAGCTTGGAACTACAGAATTATTCATTCATTTTCTTCAAGTGAGAGAAAATATTTTGGAAGATGTTTTTCAACTGTTTCAGTAAAATATCCAGCTGCACAGATGGAGAAAGGCATGAATACAGTTTGAGGAATGTCAAATGCTGCTGGGTAGATGTCTGCTGAAAGATTAAATAATGATCTGTTTATCCTTTTCGCAGGGACTTCTTCCATTGAACTACTTGCTGTTGTCACGATGAACCTCGGTGCAGCAAGTGGTAGGTAACAAAGTTTACTTGAGACTTTCATGTCTGCAGCTGTGTCTCTTTCTCTTAATGTAATGCATAAATTGTACTTTTACTGAGATGTACGTCGCTTTGGACAAAAGTGTCTGCTAAATGAATAAATGTAAATGTAAATGTTACCTGGGGTCAAATGATAAGGCCAAATACTTCGGCCAAATGCATGCTGCTCCTGTGGATGTATTTGTGCCGAACAGTTCTGTTCCGGTGGCCCATCACTATAAGCCAAGGAGCGGGAAAAGAGGGCCAACAGTAGCACAAATAAATCATAAGCCAACAGGTATACCTAATACACATTGTCTGAACCACGTGTCCCATTCAGGGACGCAGGGAGCCAGAGCCTAACCTGGCAACACAGGGCATAAGGCTAAAGGGGGAGGGGACACACCCAGGACAGGATGTCAGTCCATCACAAGGCACCCCCAGCAGGACTTGAACCCTAGACCCACTGGAGAGCAGGACCTGGTCCAACCCACAGCGCCACCACACCCCCTGGTTCTCCATAATGCCGTTGAGCAGGGAAAAAAATCAGATAGAAGCCCAGTTCCTCTGGCAAAAAAAAGATCCAATACGTGCTCCATATATTTCCTGTGCACTATTGATCTATCCTCACATCTCTATACAACAACGCACTCTGTGCTGTATATTTAATATCAGACTATTTCACTTGCCGAAGATGGTTGTAACAAGTGAACTGGATCTCCCTCTCATTCTCCTCGCATATTCTTACCGTGGTAGTAACTATTGGCAACACGTGGAGGACTTTAGGGCTTTGACAGACCTGGAATCATATTGACCCTGTGTCTGGAAATTTACCATTTATAATTCCTTTAAAAAAAAACACAACACACAAAAAGTAAACAGCCTGGAGTTCTAACCTGACACTCATCACTGCCCTCATCTGGACACATAACTTCAGACCACATCAAGCTGAAAGGAAGCAAATTAGAAATCAAATTTAACTCTCGTTACAGTTGTGTAGAATATATACATTCATTCAGCAAATCCTTTTTCCCGGAGTGACTGACAGTATTAAGATACCTACAATTACCCCATCTGTACAGCAGAGAACTTTAGGGTGAGTACCTTGCTAAGGGGTACCGAAGCAGGAGGCAGATTTCAAACCTTTGACCTCTGACTCCAAAGGTGGCACCACTAACCAGTACACTATGTGCTCCTGCAGCACCTTCCTTTTTAATTTCCAACATTTAGATTAAAATGCTGATATAGTAACTTTTGCATCATTTAGAATTATTCTGCAGAACACAGCAACTGACACATACTGATGGAACCATAAAAGGTGTGTGGAAAATTGCCCCTAATGCTGTGTTTCAATGGGTCCCACTGCAGCGCTCATTGTCATGCCGCACACTGCTCTTCATTTGTAGCCAGGTGTTTCTTATATTCCTGCTAAGAGTTTCTAGAATTTGCTAAGGTGATATATTCATACATCTATTTAAAATAAATATTTTCCCGCTGCGTTGCATTATAAAATGCACATTTTCTGCATGTTTGAATTAAGATAGCCAACGTTGCTTCTCAAACACAATGTATACTTGATTGTGTTCTTGTATAAAGGAGGTCGTACAAATATTTCCAGGATATTACTGGCTAAAGCCCATGAAACAAAATGCTGTAATGGTGACACTGTATGCTGAGTTGCACATTGACAAAAGAGCCTGGCTCAGCATACCGTTGAATAAATCTCTTTGTAATAGGCTATTTCATCACTCTGAATACATTCACAATGGACACTTACAATAATGGGTTTAAATGAAAACAATGTTCTCTGTATTTTTACTCATAAAAATTAATTAAAAACACAATGTATTTAATATTTACCTTATAACTGTAAAGCATGAGGGTAAAGCTAAATGTTACTTTCCATGGACAGTCTAATCAAATTATACAGATTTTGCAGCACCGTTACAAAGAAAACGATAAATGATCCAATGCGGTTCCAAAATGTTTGCTTTGATAAAACTGCAAAAAAATTCAGTTCATACAGCAATCACTGCATGTTTTTCTCCTCCTATAAGATTGCCTGTGCAATTAAAATATGAAGTGTATCCTTGGCTGGGAAGGTGAAAACAATGGATGAACAAATACCATGCTATTTAGGAGCAGTGGTCAAAAGGTCTTTTAAATCCTTTTCATGCCAACAAAATGCTTTTTTTTCTTTAGAAGTAGACTAGTCATTTTTTCCATATGATCGATATTCTAATTTTTTTATTTTTGTTTACAGAAAGATTTTTATGTTAAAGCAATACGGTTTAAGATTCCACAAAATCTAGTCTCTGCACTCAGAAAAGAGAAATAAACACAAAGTCTTTGTGGTTGTTGCAGTTCTGGCTGGTTAACTTCTTATTTCAATACAGATTGGTCTTCGATAGGCTGCTGAGTTTTATTGTCTTCCTGATATAATTTATAGAGCACCACACGATCTCTGCAGTGTTTTGGTAAAGTGATTTTGCTGGCGTTTCCATTAAATTAATTCACCGTTTCAGTGCAAGGTCTTTCCAACATGGATTTAGGAACATTGTTCTGAAAGAAAAATCACATTGATCCACATTATTCCATCACATGAGCTTTAGAGTTTTCCAGAATTTTTACCTTAATTATGGCCTCTATGAAGGCTCACTGCCTTCGAAAATGAACCTACCCTGGACCTTTCCTCGATTTACATCCCTGCTGCTTGAACACTGGTCATTCAACATATCTTCCCATTTCCTGGCAAAAATGGTAAGAAATCGTGCCACAGAAACTGTTGCATTCATCTCAGAATCCCTTGAGTGTTTTTACTCCATTCCGATCACTGTCAATCTAGAGAAAAAAGTCCAAGTACAGTATGTCACCGAATACATTCTCGCTAACAAGGAGTCCATTTTGATATCATCACAGCTATTAGAGGAGTCAAGGTGGTACAGCAGGTCAGGTCCAAACCCGGAAGTTTGCATGTTCTCCTTGTGTTTACATGTGTTTCCCCCCCATGTTTGTCTTAATTCCAAAAACCTTTCAGGTTAAACAATGAATTTTATGTTACAGCACTGTGATGAACTGGCATCCCATTCAAGGTACTCCCTGCGTTACCATTCTAAACCTTTCCTTACCTTACCAAACCATAGTCACTGGAATATGGTCAAGATCATGGTGACCCTGAATTGGAAAAGCTGGTGCCAAAAATGAAAAATGGATAGAGAACTAGTACTGACCATACTGAGAGGTAAATTTCCAAACATTACTTAACTGTCAGTTTATCAACGGAATCGCTAGGTGTTTAAGCTTGTTATTAGGCCATAAATCAGTATGACACTTATGTCAGAACAAAATCAAGATGTATTTTTCCATTAATTTTCAGCAGGAATTTAGAAGTCCACGGCTGAGTGGATTTTGTCGACATAGGATTTCGAGTGCGCTCGTGTCAATAACAAGCAGGCAGCGAGACAGAAAATGTGCATTTTTCCCTAAACTTTCCATGACATTTTCTCAAAAGCAGAAGACACACCGTTCATTTCCATACCCTCATCTACGTGGGCCTTTTTCTAAGAACTTTAGGCCCACAATCCACCTGCTCTCCTCCTGTCTCTGGGATATGGATGAGTAGATGTGCGCTCTGACAGCATCTCCACGGTCGAGATGCAACTGGGGGTCTCATTCTGAAAGTGCACACCTGTGTGTTGGTCCCTGTGCAGCAGATGAGGGAGGCAACAGCTGTTGGTGGGAAAAAGTACGACAGAGACAGAGATGATAGTCTGCGCCCACGGAGCTGTCGCTCAATCCCAGCTGAGGAGCCGGGTAAGACAGATGTGGACACAATGAGAACTGTTTCAGAAAGGAGCAAATAAATATCCAGTTAAACAATGAGTGAAGTTTGTAGTGAGGAAGAAGTGCTTTTTTTATGCACTGACTCTTCCACAGCATGAAAAGCTGTGAGATGTTGGTACAAGCTGAGATACTGGACATCGAAAGCAGGGCACGGACACACCATAGCAGCCATAATGAGATTCCTAGTTGCTTACGCCTTCCTTTCACATCATCAGAAAACAATGGGAACTTTCAGAAGCCGATTCCCTGTGTCAGTTTCCCCATCATTGCCAAATTCGTCATGTTCACCTTCTCCTGCCAGCTTTACCACATACGGAGCATTTCATCTGATGCCTAAACATCACTACGGAAAATCATTTGGTTGAACATTTGGACCTGATCTAAAAGATAAGTACAGTTTTCAAGTGTAATTCTAGAAATTAATCTGCAGTTACTGCACTCTGAATGGAAATGCACACACACATTTTCTGAACTGCTTGTCCTATTCAGGGTCGCAGGGAGCCAGAGCCTAACCTGGCAACACAGGGCGCGAGGCTGGAGGGGGAGGGGACACACCCAGGACAGGACGCCAGTCTGTCCCAAGGCACCCCAAGCTGGACTCGAACTCCACGCCCACCAGAGAGCAGGACCCGGTCCTACCCACTGCATCACCGCACCCCCCTTGGGAATGCAGTGTCTTGATTTTTTAAAAAATCTATATCAAGGTAGAAGAAACGGGATGAAATAACAGATGAGAGATCGAGGTTCAGAGTTCGCATTCAATGGGTTAACTTAAAAATGGTATGCACTAAACGCATGCCCACCCACAAAGAGGAACAGTACCATCAATCAATAAATATATAAATAACCTGTCAAAACATCATTGGTGCAGCGCTGAGGGTGGTGAAGCAAAATAACATACCAGTCAAGTAGAGAGTTTCACACGTTAATCAGTGGCTGTGGGGTCAAGAGGTGCAAACACCTCGGAAATCAGTTGAAAGCAGAGGGTAGGAGAGTGCCGTGAAATTCAAAATGCACAGGTGAGCTCTGGTGCTTCTCACCTGGGAGAGCTCAAGTGACAAGTGAACCGTTTAAATTGATTAACTGTACATATGAAGTTAAACTAGATTAAAGCTACTGTCCTGTAGCACTACAACCTGTCAATAGTAGACTTTGCAGGAATTTCACTTGGGGAAAAGACAACAGCCAAAAGGGGGAGAAGTGTGTCATTTCTGATATGGTCCATTAGGCTCAAGGACATTCACTGTGTTTTATGACATAGATTTTGCGTATTCGGATAAAGTGTTCTTTAAGGAATCTTTTTTTGTCTGCCATTCAAGTAAGAGAGATGCTGGTAACAGAGACAGAAAGACACACAGAACTAAAGTGTTCATAACCATAGCATGTATTGCAGAAAGTTAATGATCCAGCCCTTTAAAGGGAACATTGTTTTCCCCAGCACCAGAAAGGACTGCAACATTGTCTTTGAGGAGGTACTGAATTTCTCTAATATTTAAGTTCTGTATCACATGGAATCCCATACAGCAGTGACTCAGAACAAAACTAAAATGTGTCTTCAAAATTAACAGCGCGCGGAAAAATTTAAATGGCAGCAGTCAGCTTATCTCTTTCTCTTCAGCGGGTTCTTAAGAACAAAGTCTTATGGTAAGAACCGTTAAAATGTTCTAAACGTTGCTGCTTGAACATTGCTGGCTTCGTTTTTAGAATGTCTGACCTATGAATGGAAAACAAATATAGTCTTCATTTGGAAAAGTAGACCTATTTGTAAATATACATTTATATCATAAAGGATGTATACAGGGGGGCGCAGTGGGTTTGACCGGGTCCTGCTCTCCGGTTGGTCTGGGGTTCAAGTCCTGCTTGGGGCGCCTTGTGACGGATTGGCGTCCCGTCCTGGATGGGTCCCCTCCAGCCTTATGCCCTGTGTTGCCGAGTTAAGTTCCAGCTCCCCATGACCATGTATGGGACGAGTGGTTTCAGATGATGTGTGTGTGATAATGTACATATATACATACTATATACATACTATATATATATATATATATATATATATATATATATATACACATACATATATACACACACACACACACACACACACACACACACACTTTCAGAACCGCTTGTCCCATAGGGGGTCACGGGGAACCAGAGCCTACCCGGTAACACAGGGCGTAAGGCCGGAGGGGGAGGGGACATACCCAGGACGGGACGCCAGTCCGTCGCAAGGCACCCCAAGCGGGACTCGAACCCCAGATCCACCGGAGAGCAGGACTGTGGTCCAACCCACTGCGCCACCGCACCCCCTATATATATATATATATATATATATATATATATATATATATATATATATATATATATATATATATATATATATATATTATATACACACACACACACACACACACACACACACACACACACACACACACACACACACACACACACACACACACACACACACACACACACACACACATTTATATAATGACAACTTATGAAGACTGCAGCCTCTTATAAGGTGAAGGTGGCAGCACAGGCAGGAATAAGGCAAATGACAGCAGAAAACACAAAAAGGCTTCTATTCTCAAAGACTGGGAAAGAGCCCTTTTAAGTCAAAACTAAGAGTCCCTGATATTAGCCAGCAACAAAATAAAGGAAAAATCACTCACCAGTAACCAGTATCCAGTCACCAGCCCTCCAGATCCTTTGCTTAGCTCTCCCAGATCCTCAGACAATCTGCAATAAATGAACACTTTGATTGTCATTTAGTTGCCTTCAGCTGGTCATCATTTAGTATGGTAAATATAATTAAATATAAAAATAAATCACAGCTGAAATAGTTGATTCAGGCTCAGTGGTGACTCATTGGTACCGTCAAATAATTGTAAGACTGGCCACCGTAAGATGCTGTCGTGGTTGCAAGCAACAGGAGTGCAGCAGAATGCCATGGTGGCTAGTATTACAACTTATTGACTACATCACATTAGGGGGTGCGGTGGCGCAGTGGGTTGGACCACAGTCCTGCTGTCCGGTGGGTCTGGGGTTTGAGTCCCGCTTGGGGTGTCTTGCGACGGACTGGCGTCCCGTCCTGGGTGTGTCCCCTCCCCCTCCGGCCTTACGCCCTGTGTTGCCGGGTGGGCTCTGGTTCCCCCGTGACCCCGTATGGGACAAGCGGCTCTGAAAGTGTGTGTGTGTGTGACTACATCACTAGTTATTAATTCTTTTGGTTGATACTTTTCTCTGAAGTGACTTACAATGATTAGCCGTTCAAAATGCAGAGTAATTCATAGTGGACCAAACCCAAGTCCTCTACAAGAATATGGTTTTATACCTGCTGCCCTTTAATATTAACTTTGAACATGCAACTGTTAACTCGGTTAACCTTAGCCTTACACTAGCATAAAGACAATCCCAAATGATCAAATGACTCGGTGCATCATCTGATTTGATTGTCCTAGTCGCACACAAATTAAGTATTATTATAGCTATATTACAATTGCTATTGTAACGGCTACCCAGGAGAAGGATGTCATATTACTGTGGAAATCTGTTGTGTTTTGTTTAGTGAGCCACACAATCAAATTGTTTTAATTTATGATAATTTCCAATACAAAGACATCTGGGCTTCAGACGAGACCGACAGGGACCCAGAGCACATGACCAAACGTTAGTCCCCACGCGCATCCGACCCTGCCAGTTAAAGGACCTGCTAGCAAAACTGTGATCCCCATGCGTGAAACTTGATTAAAGACCTTAAAGGTGCCATTTGTTTCCCCTGGGGCACTGTGGGTAAAGAACACGGCGCTTCTTTCTGAAGGCAATGGGGTCTGTGCTCTGCTGAGTGAGAATGACAGAGGCTTTTCAAAGGCGTTTCCACTCTCCACTTTAACTGACAGTGAGTTTTTCCGCTCGTGTCCCCTGGGTTCATTGGGAGGGAGGACCAGAAACAAACCTTCAGAAAACCTTGAAAGCAACAGCTGCAGAATATTGTTGAAGGTGAGGGTTTCATGAGGGCTCAGCAACTCACTTAGCCTCCTTTGCATTCATGCCTGGAGTTTACTGATGAAACAGACTTAGGTAGACGCTCGCAGGTACATTCTTATTATGCACTGAAAAATCAAAAAGCTAAAGGTCAGAAGCAACCAAAATTCATTATTTAACCAGGGAACAATGACTTACCCAGAGAGGCGTTAAAAAACTACAGAATGGAAAGTGAAAATACTCACTCACTCACTCATTGCTTGTCCAGATCAGGGTTGCGGTGCTCCGGAGCCTATCCTGAAAACACCAGGCCCAAGGCTAAGCTGGCTACACCCTCAATGTGATTCCAGTCCATTGGGAAAAGTGAAAGTGGAAAACACCAAATTAGCAATTTTCTAAAGACTGAAAGCATTAAATGTTCTGGCCACAGTGAATATTTTCAAACTGCCGTTAAACCCGTTTCTTTAGGCTAAGATTTGGTTTGAGGGACCGGTCTCTCAGCCATCTGAGAAAATCTAGCACACGTCACTCCTCTTTTGAATCACCTCTTATTCCTGGAACTGGAAACTTCTATCACTGTGACCTCCCCGTGTTCCTCCCAGGGATCGGAACTGATGCGGAACAGCGGTGTTGGAGTGGTTTGTGAAAGAGCAGGGATGCTGGCTGCTGCTGCTGTCTTGGCTTGTCCAGGACGCAGGATCGTCATTGCGCTCCTCAGAAACTCTCACAGTCCCATCGTAATTCGGGAGCCTGACAGACCTGCAGCGCTGCGCACGCCATCACGGTGTGTAACCCACCCACTGCAGTAAACAACCAACATAAAGCTAAGTAAGAGTTATAAATCACACCCGTCACTTGGGATGAAAAACACTTTTAAACATCAGGAACAAAGCACAGGGATGCAAGCAGCTATCAGACTTATCTAGAAAGTCCCGACCCGAGTCTCGCCTCTTTCTGCTCCGCTGGCCAAGTAAACGTTGATCTGGAGCCTTTTCCCCTCCAGCCTGCGTCGCTCTGTACGTAGGCCGAGTCCGAGAACCTCCCACGATTCGCAGCCCATTGTAATCTATCACTGCAGCCTGACTTCCACACGGATGGGAGGAGAGATGCCTGGTGGGAAATCACATAATCCCAGAGTCTGCGGGCCTGGTTAGAGCAGCACAGAGATGCACAGAGATCTGGACAGACGGATATATAGGCAGATTAAGAAATATGTTGTATTTTTATATACAGGTCCACGAAGAATTATTTTCATATAGTGGTTACTCTGTGCTCCGGTACCTCTCTCGGATTTGGTCCAACTCCTAAAAGTTCTGACACAATCGAAAGTGACCACGGTTAATGGAAAGCAGTAGAGCAATTATATTTTCAATTAAAGCCTAATTCCTAGTCAGATTCAAAGTAAGGTATTATTTTTCTCCTCTGGGCAGCTGGCTTTATATTAATTATATAATTGCTTTGAAGCTGCTTTTATTCAATATGGTTATACATATGTTGTACCTACAGTTTTACATTTTAACAGTTCAGCAGATAAAAGTTTTACGGACGCTATTAAGATTAAACAGACTTTCCCGATGACGCAGAAACAAGTCCACTTCTGAAGCGTAGACCACCAAGGTACTGGTCACCAGGACAGCTCCGTAGAAGCATTATAGCACATGATGGGTTTATTGTTTAAAGAGTAGGATGATTATGATTATATGATGACACCTTACCGTGCAGGGGGGCACAGTGGCACAGTGGGTTGAACCGGGTCCTGCTCTCCGGCGGGTCTGGGGTTTGACTCCCGCTTGGGGTGCCTTGCGGTGGAGTGGTGTCCTGTCCTGGGTGTGTCCCCTCCCCCTTATGCCCTGTGTTGCCAGGTTAGGCTCTGGCTCCCCCGTGACCCTCTATGGGACAAGCGGTTCAGACCTTACTCTCCACATGCCCTGTGCTGTCAAATGGTTCTTCTGCACAGCCTTGGAGCAGAGAGTTTTCATTTCAGTGCAGAATCCATAAATACATCCATGTTTAAGTAATGTGGGTGAGTGCAGATCTGTGTGACAGGCGTCGATTTTCTTTGAATGCTGACAGCAGGTGTCCAGTGAACCCAGACTTCCAACATCAGGCATCTGGCAAACACAGCCAGGCTCGGTGCGGGTGAGGGTCTGGGGGAGGGGTGGTGCTTCGGTGCTTCATTCTGGCTTCCCTTAGAACTCAGCACACGGTAGGATCCACGGCTGCTTTCATTGGGATGGGAAGTCCTTGGTGCACAGCAGTCGGTAATGATCAGGCTTTGAAACAAGGGTGGCATCCAAGCTGAGAGTTAAAAAAAACAATTTCTTATGCAACACACTGTGCGTGTGGGTGTGGATTAATGCCCTGTGCTCAGGTTTCTTGTAGGTTGGTCATCAAGAAATTCCCAAAAGGTGCTTTTGACATCTATTAAATAATCACTTAAGACTTTCTTAGATCTTTTCTGGAAATGTAGACGCACAACCAAGTATACAACTTCACCATGCATTTGTAGCAGGTCTCCCAAATCCAGTCTCAGTCTCAAACAAGGTTTCCTCCTCCACACAAACGTGCATCATTCAGTGTTAAGTAAATAACACCAGCTGCAGTGTTATCCGGCAGAGAATGAACACCGAACTGCAGCCGTGTTCTTCAGCTGGAAGGGAGCTGCTGTTTGCAGACAAACACTAAGAACCCTGTCCTGTTACAGTGGATGATGATGCTGAAAATAATTAGAACATTTCGCTGATTATTTTACACCATAATTTTAAAGAAATTGGAAAGAAATTAATTTCCTCTCCTGTTACACATTGCTTTTTTAAGTTTATTGTGTTGTCCTGTGAATGGATGCGTTTTGTAGATAAGCTGGATATAAGTGCTTGCTATAAACATGCAAGGAACCTATTAAAAAAAAAAATGCAGAGAAAAGATGGATTGTTTAATTATAGCAATAGAACGAAATCAACGGCTGCAGTAACTCCTCTGCACTGACTACTGTAAAAGAAAATGTGAATTGATCAAGACGAGAGAAATGACCATTTATCACTCCTACAAATGCATCTTTGGAGAGCTTGAGATGTAAAGTCTAAAAAAAATCACCTCCTGATAGCATATTCTCAGTAAAGAGGAATGAATCTTACAGAATCAGCATTAAAAATGTTGCTGGTTTACAGAAGTAATGAGAATTTAGCCACCTGCATTACCTCTGCATCCAAACTGAGCAACCCTTTGACCACTGTCCAACAAAACACAGAAAGGTCTTGGTTGGACAAAAAATGATTTATCACCCCTACTGATGCTACACTTAAGATGAATCTCCCATGCTCACTGAGTAAATGTTCGTACTGTGTGTAATTATTTCGGACGAGGGAACTGCAGCGCAGAGACAGCGTGTCTGCAGGTGGTGTTGCCGGAGATTTCGCTTCCCTGCGCCTTTCAGACCCGTGTAGAGGAAAGCCTCGGTGCTCCAGGGAAGAATCAGACTTTGGATACATCCACGATATCAGTAACCACTTGCACGAGGCAAGGTCACGATGGTCTAGAGCCGTTCCCAGAAGCACAGGTCACGAGGCTTGTCAAGCTCCGCCCTGGATGGGACACTCGTCTATTGCAGCACAGTCACAAAAACTCGTTCACTAACACACAAAGGGCAAGTTAGAGTCACCAATCCACCTGAAACACACATCTTTGGACTGAGGCAGGAAACCAGAAGAAACCCATGTGAACAAAAAGAGAACATGCCACCTCCACACAATCTGATTATCATTTAAATCCAGGTCTGAACAGCAGAGACAGTGAGGCACCTGCGCTACCTGCTTCCCCAGAGTCCACACATTTGACTGCTGCCATTTCTCATGGAGAGGAGCTTCATATCTTACTGTTTGTTTTCCCCTTCCCATCTCCACCTAAGAAGGATTTATTTGACTGTCATGCAATCTTACAAAAATCTGAGAAAAAAGACTATTTTATCAAGAACTATGAATACTGGGGGTGAGGGTTAAGGGTCCATCAGCCCCATATCAGAATCAGAATCAGAACGAGCTTTATTGCCAAGTATGTTCACACATACAAGGAATTTGTCTTGGTGACAGAAACTTCCACAGCACAGACAGAATGACAGTGACAAGACACAGATATGAAGATAGAATATGTGAATAAAGGATAAAAAATATATAAAAATATAAAGTACACAATATACAAAAAATAGTCACTAGACATTATATGTATGTACAGGTATGTTCCATACAAATGCAAGGGAATGTGAGTAAGACATATGATGTGATAAATACATATAATTATAAACAGCATTATGTATTGCACTGGTTTACTCTCTAGGGGAGAGATTTAGGTGTTCATGAGGTAGATGGCCTGAGGAAAGAAACCTTTCTTGTGCCTGGCTGTCCTGGTGCTCGGTGCTCTGTAGCGCCGGCCAGATGGCAAGGGTTCGAAGAGGAAGTGGCCTGGATGTGAGGGGTCTACAATGATTTTGCTAGCCCTTTTACTGACTCTGGACGAGTGCAGTTCTTGGACTATCCGCTGTAGTCTTCTGATGTCTGACTTCGTAGCTGAGCCGAACCAGACAGTTATAGAAGTGCAGAGGACAGACTGGATGACTGCGGAGTAGAATTGCATCAGTAGCTCCTGTGGCAGGTTGAACTTCCTCACCTGGCGAAGGAAGTACAACCTCTGCTGGGCCTTCTTCACAATGGAGTCTATGTGGGGCTCCCACTTCAGGTCCTGTGAGATGGTGGTGCCCAGGAACCTGAATGACTCCACTGTTGCCACAGTGCTGTTCATGATGGTGAGTGGGGATAATGCTGAGGTGTTTCTCCTGAAGTCTACGATCATCTCCACTGTTTTGAGCGTGTTCAGCTCCAGGTTGTTATGACTGCACCAGACAGCCAGCTCTTGGACTTCCTGTCAGTAAGCAGACTCGTCACCATCCCGGATGAGGCCGATGAGTGTGGTGTCGTCTGCAAACTTCAGGAGCTTGACAGAGGGGTCTTTAGCGGTGCAGTCGTTGGTGTACAGGGAGAAGAGCAGTGGGGAGAGCACACATCCCTGGGGGGCGCCAGTACTGATCGTGCGAGTATTGGATGAAAATTTTCCCAGCCTCACTAGCTGCTGCCTGTCTGTCAGAAAGTTGGTGATCCACCGACAGATGGAGGTGAGCACAGAGAGTTGGGTTAATTTGGACAGGAGGAGGTGTGGGATGATGGTGTTGAAGGCCGAACTGAAGTCCACGAACAGGATCCTCACATAAGTCCCTGGTTTATCCAGATGTTCCAGGATGTAGTGCAGTCCCATGTTGACTGCATCATCCACAGACCTGTTTGCTCGGTAAGCAAACTGCAGGGGGTCCAGCAAGGGTCCAGTGATGTCTTTCAGGTAGTCCAACACCAGTTTTTCAAGTGACTTCATGACCACAGACGTTAAGGCGACAGGTCTGTAGTCATTAAGTCCTGTGATTTTGGGTTTCTTTGGGATGGGGATGATGGTGGAGCGTTTGAAGCAGGAAGGAACTTCGCACATCTCCAGTGATCTGTTGAAGATCTTTGTGAAGATAGGGGCCAACTGGTCAGCACAAGTTTTTAGGCAGGCTGGTGAGACACCGTCTGGGCCTGGTACTTTCCTTGTCTTCTGTTTGCGATAGACCCGACACACCTCCTCTTCACAGATCAAAGGTGCAGGAGGGGGGAAGGTGTGGGTTACTGGAGGTGTTAATCGATGTGTGGAGAGAGGGTCAGAATGGGTGTGGGGTGTGGGACAGGGTTTTTCACTCACTGCACCACCTCACATCCCTCCAACTCCACAAGCGAACACAGGTCTTCCATAAGAAATGCGTTGAAGTCGGTGCTTTGTACATGAAGTTTTTTTGGTTCTGAGCGCCAAGATAATCAGCAGATGTTTGCCAGTCGCTGTGTACTGCAGCATACCGCCGCCGACAGTGAGCGTGCTCGAACCTTCGACAAGCACGCAACAAAAAAGAGGCACATTCGCTCTCAACAGGGAAATCCTCGAGAGCGACGGCTTTTGGGGTTGCCCTAGAGCCGGACACACTCCGCATTATCCCCTCACTTCTTGTGTGGATCATTCTTGCTTTGTTTCTGAAAGGGGGAATCCTCGGTAGCCAAGGCAAGTGGGGGACTCTGGGTGAAGCGTGGGTGACACAAGTGCTCAGGGCCAGTGGTATGAAAAAGCCGTTGAAATGTTTAAAGAGATCTGGCACTTCGGGCAGTGGTGCTGTTACTGTGCTGTTTCACTGTGTGCCTATTCATCTGACCTGACTATCTCTCCTGCCACACTGTCATGCCGAATAAAGCCCAGGTTCCACAGAGCCCCGCTAGGTGCTATCATATCTCTGTCCTCCTATGAACTAGTCCCAAACTGAAGCAGGGCAGTGAGCTGGAGACTTCTGGACTAGCAATCCTATGTGCTGGGACACAGTCTGCTCATGTCCATCATTTAAACTCTTATTCCCTCTATAGTCGTTGCTCCCCCTTGAGCCATTTCGTTCATTTTAATGTTTATGTTGTTGCCATTTCACAGCAGCCGGTAATCTCAGAGGTAGTAGTAACTTTCTTGGTTATTATATAAAATGTGAGGTCCTTATAATAATGTGCAGATATAAGTGTCTTTAGATACTGTATTTAGTAGTGTAAGTATACACATACTGGTTGAAACCGCTTACTCCAGGCAGGGGTCATGGCGAACCGGAGCCGAACCCGGTAATGCAGGGCGTAAGGCTGGAGGAGGAGGGGGACACCCAGGACGGGACGCCAGTCCATTGCAAGGCACCCCAAGCAGGACTTGAATCCCAGACCCACCAGAGAGCAGGACCTGGCCAAACCCACTGTGCCACCACACCCCCAGTGTAAGTATAAATGTAATTTAAATAGGTATAAATTCAAGGTATTGAGTATGACGTGTGAAATGCAAAACAATACTGTTAATGAGGGGGTGCAGTGGCGCAGTGGGTTGGACCACAGTCCTGCTCTCCAGTGGGTCTGGGGTTCGAGTCCCGCTTGGGGTGCCTTGCGGCGGACTGGCGTCCCGTCCTGGGTGTGTCCCCTTCCCCCTCCGGCCTCACGCCCTGTGTTGCCGGGTAGGCTCCGGTTCCCCGTGACCCCGTCTGGGACAAGCGGTTCTGAAAATGTGTGTGTGTGTGTGTGTGTGTGTACTGTTAATGAGAAATTGATAGTTTTTTACCTGAGGGGGGGTTAAGTCAGTGCTTTATTTTTTCATACTGCTTAATATGAGGTTTGAGGAAGGGAATGTGCTCTGTGCTGTGGACCACGTGCTCCGGTAGTGTCTACTGGCTGGTGGGCGGCAAAAAGTCCGTAGTAGAGTGAGAGTGCTATTCTGTTATGTTCTGAGCCCTTCAGAACAACAGGGATTACCTTTTCTTTGCTCTACTGGGAAACGCTGCTGCTGTTTGTTGCTCGCGAGCTGTGGTTCCAGGTGCTGCAGGGGGTGACAAGGTGGAGAAGGTCCCACATATCGCTTGTGTGTCACACCTCTACGCTGCCATTGGCTATTGGGCAGAGCAGGGCATCAAACCTGGGTTCCTGCTCTTTTTCTGGGGTCCGGTTTGCACTTTCACATCCACATAAGTTTTCAGTAGCTCATGGGGGATGTGGTGGCGCAGTGGGTTGGACCAGGTCCTGCTCTCTGGTGGACCTAGGGTTTGAGTCCTGCTTGGGGTGCCTTGAGATGGAGTGGCGTCCTGTCCTGGGTGTGTCCCTCCCCCTCCAGCCCTATGCCCTGTGTTGCCAGGTTAGGCTCTGGCTCCCTGCAACCCTGTATGGGACAAGTGGTTTAGACAAGGTGTGTGTGTGTGTGTGTGTGTGTGTGTGTGTGGATCATGGAATTTGAACAGGACTATTACTCAACAATGTGCCATGACCTACACTTTATAATTCAGCTATAATAAGGCACCAGCCTGCTAGCATAATGAAATCAGTAACCTTCTTTAAGAAACACTTTGATAGTTTGCAATGTTCATTACATCTCCTTGCATTTCATGGAACATCATTCCTACACGACTATATGCTTTTCAAATGGATAAAAGCATAATTCACGCACGACCAAGTTACATGCAGTTGGTGTTGTTGTAGCTTCTCCAAAAAATGCTTAGAACTACGTATTATTTATTTCTATACAATCTGCAGATTGAAAAATGAAGGTAATGGCAGCAACATCTGCTGTTTCCATTTTACGTGGCTTGGCTGGTGATAGACACACGCCTGGGTAGAACTTTCATGTCATGACTGAACGAAGGCCTTTATTTGACCAAGCACTTGAATCTATAGCCTCTCAGACTGGTAGTCCAGTTTCTTACTTACCATCCACCAATGCATTTACTCTATTCCTGTTTTCCATCTGGGGATTCTGGGGATTTAGACCTCGGGACATTAAGCCACCGACAAGTGTTCTGACACTTTCCTCACAAGATGCACTAGACATCCTAGACTAAATAAAATGAAAATAATAAACTTTCCAGGCAGCCTTTTTGTGATTTATGTAGTCACTTCTGAATTCACACACACTGTGGGAAAACCTTAAGGTCAACATTAATATACTCTTTTCAATATTTCATGAAACCAAGAGACTGAGGAAGGTAGAAGAGAAGGGAACTCCAATTACAGGAGTGAGTAGCAGTTCATCCCAAAGGGCTTTGCATCCTTTCAATCTAATAGAACATAAAGACGTTATTGATTTACCACGATGATGCCAAAGCAATAGATAACCTGAAACATTTCTATACCATCCATACATCCTCTCAGAGTCTTAGTTATTTATTTTGAGGTTTGAGTGTTGTTGACTGCATGGATTGCCATGCTCTCCCCAGCATTTTGTTTCTGTGGAAAACCAGCTTTAGTCTTCTTTCCAGTACACTGGGTTATCTGACCTTGTGCCCCATATCCCAGCCTAACCCCCACACCCACAGTCCTGATCAGGCTGCAAAAGTAGTTTGCCTACTGGTATTACCTAACCAAGTTTTCGCTTTACTTTTCTTCTGACATTTCTTTTTACTGAAGGACCACAGGACGAATTTTGAACCAATAAGCTTAGATTTCAGGAACCAAGAAAGCCAGATGGCAGATTGTTGGGTAATCACATTGACCACATGTAACTGGCACCCCCAATATTGTTTCCATGTCCGTGGTTCACCCCAGGACATGATCCAACGTTGGCTGTAAGGGGTTCTTTTCTTTGAGTTTCCCAGCATGCACCAGTTTGCTGCACGGCATTCATGCCTGCCCTGCCCCTGGTGCTGTATAAAGAGTGGGCTGCCAGGGCAGATGTTCACTTTGCCAACACATTAATATCCTTTAAAGCCCTCATGATGGTCATCTGTTTCCATCAAAGGCAGGATTTAGTTCCATTGCCAAAGGTGTGAGAATTACCATGTGTGACTCTCTTACGGGAATGGAGTATTCCCTCACAACTGAAACTCTCCTGAACCTGAACACCAAAGCCCAAAAGTTTAAAAGTGCCAGCCACCACACGGAGTTCAGAGTCTTCTGATTTCCATTATTTTGAAGCGCAAATGCATGGATCACCACATGTAGTTACAAATGAGGGATATGACTTTGGGACATGTTTGTTGAATTCAGCTCTTGGAGGTGTACAGATGGAGCTCAGTATGTGCAGGGCATCAAAACAAAGTGCACGTACGGATGCACATCAGCAGAGGATACTGCTGTTTAGGTATTGTGTGTCCGTGAGAACTTTTCTGACTCATGGCGGTTGGCCTCCATATGTCCATGCTCCCCATGTACCTCCACTTGTCACCAAGAGCAGGACACGAGTCTTGGAACAAACAGTTAAATTGATCTTGAGTGTGTGAAGAGTCTTTGCCTAAATGGGATAGAAAACTGCTCCAAGGAAAGTCTCGCTTCATTTTTCTCACTGTGACGCTACACGCCTGCCGTGCTTATCTTAATTACGGCCTCGTGATGAGACAGAACTGGGTCAGCTAACTGAGTGGACTGAAGCACTTCCCAAATTTCCTTTTTCTTGTATGCAACATTTTATATTAATTCTCCACCCCATGAGTCCACCACTTTGAAAAACGTAAACCACAACAGTTTGTACAGTTCGGTGTTCTTGAGTTCTTCTACAGCTTCTGGAGGTCTTTGGTGTTCTACAAGGGATTCCACCCAAATGGGTCTGTTTTTTTTTAAAGCTGAGACCTTTTGCTAATCTAAAGAGGCATAACCTGTGTGTCTATCACATCAAAAAGGAATGTGTGGGTAAGGAAGGGAAAACAGCAGCTAATAAATGCAATGCAAAGGCCTTTGAAGGCATAAATTAAAGATTACTGTTAAAGTCAAGGAAATGTCAGGGCATTCACAGTCGGAGTCCACAATTTACTTTTGCCACCCAAAGTCTCACGCAACATTTTATATTAATTCTCCACCCAATGAGTCCACCAATTTGAAAAACACAAACCGCAATAGTTTGGACAGTTTTGTGTTCTTGAGTGTTGTGGTGTTCTAGTTTTATGCAGGTACTTGTGTGACGAAAATTGGTGCATATGGTGGAAAGAAACAAACTAGCTGTACTTAAGAATCACACGTCCGCATCTATGTCTCTTTCTCCTAATGTAATGCACAAATTGTATTTTCTATGAGATGTATGTCACTTTGGAGAAAAGCATCTGCTAAATGAATAAATGTAAATGTAAGTCAGCAAAAAAGGTGAAGGCCATGGATGTTATGGCTTGTTACATGCAAATAATCCTAATTAATAAGCTTTTGGAAGGAGAAATCCAGCACACAGACTTCACTTTCCCTTTTTTATCTCTCTTTCTCTCATACTTTGTCTAGGGGCTGGACACAAGTGCAGGACACGGAATGCCTTTTGCTTGAATGTCAGATGCAACCACCCATCACTGGCTTATGTAACAAACAGTGCTCTGCCCTTTATGCACTTTACCTCCTCCAGCTTTGATGATATGGAAGGTATGGAAGGTGAATGGGAAAGTTCACATGTCTATATGGCTAATAGAAGCAATCAACTGTCAAAGAACATTCCCAACTCCAAAGAGTAGCTTTTCATGACATTTCCACCTTGCAGCATTTGTATGTATGGCAGCAGTAGGCCTTGCTACTAATGAGCACTACAGTTTATTCTGAGTAGGTCTTGCTCTCCTCTAGTGTTTTACTCTCAGAAGGGATAGGTTTTGTTGCCTTGCAGTAGTTTTATGCTGGTCTGGAGCTGGTTTGCTGCCTTGCAGTAGTTAGACACTGGTTAGGAGCAGCTATATGATTTTATTGATTACTTAAGCCAGGTTGAATTTTTCTGGAAATTCCAGACCTTCCCAAGGCAAGTTCAAAACTTTTACCCTTGACCCGAGGAATTCTGTTTTATAGTCTGGGCTTTTTCCTTTTCGCTGCAAATGAACACAGACTGTCTCTATCTTGTTTCCTTAGATCGATTCCTTCAGGTCCAAGGATGAGTCAAAGTACATTTACTTCAATCAGATCACCACTTTGTGGTTATTCCCAGACTGCGCACACACACACACACACACACACACACACACACACACACACACACACACTATGACTACCAGAAATGTGCCCATTTAGAAAACCTCAGCTGGGTAACTGGATCTTTGATGATGACAAACAAAGTGTATGTGTTTTCTTTGCATCTTACATTATAATTCCAGATTGCTCCACAGTCTGTTCAGACCTAGCCGGTCGCATTAGAGATTTATTCAGAGGTGTCCTGGGCAGCAGTAAGTAACAAAGTCATCAGCATAGGGAGGAGAGATGAAAGCAGAATATCAAACATTTTATTTAATTCCATTACCATTTGTGAGCGTACGTGTGTTTGTTTGTGCCCTTGGGGCGGGATGTGAGGTCTGCCTTCATTAATCAGTTTTCACAGGTTCTTTGAGCATGAGGCAAATTGGGGCTTGACGGTCACAGACAGAAGCCTGTAGCTTGTCAGCATGGCATTCATTTGGGCCCAAAACCGGTAGCTTCCCGGATCAAACTTGAACTCACGGTGACGTGAGTTTATCACTTCATCACCACAAACATTTCAATGAAGATTAATTTGTTTCACATGTACATTTTTTTAACTTGTGCTTTTCTCCAAAGTGACCTCAGCAACTTAAAAATGTTAAAAGCTACTTGCATTTACTTGGGTAATTCTTACTGGACCAATTCAGACGAAGTACCACGATGAAAGGCACTATAGCAGGAGGTGGGATTTGAACCTGGGTCCTTCATATCCAAAGGCAGTGGCTCCAAACACTGTTTTACCTCCTTCAAAAAAGTGTAAAAAGGGCTTTCAACCATTAGATTTGTTATGGCCAAACATGATACCAAGAAGGATCCACTAAGGTCCCCTAAACCCACAGCATCTCATTCACAACTGCTTCAGGATCCTCATCATCTAAGGCTCATCGTCCTCAGCCTTTGCCACATTGTGTACACAACAGAACAGAGTAATGAAACTTCCACAAGGTGATAATATTTTGCAGGTAGTGGTGGACGGGGGAGATTTATGGTGCTTCATTGCAGACAAATGAAGCTAGAACAGAAGTCCAGCTCACTAGGGAATATCTCCTGTTCTCTGGCCAAGAGCGGTGGAAGCAATATTCTTTAGTTTGGATGCGTAACAATGGCTCTTGGAACAAGGAGGATGCATACCAAAAAAGAGGTGGAGGACACTGATCTGCCTCCCTGGATAAAAAAGAAAGAAAAGAGAAAGCAGTGCAGGTTGGGTATGAACAACCAAATGCAACAGATTTTAAACCCAGAATCAGTTCTAAGAAAACCAGTGAGCTTCTATTTACATTAACTCATTTAGTGGATGCTTTTCACCAAAGCAACTTACAATTTTAGTCCGCCTACAATTATTTACCCATTTTTACTGGAGCAATTTAGGGTAGGTACTTTGTTCAAGGATACTACAGCTGGGGATCAAACCTAGAACCTTTGGGTCCAAAGGCAGTCACTCTAACCACTACGCTAGATATTCATGTTAACATGGTCAATATGGATTGCACTGTATAATAAACCCACGAATTTTCCTTTTCATCTTCATTCACACCTCAGAAGGGGTCCTAGGGGTCATTGACGCCACCAGTAGCTTTGTGAGGATTAGGTTTCATCTTCCTTCCTGCACTGGCTGCAATGGTCTGAGACCAAGACCACTGATTTTGAGTTCTTCTACAGATTCTGCTGAATGCACATGTTAAAACAGGGACAAAGTTCCTGAGAAGTTCTATGAAAGTTTTTACTGTCCTGGGCCCAGTAATGTGGTCTCAGTGTCACTGTGTTGGTGTGAAATAGACCCCTTGCACTGGTTCTGTGAAGGTGACATAGAACCAGTACACGCTCAGTTGCAGACATGATTGATAATGCACCCAAGTACTCTGAAATTTTCAAAGTTGAAAGACTAGCTAACATGAGCAAATTAACATCCACATTAAAGAAAGGGAGATTTCAACCAGCTGAATGTGACCATGACATTTGGTCTCTTCCTAGGCTATTTTGCTGGCTTGTTTGATGGTAAAGGTCACCTTTCTTTACAGATGGGGAACATCCATTTCAGGGAACTGAATATCTAGGAGGTCAGTATCAAATACTGACAATTCGTTGGAAGGAAGAATGATACTGAGGTGGAATGGATGTACTGCTTGAATTGTTCTGGGGTACCAGGTGGGATAGTGGTCCAGGCTGCAGCCTTACACTTGAGGAACCCATATACAAATCCCACTTCTGCTGCAGTACAAGGTACTTACTCTGAAGTAATACAACAAATACAGTATCACTCAGTTTTACAAACTGGTCAATCATTGTAGGGAGCTTACAAATGTAAGTTGTTCCGCAGAAAAGTTTCAGCGAAATTAAAACATGTAAATGTTCAAAAAATTAATGGCTGATTTGTGCAGGGTAAGTAAAATATCCAGAGCTCATCTCTGTAAAGAATGTGATAAACCAGTAGAGCGCACACACGCACAGTTGGAAACCGCTTGTCCCGAGCGGGGTCACAGCAAACCGGAGCCTAACCCGGCAACACAGGGCGCAAGGCTGGAGGGGGGAGGGGACACACCCAGGACGGGATGCCAGTCCGTCACACCAGTAGAGCGCTGAAAACAATCTTTTGCTGTACTTCACTCAGACAGAGCTTAAATATAAAAGACGACACGTATGACGATCGCATAGATACTAAGGCATGATTTCCGAGGTCGTTGTCACTCTTTGTCAGACTCGAGGCTTGAATGAGGGTAACACACATGAACTGATACAGTCTCTGGACTCTCCTAAAGATTGTGCCTTTCAATCAAGCACAGACCCCATACCTTTGCCTCCCCAGGGTTCACCTCACTCACAGTGACCAACCCCTCCCAGAGCATTAATACTGGTTAGAACAAGAGCTCAGGATGTTATTTTTGAACCGCTCTTTACTGCTCAATGCCACTGTCAGTTGCAGCATACATGCTTTCACCCTGCAGGTCCAGTGGTGATCTCAATAATACTGGCTACAGAAGAGCATCAAAAATTGCACTTTTGCTGACATTTTTCTCCAAAGCAGTTTACAATTATTTACATATTTATACAACTGGGTAATTTTACTGGAGCAATTTAGGGTAAGTACTTTGCTCAAGGGTACTACAGCCGGAGGTGCAATTTGAACCTGTGACCTCCGGGTCTAAATGCAGAAGCACTTATAACCGCTATGCTACCTTCCTCCAGCAGCGAGCGGCGTAATGTTTAAACCCAGCATGAAAAAGACTAAAAGAAAAGGTTGGAGACAGAGCCAGAGACACATGTGCAGCAGTTCTTGCTTCCAGAAGTGAGAAGTGGGAGGGGACTGGAGTTATTAGATTGGTATTGTTGTGAAAACAGTCTGCGATGTGCAGGGCCAGGTGGATGGGGACGAGTCTATGCAACAGTTCATACATGTAGGAGTAGTAACAGTTAAGGGGTCAGCCTCTGGAGCTTAGGAAATAATGACCCATGTAGAGAGTAAGAAGTACTTGCGATGAGACAACAGTGACACCTACAGGCCACATTCTGTACTTGCAACTCATCTCGTCGTTGTTTTTATTAAAATACATAAACTTTTTCTAAGACGTATTTTATTTGAAACTGTAAAAATGTTAGCAGCATTCGGCTCACCTTTCTAATCACCCCACATTACAATGTGAGCTTCCATTCATACATACGGTCCAGTAAGTGCTTCCTCACACTTCTCATTTTCTCCGAAAATTCCAGAAAGAACACACCGCACACAGGCTGAAACATCAATTTGATCGTATTTTGTTATATCATTAAAATAAATATATACTATTTAAAACATAAAATACATTTTAAAAAAGTGGCAGGCGAACTGTGGACTTTTCATGCCATGGGAGTTTCTCGCCATGGCCACAAGGGGGCGGCAAAGCGCGAAATATCAACACGAGTGTCGAAACGGAGTGCAGCGGCGCAGTCGTTGCGTTTATTCAGTTAAACAAACGCCAGCTGTAAAATACGTCACCACTTCTGAACATAGTGTATTTTGATTGATGGGAAAGCATACCAGAATCAGAGGAATCTACTCAAAATTATGCGCTATAGTTGAAGCTTAGCCCTTAATAATGCAGTTTATGTAAAGCCATGAGAATATCATTTTCAAAGAGAACCCCTTGAGTTTTGAAAAAAGGGATTTATGGCACAGACCTTAGGAAACCCTTGGTGTAGGCTGCAAGAAAAGGCAGGCAGACAGAACTAATTTGTCAAAAAAACATGCACTGGAGCTTTAGCCTTTGCAAAGCAGTCCTCTGTGGACTTGTGATAAGACATAATTCATCTAATAAATCACTTAAAACAACATCAGTATCTATTCAGCTGAACTTTCCTCAGCCCAGGCTGCAACCCATTTAAAGGTTCAGTTCATCAGTTCCCATCTTAATACATAATTATTCATAAAGTGTCCGTCATGGAAAGTGACACAATCTGGTTCTAGAAACACAAAATCTGCAACTGAGGTAAAATCAATTTAGTCATTTTCGAGGACTAAAATATCTTGAGTGAGACGGTGCTCAAAGGCCCAACAAATGCTGCAAAAAACCAAAAATGTCTCCAAAGTATCATTCTCTGCAACTTGAACCATAGTAATATCAGCCAAGCCAAGACTTACATGTCCCCCCCCCCACCACCACCACCTCCCCCAAGAAGCAAAACCACTGCTGATGCTATTAGAAACTTTACCACAGTCTGTTAGTCATTAGCAGATGACCAGCAGCATGAGTGTATTTCCAGTCAGTCCTCTGAGTGAGCAGGCCATCAGGAAGACTCAGCCCTATAGAAAAAGCCAAAGCAACTGAGCAGCAGCACTACAGGAACCAGCTGTAGGCAAGAGAGTCACCGCACACTTTACCCAGCTGGAGCAACCAAAGCCACAACCATGAAACATCAAGACACATCCATTAACAAGACATTAAAAAATAACTTTTTAATAAAAAATACATAGAAATTTCAGATCGGCAGCATTGTCTCAAGTTTTGACACCCAGAAAGACTGAAGTCACTTGTACATCCTTTCAGAACATGTCATAAAATGAACATAGTCACATACAGAAAAGAGGTATAAAATTATTTCTTAAAATAAAGAAACACCGATGAGCTGGAATTTGAAAAGGATCCACTGTGCAGAAGCCAAAAACGGGTCACATCAGTCCACAATCTACTGCATATGTGAGGTCTAACAAACTGTAAAAATTGACACAAGCTATAGAATAGCAACTAGGCAGGGCACAGATACATACACCAACCAGCTCAGGAACACCAGTTTAAAAACATTTACACACAAGGATTGTATGAATGTTGGGCTACAGTACACACATCTTAACAGTACAATGGATAATGATAATGACCTGGAAGAACACCGATCTCTCCAGCTGGAGGGTTGAACCGCCTGTCCCCCATGACCTCACCCACAGCCCGCTGTTTTCCTTTTTGGAACCAGAAGTGGGGAGTATGCAGGGACATGCACTCACAAGCAGCAGCATCAACAGCACAACGGAAGATATGAGTATAATTCAACATGCATTCTGGAGCATAACAGTGTCCACATGGCATGGCAGAGCCCTTGGCTAAACCTAGTACGCAATGTCTTAAATAACCTTACTCATTAGCATACACTGTTCTTGGTCTTGGTCTAAGAGATATATGGACTATATAAAGCCACCATAAATTCTCCAGCAAACTGGACCGCATGTCTGTCTGACCACCCAATTTGATTTCTGCCTGAAGATTTCAACATGAAATAGCCATGTTTTGGATATATCTTAATGTGCTTTTCATCTTTGGTTGCCTAATAGTTCTTTGCAGCTGGACTGTCAACACCTCTGAACATATCAGACTAGCACTATGCTACCAACACACA
This sequence comes from Scleropages formosus, assembly GCF_900964775.1. NCBI lineage: Eukaryota > Metazoa > Chordata > Actinopteri > Osteoglossiformes > Osteoglossidae > Scleropages > Scleropages formosus. The sequence goes on along the minus strand of NC_041808.1, from coordinate 18,798,721 downwards.
CAGGGCCAAGATGCTGCAAATTGCCGTGAAAGATATGAGGTGCTGAATTGTAATAGACAATGAGACAGGTTTCACCATTAGGAGGCATTATTAACAAAGTATCTATTATTGCAGAACAGGAACCTCCCAATAAACTTCTGCAAATGAACACTTGGATTAAAAAGAGAGGTGGGAATAAATGTGTTACGCACTGCAATTCTTTCACATAGGCTCAATCCATTACCTCTGTAATTAAGTGATCCAGAACCAAGAACATTTTCTGCAAATATCAACTCAAACATTCCAATACCCACACATTTATTTCTCTGTAAATCTCTGTGCTATCATACAGACTCCGTAGAGAACAATGGCAGCTAATGTGATGTGGAACAATGTTGCGTTCACACCACCACCAGTTACTTTATTGGATACAATACTGCACTGGTTGAAATTTCACCTCTGCTGAAACGCAGTAGTACCACATGGCAAACAGTACTTTTCCGTCACCGAAATGTCACACAGAAGCAAGCTGATATTGCTCCTGCAGAACGCCGCTCGCTGTCAGGCAGCCTGCCAAGAATCGGGGGAGAGGGTGAGGTGGCGTGAGAATGAAGCTCCCATGATTCAGATCTTCCTCCACAGGTCAGCATGGCAGGAGTGGGGGATGCCACTTCCAAACTGCTGCAGCTGTCACCGCCTGAAAAATGTAGTCAAAAACAAAGTTAAAACGTGAACCAGATATCAGAAACTCTTCCACCACTGCCTTGTATACCAGCATAAACATTTCAAACTATAAACCTACTTCTGCCTGAGAGCGGCATATGGGTCCAGAAGCTGAGTACTGGCTCGTTCCAGGTTCCAGTCGCATGTCTCCAGGATTTTAAGGCACTCTGCCCTGGTCTTCAGGCCCAGGCAAAAAAGCTGCTCCACCTGTAACAAGAACATAGTATTGGAGTATAACAGCCACACTACGGATTAGCTGGTAAACAGGATTGTCCATGAGGCTGGCAAATACAACCATTAGTCAAATAACACGGTTAATTCTTTCTGTGAAATCACCCCATTAAGGGAATTCCCACAGTGAGGGGGTCAAATTATGGTTATTTCCAATGATACAAAAGCAAATAAAATAAAAAAGTTCCAAGTAAAATTCTTAAAAATACAAAAAAGTACTTTTATGCATGACAATGGAAGAATTATTAAAGTTTTCTTTTTATGACACTTTTATTCATTAATTATCAACAGAAGTCACAGCTGTCTGGATTCCAAAGACATTTGAAATGGTTTGAATGCCAGTTGAAAAAACAATTAGAGTTTTCTCCTCCAAGAAAGAAACTCTTCTAAAAGAATTATGCAAAAATCTGTGTCTTTAAAGTCTCTGAGCTTTGAAACCTTAATTCTATCCTACTCCATCTGCAAGAAAGCTGTCGTTTTATCCCAATCATGGACAACTCATTTTAAACTGTGGTTCTCAGTCTCAAGAACTGCTTCACCCAACAAGTGCTCAATTTTCCTTTTACAAAACACCTTTTCTGCAGAAACTGTGGAACATCAGGTCTGCTTTTAGTCATATTTACATTACATTGACTGCTGTGTTTGTGAGCTAAATAACAGTACTGCAAATGCACTCTTGTCAATGAAAAAACCACTGAAGCACAGAGAGACTGAAGGTTTAATGTTTTGTACCAGTGTATTAGGACTCCTAAGCTGTGCACGTGCAATAACATTAGTTATGGAAGACAACAGCCTTACAGTTCTTTGTCTCTTGCATACAGTCGCAGGGGAGTCGCAAAGGCCTCAGAGCCCGAGGGGTGTGCTGCGTTACTTGCAGTTTTACCTCAGCTTTTGTTGTCCAGGATGAAGTACTTGTTTGACCTTACCTTCAGATAGTGCACGGCCTTCTGCACATTCCAGTTGTGGTTCTGCAGAGCTGTCTGACACTCTTCCATTGTCACACCGTGGACTGCCTCCTGCACCTGGGTGGTAGCCAACAGCCAGTGAACTCAATGCAAGACAGAGGTCTCCAATGCATCCTTTACAAAATTCTTAATTTATCTGGTCTGCTATATCGCTTCCTCATCAACAAAGTTCAGTCCAGCATGATAAACTGAGACAGCATCTGCTTTATGGGAACTGTATACACACGCTCTCAGTAGCAGTCTGGCACTCTATAGTCTTGCATGCTCAAGTTTGTGACTGCATCCACTATTCAGCACAACGGCGGTGGTGTGCATGCCAGTCCTTGCACACTGTACTGCACATTTTCAGAACCGCTTGTCCCATACGGGGTCACGGGGAACCGGAGCCTACCCGGTAACACTACCACAGTAATTTCACTTTATGAAATCTTCATTAAAATTAACTTTATATACACTCGACCTTTTGTGAAGTTTCCATGAATAGCTTGCCATTACCCTACAGACCTCGTAAACCTTATAAACAGCAAATATAAATTTCTGCATTTATCTATAGAGAAAAAGTTAAAAAAAGAATAAAATTAATTGTTCTTACATCTATTCCAAATTTAGCTATAAAAAACCTAAAGTAAAATGGTGAAGCTTTTTATTTATAGACCTATGGTTGCTTCTAAAACTGCACAAAATTCAAAAAAAGGTTACAGACAATCAATTTGGAAAATTTTCTTGTTTTGCAGGAATAAACCAAAAAGTACAATCAAAAATTGTGTAAAACTACTGCTTCCTTATATTAGGAATCATTTTTGGTGATTTTTGGGGTGAATTTCAGACGAGTTAGAGCAAGTTAGAATACTTATTCCATTATTTCTTATAGGGAAATTTCATTATCCAGTTTTTCAATATTCAGCCTGTTTTCAGAAATGAATTAGGACTCGACAATGGTCAACGAATGTACATATTTCATATGGATGAGATCAAGGCATATCCTTCTTGGTGATGATGCCCTCTGCTGCACAGTGGCACTCACTGCAAGCAAGTGGCAAGTCTCCTCTCCTGCACTCACCAGCCGCAACTTGTCCACAGTGCTGCCCCCATCTGGGCCCCCTGCCTGCCCATCAGAGCACACCCTCGGTAGGCTGCAGGATGGTCTCAGGGCAGACCTGCCACTGAAGCTGCTGTTGTTGTTGTTTGAGGAGAAGTTGGTCTTGATGTCACCTTGTGTTGTCGTCGTCGTCATCGTCACCTGCACCATGGGCCGAACTGTAGCAGTATGGGCTGCCCGTCGTTCCCCCGCTGGGTCCTCCACCTCCCGGAAGAACCTGTCGTACCTGTCCAAGTAGGCCGGCCGCTCAGGCAGGAGGTAGTAGTGTGTGTTGCTAGCCTTCCTGCCATCCCGCACAATGGGTAGGATGCAGGGTCCCCTGGCAGCATCCCTGCCTTGTGCTTGTATCACCTTGGGCGAGGCATACTTGGGGTCAGAGGCAAAACTCTGGGTGGTGGGCATGAGTTTTCCAGGAGAGGTGGAAAGATGGGAGCAGAGACTTGAGCGTTGCTGAGGGGAGCCTACCAAGAGACCCATGGGACTGGGTGTGCGAGAGCCAGGCTGAGACAGAGGGTCCCGTGGAGGTATCTGGGGGGGGCAGTCCCTATCCTCCTCACCCCCTGAGGCTGGGGAGAGGTCTCCTGACCAGCGGCCCTGCTCAGTGCGCTTGGCAGGACGTGGTGGGATGGGCATGCGGGGTGGTACCTGAGGTCTTTCTTCAGAGGGAGACAGGATGATCTGGTGGTGCATACTGTCTGGACCTTGGGGGCTTGAGGAGAAGGAAGGGGAGGTAGCAGTGGATGGGGGGCAAGCATTTACTGGTACCTTCAGCCTCCTCATGCATTCCTGCTGCAGTTCCTGGAAGATCTCCACAGACTGGGAAAAGTTACTGTTTTGGGTCTTATTGCAAGGGAGGAACAGGTTATCCTCCACCCATGGCTTTCCTATCTCCACATCAGGAGGTGGAGCTCCCAGTGGGTTGTGCTCATTGCTGTGTCCTGCCTCTGTTAGGTTCTCTGCCCCCATCTGTTGCTCTGCCTCATTAATTGAGCTCACCTCAATGTCCTCCTCATCTTGTGCCACATCATCGTAAGCTGGAGGTGGGGGCAATGGCCGGGCATCCCAATCCACAACAGGAGTTGGGTGCAAGGGGCGGGGCAGTGTCCGTGAGGGGCTTTGGGGAGGCGTCTTGTCCAAAATGGAGTCTGCCTCCAAGACCAGTTTGGCCAGACTTGGGAACTGCATCTCCACAACAGGAGAGGGGGAAGGTGTTGCAGAGGGGATCTCTTCCTCAAAGTCTATAAGGGACACCTCACCAGAGGGGGTCCCTGGAGTCCTGGCCCCAGAACCTTGGCGGTCTCCTAGCTTGCTGGCTGACACCCAGGCAGCTGGCTTCAGCTTTAAACCCTTGACTGCAGATTTCTTCAGTGAAAGCCGTTTCAGGCCCAACATGCCGACATCGTCATCGTTGGCCACTGGGTCGTAACATGGTTCTGTACACAGACACAACACCCACACTGCTATATCTGCTGGACAACAAATTTAACACCAAAAGAACTGAACTTCGAAGAAGTTTTCCAGATTTAAAAAAGCCATTGTGGAAAGAGGTTGGAAAATTGTTGCTAGACACAGCAGTGCAAGATGGCAGGCCTTCAATATCTCACAGGGCTGTGGAAAAAGAGCTCTAGGGTCCACAAAAGGGAAAGGAAAAACACTCATAACAAGTCAGAGTGGCAGAGCAGGGAGTGGACACTAACTGTGAGAAGTAGCACTAGTGCAACATGGAGTCAAGGTAGCCAGCAGAAGATTTAAAATAGAGTGTGGGGCCAAACTTACTCATAACAAGAAGGGCAGGTTGAGGGGGGCGAGGTGGGGGCTCTTCTGAAGACCACCAGTGCCAAAGGGTAAACCAAGTGAAAGTTACAAAAGAGACAGAGGTACGGATTGACGAAAACAAAAGAATAACAGCAAGGGAAAGACCAACAGATCAAGAGAGGAAATGAAGCGCATGGGAATTGGGGCAGAGAAAGAAACAAAGGAAATGGGGGGTAAAGCAGAAGAAAAAAGGCAGATGCAAAGTTAAAGTTCAAGCAGAAGGACACAGAAGAGCACAGTTCAGTGCAGCACTGACCATCCCTTCTCCTACCAAAGGACCCGAACAGGGGAGCAACACCTAAGACAATAATACTTCTGTTGCACCCACATGTAAAAATAGACATCTGAACGAAAAGATGTCACTTTAACCTGTCCCTATTAAATACTCGTGTCTGATACTCGCAAATTTTGGCTTTGATCTAAATTCAAAGGGCAAGAAGGGATTACTCACTTTTTGCACGTCCAGGAAGTTGAGTAGGCCGGGCAGTGTTTGGATCCATGCCCAGGATATCCGGGGGATCCATTGGGTTTCCCAGGTACAAACTGCAAGGGCACAGAATGCGATGAATCAGTGAGAATAGCAGCTTCTGCCTTAAATTCGCCAAAGGCTTCTCACTTGTTCACACAAGTCCTCTACCACGTTATTTTTGGTTAAATCAATGAAATACACTGCAGACCCGACATAACGTGGAAAGCCAGGTACAAACTATCATGCTGCGTTTTGAGTATGGGTTGTAATGAGTTTCCAGTTTTGGCGAAGGTTGAAGAAAGTAACTCCAGTTTGCTAGAGAAAATTAACATAAGTAAAATCTACCATGCGTACACGACTGAAAATAAGTGATGTGTCACAGTGTTCATACTTCATAATTACTAACACTGAATAAATAGCAACTGAAGAATTCTTGTTTTTATTGATGAACCACAATGTAATGAACCATCCACATGTGAAAAGTTGTGTAACATTAAATGCACTTCCTCACAAATTAATTAGAGGAACTTAATGATAGTCTTTTTGTTGTATTGTGGAAATAACTAAATAGGATTTTACAAAGTTTTACAAGAGTACATAAACTTACGGATTACGTTGCTGTTTTAGTAATTAAAAAAAAGTCTAGGGTGGACTTTTGTTATCTCACGTTTCTTTTTTCAGAGATTTCAGTGATGAACTTCAGATGTAGGATGTGAATCCTCTCCACATTTTCGGACTCTAGCTATTGAAGCACAGTATACATGGCTGTTAGAGCCTCGGTCACTTTAGGTGGTGGAGTATCCCAACACGCAAGCCATTTAAAACAGTACTGCTTTGGAGCAAGAGAGCAAAGTTACACCGAAACATTGCAGAATGAGAAGACTTTACAACATAAGTGTGGGGGGGGAGAATTGATCTACTAGGCATTATTCAAAAGTTTTTTTCCACAAAATGTCAACATTTTTTCTCCACCATAGTTCTGTATTGTATTAATCTCTATGTTTCATAACTTTAACTATTGACTTTCAGAAATGTGTTTGGAAACCACCCAGAAAAAAATGTGGAGAAAAACTGATCGGAAAAAATTTGGGGTCCAAGCTCTTATGGCATTATATGCAATCCCATGTTGTATCAAGCCACATTATATCGGGTCTACAATGCAACTTAAATAAAGATGTTTAATTAGCATTGGTAGTTTAATATTTACACCAAAATTTGCTATCAAGCTTCTCCAGCTGATCCAAACTGCTGTAGCACAAGGTGTGTTTGACCTGCCAAAATGCTCTCATGTGTCTCCCGCCATTGGTTACATATAATGGCCCTTATAAAGTTCAAGCCTCGGGGTACAGCTTACAACACCATAAAAAGGTCTGGTCGCAGATATCTACAGCGGTGGATTACTGCCTACACCACAGAAAGGCCACTGCACCCCTCTACTCCAGGGGTTCAAATGGAAATTCCACAGGTTCCTGGTTTTGGCTCTGATGCTTGGAAAGAGCTTGGTGTGTCTCAGACCCGTTGAATATCTTTCAGAATTCAAAAAGGGTCTCAAAATATCTTTCAGACCTACTTCTCTCCCGACCATTACACCATCAGCCACAATAACCTTAGTGTCTCCCATCATTTCTATACGCACCACCAGTAACAGAGGTTCTGGATGGAATAACTGCTAATAGCATGCCTGCATCTATAACGCTTTGCATGCTGTGAAATGAAAATTTTATATACTCTGAGTTGTACATCCCTTTGGAGAAATGTATCTCCAAAAAAAAAAAAAAAAAAAAAAAAAAAAAAAAAAAAGTAAAATGTCACATTAACAAAGGTTAATCCTAAAGTATTCCTGAATGAACATGTTTAGACTAAGGTGAGCCAATAAATGTGATATTTATTTAACTAAAAGCTCAATTAAGACAAGGTAAATGATGGCCTCACCCTGTGACTCAGGACTGACCCACCAAACACACACCCAACAACAGGACATGCTACACAACAAACTGAAAATCTGTTCACGCCAATTTGCAGAAAGTACATAGCATGCTCAGCATTCTGCATAATTAATCAACACTTAAAGTGCTCATTATGCACTCTGAAGACAGCCAAGTATGCAGAGCAGACTTGGAGTCTTCACCCCACTGTGTAAATTGTGAGTTTTGAGCTCTCACAACATGAGTGGTATGCATAAGACCCATATTGCAGCCTTACTATAATGGCAAAGATTCCATAATATGGACAATACACAGTTGAAAGAGGACAGTATTTATGTCAGGTATGAACATTCAAGCACAAGAAACCACCAGCAGCAGGGCACCAACTGCCTATAGAACACCACCTATAGCAGGATCAGTGGGAGGTGAAAAGACCTTGGGGCAGGGCTTACTCATCAATTTTGTCAGGGAAGCCCCAGCAGCGGTGAGGGTTGGTGTCGCCATGGCCCGTGTGGATGAAGCTGTGCTTGAGTGGACGGCTGATATCATGGGCTGACAAGCCAGCCACAGAGGTCACAGCATTCCTGGGGAACTGGCCTACCTTCAGGGTGCGCTTGTTCTGACCCCGCCACCAGTAATTCTCTGCCCTAGTGAGAGGCATGGGGCACAACAGAATTAAACAATGGAAAAACTTTCACTTGTTTGCGTTACCATATGTTTTTACATTGACATTAATTTAGCAGATGCTTTTCAACAAAGCATCAACACAGAGCACCAACTGAGAGACGAAGAGTTGAGTGATTGTCTAAGGCCAAGGAACTACAACTAGATTTAAAACAGCCATTGGTGTTGTGCATGAAGGATGAAGTTCATATAGGGGGGAAAAAAAGCCCCAGATTCACCAGTTATAGTGGAATACAAAAACTGATTGATATTCACAGCACATAGACTGACCTTCCCTCAATGATGGTGATGACATCAGACACCTGGATTAGCAGTTTGTCTGGTTCTTCAAAGTCCTGCAGGGCCCTCATGTCAGTGGGCATGGTCTGCAAAGTGCACAAAACAGGGCACAAGGATGCTAAAGACTTAGAACAATGAGTTAAATTTCCAGAGAATGGAACGCAAGTTTTCTGTTACATATGTTAGCATCTGCCTCTGTCCCTAAATAGGTTAACATTTTAATTTTGCCGTTACCTACGTACACACCAAGGATTACAACATTTTTCATTATATCCAAGATTGGCCAAAATGATTCAGCCCAAACTCCATGCTAGTGGTTACAACAGCTGTCCCCCTGGGAACAGGACATAAGTGCAGTTTCTTTTTTTTAAAAAAAAAAAAAATCTGGGCCTCAGTCATTGCACCCTCACCTCCACTAGGAACTCACGCAGGGCCATGAAGGTTGGCCTATCATCAGGCTTCTGGGCCCAGCACTGAAGCATGACATTGTAGATGTCCTGAGGACAGTCCTCTGGTTTGGGCAGCCGCTCGCCCTCCTTGTCCATCTTGTGGAGAATCTGTAGGAGTCAACGAACACACATGTAAACAGCAGCACTTCAAGTCGTTCATTATGGCAACTGAGGAATTTGAAAAATAAAAAGTTGTGCCAAGTTAATAAACAGTAGCAGGACTGAAAAGTTCAGTGCAATCAGGGGGCCTAACCTGACTGCCATTCAGTCCCAGCCATGGTTCTTGACCGTAGGTGTACATCTCCCATAGGGTCACACCAAACATCCAGGTGTCACTGGCGTGAGAAAACGTGCGCGTCTTCAGGCTCTCAGGAGCACACCTTCGGGGAGCCAAGAGAGACGCACATGCACACATTCATGCACAGAGATCAGCACCAGGAATCTTTGAAGGACAACTAAACCAATAAAAGATTTGAACATTTAAAAAAAAAAAAAAAAAAAAAAAAAAAAAAAAAAAAAAAGTTGCTTGGAAGGCTTTTTATAACCTTAATGTACAAACCATAAACGTTCAAACCCCATGGGATTAAGGTAGCAGAATACTCTGAACAGAAATTCTCACATGCACGCACATCTCACATACACATAAATGTATTTTATTCTATATGTAATCAAACATCATTATCAAGTACTTTTCTTGATTTAAACATATAAAGACTCCTACCAGGCAAATGGGACCTTGCGATGTTCCTGCATGACATAGTGGTCGTCATTGTTGGGCAGTGCCCTCATGAGGCCGAAATCTCCTATCTTGACAAGGTCATTGGAGGCCAGCAAAATGTTCCGGGCAGCCAGGTCACGGTGGATGAAGCGGCGAGACTCCAGGTAGGCCATCCCACTAGCGATCTGGATGGCATACTGGCATAGTGTGGAGATCAAGAAGTGGCCCTGAGCCTTCCGCAGGCGATCAAGCAGGGAGCCCAGAGGGGCAAGCTCTGTTATCTGGAAGTAAACATATGGATACACACACACACACACACACACACACACACACACACACACACACACACACATATATATATATATATATCAAGTGTGCTGAAAACAAGTTTGCCAAAACTCTTAAAATGTGCAAAATTTATAAAGCTAGGGAATGCTATCTTGCAATAGCACAGACAAACTGTCCAGTGTCCTGTCTCCTTTTACAAGCCCCCCCCAAAACGTCGCCATCTCACCATCTTCATGGGGTGTGTGAGGACAACACCGTAGAGCCGGATGAGGTTCTGGTGGTCTAACGAATGCATGGCATTGACCTCTCGGATGAAGTCATCCAGGGCATCAGGCTGGGTCAGAACATCTGTCTTCAGGCACTTCACAGCCACGCTGAGCTGGGGACACATGAAGCTGGCTAGCCACTCTTTTCCAGCCCCGCAATGAACCCCCCAGAATACTTTTCCAGTTCATAATAAAACACCATCACTGTCTTTACTATTGGCAGGAGCCAAGTCCTCTTAGCTATCTTTGTTCACCCCCAATCAGCATTTTCTGCAATCTGCATGTTCTTCCTTCAGTTCAGAACTCTGGGATCCTGCTACAGCTACTTTGTAGGAGGATCCCAGTGGAGAGGACTGGTCCTGAAAATATGCCCCAGGCATAAACCTCCAACCTCACAGTAATGTTATATGATCACCACATATGCCATTATTTTTCCATGGTGCTAGAGTACTATGTCCAGCATTCCTTGTGATGGCTGAACAAGATCGCCTTGTTTGCCAACCTGCTCATCTAGATACACTTATCCCCCTTCCTACTCACCACTTTGCCTGTAGGAGCAAGCCACTCTCCACGCTTAACCACGCCGAAGGAGCCATCACCCAGCTTCTCAAAGAGAGCCAGGTCTTTGTCACTAATCAGGCAGGTTAGCGCTTGTTGCTGTCCTTCACCAGGGGGTGGTGTGGACGATGGCTTACGGAAGGTGTTTGCTGGCTGAACTTGGAAATCGCCATCAGGTCGCTTCCCACTGAACACCTAAACCAGAGGGTGAGAGGGCTGCAGGTGAGGAGGACGCCACCACTGGACTGGCTCCACCATGTTGTGCTTGAGTTTATGAGCCTCCAACCTTCAGATAGCTGAATATTTAACTCTGTAAAATGAGAATTCTGCCAACACTCCCCCTTGTGAATGGACTTCCATCATGTGTAGCACCGCTCCCTCATGCCGTAAGCAGTAGCCAGTAAGCCATCAACTGATTGAAAACAGACTAGCAAGCAGGTCGTGCCTTCTCTCTGATGTTAGCTTGGCTGCAAGTGTGACTTTGGGATATTGAATTACCTTGCCTCAAGTGCTGCCAAGGGGGAACGGCCAGCTCTGCCAGGCCCTTTGCTTAACCAAGGCATCAGTGCTGTGAAATACTTCATATGTAGAGCCAGTTAGCTACCAAACTGAGAGCTCATTGCCCATGCATATGATAAAGTGTAGAAGTTCTTCCACACAGGGGTGTGGTGGCACAGCAGGCTTGGCCAGGTCCTGCTTTCTAGCAGGTCTGGAGTGCCTTGTGACAGACTGGCACCTTGTCCTGGGTGTGTCCCCTCCCCCTCCAGCCTTACGCCCTGTGTTGCCGGGTTAGGTTCCGGTTTGCCGCGACCCCACTTGGGACAAGCGGTTTCAGTCAGCATGTGCGCGCACGCACGCACGCAAGTTTTTCCACATGGGCTGGTTGTCAGAAACTCCTCCCATCAAAGCTGGTCCAAAAAACCTCAGTGCATATGCGCACGCACGCGCACACACACACACACACACACACAGACTAGAGAAGGCGGATTACAACATCTGGATCAGAACAAACGTAACTTTAGAAAGCTATCCGTCCCCTTGCTTCCTGTGGGATGGACCTGATCATGCAGCAGAAGAGCCTATCTACATTCTCTGTTACCTGGTTGGAGGACCTGACTACATGCATATAGGTGTGGGACTTAAGTTTGTGTCAGTGTGTATGTGTTTCAATCCTTTATATGCGTTTCGATCCTTTATACCTTGCTCATCCAAGACTTGCGCTTACACAAGGCCTTCCTCCGTTTCACTGCCTCCCACAGTCGTCGCTGCCCTTTAGACAGAAATGAAATTCAAGACTTTAAAGTGTATAACATTTATAATATTCCCTTGCTTTAATTACCTCATGTGTATGAATACTTTGCGAGAACATGTATGATCATACCAATAAACCTCATAATTTATAACCTGCAAATGAACATTCATGAAGTTAGAGCACATGCACAAAAAAGATATGTGGGATCTGGAGCTCTCTAAAGAATTCTGCAATCAACATGTGTCAAGGTACAAGAAAGCCTGAAGGGGACATTAATAAATAAGAGCTGAAGGAAAATTAATTACATTCAAAGCATACCAACAGTCATCATTATCTTAAAAGTTTACATGCTGCACTCAAGACCCCTCATCTGAGAAAAGGCAGCCTTTCAGTGCTAAGAAACACGCTTTGGTTTTGGCACAGACTCCATCTCTGCCGTAATGTTTGTGTAGTTATGCAAAGAATGCAGTGCTTGTTTTCACTATGTATTAACAGCCTGTCTTTTTTCATAGCAAGAGGTGCTGGCAGGGAACCAAGTGGGCTGCACCCCTGTATGGCCGGGTAGTAGAGATAGGGAACCATCCCAAAATGGGACAAAGAAGAAGCAGGTGTCTCTGTGTTCCTAGAGACTCATCTCTGGGAATCAGCCCATGTGCAACAGGGCTAGACACATGGCTCTTGTTCTACAGAAGCCCTCCAATACCTTCCTAGCTCCAAGTACATAACAGGGCCACAGCTACACCACCTTTTTTGTCCAGGAATAGGACTACAACTGGCCCACCGCGTCGACTGCCGTTACGTAGAGTGTAAAAGGCTCATAGAAAAATAAATTGCTTGTTTTGTCCAAAGAAGACTTTACTGGTGTTGCTCACCCTTCACACCATTTGTACTGTGAAATTTATGGCGTCTGGCTTGTGATGAAGCAGTTAATGCATGGCTCCGAGTCCAAAGAGTGTGAAAGCTTGTGTATCAGGACTGCTGAACCACATTATCCATCCAGCACGACTCAGAAGTGCGAGTACACACAGGTATGCTGGGTAATACTTGTTTCTGAAGAACTGGACAGAAGAGTAAAAGCAAAGTAACTCAAGTGTCCTACATCTCTAGGAGCTGCTACAGCAGATATATGTTGAACAATTTCCATTTGAATCTCGACTCACCAGGCCTCCCCATCCCGATCTTCTCCAGATCTTCATTCTTGACGTAGTCAAAGTGTGACAGGCGGGTGACGTTGAGCTCATCACGGATGCGCAGGAAGTACTGCTGCAGCTGAACCTCCATAAGCAGCTCCAGGAGCCACTCTGTACCTTCATCAGATTGCATGCTGCCACTGCCCAGTGCCTACACAGACACAAAAAGGCCCCCAGGGCATGAGTTCAGCACACCTTCACCCCACAGCTGTGCAGATGGGCACAAAACAGTCATGTGACTTTTACAGCCGACTGTTCACTTGTATTACGTCCTGTTTTCCTGGCATTTCCCCCCCGAGTACTGGTATCAGCTGCTTGCAATTACCAAGGCGCACCCACCCCCAGTTTCCTTTGGGCCTCCCTACAGCCACTGTCAACTCTAACACAGTTAAGACAGAAGCTCAGAGAGCCTGCTTAGCATTGTTTCGTACCTAGCCCGCATCACACAAACCCAGGGAGGGACTTGGGCAAGCATTCCCTTCAGTGCTTGCCAACAGTATGCCAGCAACTGCATCACTATAGGGGGCCATTGCGGAGAGATGAACAAAGACCAGCACATGAACCCACAAATATACATATGCACATGCCAAACTCACAGGTAAACATTCAGAACACCACTCATGCTCAGTAATCCGTAGCTGTGGCCCACACTAGACCTGGCAACTTGTTTATCTCCATGGTAACCTTCTGTTCCAGCAGGCTTTGGCCATGACAGCTTTTTATAGCCCCAGCTATGTTGTCCCTCTGAGGGGGTGCTGGAGGAGAACTCTTGCCTGCTCCCCCAAGTGGGGGTGTAAATGTTGTAAAAGTTCAACTCTTTCGGCCAACAGACAGCTTTACCGTACCATGGCACCTGGCCGGGGAGTGTGTCAAAGAAACGAACTTCAATGCTGAAATCTCTGTACACCATGAGAAGGTCTGTGCATTAGTGCCAGAGAAAGTTGGCCTTCAGAGAATCAATGGCAAATTGGCACAGTCTGCCCTTTGTCCCAGAAGGGCCCCATCTGTGACGCAAGAACGGTCACAGGTCAGCGAGGTTGCAACCTCTCATCTGACAGGTCAGCTATGAATTGCTTGAGTTCAGATGATTACTTCCTTTTGCTCTAAGTTCAAAGATGAGCCCTCCCAAATCCTTTCCACACACAAGACTTCAGGAGCAGTATTATACTACATTACGCTCAGGTAACTAAAGAACTGCAGAATAAAAGACAGACAAGGATCTGCCTGAGGAAACTAAGCATTCAGTCCTATGAACATTTGACACGAAAGTTATAGCTGTGCCTGGTATTCAGAGCCTGAGATCCTGCTGTGGACCTGAAGATGGCCACCACTCCCTACTAATCACAGCACAGGGTACACACCAGTACTTCCCATGACTGTGTGCAAACAGGTCCCATAGTCCAGAACAAGTCAATGTTCCACACCTTCTTAAAATCATTCTTTGCCAAAATCAGGAACAACCCACCAACACAGCTAGTGCCGTGTTTCTAAAGTTGTCCCTGTTCTCATCACTTCCCATCCTGTTCCTTGAAAAAAGGCACATAGGAAACAGAATATATATCAATATTAAGCATGAAGATCCTCTGAAAACAAACGGTTAACGAACAAGTGGTAAAACAAACAAATGTTGTACAGGTGAGCAACCCAGTGTAAGTAGTGTATCTACCAGTGTCACCTTGATGAATAAGGTGTGTGGGCTGATAACACTACATACAGCAGCGGTCATAGAGCTCACTGAAAGCCGCTTTGAAGAAAAGCATCTGCTAAATAAATAAATGTAAATAACCATCAGAAAAAAAGAAAAAGAGGACGTTTCCCCAAAGCCTTTTTTCCAATAAAAATATGCATCTATCCATGCAGCTGTCCAGGAAGAAAAATATTGACATTGCAAAGTGTGCACATTGGAGAGTGGGCGGAAGTGGGACATACTGTTCACATGGTGTCACTTTTGACATGGGGCTGGAGAATGTGGCTCAGGTTCCAGAGCCTGTGCTGGGAACTGGCCTGACTGAAATCATCCTTTAACACAGACAGTCAAAAACAACCATGCTTCGCAAAGACATCACCTCATTTCCACCTCAACTTAAACAGAAAAAAACCTACACATTATGAGGAAGCATTAAGCAAATCTATTGCAAGCAAAGTATGTTTACAAGTTTCCATTGCAACAGGGGCCCATAACCATTGTTCCACTGAGCTGACTTTGTGCAACAAAAAGCTTGGGAGAAAACTACAAATGAAGACACCAAGTCATATGTGAAAGGAATATTGTCAAAAAAGCAAAATGCAAGGATCCAAACACATAAGCAACACACACACACACACACGCACGCACGCAAAGCACTCGGTGATGTGACAAGGCTAGAGGCCTTTTCAAGGTGTAATCATGGTCCAGACAGCAGGCTGGATGAAGTGGAGGCTGTCACTGGACAGACTTTGTTATGATTATTAAGTTCTCAGACAAGTAAAGTCAAGAGGGAAGGTGTGACACAGTCTGCTATGCTCTACATCCACCTCCCAACAGCCGCTCACCAGGTTCCGCTAACCCGTGCCACAGTAACAAATCCCACATGCAGACACATACACACGTGCAACACAAGCGTGGTACACCACAATGCCAGCTCAGAGTTCATTTTCACTACTAACAAACTACAAAAAGCCCTGCAGGCACCACAGAGCTACAGTATAACTTTGTCATCTGTTGACTGTAAATAAAACTACCACTATAAGGTGCCTCACATCAGTGCTCTAGATCTTTGGTCTGTATCTAAAGACAAACCTACAGCGCATTTTTGGCAGCAGCACATCTATGGGTCATCAGAAATCACCACAAATTCTTGAGAGATACGGAGTATAGAGTGCCCCGTGTGCTGCTCTAGTGACAGCGAACACACGAGTTAAAAGTGCACTGAAAACTTACATAATAAGAGACCTTTGAGTAAATGGGTACAAACTTGCATGGCCAGCACACTGGGAACAGCACAACCTCCATGCTATCCCCGTCTCAGCCTCCAGCTGCAACAAATCAACTTGAGCACGAATAGTAAAAGAGCAGAGCGGCAGCACAGACTTACTCTGTACACGTGGAAATGGGAGAAAAAGGGCAGAGACTTCCTGAGCTTGTCAAAACGGCGCATCCTTGCTCGGGAAGGTGAGCGGTCATTCGGCATCAGGAGAGCCCCTGCAACCCCTGCACCCCCGTCTGCCCTAACCCTAGGGGAAGATACACGGCTCCCCTGCTCCAACTGCCCACATGGCACATTCCATCGCTGGCCAATCACTTCCCTAAGCTGTTACAGGATCCACACTCCAGCAGCTGCTTTGCACGTAAAAAGAAAACAGGAGACAAATGACTTGGAGGTCAGTTCAGGCCCAGGACACTGCCCCAAGTGCATGCAGCCCAGACACATTTCCCCAGCAGCTCTAGGTCCAGTGCAGCAGTAAAGCCGGTGCTGCTCTTTCCTCTTGCTCGCTCCTGTCCCTTCCGCTCTCCATCTGGTCCACGAACAGGCTAAAAATAGACACAGTCTAGCCGCTCCTCTACAGAGTGGAGAATTCAGATTCAGAAGTACAAGAACAGCTCTCTCCTGGTCAGTGTGAACCTCGCTTTCTCAAGGG
This sequence comes from Scleropages formosus, assembly GCF_900964775.1. Taxonomy (NCBI): domain Eukaryota; kingdom Metazoa; phylum Chordata; class Actinopteri; order Osteoglossiformes; family Osteoglossidae; genus Scleropages; species Scleropages formosus. The sequence goes on along the minus strand of NC_041808.1, from coordinate 18,782,213 downwards.
AGAAAAACACTCTGACGCCAATCCCCTCTGTGCTGCTCGTCTGGAGCTGTGTGGGTTTTGCAATTGTGTTTAGTTGTGGCTGTATCTCAGGAAGAAGCAGCCCATCCCACACACACACACGCACGCACGCACGCACGCACGCACGCACACACACACACAAACAGTGCTGCTGCTACTGGGACACAGACACTGTGGTATTTCGAAGGGTGACTATTTGATTGCGAGCCAAGGGGTCAGATTTAACTACAGGATGGAGAGTTCATTTCCTGTGGTTGCCCCTTGGGATCTTAAGTTCTCTCCCTCCCTCCCGGTGTCCACTCCTACACAACAGCAAATCTTCTGTATTTACTTCTTACTGCAATTTCTGTCCCAGTCCTTCCAAAAATGTTTTCCCTACTAACTGTAAACAAGTCAGAAAGTCTCACTTTTATACTTAGACATTTTCCTCTGGCTGCTAATGTAAACTAGAGTCTTTTTCAGGTCTTATTCTCTTTGCAAGTCTTTGTTTAGATACAAAACACAACAGCGGTATACTCTAAATACCTACAGCGGGATAAGTTAGGAGACCGTAAAAGGATCAGACTATTTAAGAAAAGAAGAAAAAAAAAAAAAGTCTTGCCAGTAAACTCACTTGTTTAGCTTTAGAAAAACCGTCTGCATTCAATTAGACTCCGAAATAGAAGAATTCCTCTGGAGCTCCAGCCTACCGCAGCTCAAGCACTAATCAGGGGAAATAATGTCTCAAAGATACAATGAAAGGGGCTTTAACTGTATATGGTGTGAACAGAGTTCAGGGAGTTCACTTTTTCACAACAATACGAGGAAGGCCAGTATAGGCTGGATAAACAGCCACATCAATCCCTGTCTCAGTTCGTTTCAGCATTAAACTTTAGTCACACCACAAAAATCTTTGTATTGCATTGAAGGGGCAGCAGGTGGAAATTTGATTAGAGTCATTTCCTTGCATTCACGAGGTCCCTGGTTTGAATTTGAACTTCTATTACTGTACCGTTGATGACATCTCAGACTTGAAAAGCCATTCCAAGGCATACACACCTTCATTCTGGGAATGTGATAGAATACAAGTTTACTAGTATGGCATTCAATCAACCATTCCGAAAACCTTCAACAAAAAGCTTGATTTGTCAAATCATTTTCTCGTTAAACCACAGCTCATTTAAGTCATCACATGTAGGCCAAGTACTCAAACACTTGGAAAAAAAATGCATTTTATTGCTATGGTCCAAAGCCAAACTGCCCTCAGAAAATATGTAGATGATCGAAGTGTTTAATTTTCACCTTCTTGAAAAATTAACATTAGATTCAAATGGAATTCTCAAATGGCTGGAAACACTATTAGATAGTTCTATAATCATACCTATAATATATTGCAACTTTTTCCACCTACCCTGAGGTATGTGGACATTTTTTTGTAATTTCTCAGTATACCGCCTGTCTGTTGCTGTGATGCAGTAATGTTCGGAAACTAAAAAAAAAAAAGCCAATCCTTCAGTGCAACATAGACCACAGTTTTTTGGTCATCTGAACATTTATCACTGCAACATACACAACAGCTGAACTCCAGGAAATCTTTTCTTAAGTGGTGTCATTGAGGGAAAGAAAATAATCCTTCCTGACATACTGGAAGTGAACGCCCACCTCCACACCACATTAGTAAGAATGCACTTGCACTAAATGACCACTAGATGTCACAACCCAGCACAATGAAAAGACCTTGTGAAATACAGTACACAACTGGACACAGGATTTTAATATATTGTACTTCAACACAAAGGCACTGTAAACTTATACGCACACTGATGCTGAACAGCCAACATGCACAGAGTCACACTGAGCCAGTGTAGCAGTTTTACACTACAAATTAAACATTTTCTAATTTGAACCACTTAAAACAGAAATAAAACTACAAATGGAATCACTGCTGATTTAGGACACAGAAACAGACCTAATGTTGACCATTCCATCATTATGGCAGTGTTTCCACACCCCAAGTACCACAGCTGGCCAGGAGATTATCTCCAGAGCCATAGGGGGCTGGGCACTAAAAGCAGTAGAATGAGGGAGGGTTTGTGGACACTCTCCTACCTCTCTCTCTTTCTTTCTTTCTCTCTCTCACACACACACACACACACACACACACACACACACACACACACACACACACACACACCCCCAGTAAAGCTCAGCACAGTAAAAAAAAAATAAGTGATGTGACCCTCAAAATTGAAGTGTTTGCTGACCACTTGTCCTGCAGCTTCCTGCATCCTCACAGTGAGCCAGGCCTGAATCCTGAAACAACACTGTTCAAAGTGCTGCTGTTGATTCTGTGCAGTTATACCACACACCACACTGAGAAAAGCATCTTTACTGAGTCAGTACACATTTAGGCCAAGCCTGAAGACAGTGCTACAGCCCCTTGCTTGATTCCCTTTGTCCAGCAGGATGGAGGAGGGGGGTCTTGACTCAGAGACAAGCTGACAAAATTAAATTGTATATCAGGAGTTGGTTGTTTCATTTGTGGCTTAATGTAGAGAAACCCCAGAGTGACTCCTGGCAAGTCATATCAGTTTTCTCTGAGTTGTGGAAGTGATAAATCAAAAACTATAATTTTCTTCCTAATAAGAAACTCAACTGGTAACTGACATCTTTCCAATGAGGCCCTAGAAATGCCTACACAGGCATTAAGAGAGACATTAAGCCCTATGTGTTAGAGCTTGGAGTGAGATCCTTGCCTCTCACCTGAAATCTCTGTGGACACTTGGTCCCCCATGCTTATGTGAGTTGCTACTTGCTGTTCTTCCCCACAAAAATGGTGCAGGATCTATGGCTGTTCCCCCAAAAACAAACTCAAAACTGATAAATCCAGATTTCATTCCAGCACAGACAGAAGTAACCATCAGCAGAGGGCTTTGTACCTCATCATCCTCATTCGGCAGCCGCTGGTATTCGGAGGTGTCGCTCATGTTGAAGAGCAGTATGTTGGAATTGGGGGGTGTCTCACAATACCCCTGCCTGTTTCCACTGGTGTGAAACTGCTCTTTCTTAAAACAAGCCACAGCAGTGGAATGGAAAAACTGCCTCCTGGCCACCACAGGCAGAATGCTCTTGCCTCAAGAGCTGTCTGTCGGTCCGTTATACTTCTAGTAGTCCGACTTGTCCAGTCTTTCCCTTGGCGTCACTGCAGTGCCATCCTGACGTCAGCCTCAAGACTATGCCGCAGTTGCCAGATCGATGAATGTCGACACAGGAGGTACAGCAGAACACATGTGCTTCCCATTCCCCTCCACCTCAACTGCTGTCTGCTGTTGTCCTGGCGATGCTGAAGATTAATCCAGTCACTGTATTTTTTTTGTCCTCCCGTTTTACTGTCCTGCTCGCTGGAGCATTGGGAAGTGCACAATCTCCCCCAGCGACAAGCGTCGTCCTTTGTGGCACTCGCTGGAGAAGCTGAAGTCCTACACTGACCACCCAATCACAACACAGCCCCCCCTCCCCACTGCTCGCATTTAATCTGCTAGGCGAAGGGAGGGTGAGGGAGAGAGTAAGCGTGTCGGTTTAAGCACCTCTCCAATGCTGAGCACCGAGCCATCTGGGAGACATCTGGACAGTCAAGTGCACTCATGCAATTCCTGATCTTTCCCCCGATGCAACCTCCTTTATGGCCTCTAGGCCCCCCACCATAAGAGACAACCCATCAAGCCTGCGTGATGAGTTCCCTCACTGTCCGATTCGACTTCTTACCACTCCTGCATGCATCTGCTTCCTTGTGGGCCACTCCTGCCAGTTTTCTGCACCTTCCTTGGTAACCAGGTCCTGAAAGTCAAAGGGTCACAAGCTTCTTGCCACATAACCTCCTTGTCATGCCCAGTGTCATTGTACTGCCTCCATAACATCAGAAAAAAAAATCATACAATGTACCATCTTATGCAATGGGCACAGTCAGCCTCTTCCCTAAGGATGCTGGGAAGCCTTTCCATCCTTCTTGTAAACTAGCAGCCCCCAGCATCAATATCAGTGTTGTGCCAAACAGGGTCCAGAACAGCTACCAGTCCCCCTCTCTCACTCCTGGGCTTGAGTCTGGTTCATTGTGTGTCTGCGTTCTGCAGCCCATGCCCCCCCCCCAGCTCACCCCACCCCGTCATACACTCCCCTCCACCGATGCTGCAGCAACAAATCAAATCCATTGTTGCCGTGCTAGCACAGTTTTCCTCTGAAATGGACTCCTCCCCTCTTCCCCCATCATAACCACCCCCCCCTTATACTCCCACCATCACCAAGCTCCTCACACATCGAAAGCTGACAACTGGGCAGGAGGAGAGAGAGGCTCCATAAGGTGAGAGGACTGCCTCCGCCCACCTCCCATTCCTCCATCCCAGCATGCTCAGTGTGCCATTGCACCATACAGCTCCCGCCCCCCCCATCTGCCCTCGCATTCCACGTGGTTTCTGCCGAGATGCTGCAACTCTCCCTCACATCATTGCCATACTACCACCAACCACTCTCTCTCTTACACACACATACACACACACAAAACTCTTTACGGGGGCCTTGTCACACCACCTTCCATTTCCCTGATGAAATCACCTGCTCCATTAAGCAGAGCTGTTGGGAGTAGACAGACTGAGAGCATGCTTATTAACCCCACCACCTTGTCTTGCCATGTGCTACCTCTGGCAGTCCGTTCTGGAAACCCCAAACAATACAGAATGTGAAAGATCTGTCACCTGGAAGCATTCACTGCTCCCAGAATATAACATATCTATTTCATGTAATTATGAGTAAAAGTCCACTGCATGCTTTTTTTTTTTTTTTTTAAAACTGGGAACTAACATACTGCTAAATTAGGCAGCAACGTCATACACTTGACAAATTAGAGCTGTAAAGCCTTACTGCACAGACACCTTTCGGTAGTTTCCTGTTGTTCCTTCCAGTCTTCTCACAGCTTCCAACACCAAAATCCAAACTGGCAGCATTTTCTGAAGTGACCTTAAAACCCATTTATGCCTAAGTCAAAAAGCCTAACTAGTCTTAACATTGTTCTCATACTAAAAGCACAAATATCTAACATTTAAGAAAGTAACAATTCTTCAGGTATAATGTACAACCAATAGATAATAAATTATAATCTGTCAGTCACAGACAAAGCCACAAAGTCATTCAATTCCTGAGGACAGGTGTCCTAAACAGATATTGTCTGCCAGCCTGCAAAATAAACCCTTGAGTCACCAAGTAACGGTGGGGAAATCACTTCAGTGGGTTCACTGACCAAGATGCAGCCTCTCAGCCATTTACAAGCTGCCACCTCTAGCATGCTCTTCCTTGTCCTTGCAGACTAGGCATGGGTATATTCAGTTAGCACACTTCATGTCCTGCACACCCAGAGCTGCATCAGTGCAAAGTGAATAACACTTGAACTTGATAATCCTTTACCCTTTAACTCCTTTCCTGCCAAAATGAGCAGAAACAAAACCATAGGCTGCCCTGTCATGCAGGACTCTCTAGGATATCCAGGAAAGGGAAGATCAATCCTCTTTTATATTCCCACAGCCCCCTCATCAACAGCACCACCCTCAACGCCTGCCATTTGAAAAGTTCCATCCAGCTGAATTTAGTGCTGAAACCATTGTATTTTTCATACAAGAGGTACAGTTCATTCACACTTGGCTACGCTAATGCGGGGGTGGGGTTCAGTTGACTTCAACAAGTTATCAAATGCTACTTTTTTTGTGCTGAAATTTACATTTATTCAGCAGTGCTGTATTTAGGGTTGCATTCTTTTAAATCACTAATTTTTTCAACAAATTATGTTTCATTTTATCCAGTGTTCTATTATTAGGAAGAGAAATACTAATGCAATTAAGGTGGAGGAGGCTGATCCTTATTTTTGCAAAATTTTAAATTTGCTTTTCATTTTGCCAATTAAGGGAAGGAAAAAAAAAAAAAGTCCCTTTCCTTGAAATCCATAACACACACATTAGATGCATCATCCAATGAAAATAAGGGAGTCTGGATGCAGCCCAAAGCATACACTCTGCACCTCCACGTTAATGTCCTCCAGCCACTGGGAGGCCTTGCTGTGCTGAGGCACCATGAACCCCCATGGAACGTCTCGTACGCTCAAAACACATCCTACCATTTGTTGTGCCACAGAAAGTTATGCCACTGACCCCCAGCCGGCCATGAGCCAAGGTGGGAACAAAAGGCAGTACAAATTCAGCCAAAGCCCTACTTTTGCAATTCCATTATGGGATGGAAAACAGTTTCCACATATCCTTGTATATGTGCATGCACAAACACAATGTTCCAAGGTACAAGACATCAGGAAGGCTTGAAGTTAAAGGGAATGACAGGCAGCTACGTTCAGCAAAAATAAATTTTAAAAAATTGAGCTCAATCTGTAAGAATAAATCCTAAGAGCTATGACAGGTGCCAGCAACAACATTCAGTGCTGCAGGTACCCCAGGTACACTTGGTCAATACAGTAAGATTCTCTCAGAAGGATTACAAGGCTTCTTCAGCACTTATTTTTCTCATTTAACTAACACTTTTCTCCAAAGCAACTTTTAAATGTTATGCTTCTAACAATGACTTGCCCATTTATAGCTGTGTAATGTTTAGTGAACCCATTTAGGGTAAGTACCTTGCTCAGGGGTATTATAGCAGGAGGTGGAATTCAAACCCTTGTTCCTTTCAGTCGAAAGGCAGTGGCTCTACTATGCCACCTGCTGTCCTAGGTTCAATTGGAAAATGAAATGAATGGACAGTAGACAAAGCAGGATAGAGGAGCAGGATGCCAAATCTGTGGCATCTCTTGATACTCAGTACATGACCCACCAGAGTCTTGTAACAGGAAACATACATTCCCATGAAGATTTGAGATCACTTCATAAACTGTTCACTGCTCCTCTTCCCTTTTTAACAGCAAGAAAATCACACAATTCTGTTTGCTTCTTTCCCCACGAAGCAAATGACATTTCGGCCGTTTACGCTGAACTAGTAACAAATACTATAACTGGAGAAGTTGCACAAAAACAAAATACCTCACAAAAAAAAAAAAAAAAATAGTTCAGTATCACTTTGAAAGAGACAAACTGTATACTGGGGGCAAGCACATAATTACTAATAAGGAAACCTTTGAAGCAACACCTCATCTGCCTGTCAAAGAACAACAACATAATGATGAGACAGAAGGACAGTAAGCAACAATCTCCCAGATCTTAAATCAGACATTATCAAGCAAAACACTGGCAGACATGCAGAGTGCTGGTCAGAGATCAGCAGGAACTGATGGGTGGGTTCTGGAATGTGTCTTGCGGTAGCCCACAGTTGGAATGTGAACACGCCTGTCACACAGATGTGAAGATCAAAGCCAAAGACTGGCCAAGAACACAGCAAATCTTAGATTTCCTTGACACAGAAACGTTCAATCTCATTCTAAATGTTTACTCTGCAGGCTAATTCATTCACAAAAGCTGAGTCACAAGAAATCGCATAAATCAAACAACTCTGGAGAAATTATATTTCATTCCACTGTATATGAGCTATATAGAGCAATGAAAATAAAAACTTGAACTTGATAACTGAGAAAATAAAGAATGTGCTAGAGATCTACTCAGTTGGTATCAGAATTCCTTTATGAAGGGCAAACTGGAAGAATTTGCCATTCCAGTTGGTATGTCTAACCTGACAGCAGTGCCTCTGTCCCCCCTTCCCACCAGGCAGCACTCTGCTGCCACGTCAGGCCAGATGCCTCATGTTTATTAGGCAAATCAATGCGCAGTGAATCCCTTAGTAAAAGCAATAACTAGGCTCCAAAGGAAGTGAACTAGAGGGGATGTGCACCACCAGCTTCAGGATCCTAACCGAATAACACTGAAGCCATTTAATCCAGACCCCGTGTAATGGGGAGAGATGTTAGATTTCAGTCCACCTACCTGCTAAGCATACCTGCTGCGTCAGGTGTTGACAGACTATACAATAAAAATGAAAGAGAAAACTCCCCAGGATGGAAGTCGGGTTTTGGCAGAAAGGGACACCTTACCATTCACTCATGGGTGACTCAGCAGACTGGATGCACTCTAAATACAGAGCAGTGAACATATAAATTGTTTAAAAGAAGTGTCAGTGTGTCTGAATGAGCTTGTCTGTGTGTTCACATGTTCAGAAACTACTCATCCACACCGCTCTCTCTCTCTTTCTCACACACACACACGGCAATTGAGAGTACACAACTTACCTGAAACGTGTTGGAACCGTTGGGGGGAGCGAAAGCACCGTGAAAGAAACTCACACAAACATGGGAAAACAAACTCAGCATCGACCTGAATAAGTCTACTTGCTGTGCCACTATGCAGGCTTCAAACAGTGATTAAACCATTCAGCGTTTCATAAAGAATCACATTTTCTGTTTGTTATTTATTCAACAACAGGACCACCTTTTCCTCAATGGAGAACAATGCACTGCTATTCAGCATAGCCTAAAGCAGTAAAAAGATCCTTGGGACCAAACATGGCAGAAAACAGAACACAGAAAGCAACTAAGAGCCAGACTGCACACAGACTTCAACAGCAGGCTCAAATAGCTGGGAAACACAGGAGGGCATTTCTTGAAAACTTGAAACAGCTATAGGACAGGCCTGAACTCCATGACCTCTCAACAATATCCAGTGTCCTTGACACTGACACCAACACTCAAAGATAGAAACAGAAAGGCACTGGCATAGATGCAATACACGGTGAGTTGTTACAGGCAGAGATTTCCACAAGTACCAAAGCTCAAACCAAAACAAAATAATTTAAAGGCAGCAATATAAATAAAATAAATAAATAAAAAAAGTGTACTTACAACTTCCACATTCAGCACATGTACAGAAACTTACCATTTCTAATTTTTTTCACTGTTTCAATACTCTACATGGCTGTGAATAAAAGTTCTGACACACACACACAACTACCAAACTACAGCTTGTCAAAATCCACTGTGTTTATGCATGACATGAGTAGGTGCCTATACAATTAAAAGGAAATACAATTCAATTGTGGTTTCAAATTCCACCTCCAGCTATAGTATTTGATTACTGTACTTACCCTGAACTGCTCTAGTGAAAGCACCAAGCACTATAAACTGATAATTGTAAGCAGCTTAATATAATGAGGTGCTTTGGAAAAAAGTATTAGCTAAATTAATAAATGTAAACTGCTCTGTACAATTTCAAGCATTACATAAAAAGAGAAGCTACTGATCTTCGGGGTAGTCAATGGTGAAGTGGTTAGACTTGCTGCCTTTGGCTCCGAAGATGGCCGGTTCGAATCTCATCTACTGTTGTAGTACCCTTGAGCAAGGTAATTAGCAGCTGTATAAATAGTGTTAAGTTACAATTATTTACCTAAGTTGCTTTGGAGAAAAGTGTCAGCTAAATGTACTAATAATAAATACAAAGGTGATTGTGATAGCCGACATGATGCAAGGTTATAGAGCAGTCAGGAGATCTGGAGACAACTGGGTCTGACATACATGTATTTTGAGACCTACCAAAGTGTTCAAAAACTCCAAGGGACAAAATTCATAAGTTACACATCCAAAGACTTTTTTAATTTAAATTTTGACCTTTCATGTGTGAGACCACCATGTGGCTAGAGGTAGACCATAGTACTTTTGCTGGGATGTAGAGAGTTATCAGACCCCATAGGGACTGTGGTGCTGATTATTTGACCATCTTCCATGCCATAACCAGAGAGCTGAACTTGATACAGACAAAGGGACAAAACTTCCCTCTGGAACTAATAAGGTTTTATTTTTAATTTTACACATAAGTTTTTATAGATCTCTGTTCTCACCATCATTAATTCATAAACCTAAACTCCCTGAGATTCAGTGTGGCTCTGCTGCAGCTCATCTTTGGCACAAATGACTGAAGAATCCTGAAGGACAGGAGGAAAAGGTGGGGGTTAGCTGCTGACAGGGCCTCTCACATTAATCTCTGCTACTGCTTGGGCTCAGGGAAAGATATAAAAGAAGAGACAAGCACATGCTCATGTTTACAAAAGGCAGGCCTGTCTGTGTAGAGAAAACTGCAGCTCTAACATCGCATACCAACGATACTGCCACTCCTGCCACTACACAACCATTCATTCTCACCAACATGTATACACACCCCTAACCTGCTGGGCTCAAGGCCACTCTTACAGACCAGAGCAAGGACTGCCAGGCAATCAGAGTTCATTTTCAAGCTATTCCCACCCTCTGAGTCCCAGAAGCAAATGGGGGGGGGGGGGGGGGGAGGAAAGAAGTCAATTTCCTAATGGAACACACCTGCTTCATCCCACTTAGTAAAGAGTCTCACTTGAAATGTGTAGCCATGACACAAATTGAGAAAAAGATATCACTTGTAGGACATGTAATAGATTGTGAATCATATATGCCATGCCCGTTTTTATTTAAAACCTTCATATACCCTTCAGAGCAGGAAACTGCAGAAAATGTCAAAAAAAGAAGTGTGATTAAATAACATTTCAAGTTTTAGAAGTATTTAATCTACATGTTTCAGAAGAGCAGAGATAAACGGTTTGCAATTACTTTCAATCAGATCATTGTACACACATGCGAGGAGGCCACTGAAAGCCCCTGTGAACAGGGCCCATTTGTTCTGCCTAGCCGGCACCTCTTGCCAGCACACCCAGCTGTGCCTACAAACACAAACGTTTCCTACCTGGGAGAGGCCAAGGGGTTTTTGGGTACTTCTTGATTTCATATAGCTACAGTAACCATATATATTATATATACATGAATCTGTGGCTTTGAATCTTGCACAGCCACAAAAAAGCTCATTAACCCATCATGCAAGGTGCAGGGGAAGTGAGATCAGGAGAGCAGAAGAAAACCATGTCAAAAGGGTTTGGGGTGGAGGGGTTACAAACTCAGTTTTGCATAGCACCTGTTTCACCACAGCTCAACCCAGTAACAGAGAAGCATGTGAAACAAGGAGAAGACAAAGAGGAACAGAAAATTCACACCACAACTTAGAGCTACAAATAAAATTACCATGCCATCACCACAGCACTATAAACTCATATCAATGGGTGTTATTTTAACATTGTACAAGGCATGCACTATTTTCTTCTTTAAAAAATTTTTAAAAAAAATAATAAAAAAAAAAAAACAGTATGGTGGTTTCCAGTAACAGTTTGCTTAAAACCTGTCTATTTCATAGGAGGCACCTTATCAGATAAACTGTTTAGTGGTTATAATTCACTGTACTGATTCTGATAATCATACATTTGTACAAGAATGTTGGTGGTAATTAAGGACACGGCATACAGAGTGCCTAATGGGAGGACCATATATACCTCTAAATATAACTGTAATACATCCAGAAAAGTCTAGGTAATTTGGAATTACACAAAATAAAATTAACACCAGCCTGGCAGAACTGCAGTTATAACAATTACTCTTCCAAATAATGTAAAGGCCAAAACAAGATCACTTTAGGTTGACAAGAGAGACACATGTAAATACTGATCAACACAGATACATACGTATATAACTTACAATGTAAGAGTTGGCACCTGCAGGGCAAAAGTAAAATTTCTGGAACAAGCAAACGTAACAACCAGCTAGGTAGAGATGGTATTATGCTACTAGTGGCCGAGTGCAGTCAAAGTAAAGATGTTTCTCAACAGGGAGAAAAATGTTGCTTATAAGTAAAACATTTTTTTACACATGGCTTTTGTTCAGTCACTCATATTCATGCTAAGATTTTGCCTGTGATGACAAACCTTACTCTGTATGCGCACACACTGTTCTTATACATCACGTTATGAACATCTGACTTCCGAATTTTTGGAGATCTGAACATTCCTCAGAGTATTTTTCAAAATTTCTCTGTTGCAAATCAAAAATGGCCTGCATTTCCACTTTTCACCATTACGTCCAGCAAAACACATTCATGTTTAAAGCTTCATAGGGCGGCACGGTGACACAGCAAGTAGCACTGCCCTCTCACAGTGCCACGGTGGTGCGAGAGGACATGGGTTCGAGCCCTGCTCAATCTGTGTGGAGTTTGCATGTTCTCCCCTTGTCTGCGTGGCTTTCCTCCGGCTACTCCAGTTTCCTCCCATAGTCCAAAGACATGCTGTTCAGGCTCCCCCATAGCGTGTGAATGACAGAGAGTGTGTGTTCCACCGATGTGTGGAAGAGTGACCCGTTGTAAGTAGTGTACCTAGCAGTGTAAGTCACCTTGGTGAGTAAGGTGTGTGGGCTGATAACACTACAGAGAGTTCACTGGAAGTCACTTTGGAGAAAAGCATCTGCCAAATAAATGTAAATTGATGTAAATTCACTGAACACCCAGTCAGTGCATTTTTCCTTTAACACTATATCAGAGTCTTACAGAAACTCCAAAGCAATAGACTTTTCTATTATTAGACTATTCAAATAGCAAATTTATATTAACCACATACTGACAAACATCTCTAGGTAATGCATCAGCAACTTTCTTGTGGGCAGTTTTGTAAATGTCACCATGCAATGCAATATTTAAGGTGATATTTTAATACATTCTGTCCACATGACACTCCATTACACCACAACTCACCCCGTTTACTCCACTGTTACTCCACGCCACACTGTTTTATGTTAAAGATAAAATAAAATGGCATCTATAGTATATTTGTCATGCCCGATGTTTCCAGTACTGTATAAGGAACGCAGACTCTGCACTCTATGAGCTGTTGATGAAAATTGAATAAGTTGTGCAGAATTTACTCAATTCTTGTTAGGCACTGTTAAAAACAAAACTAACTATAATGAAATCAAAAGATTAAGATGCATTGTTTAAAATTTTAAATATCACGTAGTGGGTGAACTTCTAAACAATTCCAAGGTATGGAACTGACTTCTGATCCTAGCTACTTTTTTGAGGTACAAGGGCAAATGTGCATGAGCATGTCATGCATACATGAGAGAACTAAAGTGTTCAGATGTACACAATTTCCTTACCAGTTGTGTAAGGCCAGCAGGACTCGACTGTGGGTGAAAAAGGAGGGGTCACCGGCTGGCCGGCTGGCAGACCACCCGATCCATGGCACAGATCTTCAATTCAAGCCACAGCAGTGCCTTCTGCAGACCAGTCCATCAGAAGTATCATAACTCTGTAGTCACCACAGGGACCCTCTGCCAAGCCACAGAAATGTCATGTTAATAATGCAATCCACATAATCCTTTATTCAAAGCGCCTTACTAATCATTCCTCACATACTTAATGCTTTCATGTTAGAGAATACTGTGTTGAAGGTACTGGGATTAACTACATTGCTTCAAAGCACAGTAGGTCCTGAATGTTCCTCAGATTTGAACCTACAATTGACACAAAGTAACAGTGCTTTAAGCATGACACAACCTGCAGTGTGTAACTAGTTTAAAAAAAAAAAGTGCAGAAAAACAACAGTGGAATGTTGTGAAAACCACAATTACTTGCACTTGGTAATATTTCTATTACAATATGGACACCTCACACCACATCACCTGTAAATAAACTAACAGATGCATCAGTATTGAGTAGAGTTTCTAGAGGTGGAGAGTGATTAACTGGCAAATGCTACATTAAAGAGTCATACTAATGATGTCGGCTCCGTTTACCATCTCATCCCTCCTGGTCCTACCAGCCTCCTTCTGGTTCTGGCTACAGAATATGAGGAGAAACAACAGAGACTATAGTCAACCGAAGTTCCTGTGAGTGTCTCATACAGCACACTGGCTGGGAAAGGTTTCCAAGAAGCATGGCACATGCATACATTCAGCTCCATGAACCAATATGCCTGCAGAGATCCTCATAAACATGTGTGTGCAGAGCTGCGCAGATGCCAGCTCAGGAAAACGCTATCAGCCTGTCCCCAATTCTGACATCACCAAGGATCCCCGCTATTGGCACAACACAGCCATTAGACCGATGCAGTAAAAATGTTCTGGCAGCAATTAAAGAGAAAGCTAAATTAAGGAAAGAATTACTTCTGACTCATTTAAACCCAGCCTTTGTTGGCATCCACTGACGTACCTCTCATTTGATTCCTTCTGTAGGGGAATCAAATAGCACATCCACGCATATTATCTGCTTTATTAACTGCAAATGATATCATGTTCAGTTTAGTGAGGAGAAAACATTAAAAAAAAAGCAGCCACAAAGACTAATTACTGTGCGAAGGCAAATAACTATAATTAAGTCATGTGACCTAACTGCTATATGATTATAAACCACCTTACAGCATGATTACATTGTACTGAGGCAAATACAGATTAGCATGTGTCCAAAAAGATATTTTTAGTCTTCATCAGTTTATGAAGACCCAAGGCACACATTTTAAAGATAAGTTTTTCCACCCCAATTCCTTTCTTCCAGTTTAAAATATTTGGGGACGTTTTAATGTAGTCTGAATAATTTTCTTTATTTATTACAGCCATACAAAGACCAGTAATAAATTGGGGGACATGTATACTATTGATTGTAGCTAAGGGGTTACCATCAAGGTCATTTAAAACAAACTACAGACAGAATTATGTAAAGAAATAGAATTACCTAAAGTACATGCCAGATCCAGAAAAGGACTGTAAACAAGAGACATCACTGCTGCTGTGTGATGGAAGATGGAAAAACAACACACAAAAATGGAGCTCTGCATAGGTTTTATTAAAAACAGCTTTTGAAAACTTTGTCAGCCACGTAAAAATGCGGAACATACTCAGAAAATGGGAAATCTGGAACACCTGATCCGATGAACTTGGACAGGAGCTGCTCCCTCAAGCTATGAACCCCCTACACACAAACAGCACAAATTAATATTTACAGCACAAAAAGTGTGTCTATATGCATATTCTGTTCCATAGTTTGTATATGTATAGTCTTTGCTTTGTGTCAATCTGTGTGTTTGCTCCCACTGTGAACCAGCTTTTGAATATTTAAACCAAGGTGTTGTGACAGCACCCATTAATACTAAGCATATGCACAGCAATCATCAGACAAAACAGCCTCCATTGCTATACCTCTGCAAGAGGTTTGAAACACCATAATTTCAGTAATATTATGGGAGAATTGTGGCCAGCCCTCCAGACATGCATCCATGCAGCAAAACCCAAAACTGCTACAATAATGGGGGCAGGACTGGGGTTCAGATTAAGCAGGGTAGCAACAAAAGACTTGGGCATAGAGCCATAAAAGGTAACAAAGTTCACCAGAAAAAATACCAGTGGTACAAACCTTTAAGTTAGAATTCACACATACTGAGAAATAAAATGGAATTCACTGCTGGTGGTTTTTTTTTTTCCCCCTGGAGACAATCTTCTACAAGTTAAATTTAGTCTTGTTGCTGTTCACTTTCAGGCCCCAGTTCTCTCAATCATCTATAGCATTATAGCCATGCAAAGACGAGGTTTCCAGAACACCACGCTCTCAAATCTAGGGACAGACTTTGTATACTAAATGTGCATGCATGAACAAATATACATAGACACATACATACATATATGTTCTCATCAGACACACAGGTCCTCAACAGCATATGTACAGCACCCACTATATTTACTGTTGACATACAGGGGAACAAAGTGTAATAAAAAGCCCTAGAAGAGGCAGTAAGCTTAACTAGCCTGCCCCCACATGCATGGCTTCCCAGGCCCTGGAGGCAGTGGTTCCATCGTGTTACTCTCTGCAGCTTGCTGTTCCCCACCCATGCTCTGCTCACACATGTGCACGCAGACACACCCAGCCAAGGTCCAGGCACACAAGAAGGCCAGACATGTATTTTACAAAACCAAGACCACCAGCAGAGGCCGTAAATTTATGCTCAAACGTCCGCCACATGCTTCCACCCCTACAGGTTCTCCCACCCAACAAGTATCATTCTGGTCAAGTGGACCATGTTCAACATTGAAACTTGTGTTAAATAGCCCATTTATCCAGCAAAAGCCTCACCACATCACCTGAGGTTAATGCTCTTGACCAAAGGCATGGGAGCTATGACCCACCAGTGACTTCATCCTTAGTGGCAAACTCCAGGACTTAGTAGTTGCTTCAAGAACACAGATGATCCTTCACAAATATCATGCACACATGTGCAAACAACAGTAAAGAAACATACTGCTGGATCATGATGGGGCACAAAAAATGCATGGCTGTTACCAGTTAAGATTCAAGCACTCTGGATTCAATAGTGGACAAAATCTGTCTGACAATAGAAAGGGATCCTGGGAGACTGCCCTGGAATCTCCAACAACCCTCCAGCTAGTCAGCGCAACTGAGCAACCCAGTACACCACAGCATTAAAAATCACCTCTGTATGAACTCCTTCTAAATTACATATTTTTAAATGCACCCAAACAGAATAAAGTAAAAAGGAATCAAACTACCATAGTTTGGGTAAGTGCCATGACTTAATTTAATTTTACTCATGACAACCATTTACATACTTTTCATGGTCTACCATTGCCTTCTCTCATCATGCATGCCTTTGGGCTGCAAACATGGGAAGATCTTGTAAACTCCATATAGTATCAAGCTCATCAGTCTAACAGAGACACCTGTTATAAACACGTGAAGCCTCAGGCATCAAACTGGAGACCCACAAGGATCTCAGACATGACTTGCAAGTGCCTCTTTCTAAGCAAAAGAAGCAGGAAGGAAACATGTGGTCAGGTGTGTGCTGCTTGCTCAAGTAAAGAGCCAAAATGGCCTACTGCAGAATCTAGAGATTACCACACACCATCCCTAAAGGTTGAACTTTGTGACAAAACCAGCCCATTTTAATTTGTGTGGTTCTTTGAATCAATAAGAAAAGCATACATCAGTTTGTGATTTTTTCGAAAATCTGCATCCGAATGCTGTCAGGTAGCGCAGCCGCGTTACACTGACTGAGGACCCAGGTTGAAGGTGCCTGAACCGGTTAGGTATTAGTCCTGTACCCATTTTTACACAGCTGGATCCCTTTCTGTATCTTAGTACACTAATGAAGCATTAAGTAAAGCGATTTGGGGTAAATAAACAAAACACAACATCATAATCTCAGTGAAAGACCGGACAGAGGTGCTACGGGAGCGCGCTGTGCCAGCTTTGACTGTACAACACGCGCGCCCGCGACAAGTACCGACCCTGGCTGGCTCATGAACACTTTGCCTCCAAATCTGGATCTTCATCTAATCCTAATCGGGCCATCTCACGATATAAATTAACTTTCAAATTTAAAAAGCTGTAGGCATAAACGCTATATAACTGATACTTTTACAAAATATGTACACTCTGCGACAGTCGCGCGCCACACAAAGATGCAGTACTCCGTCGTTCGTTTCGATGATTTCCTGAAGCGAGCGGCGCTGCGCGTGGCGGCCAAACCTGAGGCGAAATTTAAACTCACAGGTGTGCAGTGAGAACACACTGACTCGACAACAAAAGTCCGTTTTTAAAGATATTGGACTTTTGACAGCAAAAGGCTAACTAAGTTATAAAGAAGAGTGACTAACACAGTAAGTAAACCTCCACAGTCACACACACTGTGTGGGACTAGACAGTTACGCTGAATTACTTATTTCGCAGACACCGCCGGTATGGAGGGAACAAAACGTTTTAAGGAACGCAAAAGTTAATACGCCACACAAACATCAGCTAAGAAGAGAGGGACCACACCACAAACTGGCTCCGGCGTTTACTGCGGACTTCACGCTTACCATGGCATGTTAATTGCACTAGATGCACAACGCAACGCGTACCTGCCAAGTCACGCTCTGTCCGCGGAGGGATCTGTCCCAGCGCCACCACGGCGGTTCTTGGGCTCGTTCTTCGACAGAGAGAACGTGGTTAGATACACATGTTGGTCCCTTTTTCAGTTTCTTGGATGGTCTGTGGTTCACTGTTCGAGCTCGTCCTCGTTCGGCTCATCGCTCCTGTGCCCCCCGGAGCGGCCAACCCGCTCTTAAAGGGACCGCGCACCCTTTGCCTTACAGTCAACCTGACATTTCAGTCACAGTACTCATTCGCGAGTTTCGATATCCTTAAATCTCAGACTGACTCAGTATCTCGCTCCCGTTTCATTTCCCGCACAAATGGTGCCCCCATTACGTTTCTTCGCCGTAACACACATCTTTCCCATATTCGGTGACTGTCGCGACTGGGGATGTAACCATTTAACAGACATTAATGCAGTATGCTATAATAAAGCATTCTTTAAAATTGTTTTCGAAAAAAATCAGTGTTCTCCCCCTTTGATAGAGAACGATCAATATTTTGAACGTGAAGACAACGTACTGTAATGCGGGGCATGTCTCTTAGGCAATTACCATTATTAGCAAATACCGCCACCACGTGGCAGGATCACATACTTGCAACATAGTACGTACTGTACATGCACTTGTGATTGTACAATTTGGCCCATGTATCACACTACAAAGTAAAGTGATGTCGTCCCCCCCCCCACCACCTTACTTTGTAGCTCGAGTACTTTGCTCATACCCCTTACTTTAGTTGTCTTTGTCCATGGTAATGTACAGTGTTGGATCAGCTCTAGTACTTTACCCCTTATGGAGCAAGGTATTCTTACATTTATTCATTTAGCAGGTGCTTTTCTCCAAGGCAACCTCATAGAAAATACAATTTGCGCATTACATTAGGAGAAAGGAAGACATAGTTGCAGACGTGATGACGTTAGTTTCTTCCAACCATATGCACAGATGTTCATTGGACAAGTAGGTTCATAGAAACTCGGAACAAACGATTCCTGATCACCTTCCTACAAATAAATTTTTTTAAAGGGTACACCAATGAACATTACTCTTACTAAAGCAACTCATAGTAAATACCTTTGAGTATACCTGAGGACTGGGACTCTTGTCACACTTCAGATTGCACGAAAATACTCTCACCGCTACTCTGCCCCTTCCCTCTTCACAACTATGTGAGACCCATTTCCGGTACTGTACTCCCACAGTCAAACAATGAACTCCATCTCCCTGCTGCTATTCAACCTCTTCAAAACGTCTTTCAACATAGCCAGGCTTTTTAAAATTTCCACCTTTTAATTCTTCCCAGTCCTCACCTTACAAGTGCATTGATTGTACATGTAATATGCAACATATCCACCAAGCACCCACCCAGTTTACATTTATTCATTTAGCAGACACTTCTCCAAACTGACTTACAATGTTAAGCAACTTTGTTACCCATTTATACAGCTGGATAATTCTTACAAGAGCAATTTAGCACGAGTACCTGTGTCAGGGTACCACAGCAATAGGTGAGATTTAAACAAGCAACCTACAGGTCCAGCAGCAGTTTTAACCCTTATGCCACCAGCTGTCTCCTGTAAAGAAAAAGTTTTTCATGCTGTACAAGAAACAGGGCCACAAAAAAAAAGGTAACAGCAATGCAGATATTTATTGCAGGAAACAAAGATCTTAGCATCATGATACTGTCCCAACCACCAACATCAATAGTGACATTTCACCACAAACTCACAATTTTACCATTAAAAAAAAAAAGTTACAGAATTCAGATCTAGCAGTTAGATAAGAAAAAACCAAACCGTTGGACACTTTAAAAACAAAAACAAAAAAAAAAAAAAAAAAAAAAAAAAAAAAATTCTTTAGCTCCGAAATTCAATTTGCTTTGAGCTATAATATGTAAATGCAAGTGGAGAAAAATCTTATTTCTAGTTGCACTTTACACATACCAACAGTTACCTAATGTTAGCAAGAATACCAAATCAGCTCATTTGCTTACTGCCAAAATGCAAACCACACAATTTGACTGCTGTCTTTTTTTTTTTTTTTTTTTAACTAAAGCTACACATATCTAGTGTAAAGCATGCAAAGCGTTATGCAAAGGAAATGGGCAATAAGAGGAAACCCTTATAGTCTGCAGCAAATACAAACGGGTGGTGCATTTAATGTTCATTTTAAAATGTCCAACGTCTTAAGTTGACATTGCAGGTTGGAATGCCTAGATTAAAATGAGTTCATGCATGTGAACAGCAGGAGATTGTTTTGGGAATGACCATTTGCACAGAACAAAACCTATTAACTAAAATGGGACAATAATTCTGTTGGGATCAGTTTCATTCCAACCTCGGATCTCAAGTTTCTTGTGCGGTGACACCCCTCACAGAGTACTTCTGATTTCATATCTATTTCGTGAAGTACTCAAGTCACTTGTAATACTTCTATGAATACCCAACTTAACCTACTTTGCGGGGGGCTTTTTACACCATCCAGTTACACATCAGCGACACTTGCGTTAGGCTATGACCAGTGAAGCCAAGGAGTGGAGGGAGGAATGCAATGGGGGGGGGGGGGGGGGGCGTCTAAACAGTATACATAAGATGGTTAAGTAAAGACTTAAATGTTATAGGCGAGCCACACTCAAGATACATAATCTAACATTTAACAAGCAATACTACAAGGTCTATAGGCCTTTTTTTTTTTTTTTTTTGGAAATGAATCAATTAAAATGCCTATGCACATCATCCTATCAAAAGAAACTGACTTTTCTTGCAATTATTCATGTTAGAGGTGGATGCTGTTCTTATTTTGGGGAAAACGATCTGCTCGCAGTTTATCAAAGGCATAATAAAAGTGAGATCACACCGAGCATTGTTCACCAATCTCTCTAACAAGAGATTAAGTGCTGCATGATTGTAAATGCAAACATTTAAATTATGGGAAACACTGTTCCCGATAATTATATACACCCTACAGTGAAATATGAGGGTCACTGCCCCCGATATATACACGCTGGTAGGCAAAAACTACCTTCTTTTCACATTATGGAAGACCCTGCTCCCGATAATGTTTTAGTATCAGAAATAAAGATGTACCAAAACACATACCAGAAACTGCTACTCATTCTTTTTAAATTAACTCTGGCAGGCACCACTTTTTCCAGAAGGTCTTAGGCAGTGCCCATCAGCCAGCTAGATGTCAAACACCAGTCACCACACAATATTCATCAATTTGAAAGCTTCTGGTAACCTCTGTTGGTAAAATTTATTTCATAGCAGATGCTGCTTTGTCAAGTCGACAGTATAACTGTCATAATTATGGAAGGCACTGCTTCCGATAATTATACGTTTTTTAAAAAAGACAATAAAAACTATTTATAGTGAGCCCTGTCACTGATAAATAAAAAAATAAATACCACATTCAGTGCCAAAATGGGAGGAACACGACATACAATTTAAACATAGGGAGTGTATCAGGGTAAGAAAATGTAGGCCTTGAAATGAGTAAGCACCAATCAAATGACAAATGATAATACAATTACAGCAAATTATTGCTGTGACAAAACCAGCCCATTTTAATTTGTGTGGTACTTTTATATAAAAAAAAAAAAAAAAAAAAAAAAAAAAAAAAAAAAACACGGCCCTTTTAAGGTTTTTAGCACCATATTTACTACCCGACTGTTCCTGGCAGACTTGCAAACAAGTCAGCCACACAAAACATTCCCAAACTCAGCCTGGCCTAAATCGCATGTATGCGAGTCATGTTCACCTACATAACTGTCACTACTTCAGCCAACACAAAATCACCAGTCCCTACCCAGCATTTAAAGAATTCTTATCTTCTAACATGGAAGTCGTACTTGGCACAAATCAGTTTTTTTAGTGTGAAATTTCAAACCTAAATTTTCCTAACTTCTAATTGCCTTCTGCTTTAATGATTGGATTAAAACTGACTCAAAATGTAGGCTTTACATTTTAAATAGTGCACAGGAAGCGTAGCGTTTGGGAAAGGTATCCAGTGAATGATGGGGGGAGGGATTAGGAAGCATGCCAGACACCTGAACCATAATCAGTAGTAGCATTGGTGGGCAGGGTCCTAAATCTGGTTGTCCTTTTCCCATATCTCCCCCGACAGGGCATTGGAACATCCCTGGATGGTCCAGGTGGCCAGAGCAAACTGGTTTCTGAACCGGTCTACACTTGCATTTGGCATGTTGTTTCTCATTGCATTAAGGTGATCCACCAGGTCTGACAGCGTGTGAGAACCAGACCCAAAGATGATATGGCGAAATGGGATGTCCTTAGGTGAAACATATGGAGAGAGAAGGTTGTGCTCCACCTAGATGCAAAAAACACAAGAAATTAATGTTATAAATAATTGCCAAAGTGATACCACTTAGCTTTGTTCTTAGCCATCATGCCAGAATAAGGCCCCAACTGGGATATGATGCATTTAGGTCCTCCTTTCTACCCCTCAGTATCATAATCTGACTGAAGTAATTTGAATAAGTAATTCATCTACTACTGCCAAGGAAATATTTCATCTCTCAAGATGGTACACAAAACATTACAGTCCTGAACGAAAGAGGTTCTGGGTGGAAAATGGGCTTGGCGCTCCGATTAGTTACCCTCATAATGCGATCATTGATGTTACGGCACATCTCCACATCGGTTAGGTCACTGTTCTGGATGTTGTCAAGGAGGTCGCTGGAGGCACGGCTGAAGGACCCATATGCAGACATGAGCCACTGCATGTTTAGATTTTTGAGCGAGGAGCTGGACTAAAAGCAAAACAAGACAGAAAAGTGACTTTAAGCCATGTTGCTGTTCAAACCTTATATAATCTCTCTCTCTCTTTCTCGCTCACACACACACACACACACACACACACACACACACACACACAAGAATACTGTGCAAAAGTTTTAGGCACTTGGTTGGGGGGGGGGGGGGGGGGGCTGTAAAATGAGAATGCTTCCAAAAATAATGCTCTTAATAAGCTTCCTATAAAGCTTAGTAACCATCCATTGTAAACAACGGCTTGTCCTGAGCAGGGTCGCAGTGGACTTAGCTGAGTCCCGCTCCATGGCAGGTCTGGGGGTCAAGTCCTGCTTGGGATGCCTTGCGATTGACTGGCGCCCCATCCTAGGTGTTCCCCCTCCCCCTCCAGCCTTGCACCATGTGTTGCTGGGTTAGGCTCCAATTCACCACAACCCCACTCAGGAACAGCAGTTTCAAACTGTGTGTGGTTTGTTGAGAACCATTCAATCCGTAAGAAAAAGAATTTAGGGAACTGGCAGAGCCTGCTATCCAAGACAGTATATGTGTACTTTAATGACATACAAAACCCTGACTAATACTGTAACTTTTTGCAAAAAGAATGCTTGGAAATCTAAAATATGCTTGTTTGCATTAACACTAATGCAGGAGACCATCTAAAACATTTTGTGAAACATCTAAGTGCCTAAGACTTTGTACAGTACATCTATACATTTTATTTATATGATACACATAAAAGGCAGCTTCTCACAAGGCACTAAAGCATTATATAGGGAATGAGTCTGCTTTGTACATCCTTGTCACAGCATACACTAATTTTTCACTGTATAACACACACAGAAAGCCAAACACCCAATGTCAGACCCAGTATCTGAGAGTCTACCCTGCAGAATCTAAGGCAGGTACCCAGCTGGGCAGGGCAACCAACACACCTGCTGCGAGACGAGACGGTTGATTTGAGATACGTAGGAGCGGATCTTGGAGTTGTACTTGGACACATCCAGCCTGAGCAGATGATCATGGACCAGTCTAAGGGCCATGTGTCCAGCCACCTGTGCTGCTGCCATTGCAAATTGTGTCGTACGAGTAGACATGATGTACTCTAGCTTCTGCCTGGTATCTTCCAAAGTCCCAAAGTACTGGTAATCAGGCCCCTGGGAATAAATAAGATTGCAACTAAGACCCACACTTATGAACATACAAGAACTGATAAAATATTACATGTATATGTTTTAGTGTCACAATACTTCAGTTTTAGAGGTATTAAGACACTAATATGATAAATTAACAGAGGCTAAGATGAAGATGTCCCAGCTGAAGTGTTAAGAGACCAATCTGATAAGGTTAAAGGTAAAATCTGAACACCTTTCTGCTGATTGGTCTCATTCTTCAGTTTTATAAAGTCTGATTCATATCTGAGATCAACAGCAGTTCAGCAAACAGTTTCTCTATGAGGGCTGGTCCTGCAGCACCACGTCACGTGGGACATGCAACTCACCCTGTTGCCTGCAAAGCAGAATGAGATAGATGGGATTCCAGAGAAGGCCAGAAATGGATAAGAAGCATCATCAGTCCTCATGGGCATAAACCTGGAAAATAAATTGCCATGTTTCAGGGCCACAATAAAAGCCAAGTCAGTTTTCCAACAGAACATTTTACAGAGACCAATCAGAGTCTTGAAAGACTAAAGGGTACCTCCCCCCATCTATCCATAAAACCAGAGAACAGCACTCTTCTTAAAGGCAGCATCAAGCTTGATGTAGCCACATTTCAGTACACTGCAGTAAGGAAACATCACATTGTCTCTTTTTCCTAGGCTACACCATGCAAGCTAGTGTAGCTTAGATTAGTACCATGATCTTCCATATCATTTTAGCTTAAGCGCTGCCTACTGTCATGCCAGATGTGTGAGGCATTAAGAACACAGTTGAATAACAGGGGCACTGATCCCCCTGTTAAAAAGCCACATACAACTTTTGACTCCTGAAAAACTTAGTGTACCGTTGACTGGAAGCCTTACTGATAAGGTAAACTAACATTATTATACACTGTATTCTTACACTAGAGAAAAAATGAATACATTTACAGTATTGTAGTGTATTTATCAATGCCACAAGTTTCTTTACAAGATGAATCATCTGTACCTACATCAATACTGTCTTGTATGATACACACTGTAGATGTTCTAAACATTACTAACACTAGACAAAAATGAAGATGTGAAAAATTGAGGTATAATGATTCATGCATTGATAATAAAGCATTAATATGATTACTACCATAAATGAGACTTTAAGCAAACAAAACCAATTGGTACAAAGGTACTACAGTTATGATATAATACTGCATATTTACATTTCTCTCAACTGCGAATGATGCCATGTACAGTGTTTGTGTGCGTACATTTTGAAAAATTTGAACTTTATAATAGATGTGACGGGGGGGCACGGTGGCGCACTGGGTTTAGCCTGTGCCTGCTCTCTAGTAGGCCAGGGGTTCGAGTCATGCCTGGGGTGCCTTGCAACAGACTGGCATCCCATCTGGGGTGTGTTCCCTCCCCCTCTAGCCTTGCACCCTGTGTTGCCGGGTTAGGCTCCAGTTTGCCACAACCCCCTTCGGGACAAGCTGTTTTGGACAGCGTGTGCTTAAAACATGTAGCATATATATTTTATGGTAGTAAATAGACCATCATCTACATATATTTTTAAATTCATGGCAAATTTTTCCAATATTTTGAGGCTACATGGCTCATCGGTGAGTTTTTTCAAATTGTCACAAATCTTCAAGAAATTTCCAATATATTCATTAAAAAAAAAAAATCTGGGTGTAAGTGGACCCATGCCATTCAAAGGCCAACTGTATTTTCAGGGGAGAAATCGCACAAAAAAAAAAAAAAAAACCCACCACACACACACGATATCCATAACCCCGAACACCATGAGGTCCATCCCTCTGAGAAACTTACACTTCTGTGTCAAAATTCGCCCGAGCCACACTGCTATAGAGCGTTCCCTGGTTTGAACCATCCGGGTTCTCCACCTAAAAAGCAGATTGAATGTAACTGTAATTCTTTCACTTGGTAGATGCTTTTCTCCAAAGTGACTTACAATGGCTACTATGTAGTGTTACTAGCCCACACACCCTATTCACCAAAGTGAATTACACTACTTACAATGGGTCCCTCATCCATACATCAGTGGATGACACTCTCTCTGTGTCACTCACACACTATGGGGAACCTGAACAGCATGTCTTTGGACTGTGGGAGGAAACCCACGCAGACATGGGGAGAAAATACAAACTCCACACGAACTGAATGGGAACCAAACCCACATCCTCTCATACCACCCAGGTGGTGAGACAGCAGCGCTACTCACTGTGCCACCATGCAGCCCATTACAGAACAGAATTACAGCATGCAATTTAGCAAATTTATGCAAAACAACTTAGATTTTAAAAAAGATCTGCAAATATGTGGCATTTACCTCCTTCATTGTGCTTATTACCAAGCTGTACAGCAAAGGACTTGAAGATACCAGGAATTTTTGGTCACCTGAAAATAAATCCATGCGAAAGACACGTTACAAATGTAAAGCATACACAACAGGATTGTGTTCTGTTCAAAATTCTTAAGTTTCCACTCACCTCTGATTGTTCCATCAAGGCTAATATATGAAAAAGCTTTCAGATTCAGTGAAGTCAAATAGCCCTGCAAGACAATCAACCAAAATTTGAACTCCAGACACTCAAGGGAAATGAGCAGAGATCTTCAGCATTCCAGTGTTTCCTACCTCCAGCCACTCGGTGGTGCCAACACTTCCGTATTCACCAGCACTCCAGCTAGCAAAAATAATACTTCTCCTAGGCTTGAATCCATCTGCAGCAACAACAATATATCAGTAATAAGAGTAGTTTAAATAAGCTTTTCCATGAAAAACTCTATATTAAACTGAAAGATGTCTCCCATGCAAAATTCCTACAAAGGATTACAAAGATAGAAGCTAGAGGATTGCAGAATACAGGAAGTAGTTTCTGCTGTGTACTTCGCTATTCCCCTCAGGTTTTAGAGCACAAATACACTCCCATCCTTCTTACCATTCTTCACCATTTCTGACAGGGCACACGCCAGCTCCATTAACAGAGTGGTGCCCACAGTGGCCTTGGCAAAGCCAGGTCCCCATGAGTCCCTCTGGGCACCTATCACCACATACCGATCTAAAGAGAAAAGGCACTGAAATAAGTAATAAAAACATACGAAGACTATGCCAGCATCTCCACCTAGGGAAATAACCAACTTATTTTGTACTATTCCTGTACTTGGAAAACCCTGCTCAGTAATTCCACAGTTCCCAGCTGTGGAAAACCTACATGCAGAGAAGGGAGACATTCTTAAATCTCAGTACCTGGATCCACAAATCCCTTTATGACCCCAAACACATTGGTTATCTTCTTCTCCATGAGGACATTGTTAACCTCTACGGTGACATTGTCATTTATGTCGCCCAGCTTGTAGATGACACCCTGAAGTCCACCCTCCTCCCATGTGGATGGAGCATTCTGGCCACTCATCTTGCTGTGTTAGAAAAGACAGATGGTTCACTGGTGAGTTTAACACCCATTCCACTTGAGAGTAGCAATTCTTATACCACTGAAGACTGAGATGAAGTGACATTTCTGAAATAATTTGGAGAAACTGTTTACCATTTCTATGGTGCTGCCATAGGTACCAGGGAGGAGAGGAAGGGGGGGAGGGGAGAGGGGGAAAAAAAAAAAAAAAAAAAACCCCCACACACACCCCACCACACTTCACAGATAAGGAATTTGTTTTACATTCACACAAGGCAATTATGCCAAAATTCAAGTCACCTATGGCTACAGCATCTTAATGGTAGCTCAAAACCAAATCAGTGCCGACTTACTCGAAGAGCTTGGCTGCAGTGTTAGCAGATATGGTCTGGGCCAAAATGCTTGGCAGGCCTGAAGACTGGGCTGGGGGGAACTGGGTGTGGTTAAAGGATGGGAATCCAGGCGTGTATGGATCTCCCGACCCCAGGTGCACCTAAAAAGGTGAGAAGATTCTTCAGAAATCTAAAAAGCAGCAATGCACTCAAAAGTTTAAAAAAAAAAAAAAAAAAAAAAAACTGAATGTACTTTGCAGAGGGAAGTATAAACAAAGATGCCAGTAAAAAAAAAAAAAAAAAAATGAATATTAGATTTACTTGAGTATGCTGCTAACAGAAATGCAGACTTACATGACCATAAAGTTCAGTGTCTCCCCTCAGCGCATAATTAGCAGGATCAGGATAGATGAGCACAGCAACCACATTCTGCTTGGCAGCATTGGCCACCTGCAGCCAGGGGAGGGACCCACACACAGAACCATGAGGACACAACCCTTAACACACTTCAGCCTAAAGTCATTCGTGACATTTTCACTTCCTGTATGTCATTCTGATCTTAGGATACCCTACATAGTATATAGAACACATGCTTATAGTTTTGGGATGGTTTTCTGGGACAGCTCAATGCGAGACCAATTCAATTTATACCTATGAGCAAACACTTTCCTTTTCATACAGGACATGAACATTGAAGCAGAACAGCACAGAATTTAAGAGTAAGGTTAAATGCCATCAGGTCAAAGTAAAGTCATGACAATTTGCATCGTTTTCAGGGTGGAGGAAAAAAGGAAATGGTTCATCATTGCCTTATTCTGTGCATGTCTGGGTGCAGCTGGTACTGTAGTGGTTAGAGCTGCAGCCTTCAGACCCAGAAGTCACAGGTTTGAATCCTACCTCCAGCTGTAATACTCTTAAACAAGGAAGTTACTCAAAAATTCCTCAAGTGAAAAAGTTACCCAACTGTATAAATGGGTATATTGGAAGTAGCTTAACACTAAGTCACTTCAGAGAATTGTCAGCTGAATTAATAAATGTGCCTTCAGACTGCAAGAAAACCCATGAAACCACAGGAAAACATGAAAACCATGTACAAACAGAGCCAAATTTGAAGCAACATCTGAAACTGCAGACCCAGAGCTGTGCTACCCACTGCATTACCAAGCTGCTCATAACTCACTGCCAGAAAAGGTGCCGAAGTAAGGGTGGTGGCAGACTTTAAACTGATACTACAAAAGGTGGATAAATGTCATTAGAAGTAGAACGGTTAAAAACACGTACTTCACAGTACAAATACAAACTGGGCACCAGTTAAGATGAGGATACAAAACTGCTCACCTTCTCAGCAAAGCTTAGTTTTCCAGCCCTGACCAACACAACACTTCCTGTCAGGTCAATTCCTCTGTCTTGCAGAGAACGAAAATCACTGTCCATGCCATAATGAGCATACAGCAACCGACCCTGTAAATTGGTTTCAAAAGATCAACCTTAACACACCAAATGCGACTTAAAATTATTCCTTTATCACATTTTAAAAACAAAACAGGACTTAAATGGTTTAATTGTAGAAGGGCTCTATGATGACCCTAACCTCAGCAGTTCCGGTTGCACTGTACGCCGCATAGCCACGAGGAGTGCCTATGACCTCTCCATTAAACTTGATTGTGTTGGGGCTTGATGGTGACAGGCTCTGCAACTTGACATAGTGTTCATCATGCCAGGGGTTCATGCGGTAATCCTTGAAGCTGCTGTATACAAGCGAGGCCATTTTTTCATCCGCAGCCGTTCCTGCCTCATGGCTTTCCAGGCCGTAGCTCCTGCAGCACAGGAGGACAACAGTGAGAAAGCAGGATGAAACACTGCGCAGAGGAGGACCACTAGCTGCAGGCCACTGAGGGCATCATGCCATGCAATTAAGCACAGCAGTGTCACTCATGGCAAGTATTTCCCCCAAACAAGGGGGGGTGAGAATTCTAGTTTCATCTGCATTTAAACTGAGTTATCAGCCAATTAGTGAGTAGATTAACCCTTTTAAGAATCAGAACTTGTGAGCAGTTGTTGCATAGCTTACCAACCATTTTGTAGTTTAATTCTTCACTAATCTGTTTTACACACTGCAGAGAAGTAAATAATGGTAGGTAGCCTTTTGGTAATTTCATTTTAGTAACTTTTGACCTTGCCATTAAAATGATTCACAGACCGTCTCAACTGTAGCCATACTTCACTCAAAAATGTCAAGCAATTCATCTTGTACACTTAAATGGACAAAGAGTCAACTAAAGCAGAACAAATAACAGCAAGAGAAGAGGACAGCATGGTGGAACAGTGAATAACACTGGTCTTTCATAGCACCTGGGTGGTGTGAGGATGTGGGTTTCCTCTGGGTGCTCTGGTTTCCTCCCACAGTCCAAAGACAGGCTGTTCAGGTTCATTGATAGTGTGTAAGTGATAAAGGGAGTGTGGTTCACTGATGCATGGATGAGTGACCCATTATAAGTCTTGTATCTAGCAGTAAGTCAAGTCACCTTGGTGAATAAGATGTGTGGGCTGATAACACTACATAGAGGTCATTAGAAGCTGATTTGGAAAAAAGCATCTGCTAAATAAAGTAATGCAAACGCAAGTGAACTGACCTGAAGCTGGCCTCAAATCGGTCGGGGATCAATTTATTTTTCAGAAGGGTCTTGAGATCCTCCCAGTCCAGGGTGGGCTCAAACTCTTCTTGCACTGGTTCTTCATTATCATCACTGCCAGCAAATGCAGGTGCACAGATTGCAGCATCCTTATCCTGTTTATGATGAGCTAGGTAACCAATCAGGTATCCTGAAAGGGGGGGGGGGAATAGAAAAGCCAGCTATTTATTGCCAAATGCTGGAATTTCAACAAGACTCAGTGCCCAGTAGTGCAGCAATACACCCTACCGATAACAAAGATGAGCAGGGTGGCGATAACCATGAAGCAAACATTCTTTGGGCTTCTCTTGGAATGGCGCAGGTATGACTGCCGCATATGATTCTGATTCTGGTTGAGGTGTTCCCCACCAGAGGGCCCCAGCTCCTCATCCACATCAGAAGACAGCTTCATCTCCACATGGCTATTCTCACCCTCCATGTTCTGGGTCAGATTGAAGCGGGTGTAGGAGCGTGGCTCCCCATTAAACTGAGGGACATCAGGGAGAAAAAAGGAACAAGTGAAAGTTGTAGTTATAGTTTTACATTTGAGCTCAAAAACAGAGAACCCCATACCATTGCACTACATAGAAAAAGGGTAGTTAACATTTAATTTTTAACTCATATTTACTAATGCTCAGCAATTTATTTTTATGCCCACTATGGTGAGTTTCTAAATGCATAAGAAATTAATATATCATAACCATCAATGATATAAGAAAACTACCTTGCTGTATCCTACTTATTGTTTGTGGACTGAATGATAGACAGCAAATTAAATCCATTGCCTGAATCAATAAAAATATGCAGTTCTTTCAGCACTTCAGAAAAGAACTATGTTAAAACATCACATAATCCTGTACTTCTGTCTATAAAAATATACCAAAAAAAGACTAAAAAACTAGACTGCTAAAATTGTTCTCAAATGAGCTTACTATTTTGGATATTGTTGACCTCGCCTGGTCCATGTTTGGCTCAGAGGAGTCTGAAAGAAAAGCAAATGAGAAAATCAGGTCAATGCTTCAGGAACAAAGCAGGCAGGAATTCTGAGCAACTGTGCAGCACAGCTAATTTTTTATACCACCAAAACACACTTATGTACATCACATCCACTTGCATGCATTTCAAGGGTGCTTATAGACAGCAAAACCATTATTCCCTTAATTTTGATAAAAATGTTTCTGAATTTTACACACAAAAATACACACCTAAACTCATACATACCACTTCAACACTTGTCAGAGCAATGCATTCTCAAAAAAAAAAAGTGTGGCTGTAGTCAAAGGTCTCCTTCTTTGTATGCAGTATCAAAAAGACATCACGCAATTACCAAGAATCAAAACCAGTAACAGTTTTCATTTCCTTTTATGTCTAATCTCCTACAGAAACATTCTGCCAAAAACAGGGGCAAAAAAATATTAAAACAGTTCAGTGCATTACAGTTTATTCGCTTAGTTGACGCTTTTCTCAGATGAAACTGACAACACTAGATTTACAGACTAAGTTACTTACCACCACTTATCTGTTTATACACCTGGGTAGTTTCTAAATGTATATAGCTTAGGGCAAGTACTTTGCTTCACTATTGGACAATTGCATCTGCTAAATAAATGTATGTGCTCAAAAGCAGCACAGTGGTGCAGCAGGTAGTGCTGGGGCTTTAGCTCATGGGCTGTGCACTTGGACATGGGCTCAAATCCTGATATATCAGTATTTCCTGTTCGTATTTCAGCCCAAAAACATGTGATTCAACTGAACTGGTGACTTAATTCCCCTTTGTGTGCAAGAACAGGCAATACAAGTTAAAAACTTTCTAGTTTCTAAACCAGCTACTTGAAGTGGAATTAAAAATTCATTTTCAGCAATGACAAACACCTCGATTAACCCAACCTCAAAGCCTGTAACTGTTTGGTCTACATTGGGACAGTGGATTCTTGAGAAATTAAGTGGAGAAAGTCCCCAGCTCAGCTGCCCTCAGTCAACTGAGGAAGTAGTAGCAGGTCTGTTTGAAACCGCTTAACACCATTAGTTTCACAGTTTCCCTGCTCCTTTAAGTGTCGATGGCACCAACAGCAACAGTTATTGCAGCAAAATGGCAGCATAGAACAAGCAAAATCAAGACGATCGTTCTGTTACAATTACATGTATTCGTTTAGAAGGTGCCCCCCCAACACCACAAAATTATTAACCAGAACTTGGCTCACACCTTTATACAAGGTGACATACAATGCTAGACAGAGTACACTGAATTACCAAGTCATTCACATGTGTTATTAAAAAAAAAAAAAAAAAAAAAAAAAAAAAATATAGCACACAGAGGGCAACAGTTTGTGGCTTTTTTATGGCACAGAGTCAGGTTTAAACCATCACTCAAATACGCTGCTCAAAAAAAAGGATTGGGGGGGGGGGGGGGGGGGGGGGGGTGTTTTTGAAACTTTCTTTAATCTATAGCCAGGGCTAACAAGCCTTTGAAGAGGCAGCTGCAGCACAAGAGAGCTGGTCAAGCCTATAATGCAGCTACCTGCCAAGGTTGAAATAAAAGTTAAAATGTGAACTAAAATGTCAGAAACAAAAGCCCCCCCCCTGCAAGACACTTCAAATGCATTCGAAAACCCGTTCAGTGTTTAGGGCCTCTCCTCTATCAGTTCTAATTAGGGCTTCTTGGGACAGATGAGGGCAAGAGATTGACAAACAGATGGTGCCGCACCCTCCAAGCAAGTACACACATGCGCGCGCACATGACCACACCAGGACTCCTCCCCACCCCTGTAACGTTGAGCATGATGCAACTGTCACATCCTGCTCAAATTCCTTCAAAGAAGTGACTTAACATCTAAACGGGACAAACCTCCCATCACGAGCCGGGATTTTTAATTAAACCTTCAAAATATAAGCATGGAAAGACGCAGCATCGATGCGACTCTTGACAAAGCAGCCTACACGCAGTCCAGCATTACATTCCAAGAGTTTAGTATTAACATTAACCATGGTGCATGCATGTGGTTGACTGTTGGTGTAATCATCAGCCTTTTTTGGAGTCTCGCAATCAGAATCGCCTGGGAACATCACCACCATCCTATTCAAAAGAGCACCGAATTATAAGTGTGTGAATTTAATTCTTCAAGCACTGCAATGGCTGCTGGGCATAAAGATGTCCCGACAAGGCAACAAAGTTCTACGAAGGGAAAATTAAGAGCACTGTACCACTGCAAGTCAAAGCAAGGGTGCATGTCTTCCATAACATCCAATACAATGGCTCAGCAAGGCATTTACCATTCAAGCCCTGTGTGGTATGTCCTCCAAGAGACATTTAGACACCCATCCACAGCCCTGCCAAAGCAGCCAGCCAGACCCCCGAGCTGCCTTAGCAAAAAAAACAAAAGTAATAATAGCACACTGCACTCATGATGTACTGCCAAGATGGACAGTACGGTGGTGAAATGGTGAAAACCAGAAGTGCTTTCACAACTGGAAGAATGGACAAGGCTTCTTACCCCGAGGACAGACAAAAAAAAAAAAAAAAAAAAAAAAAAAAACCTAAAAGCCAAATGGCATGAGAGTCTGCACCACTTCAGAATCCCTCAGTTCCACAACTAACTTCCGTGCAGCTTAACTACCGCTCCGACTTCACCGCAAAGGCATTTGCAAAAAAAAAAAAAAAAAAAAAAAAACATGCAATTTTCACAATGGTAATAAGTTGTAGCGATAACCTTTAAGTCTGAACCGAAAAAAGGGCTATGAATATGGGCATTAAAGCTTAGGTTTGTGAGAAGGAAAGGGAGGGGTGTGAGCCACATCGACACCATTGTGGAGGGTCATATGAGAGTCACGCTGGAGGGTTCCAGAAAGCACTCCGTCTTCCTCAATTTTTCAAAGGAAAGAGGACAGTCAAAACTCACCTCCGTTAAGGAAACTTAACAACCAAGACAATTTAGCTATGCAACAATTTCACACCCACAAGTGTCACATTCATATAGAGAAATTGACATTCATAATGTGAACAATGCGCTTCAGTGTTTGTGTGCATGAGCATGAAGGGCACAGTGTTCTCGGGATCCTCTAACAGATTAGTCCTACAAAGCAACAATCATGCGAGACACTAACAGGGATCATGGGAATGCAGCAGTTTTTGAGGACTTTGAGCATGTCATGTTTTGAAAACATGTTTTGTCTGGGGTGAGGAGGCTAAGCCTTAGTGCAAGGAAGAGCTGGACAGGGGGGGACAAGCACAAGGACAAGGACAAGTGACACGCTTGCACACGTTGATAACAAAACGGCTTACACATTATTTAGCTGCTGCTTTTAATGTGATGTACAACCGATTTGCCCATTTTTACACAGTAAGCAGCTTTTTAGCCATCACTTCCGCGTACGAGAGAGAGCACGAGGCGGGATTCGAACCTGGTCCTAATCCTTGCAGTGCAAAAAATCATGATTATTATGTTTGACAGCCCTACCGCCACAGCAGCTGCTGCACGACAAACTAAGCGTTGAAAATACCAATAAATAAATGTAAACCCCTCACGATCACAATTTCACCATCTCACGTCAACTCTGCCGCTCCTATGCTGCAGCAATATTCATTCACGAACGGAACGGAACGCGCGGTGCCGGACAGTCTGAAATCCTTCAACTTGCGGAGCGCAGCTACGGATATGATCGAGCAGAACAGCATCGGCCATTGCTTGCTGCCGTTTTCCACGCGGCTGCTGGTCACCCCCCCCTTGCGGGGTTGACGCTCAAAGTCAAGGTCACGCTCACCGCCACCTGGAGCTGTGGGCGCGTGTCACGTACGCAGGCTGCCATGGCGCTCGCGCCGTCACATGGTACGCACGCGGTCGCACGCTGTCTCCGCGCCAGTCGCGTCCTAATCACGTTCGCCGTCGTACTTAAGATTTCACATCACTGCGTGCATTTTCGCCGTCTAAAAATGCTATTCTGCTGCGATTACCTAACAGCTATTCAAAAATTCGCCTCAATCATCATGCGAGTATAATTTCTCCCGCCAGGAGAGACGCTACTAATATTAGTAGTATTAGTCTATTGTGCAACTATTAAAATTTTTTTCTTTTTAAAAGCCAAAATTGCAGTAGTAGTGTGTGTATTTTCCTGACCTACTGCAAACCATATTTACATGTACGGTTCACAAAAACACAGCTCACCTCGTTTCTACAAGCCTGCTTCTTCAGAAGTCCCTGTCACCTCCGCGCGAGGCTACTCCTCAACCCTCGCCGGTCCCTACAGCTTTTATGAGAGGATGGACGCGAGGACTTGCGTCACTTCCGTCTCCTGTGACACGCTGCTTGGTAGCGTGAGGCGGCTGGATGGTTTTAATATTCGTTAAATATTAAAAACGGAAAATGAACATTGAACGGTTTGGAAATCCACGTTTTGCGCACTCGATTTTTTTTCTGTTAACCTCTCTCCCTGAATATACTCTGGTACTCATTTCACTAGCAGAAATCTTTGACTACAAGTGCCAACAAATACGAGGGGGTGCGGTGGCGCAGTGGGTTGGACCCCAGTCCTACTCTCCGGTGGGTCTGGGGTTCGAGTCCCGCTTGGGGTGCCTTGTGGCGGACTGGCGTCCCGTCCTGGGTGCGTCCCCTTCCCCCTCTGGCCTTCCGCCCTGTGTTGCCGGGTAGGCTCCGGTTCCCCGTGACCCCGTAAGGGACAAGCGGTTCTGAAAATGTGTGTGTGTGTGTGTGTGCCAACAAATACATGTTGTAAGACTGGCCTCGCTTCATACATAGTGAAATTAAGATGTAGCATTTTAATATTTTATTATAATATTTGCATAATAGTTTTATTATGTAACCCAGAATTGAGCTAAAGTTTTTTTTAGTTTCAAACTCAGCCCCAATTCAAACATTTTAAAATTACTGGCTTGCTAAAAAAAAAAAAAAAAAAAAGAAAAAGTTGTTGGGTTTCATGTCTTTCCAGACTGCTAACTCAGTAAAATGCATACCAGCCAAAACCTACCAAACTGCCCTTAAATAAAGTAAAGTCTAATCATGCAAATGTCTTGGTAAATCATCATGGTGGAACATGTGAAACAAACCATTTGTTTAATTTCCAATTTTCACAGCTGTGAAAACAGCAGTTGGCTGAGTGTGTTATTTTAAACAGGAGGAGAATGTGGACTTAGTCTCAGTGACCATTGTTCCATGTGCTCTGCAGGTGTGCAGCTCAAGGAAGGAAAACAAACCGAGCCTGATGGGTGCTCTCCATCCATGGCTGTGTCCATGAGACTGAGGTCCAATGTGGTTCTATTTATTAACATCCAAAATCTTCCGCTCTGCTCACACTATTTCAGTCGTTCATTGTTATAAAAATGAAATGATAAATTTGAGACCTCACTCCTGGAGCAAATCAGTTTGTTTGTTGTTATGTTTCTGCATTACCGAATCTTAAAACACAGACTGAATGTCTTTATCTGGCAGCACCTAACCATTCATACTAATATGCTTATAGCAGAAATTCAGTAATTGTTTCTTCCATTACTCAATTTGTCATTGATATGCAGGTCAAGAATGCCATAATTTCAGATATGCTGGTGGCCTATATATTTTACTTTACAGCACATTTACTTGTTTTGCTGTTGGAGGTAAATCACTTTTCAATAGTCTTATCTCACCCCATAGTAGTAGGGTTTTGCAGCTGTTAGGATATAACATTCTCATATTTTCTGAGTGAAATTCCACTGTCACCAGCAAAAGACATGGTAATGGTAGCAGGCTGCCCAGCAAAAACTCTGACTGACTCTTCACTCTTAGTGTTAGATTATCGACTTTACAAATATTTACAAATTTACACACAAGAATGTTTTTACTGCATCAGCTGAGTGTAAGTACCTTGATCAAGGATACTGTAGCAGGAGGGAGATTTATTTGCTACTTGGCCAGCAGATACCAGCTAGTCTTATGAGGTAAAGATAAGTGGTTTACCTAGTTTTCAGTTGGTAAATCATCTTTGTTGTCTAAAAACATAAGTTGTGCTGGTCAAACTGGATTATTCACAGGCCTAACCAAGCAGCCAGACAAAAAGCTAGTCTAACAAGGCTTTCACTAGCATGTTCAACTATGTTTTCATCAGCCTTATCAAAGTAGTTTATCAGTTTATGCTCAGTTTGACCCACACACACCATCTGAAATCACTTGTCCTGAGCAAGAGCTTAACCTGGCACCACAGGGCATGAGGGGGAGAGGATACACCCCAGACAGGACACCAGTCCATCACAAGGCAACCCAAGCAGGACTTGAACCCCAGACCCACTGGAGAGTAGGACTCAGTCAAGCCCACTGCACCAACAGGGCCCATCAGTTTGACCCAATAAACCATTTAGGCAAATGTTCCCTGTTTGTACCAATGAACTGTTTTTGTGTCACAAAGTGAATGTGCTGCTACCATTACTCAGTATTTCACTTTGAATAATGATTTAAAAAAACTCTGGATGTCTACTTGAAAAAAAAAAAAAGAGTGCCATTTTTTTAAGCTGAAATAAACATGCCAGCATATACCTGTTATTATCTTCACTTTAACATCCGTTAAAAAAGCCAAAATGGTCTTCCTTTCTTCAAACACGGGAGCAGGGATTTACATTCAAAAATCCCCCTGAACCCAATCATATAATTATTCTTCAACATACACATTACAGCATATATACATATTTTTTTGTTGTTGTTTTTTTTTTTTTTTAAGAAACCCAGACTAAATATTCTGATCTATAGCTAAATTGTGCCCTGAGTTGTTGGATTATCTACTTTGGTGGGTTTATAACTACTACCCTTCACCAAGGACTCAAAGCACAATCTGACCACAGGGGTGGTATAAGACTTCTATGTTGGAGGTCAAACTTTTGACCTTGGTCCTGCTCCTCTGTTTTATTTATAGAGGGTGGTTCATGTACTTCTATTCTCAAAACACCAAAAAACAAAAAACTATTGAAACAAGCTGATAAATGTGGCATCGGCCATTTTGTGTCTTGTGGTTGTTGTATATCATCTGTGTTCCATCAAGTTTGCATTCCACCAACATCTTCTGCAATGGCGTAACATGATTATCATTCAGTAACGGCTGCAGTTCAGGTGAGTTACCTATGAGGTATGCCCTTGTTATGGGCAAATCGACTCAGAGCACATGTGTTACCCCATAAACTTTCTGTTATGGAAAGCAAATTGGACTCATTTCAATACATCGTTCTCACAGCAACTGGCATTCAGGGCCAAGAATGCAACGCTTCTGCCATGACTGCTGAGAAGAAGTTTATTTTATTATTTTTCTCGAAATCAGTTTTCATGCCAGGGGGGTGGTGGCGCAGTGGGCTTGGCTGGGTCCTGCTCTCTAGCAAGGCTAGGGTTTGAGTCCCACTTGGGGTACCTTGTAATGGACTGGTGTCCCGTCCTGGGTGTGCCCCCTCCAGCCTTGCGCCCTGTGTTTGCCAGATTAGGCTCCGGCTCTCCATAGCTCGTGCGTGCGTGCGTGCGTGCGTGTGTGTGAGAGAGAGTTTTCATGCCTCTAATTACTTTAACAAATGAAGACACAAGTTGCTGGTTAAACTGGGTAACCTATAGGCAAGGCCTTAAAATACGGAGTTTCAGTATGCACTTAGCTTCACATATCGGAATCAATTCTGCAACCCATACTTGGTGGTCTAGAGCTGCCACTGTACTGCAGTCAACACATTCTCACCTTAGGTGTTTCACCAGATCCTGGTCATGGTCACAGAGTCACCGTATAGGGATCTGGGGCAGTTGTTTGAGTGGTGGCAGTTGGAGTAATTGTCCTGTGGATAAGTTGGAGACAAAGAGAGAGGTGTGCCATTACCACATGTCAGGTTGCATTTCCTCTAAAATTATAATTACCTTCTGTGGCACACACTGGCAGCTGCTGAGTCAAATTTAGGAAGTGACTCTTCAAAAGCAAGGTTTTGGAGTATTTTGTCTTTGGTCATGGCCACAGTTTCAAGGAAAATTTCAGCATAATGTAGCCTAAATATGGAAAGCTATACAGATAGTGGAGATTTTTTTGCCTTTCATCTCTTTGTTAGACATTAGAATAATCTGAGTTTGTAAGCCACAAACTCAGATTATTTTAATAGTACTTTTATAGGAACTCAGTACTCAGATGCAAAATTGAAAAAGTTCAGATCAAACTGATGCTTCCTCATCCTTATGAAGAAATGCAGATATGACACAAATTTTTAAAAATGGACATCAGCTACACAGCCATAACAGAGCAAGGCCTACGAGAACAGGAACATTAAATTCACCTGGATATTTGTTCTGTGTTTTTTTTTTGCCATGGAGTCTTAACAGAGCATAGTACACACATTTTCTCACCATAGTACACCACAGATTCCCAACTGCTGCAAATAAAGGCCCACACACAAGTGCTAAGATAAGCGCAGGTGGCACGCTCCCATGTTTTCCATTGTCACTTTGCGGTGCGTCTCCCATGCATTCCAGTTGCTGTCAAGGCATAAGTCAAAAAGACCAACTTATGTTGCTCACCGCATTGCACAAGAAAGATAAATATTACTTGCTTTGTCAAAATGTTATATGCTAAGATATCATTAAGAACTAATCTCAGCAGGAGCTATTTAAAAGCTGTCAGCGGTGCATTTGTTTCCTTCTAAGCAAAAAAAATACAAAGATACATTTTAATTGCTAGTTATGGTAAAAGCAAACATACTGTTTGTTGATGAATTAGACCACCATGATAATAAATCACAACAAGCCAGTAAGTAGTCATTCATGGTAATCCTGAATTAATTTTACTGATCCACAGCCACTGGAAATATGGGCAAAGCCACAAAGATACGCAGAAACATTTATCAGGGCCATGTTAAGACCTAGCAACTATTCATTCTGGAACATGTGTAGATTGCTACTGCATGATTATAGGAAATACTTCATCTATGTGTATGGTGCTGAAATAAATTTGCCTAATCCAGCATTTCTGTTCTTTGAGATCATGTTTCTCAGCAACTCTCCACAGCTATTCTGGTGATCGTGCTAGCTCATTTCACAATGGGAATAAAGCCTTCATTTCAATGGAAATCATTTCAAGTCATGCTTCTTGTGTATGTGTTGAAAAGCTCAGCAGAAAACCTGCATAGACTGTAGTCCTGGGACTGAGGTTCAGTCCCATTTTAAAGGTCAGGTGCTGCGGACTGGAAGCCTCCTGTTGCCAGTGTATTTCCCTTGGCAGATGTTGTGGTCTGTGTGGAGCCTTCATTGTGCCATAAGGCCTTGGCACATTCTGTACCAATGGGAGTGTGACCCAGGATGTGTGCTATGCAAGTTTCCACACATCCAGCAGAACCTGGAAGCCAGCAGAACTTGTGCCTCCTCTGTCCAGGTGCATGGGTCTGCAAGGATACTTGTGGTGAAAGGGGGATCAGACCATACAGTGCCCCACCCAGTTCCCCTGAGCAGTATCAGACTTGAACAGCAGGAGGCTTCCATTTTCACAGAACGTGGCACTTATCTGGGTCCACCCAGGAAAGGACCACCCGCAACTTCAGGGTCAGCCCATTCCCCACCAACGGACAAGTTGCTTTTTTGTCTGCGAACCGCAGATACATGCTTTGGGAGGGGGTGGCCGGGTGGAGGAACCAAGACCCGCATACTCCCCTTGCAATACAACATGTTCTTCATCGACAGTACCTAAAACTACTTTGAGTGCAATCACATCATCCGTTTTGTTTCTCAGCAGATGCATTACATTTTATTGTACTTATGATACACGTATTCATTTAGGGTAGGGGGCGCGGTAGTGCAGTGGGTTGGACCGAGTCCTGCTCTCTGGTGGGTCTGGGGTTCGAGTCCCGCTTGGAGTGCCTTGCGACGGACTGGCGTCCCGTCCTGGGTGTGTCCCCTCCCCCTCCGGCCTTACGCCCCGTGTTGCCGGGTAGGCTCCGGTTCCCCGCGACCCCGAATGGGATAAGCGGTTCAGAAAGTGTGTGTGTGTGTGTATTTATTCATTTAGCAGGTGCTTTTCTCCAAAGCAAAGTACAAATCAGGCTAAATAAAAGTGCATTTCAACAACAGCTGGAAAGATAAAAATGCAAATGTGATTGTATTTCATTACAGTCAATTAGCTGTCGCATGTAGAATTCATAGGGAAAACAAAAGTGTTTCTTAACGGACAGTGTAGTGCGAGTTTATGGAAGAGATAGGAGATCAGAGAGAATTGTGCCTGAAGGAGATGTGTTTCGAGACCATTTTTGATTGTTGAAAGGGATTCAACGGTACAGCATAGCAAGTGATCAGGTCCCATAGGTATCAGGAAGCAGGTCCTTAGACCGTCTTGTAGGCCATAAACACAGTGTCGAATCTGATACGGGCAGCTACAGGAAACCAGTGGAGAAAGTCGAGGAGGGGAAATACACAGAACACTTTGGAAGGTCAAGCACCATTCGTCCAGAGGCATTCTACTGAAGCCATCCAGGATCCATAACCATATCTTTTTTGAAACAATAGCTGGATGTTCCCAGTAACCTGAGTCTACTACCTGCCAGATACAATCTGGCACCTTGAACACCGTTTCCGTGTGAATAGAAACAAACAAGGTAACATGAGATGCAATCTG
The DNA here is from genome assembly GCF_900964775.1 of Scleropages formosus. Classification (NCBI taxonomy): domain Eukaryota; kingdom Metazoa; phylum Chordata; class Actinopteri; order Osteoglossiformes; family Osteoglossidae; genus Scleropages; species Scleropages formosus. The sequence continues at coordinate 18,740,500 of NC_041808.1, read as the reverse complement.
AAATATCAACAAAAGTCTAAAGCTCCCTCTTCACAGAATGTGATAGAACTAGTTCTTTCGTAATAATCGAGTAAGACTTCAGTCACGTAAGCCATATGAGAGAAGCCTTTCGAGCCTTCATCCATTCCTCTAAACATATCGTGTTCTGGCAGACCGTGCCTGGCACAGGTCCGATCTTAGATATGGAGTTCACTGAGGGAAATTTCATTTATGGCTGTGCACAGAGGGCATGAACAGACAATTATTTGGCAATATGGTGTTTCTGCAGTTATTTGTTTCCCTCTGAACACAACTGCCTCTCGAACAAAGCAGATTGTTTGTACTTATCAGTAATGACTGAGGAAGTTTGCACATGTCATTAGCTATTTGTCATAGGTCAGTAGGCCCTACTAAAGCCAGTTGTTATGGAACTACGCCCTTCAGTGTGCTCCTCTTCCTCTGTTCCAGCCTGAAGGGAGCAGCCGTTGGCCCCTAGCGTGCAGCTGTTCCGGGAGGAAACGGAAGGAGGAGGAATGCGACAAGGCCAACGGGGACCCAGACAAAAGCGGAGGGTGACTCTGCACGTATGCAAGTGGACCGGAGAGGAGTTGAGGGAGAGGAGGAGCCTCTAGCAGGGCTGATGGCAGCACTAGGCTAAAGGGATGAACCATGGGACTCAGTGGGGCTTTGAGTCCTGGGTGAGAGGCATCAGAAGGCTGAGCCTGTATGTGTCTGATAGTGTATCTGCTCCCCACACACCCTGCACACTCACTTGTCCATGCCAAATAAAAATGGCCTTGCACTACTGCCTACTTGGTAGTCAAGGCAAAAGATTACCTGAAGAGGTATGTTTCTGATACAAATGGCAACGGACATGCAGTCACGCAGCTGCACTTTGGAACCATATATGGATGCAGTGGAAACTCTGCTGCCGGGACTCTAGAACTAAACTATGCATGTATGTTTATTCATTTAGCGAATACTTTTCTCCAAAACAGCTTACAATGTTAAGCTTCTTACAGTTACAGTATTTACCCATTTATGTAGAATTTTTCACTGGAGCTTTTCATGCTAAGTGTGTTGCTCTAGGGTACTACAGCAGGAGTTGCGATTCAATCCTGGGTCCTTCAAGTCTAAAGGCATTGGCTGTAAGCCCTACTCAACCTGCTGCCCCTGTATGGTTAACTTAAAAGCATCACATCTGCTGTGGTTTTGATGGCTGGTACTAATTTTTAAGAAAATAAAGCTTTCCTTCAAAGCTTTTTTTCCTGGATCATTAAGAGACTTGAGGCACCTAAATCGTTGCCCTAACTATGTCCTAAGAAGATGTGATCTACCCATTTACAAAAGGTTCTTTGAAAGCTAATCTAGCCGGACCACAGCATTTGCTCCTGCTGGCAGAGGAAGGACTCAAAGACCGGAGGATGAAGCCGTCAATACGCCGAGCTGCTTTGTGCACTGAAGAAAACCAAACACAAGGCCTTCAAAGGACTGTTTAAGGCATCCTCTTCCTTGATGATATCTCAACGCATACTTTCTTAGTTTTTATGTAATGTCTGCTTCCTCTAAGCAGCATTATGGTCAGTCAGTGCTTAAGCACTTAGAGGCTGGGTAATGTCAATACACAGAAAATGCTTTCTCCTCTTTTGTGTGGATGTCACAGTTTTTATAAAAAAGTCACTGTTCACAAAGAAAAAGCTCTAGTTTGTTCATTCTGCCCTGCATCCACAATTTCTTTTCAAAATGAATCACTGAGTTGCATTTCTCAACTTTTTGCAAAAGTTCTTAAAATAGAGTTTAAATCAAAAATCATAAATCCCAACATCTCATTCTGCAAAAAAATAAATAAATAAATAAATAAAATTAATATAAAAAAACAGAAGTCCTTCAAAATACTTAATATAAGAGTTATAATTTGTGGTATAAGAGAAAGATGAATTGCTTAGGATTTACGCTGTAAAAACTGAAAGTGTAAAATGCTCATGTTTGCAGCTTTACCATTAAATATTGCTTTCAAACAAAAAGCGAAAGTCAAACACATTTTTGAAAAGAGATTTATGCAGTTCACTTAAGACTGTCAGTTGCTTGCATATAAAACAAGTTCACATTCTCAAAACATTTAACATATCTTGTGAAACAAAACAATCCTCTTGAGGATTGTTTAAAAAAAATCAGAAAAGCATTACATGGCTAAATTGCATGATAACTCAAACTTTACTTAGTATATAAATTTTCTTTATTTTATTTTTTATTTTTATTTTTATAGAGCGCTCTTCTCACGCAGTGACTCAGAGCGCTTTAACACAGGCATACAGCAAGAAAAATTGATACAAAACAAAGAAGACAGTCAACTAATGGATACTATAATGAAGAACTTATTATAGAGCTATAAGTATACCTACTGGCCACCAGGGAAAAGAACAAAAACTCCCAATTGAAGGTTGAGGGAGGAAAAAAAACCTCTGGGGGTCCACGGGCCAGTGGTTGCCCACCCCTCCTGGGCTTTCTAGAAAGGAACAGTTTGTTAGCCAGTGTGTAAAAAGTAATTATAATGTTGGTAAATGGCATCCTGGATCCCCAGCTCGGCATGGAACATCTCGATTGTCATGGCAGATGGACATCATCCTCTGTGAGCACGGGATTCGTCTGTCACCACTGGCTGGCCTCCTCAGGTCTTATGTAGCGAGGTAGTGCTCAACGAGAAGATAGGACAGAGTTAGTAGTTTGTTACTTATTTAAATTTAAAATGCATTTTTATAAAGGTGATAAAAACAACCAAGGCAGGTCAAATTACATTACGAGGTGGAATGCCTGAGTGAACATGTAAGTCTTTAAATAACACACTAAAATTGTTAATCTAAGAAGTTTAGTAGAATTACATTTATTTAGCAGACACTTTAATCCAAACTGACTTCCAGTGAACTCTTTGTAGTGTTATCATCCCACACACCTTATTCACCAAGGTGACTTACGCTGCTAGATACACTACTTACACTGGGTCACTCATCCATACATCAGTGGAACACACTCTCTCTGTGCCACTCACACATTAGGGGTGAACCTGAAGAACATGTCTTTGGACTGTGGGAGGAAACCAGAGCAGCTGGTGGAAACCCACGTAGACACAGGGAGAACATGCAAACACAAAGGGCAATTGAGAGCCACCAATCCACCTGAAAGACATGTTTTTAGACTGTGGAAGGAAACCAGAGCACCTGGGGGAAACCCACATAAAACATGAAGCTCCATACAGATTCGAACCCACGTCCAGATCGACAACCCATGCCCTGTGAGGCATCAATACCTATATGCTGATATTGTCCATAGTACTATAAATCTAGTAAAGAAAAGGTGGGTGAACCAATCCAAAGAAGTGCAAAAGACACAAAGGGTAGACTGTACCATCAGACCTAAGTTCACAGGTTATCCTCCACCTCTAATGTTCCTCTCACAAGACATGAACAAACCTCTCTCACCATCCTTTTGGCTTTTCCCAGGCTCTACCACCACGAATTCGTACCGTTCTCTGCTACATATCCGGACTGGTGTTCCTTTCTTCCCCTTACATGTGGTCCCACACTTTTTTAGTAAGACATGAGTAACTTACTTGTATATATAATATATGGAAATTGCTTGATTTACACATATTCCTGCGTGTATATATATTCTGTGACAGTGTACAAGACACTTTCAGGTTCCAGCTGTAAAGGCCCATAAACTGCTACTACCATCAGTTTTATGACGACCCCCCCCCGACCCAAAAGAGAACAGAAAAAAGAAACTTTATGGAAGATCCACACTCGTCCAGCCATTCAGCGTTACAGGTCTTTGCTCTTGCAAAACTGGTCTCGGGGAGTTTTACCGACCTCTCGTGGTTCAGTCCCGTCATGCATGTTCATCAGTCGTAAGGGATCAGTGGAGCAGGAAATCTTCCTTAGAAGCACTCACTTATGGTTTTGTTGTTGTTATTATAATGCTTACTTTAATGATGATAACTACAGAGTGGATAATTGCATAGTTTGAGCTGTTTCTTCTCTCTCTGGTGGGCAGGAAGTCAACCTGATATTTTGCGAATGCTCCAGCAACAGGGTTTGTATGTCAGGGGTGGGGAATGAGGGCTGCACATATGCTTGGGAACAGCACCCACATAAATCCCAGGCTTTACGATTTCACCCACCCCAGTTGCACTCCTGAAAACATGCCCCAAGGTAAAGATAAAATGGTGTGGATCTGAGGGTGTCGTGACTTTCACAGTTTTTGTGAATGCCTGATGAATGGAAGGTGTCTCTTTCACAAAAATCATAAACCAGCATTGGAACAGTAAAAAAAAAAAAGCAGAACATAGTGCACTGATGGAAATTCCCAGCTCAGTTTCACACACGCTCCACCGAGAAGAGTATTTAAATCCCACGGGCATCAACCAACGTGGTGTGAGAGCGTGTGAAACGGGGAGGGGGACAGGAGCTCACCGGCGAGCCAGGATTTAAGGTTTGCTGTGAGGTCCAGGGATTAGCAGGATTAAAAGAGCAAGTAAAGCCTGTTATTACGCTGATGGGGATTTTTCATTTTCACATCTAAGTAAAATATCTGGATGAAGGCCAAAACACTGTAGGAAGATGTCGCTGGAGATTTTACGGAAATATATCAACAGGACGAGGAGTTATTTCAGCATTGTCCACAGCTCCCGACAGTACGATGTGCAGAACCACAGTCCGCATCAGGGAGTCTTTCTCTAATCCTGTCTAAGTGGACATGATGGAAAGTGTCAGCACATGCTTCTTGGGTTTGGAGGTTTAGAAATGAGGAGGGAATGGGAACATGGGAGCACACAGTGATAGGACTGATCACATACTGCCATTGATCACTAACAAACTATGTGTCTTTAATGTGAACAAATAGTGACTCATATGCCAAGCTCATAGGGCATTGGGCAGCTGGTAGTGTAGTGGGTAGAGCTGCTGCCTCTGCACCGAAAGGTTGTGAATTTGAATCCCACTCCCAGCTACAGTACCCTTGAGCAACACACCTATCCTGAAATGTTCCAGTAAAGTTACCCAGCTCTATAAATGGGTAAATAATTCTAGGTATGCTACCAGTATGAGTTGTTCTGGGAAACAAGCGTTAGCTAAACGAGTACTGTAAATGTATGTTGGCCTTTTTACTGGGGAAATTTTTCGTGTGAAGAAATGTAAATATACCGTACCTTACGAAAATGTCAGCCAGATGCATAAATGTCAATATGCGAACAAGTGTTCTTGTGACAGAGTTGTTAGGCATGGAATTTACCTTATGAAAGTTTCTCTTGATATTCATCAAGTCTGAGCTCACATTAATTGATTAATCCTGTAATTATACAGTACTTCTTCCAGGACCAATGCATTTGAACGTGCAGAGCACTCAGATCTGCAGTTCTACTTACAGCCATGAAAAGGTCTCACGATCAGGTCCCGAGGGCAGTTTCCAAATTCACCTATCGCCCCAGCTTAAGAAAACTAGCTGAATTGCAGTTCATGGTACTGATGGTACCTCTTGATGGTATTTCACAGTTTGGCAGTGCCCTCCCTGTAATTGAAAGTGAGAACAAATCCTGGGCCACGTACAGTGATAATTTGCGTGTAGCGTCCGGATGGGAGTCCGACACGGACGCGCGTTGCTATTACGTCCAAACACAGACGAAATATAAAATGACCTCACGTGCAGTGTGATGTTAAAAGTGCACTGTGCGTATTGTAAGACACTCGGTGGAAGTGAAACAGGAAACACAAGACCAGGAAACACACACGATGTTTGAACTACGGTGAACAGTGAAACGCTACTCTGTGAGTATGACCGCAACCCCGACACGTGACGAAATACCGGACTGGAATGATGGACCAGGACTGGAGAACAAGAGGGAGGAACTGACGGGACGGGCACTCGGGACTGGAACATGAACACCTAGGAAACAGACTGAGGGAACAAGAGACTACGAATCGCCAAGAGAGCACAATAGAACCGCTGATTAAGAATCCGCAAGTAGTTCTGCTCCGCTGGCTCCTTTTATACCTCCGTGTCCTACAAGACTGCGAGGTGATACGTGAGCGTTAACTAGGGGCACTGAGTGGCGCCACCTCTGACCAGGAGGGGCAGTGACCCCATGGGACGTGACAGTACCCCCCCCTCCAGGGGCGGCTTCAGCCGCAGGACGCCGGCGGGTAGGCGGTCTCCCCCGCCATCGCGGAGCAGGCCGATCTGGATGAGACTTATGGAAGTCCTCAATAAGAGCCGGGTCCAATATGTCCCGTGCTGGTACCCAAGACTGCTCCTCCGGCCCATAGCCCTCCCAGTCGACCAGATAGTACAGCGTACCCCGTCTCCGTTTGGAGTCCAGGAGGGCCCTGACGGAGTAGGCAGGAGAACCATCCACATCCAACGCTGGAGGTGAAGAGACTGCTGGGCTCTGCAGGGCGGAAACACAATGGGGCTTGAGGCGCGAAACATGAAATGTGGGACAGATACGATAATGCGAGGGCAACTGAAGGCGGTAAGAAACCGGGTTGATCCTCTTCAGGATCTTGAATGGGCCGATGAAACGGGGGGCAAGCTTCCTCAAGGGCAAATGTAGTCTGAGATCCTGGGTGGACAACCACACTCTCTGCCCCGGTTGGTACAATACAGTCCTACGCCTCTTGTTGGCCTTCTCCTTTTGGCTGGACACCACCTCCTGGAGACGGACATGTGCGGATTCCCACACCGATTCACTCCTCTTGTACCAGTCGTCCACCACTGGCAACCCACTGGTCTCCATCATCCACGGGAACAGCGGAGGCTGGTAACCGAGCACACACTGGAAAGGAGTTAAGTTTGTGGACGAATGGACCAGGGAGTTCTGGGCGTACTCTGCCCAGGGGAGGTATCTGCTCCAATCTGCTTGATTCTGAGCACAGTAACTCCGAAGGTAACGTCCAATCTCCTGGTTGAGGCGTTCCACTTGCCCATTAGACTGTGGATGGTAACCAGAGGAGAGGCTGTCTGAGACTCCTAAGCGGGCAAAGAAGGCCTTCCAGACCCTTGAAGTGAACTGGGGTCCCCTGTCCAAGACGATATCCTCTGGCAGGCCATACAGCCGGAAGACATGTTGGAACAGCAGTTCCGCGGTCTCCAGGGCTGTGGGCAGACCTTTCAGAGGGATCAGTCGACAGGCTTTGGAAAAGCAATCTATGACGACCAATATGGTTGTGTTTCCATCAGAACACGGAAGATCAGTAAGGAAGTCCACCGCTATATGGGACCATGGACGGTTGGGAATTGGGAGTGGTTGAAGAAGCCCTGTTGGCAGCTGCCGTGGGACTTTGGCCTGGGCACATGTGGTGCAGGCAAGGACGAAGTCTCGTACGTCCTGTTTCATGGATGGCCACCAGAAGCGTTCAGAGAGGAGCTTCAAGGTTCGGTTGACCCCTGGGTGTCCTGTACTTGGACCATCATGGGCCCAGTGTAGGAGCTCGGACCGGACGGTGGACGGGACGTATTCTTTGCCTTGGGGCTGCTCGTTGGGACAGGGTTCTTGACGTTGGGCCGCTTGGATATCGTCCAATAAAGCCCATCAGATAGGAGCCACAAACTGCATCGGGGACAAGATGGTGTCTGGTGGGGAGAGCTGAGGCGATACCTCGAACAAGAGGGGCAGCGCATCAGCCTTGCCGTTCTTGGAGCCAGGACGATAGGTCACCGTGAAACGGAACCTGGTGAAGAACATGGCCCGCCGCGCCTGTCTGGAATTGAGTCTCTTTGCCTTCTGCAGATACTCCAGGTTCCGGTGATCAGTTAACACTAAAAATGGGTGAGTAGCCCCCTCTAACCAATGTCTCCACTCTTCCAAGGCCATCTTTATGGCTAAGAGCTCCCTGTTTCCTACATCATAATTCTTTTCAGTAGGCGACATTTTGTGTGAAAAATACGCACATGGATAGAGCTTCAGGGGATTTCCCTGGCGCTGTGAGAGCACCGCCCCTACCCCTGCCTCAGAAGCATCAACTTCCACGATAAAGGGCAGTTTGGGATCAGGGTGCTTCAGGATTGGGGCAGAAGTAAAATGCTTCTTTAGGTCTTCAAAGGCCTGACTAGCCTCAGGGGTCCAGGTCAGGCGAGGAGGCGCGAGGCTTTCGAAACACAGCATCTGGTTCCTTTTAATGTACAGCAGGGGGAGCAAAAACTACCCTGTTTAAAAAAACGGCAAATCATTTTTGTTTTCTTTTTTGAACTTAAATTTAGCTTATTATTTAATTTCTCTACAAACAGAACAGGAATAGGTGTAAATCAAACAATTCCCACTTAGTTTTATTTACCATCTTATTAGTTTGTTTTCATTCACTTGCTGAAAATGTTTATGGTTCAAAAACTGGAAAATGTTTTTGAATGAAAATTAAAACGGTAGTTAAGTTTTAAGCAATGTGCACAAATTTGTTACAAAGGCCTAAGAGGGTTAATTAACAGTAAGCAATCCAAATTCCTGTTGTGAGAGGGTGGAATTACATTTATTTCTTACGAAAAATAGAAATCGGTTCTTGGACAAATGTCTCTTCAATTTCATTAAAATATCAAAATAAATCGTATTTTTGAAATAAAAATGTCAATATGTTTGATAATAACAAGAGATTTTATTCTTCATTGTCCTTTAATGTTAAATTTTAACTCATTCATTCATTATCACTAACCGCATGTCAAAATTAGGGTCAAGGTAGTCCGGAGTCTATCCGGGAAGCATAGGGCATGAAGGTGGATACAGCTTGAATGGGGACATTTTGATAATTTAACACAGGCTTAATATAAAGACATAAAAAAACAAAATATACAATACAAAGAAATAAAGCTTACAATATCACTGTCTATGGCTTTCACTGCAAAAAGCACACGAATACTCTAATGTTAGAGGCGCTGTGCACTAAGAAATGTTTCATGTTAGATAATGTCAATGTAAATGTAGAGGATCTTCTTTGTTTTCAAGATTAAGGCATTATTTATACCAGTGTAAGGGCATTAATGCTATTAAAGCTATAATGCATAACTATTACCATACATGAAATATCACATATACATACAAACTAAAACCTATTCCTATATTTAAGACCCAGCTTGACAGCGAGAAAGGACTTTTCCTGGAGTGAGAGACAAGAAGAACCAGCCTCACAAATCAGTGCACATTACATATTTACAATTTATTTATCAAAAAATAATGTTAAGAGGGACCAGGTGATGTAGTAGGTAGAGCTGCCACTTTGCATTAAAATAACTCAGGTTTAAATTCCCATTCTCACTGCCATACTTTTGATCAAGGTATTTAGCCTATTTTGATACAGTAAAAATTACCCAAATATAAAAATGGATCAATAATTGCATCTAAATACCGTAAATCACTTCAGTCAGCTAAATGAATAAACAATAATACTGAATTTCCATTTCAGTCATGATTTATATTTACCTTAGTCAATGGTTGTGATTGGTTCAGATCATCAGTGTGAAAGTGGGGAAATAGGAAGTTTGTACAGCAGCTAGTTGAGTGAAGGAAGTAGTGTGACCTTCTTAATAGAATGCTTGAAGTTACATCTGTTTCCATTTAGTATATATATAATGTGTATAGTATATATATATTAGTATATATATTAAAAGAGAGGAGCCCGGCCACCATTATTCCAACCCTACCTCGGCACCAGTAGTCATTGGTCCAGTGTTCTGTATAGGTTAATTCAATAGATTTAGCCAGAAAATAGCCAGTCATCAGTGAGGGACAAAAGCTTGTTATATTTGAGACACCTTGCAAAGAAGTTGTATGGAATAAGCCCATTGTATGAAAATGAGCACAAATTTATATAAGCTGTGGTAGTAGTATATAATTTTATGGAACTCCATTATATGAGAGCTGAATTTTAATGTATTTACTTTCCCATAGGGGGTGGGATGGTGCAGTGGTGAAGTGGGTTTGGCCTGTGCCTGCTCTCTGGTGGGTCTGGGGTTTGAGTCCCACTTGGGGTGCCCTGTGATGGACTGGCGTCCTGTCCTGGGTGTGTCCCCTCCCCCTCCAGCCTTACGCCCTGTGTTGCCAGGTTAGGCTCCGGCTCGCCGCGACCCCACTAGGGACAAGCGGTTTCAGTCAGTGTGTGTGTGTGTGTGGTTCCCTCCCCCATATAAACATTCACAGAAACCACAAAGCAAGTTATTACTTCCTCATGAAGTCTGTGTTTCCTCCTGTTCATCAAACGCATGTTGAACTTTGTGAATTAGCATTTAAGCGGAAGGCTGGAATTTCAGGAAAGTTTTCACAAAAATGTGCTGTTTGGAACATAAAAAGTCACATGAAGCAACCCTGACCATTTCAGGGTTTAAAAGGTGAGGCACATCAACATTCCATTAGTCGACTGATTATTAAATTGATGGATATCACTGTTGAATAAATAAATAATGCTTCAATAAAGTAATAGAATCTAGACGGAAAGCTTTTGCATTTCGATTTTTGTTCGCCTAACAGCAAGCCCACACATGAAATTACGCTTAGGTCAACGAAAAGCAATGACACCTTGTTAACTGTTGCAAGAGGCAGTCGCTTTATGCTTTAGATCCCTGTGACTGACAAAAGCAACCTGCTGTTTTATTTATATAAATTTATTTATTGTATATACACACACACACACACTTTCTGAACCGCTTGTCCCATACAGGGTCGCGGGGAACTGGAGCCTAACCCGGAAACTCAAGGCGTAAGGCTGGAGGGGGAGGGAACACACCCAGGACGGGACGCCAGTCCATCACAAGGCACCCCAAGCAGGACTCGAACCCCAGACCCACCGGAGAGCAGGACCCGGTCCAACCCACTGCACCACTGCGCCCCCCTACTTATTGTATATATTTCTAGAAAATTATGGAGTATACACACACACACACACACACACACACACACACACACACACACACTCTCTCTAAAACCACTCGTCCCAAGCGGGGTTGCGGTGAGCCGGAGCTCAACCCAGCAACACAGGGCATAAGGCTGGAGGGGGAGGGGACACACCAAGGATAGGATGCCAGTCCATCACAAGGCACCCCAAGCAGGACTTGAACCCCAGACCCGCCAAAGAGCAGGACCCAACCAAACCCGCTGCATCACTGCACCCCCCCATTATGGAGTACAGTAAAATAAAATTATGCAACAGGAAAAGCCAGTCTTTGCTTTATTGCATCAGTGCAGAAAACTGCAAAAACACACCTTTCAAAGTTGCATAATATGCCACTTTCAAAGGAGGTGATACAGATATGCGGTCAGTATGGGATACCAATGAAAAGACATGTTAGATTTGATGACCTAAAGGTGACCCCACTAAGTAATAGTGAAATACAACTGGACTGTGCAAGCCAGGCAATGCAGGGGTGGTCCCCCTTCTCTGGTTTCACAGCCCAGTTACAAATCCCCGCTGAAACCAAATGAAGGGTAGTGGGTGCAAGGGCTTGGTTTCACAGCCCACATACAGTCACCCGCTGATGCCAGGGGAGATTTCTGTGGGGTTGGGGGACAGAGTCCAGGGTGTGTAGCCCACCTCCCTATTTGCTTCAGTCACCCCAGGGAAGAGTAAACATCAGCTTTTGTTTGGAAGGGTATGGATTTAACCTGTGGGGTACCACTGAAGTCACCTTCTGTGTACTGCAAGGTTGAGCATCTGCAGGGAATCTTGGCTTTTTATAGAATATTCACATCAGATAAATGAGCTTTTAAGTTAAGACACACCAGTTGTCTCCCTTTATCCTGTAACACATGTACTTTCTTGTGCCACTGTCTAGTTTTTTAACTTCACAGTGTCTTGTTCTTTGTGTTCACAGAGGTGTTCGAAGTCGTTCACTTAATCTCCAGTGCAAAAAGGCCACTCAATTCAGTTTTAATTTATTTATTCGCTTTTTATGTTACTGACATGAAGCAACAGTAACATGACTGTATAATATGTAATTGTAAGACCTCACAAGTGTATACCAATTTTATGCAGTCAGACAGCCAGAGAGTGAAAATAATAAATCAGAGTCCAACAGTGCACGGCATTATTCTGCAATTTTTATCATCAATCATCCCTCATGTAAGAGATATAAGTAGATTTTTTTAAAAATAATATTTATTAGCAAAAGCACTATGCGTTGAAAACTGTACCATTTAAAATTTCAAACTGGATTATTTTACAGTTTAAATTATAATAACCAACACTAGCTCATTCAATTTCACAAAATAAGATAAAACAATGTTTTCACATCACCAATTCCAGTTCCTTTTGATTTCATCATTTAATTTTTCAGTTATGATAAGCATATTGATTTATTATAATCTCGCCAAGAGATATACACCACACAAGATAAAAAATTTTAAAGAATGGAACGCTTTTGAGTCATTCCCCATTAACTCAGTTACATTTCACAAACTGATTTTAAATAATGCAAAAATATATGATTTAGCAGAATTTAAAATCTATACGTAAAACAAAAAACAAAATATAACATTTCAAAAATAAGATACAAAAATATTATATAAAAAAATGGTAGCTCAAGTTTTAAAAAAAAGTGAAGCGATGGCCGACTCGTATCTTCTTTCAAGATGTTAGTGGATTAATTTGCTTGAGAGGTGGTGTTACTGCCTTTCATGCTTTTAACTTTCTCCCTAAAAACAAAAAAAAAGTTTTAATTAAACACATGTATGTATGTATGCATATTTTGTTTTAATTATACATATTGCAATGAATGTATAGGACTTTTCTATAAGATCGATATAGTATATACTGGAGAACCTAATTGGAAAAAGAAAGAGCTCACCTAAGGAATTTGATGCGATTCATCACCCAGGGCTGAGCTGGGTCTGCACAAAGGTCTTTGCCTTTGATTGTGTGGAAACTGAAAGACACAGACAGTCAGCATACGATCAAATATATTTTTCATTAAAAGCATCTCTTGTTACATAAATGCAATAGATCCCATTATAATCAATGCATACTGATTTAAAAGCTTTACCCGCTTATTCAGGTTTATAGTCCACAGATGGTTTTTGAAAATGTTTTTAATGGAAAAGCAGTATTTGATAGAAAGACACATTAATTTTTAATAAAACGGTCCATAGTCCAACAGTTAAGAGAATTCCTTGTCTTACAGCACATGCAAAGGTATGAGATGGAACTTACATAACAGCATTGATGTGGCATCTGCCGCGATTGGTCTGTATCGAGTATCCATTAATGCGTGCGATTGATATTTCGTTCTCCACGTATCTGCTACAGCAGGCTGTGAGATGAAGAACAAAAATGCATGAATGTTAATTTATATCCCATGGATTCATTTTGGTCAAAAGCAGTCTTCTGAAGTTCTTGCAAAGTCAATAAAAGTCATTGAAAGCCATAAAATACTCTTACTCAGACAGAGAAAACTTTGAAGAAGCAACCTTTATGAAATTAAGAGCCCTCAATTTCTAACTGTCGCAGTGGAAATTCAGGTCAAGGGGCCCAGAAATAGGTCAGGCTGTGGGAGACAGACGGCACGTACCAGCTGCAGCGTTCGTGCAGAGCAGAGCCACGGACAGCAGAAGGAGCACGGAGGCTGCAGTCAGGCTAAACTGGGCCATCTTCTGTGGTTGTCTAAGAGCAAACTGGAGAGAAGATCTGAGTCTGTGTGTCTGCTCTACCACTGCAGTCTTTTAATTTATATAGAAGCGCAAGGTGGAAACGTGACACGTGGGTTTTCCACGAGGGCCGCGTGAAGTGGTCTGAGAATTAAATTTCCCCTTTGCCTTTTTTGAACAGTGACCTAGAGAGTTCAAAAACTTTTTTTAGAATTTTTAAAGGTATTTTTTTCCTTTTACGACACTTTCCATCTCTGCATCCTTGTACAAACCTTAGGAAGGTTCTGACATGCAACCAGAAAAGATTGCGCAATTATTACATTCATAACAAGGATTTAATATCAGTCTTATATTAATACAGTAATTTATGTTAGTGTGTTCACCTTTAAAAACATCATGGCAATCTAATAGAATCTTCATACCTTATGCCACACTGTATGAAATGATTTGTGGAACAGTTCATTATAAACTTGAAATGCTACCGTTATTTAAAACACGTACAGTGCTTCACAGCTCTACTGTTCGGCTTTTTCTGTTCTTGAATATTGTTAACATTGCTTAACTTCACCTAGAAAAATTTGCACTGATTAATTTGATGAGAGTAGGGGGGCACGGTGGGGTAGTGAGGCAGTGGGGCAGTGGCACCGTGGGTTGGACCGGGTCCTGCTCTCTAGTAGGTCTGGGGTTCAAGTCCCGCTTGGGGTGCCTTGCGACAGACTGGTATCCCGTCCTGGGTGTGTCCCCTCCCCTTCTGGCCATACGCCCTGTGTTGCCGGGTAGGCTCCGGTTCCCCGCGACCCCGTATGGGACAAGCGGTTCAGAAAATGTGTATGTGTGTGTAATTTGAGAGTAATGCATTTAAGTAAATGTGAATTCAACACCACCTTTCTGAATGGCATCCTTGCTATTTTCAGTGATTAACATAATAAGTTAATAAAACAGGTGTACTGACACGAGCTCAGTACACTTTCTCGGAACTCTATGGTTATATTTACATTTATTCAATTCTTAATTAAGAACATGGTTTTCTTCAAAGAAACATGCAGATCACGGTATACCAGAGAAAAATTCACAGCAGACAAAGAGCTTTAGGCAGAGTCACATTTACCAGAATGAAGAGTGTTTGTCGGCTACCAACATTTTTCTGGCATGTATTATTCAAGTAGCTTCCTATAAGACTAAGAATCAAATAGAAATTAAATAGATCTTGACAGATGCTGTGATTCAACTGTATGTTGCTGTTAGGACATCAGGGGAAAAATGGGTCTGAAAGAGATGTGATCTGAGACCCTTCTTGAATGTTGAGAGGGGTTTAGCAGTTCTGAGGGACATAGGGAGCTCATTCCACCACAACAAAGCCAAACCAGAGAACAACTGGACTCTCAATTTCATACTTTTCATGAGCTAGACCACCAAGCAGCCACAAGTGGAGAACCATAGTGATCTTTCTGTGGCAATAGGCAGAGAACAGGCTCTTTCAGGTATCGATCCTATGATGATCTTGCAAGCTGTAAAGAATATCCAAATAACCAAAATGCTACGTCCAAGAATCTACAGGCCCCTGCCAACTAAGTATATGTTGAGGTTAATCGATTAATTGATGAAGGCATTAATATGAAAAGACTGAACAACTATGGCTTTCATAAAGGGACAATTTGGAAACCACTTCTTTCCAAATAAACATGTAGCACAGTTAAGGTTTACAAAATTGCTTCTGAACGTAATACAGAACTTCTGGGACAGTCTCCTCAGGAGAGACAAGGCCAAAGTACAGCCATTTATACATACTGCACAAAACCATATAACTGAAATAGAGTATTTTTTTCTTTTTCAGCATATGAGGCTGGACAAATAGAGAAAACACACGACACCAAACCAATAAAACTATTTCTACACTGAACCCATACGCATAGACTTATTTCTAATTATTCATTATAAAATAGTTGCCAATATCTTTCAGTATGCTAATGGTTTGTTAAGAACTACTTTTTGTTCCAAAGCAAGAGAACTGTCATTCTTTTGTCATTCACTTGATACAGAGCTTTATAAATGTGCAAATAAAAAAATATTACAGGTAAAATTAAATGCACATCAAACAATTTACAAATACTTTAAAGATTAAAGAAGAACAACTGCATTTTCATAAAAAAAATATTTATTTATACTCATAGGCTTGACAAAAGTCAGACAAACTGGAAAAGTTAACAGGTATTTGTTCTTATGTAATATTAATTGTAAATGCAATGTGTGATATAAGTTCTGGACTTGTTCTTTCAACAAAAATGCATGGTTTTCTACACCTGTTCAAATGTTTCATACTCAATATTTTTTTTTTCTTAACATCATATATTTATACACACCAAGCACATATTTTTACGTTTACACTCAACATCTGTTGTTACCTAAAATTGAATCAAGGGCCTTTACTCACCATCATGTGAGTAATAGTTGCATAAATTTTCCGTTGAACCTGTAGATTTTCCCATTCATGAGGTACAGCATGCTGTGTCTGTGGTTTAATATTTCTTCCAAATTTTATTTCATTTCTGTTTTTTTGAAGCGCTTGCCCTCTGGCTGTGGCATTTTGGGAAGATTACCTTTTGTAGCCTTGAGGCCTGGGGAACCTATGAAAGATATTCATAATGAAATGATTTGCTTCTCACTTGATGATTTTTCAGTTACATTTGGTCGGTGTATATATATATATATATATATATACCAAATAGGTAAATCTGCAAAGCAGTAAATCACTTTGGACAACAGCAGTAGCTCAATAAGTAGAAGAAATAAAATTGGTTACGCTCTTGGATAGTAAATGTATTGAGAAACAGCAACAACAACAACCATAATAATAATAATAATAATAATAAGAAGAAGAATATTGATAAGCCTCTTCAATTGCATTTGTAGCATGGTGGTGTTTGGGACATTGTAGTCCATGTGTGTGTGGAAAGACCCACCTCCCACTGTCTACAGCTACCCACACCCCAACTACCTTTTGTGTTTCCTTGTGGTTTGCAGAAAAGTGTGCTCATCAGTTCTTTTTTCCGGTCTCAGCTTCATCAGAGAGTTAGGGAAGAAAATCTCCACCAACCGCAAGAACAAGTGGGTTGAGTTAAGAGAACCGTAGCAGCGATTATGTAAGTTTACTATACTGTTGACAAGCTCACCATCACATTTGGAAAGTTGTGTTTTCTACTGAGCAATAATATTAGAGTAATGTTGTGAGAAAAGGATCACTGGCACACTCATCTCTCCACATTGCACCCTCTAGACCTGCACAGTAAAGTAATAATGTGCACAATGATTCTTTTGTAGGAGCAAGAAAGCCACATGATGCTACCCGCGTACTGAGGTTGTCAACACGTGAACAGAATCATGACCTGATTCTTTATTTTGTCATATATGGTCTACAGCATATAGACCATATATGAAAGCAAATCTAAAATTTTAAAACTGTCACTTTGTAAAAAGTGTCCAGTTTTATGTGAAAGAAAGATTTTAAAACAGTATCAGATGGGTAAAGATTCATACCATGTGTTAGACGTAAGCTTCCTTCATTTGAGATGTAGAAAGAGAGGGGAGAAATAATAACTACATTAAGGTTCTGTAATACAGTGCCTAAAGAAAGTTCGCTTTCATTCTGTATAGCAGCAAAAAACTGCAACAATACACATTTTGAGATCTGTAATATTCTGCATGCATAGGAATTGATAAAGATATGTGTTGAGAGGTAAATATATGAAATGCTTTGCCCAAGGAAAGCTGTGAAAGACCTAACAGTGACCAAATGGTGACTTCACTGAAAATTAGTTTCCATGTACAACTCCTTTACTAAAGCCAGGCAGCGAAGGGGTGGCCTGTACTTCGTGTCATGACCACTTAACAACCCCCCCGATGAAACCACATAAAGGGTGGTGGGCGCTAAGGGCCAAGTTCACAGCCCATATACAACTACCCACTGAAGAAAGGGATGATGTGGTTGGTGATAGAAGAAACCTGGTTACACATCCTACAGCTCAGCTCAGGGAAACATCACTGACTGCTGTGAGCCATAATCAACCACACTCTTTGCTTTACCTGATCTCTGTTTCACCAAGGAAAAGTAAATATCAGCTTCTGATTCAGAAAGGTATGAACGTAGGCAGCTGTGGAGCACAAATGGGGTCATGCAAGGTGTATTGAAAGGTTGAGTAATGTCAGTTGCATCATGTGCCTTTCTAAGCTTTACAGGACATATTAGATTATCAGGTTAAAGCCCACGATATTATTTCTAATAAATCAGTTGCCCTCCTTTGAGCTGAAATGGATGTACTATTCAGTGTCCCTTTCAAGTTTGCTTTCAACTTTGCAAAAGTTGCTTCCTTTGTTTTTATAGGGCTATACAAGTTTGCTTATTCCCCAATAATAGGTCTTTTTAGAAATTGCTGCAATACTAAGTTTGCATATGTTTTTCTCCAATGCAACATACAGTGACTGTTATTCAGTACATTTAGCTGACACCTTCATCCAAGGCAACTTAAAGCCACACACACAAACAGATTGAATCTGCTTGTCCCAAGCAGGGTTGTGGCAAACCAGAGCCTAACCCAGCAACACAGGGCTTAGGGCTGGAGAGGGTGGGAACACACCCAGGACAGGATGCCAGTCTGTCACAAGGCACCCCAAGCAGGACTTGAACCCCAGCCCTGCCAGAGAGCCAGACCCAGTCTAACCTGCTGCACCACCACAGTTATTTACCCATTTATACAGATGGGTAGTTTCACCAGAGCAACTGAGGAAAAGTACCTTGCTTAAGGTAGGAGTCAAACATGGAACCTTTGGGACCAAAGAGAACAGATTTAACCACTACCCTACCACCCGGCCCAGCTAGGGCAATGTAAGACACACATGAATCACATATCTTTGGACCGGAGGAAACCCTTACAAACTCTTCAGAGACTGAGCAGGGGGATCAAACCCATGTCCAATCACCGCATTCAGGTGCTTTGAGGCAGCACAGCGACTCGCTGAATGATCACAATGAGAAACGTCCTACGAGAACAAAAATTTCAGTTCACGGTGTAAGCGTCCGATGTAGAGCACCATGCAATGTGAGCAGCTACCCATGTGTAGTGTGACTTCTCCTGCTCATCTCAGTCATTTTGTACTCATGTCCCTGTTCACATGCATCTGTCAGATGTCTGATGACCTTCTGTCATTGTGTAAATCTATCATGATCATAAAGGGAAAAGCTTTAAAAAAGACACTTGTCCTTTACCTCCAAACCCCTCCAAACCCAGGTCATGGTGCTGCAGAACCTATCTCAGAAAAAGAGGGTGCAAGGGTAAGTACAATACATGACAGTATATCAAAGAGCAGCCATTCACACACCACAGGCAATTTAGGGTCATTAGTATAGCTGAAACACTTGTCTTTGGACTACAGAAGGAAACTCATGCAGGCACTGGAAAAACCTGCAAAATTCACACAGTCTGAGCTGGGTTCATACTTACGCCCAACAGCTCGGCAGTGCTACTTGCTGTGTTTCAAAGAAAATGCAAAAAGAAACTGAGAAAGCAAAATGCAGTCACTAACTTTAAGATCATGCCCGGATAACCTTTATGCAGCTACTGCTGTAATGTAACGTATATGTTTATATGTATCTCCAAAAAAAAAAATACTGGGAAGGTGATCATGAATCGTGGAGATTCTGACAAAGTTTTATCCAGCTACTCGTGTGATGAACATTGGTTTATATGGTGGAAAGAGACAAACTAACTGTACTTAAGAATCACGCGTCTGCATCTAAGTTTCTCTTCCTGCTAATGTAATACACACATTGTATTTTCTGTGAGATGTACGTCGCTTTGGAGAAAAGTGTCTGCTAAATGAATACAAGTAAATGTAACACGGCAAAAGAAAGCCTTAATTATCCGTTTGAAACACTAAATCATAAAACACACAGAATCCTCTTACATTTATATTTATTCATTTAGTACAGTGTTGAGAAACAGTGGATAAGAAAAATAAATCCATCCATGTATAATCAAACACCACTAGTCTAAAGCAGGACTGTGGCAGTCCAGATCTATCCTGGAAGCATTGGACAAGATGCAAGTTGTATCCTGGATGGGACACTAGTCCTTCACAGGGGAAGCACACACACACACACACACACACACACACATCCACTCACACTTACACACACCAGGGACAATTTAGAGTCATCAGTTCGCCTGAAATACATATCTTTGCATGGTGTTAGAAAAAAGCAGAGCACCAAAAATTCACTTAAACATGGGGAGGCCATTCAATTATTGGAAAAAGTATGGTAGTAATTTACAGTAAAGCATTTGAAGCATTTATCTGTATTCAATTGATTCCATTATTATTAATGTAAATTGTACTCTAAAAGAGGGGGTGCGGTGGCGCAGTGGGTTGGACCACAGTCCTGCTCTCCGGTGGGTCTGCGGTTCGAGTCCCGCTTGGGGTGCCTTGTGACGGACTGGCGTCCCGTCCTGGGTGTGTCCCCTCCCCCTCCAGCCTTGCGCCCTGAGTTGCCGGGTTAGGCTCCGGTTCCCTGTGACCCTGTATGGGACAAGCGGTTCCAAAAATGTGTGTGTGTGTACTCTAAAAGAATCATTATAAGTAGGTATGCCTACAGAATCAAACTGCGGTTTCAAGAGTATAGTTCCAGTTTCCTACCCAACAAAAAATGTAAATGTCTAGAAAGGAACTTTCACAACACTATTGATGTTTTAGGTGGGGAGAGAACCGGCAACTCTTGGAGCCAAAGGCAGCTGCGCCAACCACGACAGCACTGATTACTCCTACAGATGAAACAAATAAATATAATATGAGGTAGCTGGTATAATCAAGACAACATTTTGAAATAGCAAATACAAAATTCCTTGTAGAATGAATAAGCAAACTCAACATTCAGGCTGAGAAAACGGATGTAAGTTGTTCTACTGTTGTGCAGATTTTAGAAGGATATTTTAATATATTATACAAGAATATTGACTGTCCCTATAGGGTTCACATACTTACAAGAAGTACTGTATGTGGCTAGATTACTAACTATCCACAAAGTAGGTATCCAGCTCTTCTTCTTTTCTAACAGAGTGTTAACGTCAACGTTGGAAAAATATCACTAGCTAACGAGTCAAGTTACACAACATTTAGTCAGTTACAAAAGGTTGGTTATGTAACTTGTCTTCATGCCGCTGCTGGCTGCAATATGATGTCCTAAATGAACCAAAGTATTGGTAATATCTACTCTTTACTGGAACTGCAGATTTTTTTTTACTGAAAACACATACCCATATACACACACACACATTTTCAGAACCGCTTGTCCCATACGGGGTCACGGGGAACCGGAGCCTAACCCGGCAACTCAGGGCGTAAGGGGACACACCCAGGACAGGACGCCAGTCCGTCGCAAGGCACCCCAAGCGGGACTCGAACCCCAGACCCACCGGAGAGCAGGACTGTGGTCCAACCCACTGCGCCACCGCACCCCCCATACCCATATAAGTAGAGTTAAAACTTGTATTTAAGATGTTAATTTCAGTTACTTGATATTTGAGTATTTTCACCTGATGCTTTCTTATGCTTACTGAAGTTAATATCAGCCAAACTCCTTCTTTAACAAGAGTAGTTTTGCTAGATTTTTTTTATGCTACCTTCCTCTGTCGAGGGACTCTAGAATAGGTCAGGTTGCAGGAGACAGGCGACACACACCAGCCATGGTGTGTTTGCATGACCCACAGGCAGCAGAAGGAGCAAGAGGCTGCTGTCAGATTAAACTGGGCCATCTTCTGTGGTTGTCTTCTTAGATCAAACAGGAGACAAGAGTAGAGTTTATGTGTCTGCTTTGTCACTGTGGTATTTCAGTTTATATACAAATGCAATGTGGAAACATGACTCTTGTCAGGGTTTTCTATAAAGGTCATAAAGATCCAAAAGTGAAATTTGCCCAGCTCTTTTTAATACAATGACATAGAGACTATAAAGGTCATGAGCATTTTTGGATGTATCAGGTTGCAATTTTTTTCTTTTCTGACTATTTTTATCTGTCTTCTTCAATAAGCCCAAGAGAGTCTCACAGGCTCATACGTGTCAAAGAAAATGTTTCAGGCACTGGAAAATGTTTTTTGTTCAGTATTAATACTTGAATGTAGGTCAAAGAGTCCACCTTTACAAAACGTAACAAACAGTTTCATCCTCGGCAAAAGGTCATTTTGGGTATAATTTATTGTACACCTGAGATGTTACTGTCATTTGTAATGTAGATTGAACTTCACGTGTCTGCTGCCGAGATTCTTTGCATTTCTGTTCTTAGAAAAGACTTTAATACTTTTAAGTATTAAAATACTAGTACTTAAGTATTAAGTGCTAATTTGGCTTCCACCTTCTCGGATCATCCTTGCACGTTTTAGTGATTAATACAAGTAGTAGAGAGATGAACAGACAAACCTTTATGAGCCAAACCAGACAAATTTTCTTACAATGACCCTCTCAAATTGCTAATTTTTCCAAGTACATCGCATGTCATTAAGTAATTAATACTTGGTTGGTTTTTTTACTTTCATAGTTTGTGTAATCAGTCTTTTTCTAAATATCTTTTCCGGGATATTTCACATAGAACTTACATTCCTTGATCCGTTGTTCTAAGCCTATGGTAAAATGTGCAAATTTATACATACTAGATTTCCATATTACATCAACTTCAAAAGCATTACAGATACTTCAAAAATTGCGTATAAAGGATTTTATTTTCATTAAGCAAATTGAGTGAAAAGGGGAGTGTGGTGGCGCAGTGGATTTGACTGGGTCCTGCTCTCCACTGGGTTTGAGTCCTGCTTGGGGTGCCTTGTGATGGAGTAGCGTCCTGTCCTAGGTGTGTCCCTTACACCCTGTGTTGCTGGGTTAGGCCCTGGTTCACCGTGACCCTGCTTGGGGCAAGCATTTTCAGACAATGGGTGAGTGAAAAGGGATGTTTTATTAAAGCATGAGTCACTTAGTGGTCCTGAGTTTCAGTTTTCTTAATTGTGGTATGCAGTGTGAGTTCTGCACCTTTATCTGGAATTATGGGGAGTTGGAAGTGTAGTGGTTATTGTTACTACCTTTAGATCAAAAGGTTGCAGGTTTGATCCCTGCCTGAGACTGTCATACTTTTGAGAAAGGTGCTTACCCTAAATTTCTCCATTAATATTACTCATCTGTATAAATGGGTAAATAATTGTAACCTTGAAACTGTAAGCTCTTTTGGAGAACAGCATCATCTGAATAGTAAATTGGAATGCATGGTTTTATTTACAATTTAAGCTTTGTCAATATCATGTAGTTGCACACTGGGATTCATACACACGTTTTCATTTTGTTTTTTATATTTAGGTCAGAGGAGCATTGTGTTCTATGTTGATTCACATCTGAAAAGGAAATAACTGCATTTGCTCAACATCAAGTGGGTCACAGTACAATGTAGGGTTTTTCCTTCTCTGCATAAACTTTCCCTTGAACCTGCAGATTTTCCCATATTCTCATGGCATCATCTCATGGCAAGCCGACTGTTTAATATTTCTTTGAAATTCTATTTAACTGCTCTGGGTTCTTGCATAATCACGTTATCCTCTGGCTGTCTGATTTGTGGGAATATTACTTTCTGGAGACTCAAGGCCTCCCACAGTGCTGTGAAAAAGTATTTGCCCCCTGCCTGATTTTTTATTTTTTTTGCATATTTGTCACAATTAAATGATTGAGATCATCAAACAAATTTTAATATTACACAAAGATAACCCCAGTAAATACAAAATGCAGTTTTTAAATTATGATTTCATTTATTAAGGGAAAAAAGCTGTCCAAACCTACCTGGCCCTATGTGAAAAAGTAATTGCCCCCTAAACCTAATAACTGGTTGTGCCACCCTTGGCGGCAACAACTGCAATCAAGCGTTTGCGATAACTGGCAATGAGTCTTTCACATCGCTGTGGCTGAATTTTGGCCCACTCTTCTTTGCAGAATTGTTTTAATTCAGCCACATTGGAGGGTTTTCGAGCATGAACGGCCTGTTTAAGGTCATGCTGCAGCATCTCAATCGGATTTAAGTCCGGACTTTGACTAGGCCACTCCAAAACCTTAATTTTGTCTTTTTTGAGCCATTCAGAGGTGGACTTCATGCTTGTTTCGGATCATTGTCCTGCTGCATAACCCAAGTGCGCTTGAGCTTGAGGTCACAAACTGATTGCCAGACATTCTCCTTCAGGATTTTCTGGTAGAGCGCAGAATTCATGGTTCCATCAATTATGGCAAGTCGTCCAGGTCCTGAAGCTGCAAAGCAGCCCCAGACCATCACACTACCACCACCATGTTTGACTGTTGGTATAATGTTCTTTTTATGAAATACTGTGTTAGTTTTAGGCCAGATGTAACGGGACACATACCTTCCAACAAGTTCAGCTTTTGTCTCATCAGTCCACAGAATATTTGCCCAAAAGTCTTGGGGGTAATCAAAATGTTTTTTGGCAAATGTGAGACGAGCCTTTGTGTTCTTTTTGGTCAGCAGTGGCTTTCGCCTTGGAACTCTCCCATGGATGCTATTTTTTCCCAGTCTCTTTCTTATTGTTGAATCATGAACACTGACCTTAACTGAGGCAAGTGAGGCCTGAAGTTCTTTAGATGTTGTTCTGGGTTCTTTTATGAGCTCCTGGATGAGTCGTCGTTGCGCTCTTGGAGTAATTTTGGTAGGCCGGCCACTCCTTGGAAGGTTCACCACTGTTCCAAGTTTTCTCCATTTATGGATAATGGCTCTCACTGTGGTTCGCTGGAGTCCCAAAGCCTTAGAAATTGCTTTTTAACCCTTTCCAGACTGATACATGTCAATTACTTTGTTTCTCATCTGTTTTTGAATTTCTTTAGATCGTGGCATGATGTATTGCTTTTTGAGATCTTTTAGCATGCTTCACTTTGTCAGACAAGTTCTGTTTAAGTGATTTCTTGATTCAACAGGTCTGACAGTTATCAGGCCTGGGTGTGGCAAGTGAAATTCAACTCAGCTTTCCAAAAAATGTGGTTAATCACAGTACATTCATGATTTAACAGGGGGGGGGGGGCAATTACTTTTTCACATAGGGCCAGGTAGGTTTGGACAGCTTTTTTTCCCTTAATAAATGAAAACATCATTTAAAAACTGCATTTTGTATTTACTCGGGTTATCTTTGTGTAATATTAAAATTTGTTTGATGATCTCAATGATTTAACTGTGACAAATATGCAAAACAAAAAAAAATCAGGCAGAGGGCAAATACTTTTTCACAGCACTGTACATAAGCTATGAAACATATCTATGGTAAAATCATTTTCTTTTCACCTGTTGATTTTAAGGGGTTCGCTAATAGATTTATCAGTTGCTGAAGTAGTACTAGAAACAACCTTTACCTATTCTGGTAAAGTTTTATGCAACTACTTGTGTGACGAATGTCAGTGCATATGGTGAAAGAAACAAACTAACTTTCCTTAAGAATCACACATATGCAGCTATCGTCTGGTCTGAGTTTTTATGCACCTACTCGTCTGATGAACATCGGTGTACATGGTGGGAAGAATCTAACAATCACGCGTCTGCAACTATGTCTCCCTTTCTCCTAATGTAAGCACAAATTGTATTTTTTATGAGATGTACTGTACGTTGCTTTGGACAAACATGTCTGCTAAATGAATAAATGTAAGTGTAAATAACCAAGGTGCTTTGACATGAATAGGCAAAAATTAGCAGTTATAATCATAGCATTTTTGCAGATAAGCCATCTCTCTGTCTTGTGGTATATCTTCATGCAAATCTCCCACTCAGATGTAAGTGTAACCACAGAGAAAACACACATACAGATAAAATAGACATTACTATCTGTATTTGTCTTCCACTATCTATATCAACATATGTATCTATAAATGTAACACTTGTGTGTTTTGCTCTTACGACCATTTTAATTGCATAACATATGAGATTAGGTACACACACACACTATCTGAAACAGCTTGCCCTGAGCAGGGTCGCGGCAAGCCGGAGCCTAACCCAGCAACTGAGGGTGCAAGTGTGGAGGGGGAAGGGACACACCCAGAACAGCATGCCAGTCCGTTGCAAGGCATCCCAAGCAGGACTCGACCCCCAGAAGCACCAGAGAGCGGGACCCGGCCAAACCTGCCACGCCACCTCACCCCCTCGAGATCAGATACACTGTTACAAAAGTACTTTAATGTATAATGTAGCCAAAGAGATATATGTAATGTAAATGTACTATATACATATTTTATGACATGGGACATTATACATAGATACATGGGAGAGATGGTAGTGTAGTGGTTAGTGCTGTTGCCTTTGGTCCCACAGGTTGTTGGTTTCATCCCCCCTCTGGCTGTAATACCTTTGAGCAGAGTACTTACCTTAAATTGTTCCTGTAGAATCACCCAGCTGTATAAACTAGTAAATAATTGTAACCTTAATAGTGTCAGCTGCTTTGGAGAAAAGTGTCAGTTAAATGAATGAGTGAAACATATTTCTTGTTTTGATCATATGCAAAGAGACATTTCTAAGTATCTTCATGTTACGCTGACCGTTTATTAGAGAATTTCATTTTCCAGGAAAGCATTTAAGAAATATTACACGGCAATGAGACTGAACATTGGCTGTGGATAATAGAGTGGTGCCTTGCAACAGGAGGTCCCAAGTCTGAACCCAGCTCCTGCTGTAGTATCTTTGGTCAAGGTACTGAAATAGGATGAATATGAAGCTTTACTCATTGATAAATCACTGCAAAGTTATCTAATCATCTACATTTGAACAAATCTCACATCGTACATCACCATGGTCAAAAGCAACAGCTCAATAAATAATAGTAATAATTTGGTTACACTAAGATCGTCAAATACAGCAATGTTTTACAATCTCTAAATAGTTAATGACAATTGTCAGTTATATTAGACAGTTGTCATAAACTCATGAACTCTTACTAAATGCTGTTGTAACAATTGTAACAACATTATGAGGATGTTTAAATGATTTGCTGTCACTCATTTTTACGAAGCAGTGAGCGCATTAAGGAACAACAGGTCAGATATAGGCATGCATATATGCTTTCATACGTAATAATCGTGAAATTTAGTTGCATGATATACATATTATGATTAAAGTGCAATTTGTTTTTTCAGCAACTTGAGAGCTTTTCCCATGTACATAATTTCCAGTTTTGCTATTTTCTCATAACATTATATACTTAACTAGGTATAGGAATACAATATCTCCTCACAAAATATTATGAACTAATGGATTTATGGTATATAAATGTAAAACATAACAGTAGCAAGCATCAGGTTGTGATTCACATGTATCATAAACGTAGAAAAATCGTAATAAATCTAATACAATCTAGGAAAATTTCTTCCGGAAACATCATTTTACGGTTACAATCAGTGTCATGAATAGATCAGCGGAATTCATGCGCATGAAAGTGGGGGATTTCATAAATATACCGCAAGGGCATTGCTGGCCTACTTATGTACGGGAACCAGAACGCTCCTCGTTGTGGAGGACCATGGTCCAAAAAATTCTTCAGAATTTCCAGCGTCAAAACAATAAAAGGTGAATTGTAGCCCTAGAGTGTGTGTTGAATTCCGTCACGATCAGTTCGGTCTCTGAAGAATATTCGCAGCAATGGCAAGACTTGGCATGATCGTCCCAGCTCTGTTGGCATTAGCAGTGATGCTGATGTCTCTGGGGGAGACAAGTAAGTAGAACAAGTGCTTTCATTCAGTGAGCTACAGTCAATTGAAATAATGCTGAAATTACCAGAAAAGCTTATTCATACACATACTGTATATGTTGTGAAACTGGGCCTTTATGAAATGTCTCTTGCTTTCTTTCTAATTTCTATATACCATTTCATGTCTACGTACCACGTTGCTGTGAAGCAGACGTGCTGTTCTATTCGACAAACGTTATAGTACTGCAAATGAAATCTTATTTTCTTCTGTACTCTTAAAAAGATGAATGTACGTCTGTTACTCAAAGTGTAATGCTGTTTCAGTCTCTGATGTAGCACTTTTTCTGTCATTTTTAATACTGTGGAGATAGCATATATGGAGTATAAATGACAATAATTAGCATGTTGTCAACAAATTTCATATTATAAAACGAAGAAATGTCTTCGAACAGGTTCTAAAGGTTGCTGCACATCGTACAGTGAGAAGCCTTTTCCGGTTAAACTGCTGCAAAGCTACATTAAACACGGTGTTCAAGGGGCCTGCAACATCGATGCTGTGATGTAAGCCAGAATCACTGCTCTAGTTATACAGTAGTTATGCTGCGATCTGCGATACAATGCCATAACATGGGCGGCCCAGAAAGACGATGTTTGATCATCCACCTGCTTTTCATATTCATAACATGGGGGTGCACGTGTGTGTGTGCGCGTGTGTGTGTGTGTGCGCGTGTGTGCAGAAAGATCCACCCCCTAGACCTCACAATTACCCACACCAGCGCTGTTTTTGGTTTTTAATTCTGGTTAACAGAAGTGTTTGCTCATCAGTTCTTTATTTCTGCCTCAGATTCACCACAAAGTTAGGGAAGAAGATCTGTGCCAACCCCAAAGACAAGTGGGTTAAGAGAGCCATAGCCAGCATTAAGTAAGTTCACTGTATTATTCAGAAGCAAACTATCAGATTTTGGGAAAGTAGTGTTTTCCACAGAACTATAAGATTATAGTAATGCTGTGAGAAGAGGATAAGCATGACAGTCACCACTCCACATTGCCCCCTCTACACTTGCACAGTAAAATAATAATGTGTACAATGATTCTTTTGCAGGAACAAGAACCCCTCATGATGCTACCTGCGTACTGAGGTTGGCAACATGTGAACAGAATCATGACCTTATTCTCTTCTGATTTGGCAATGCCAAGAGCTGTTACCTGCTGAGGTCCACTCAGTGTATGATTGTTTAATTTCAATGTTCGTAAAGAAACCTAAAATGAAGTGAATGTGACAAATGATTACATTTACAGAATTATGTAAGAGAATAAATTTAATAAATTTAAATGAATAAATTTAAACTTATGAATAAACTTATGAACCATATACTGTAATTGTGTTTCTGTCTCTGAATATATCAAATTCTGTATAAAACCAATTTTGAAAAACCTTGTTTATAGATCTTTTGTGACATAAGTTCATACTTATATAGAATGCAAAGACTGCTAAATAGCTTAAAATTTTATTGATATTTACATAGATGCACTTCATACACACACACATTTTCTGTGCCGCTTGTCCCATACGGGGTCACGGGGAACCGGAGCCTAACCCGGCAACTCAGGGCATAAGGCTGGAGGGGACACGCCCAGGACGGGACACCAGTCTGTCACAAGGCATCCCAAGTGGGATTCGAACCCCAGACCCACCAGAGAGCAGAACCCAGGCCAACCCACTGTGCCACTGCACCCCCCACACTTCATATAGCAAAGCATTATTTTAAAGGTCTCCAGGCAAAGCCTTCCAAACTGCTCTTTTCTTCTGCTTTTTTCAGTGATATTGTAGCTACCCACGTTACCGAGAGTTTGAGTGGGGAAAAGGGCGTATTGTAAATAGTTGCATTGTGGGAAAATGGAATAAAGTGTTCAACCACTGGGGGGACTTATGGGGAATATAAGGAGGTGGCTGTGTTTGGCAGTGTGAAAGTGATAAGGTTTGAGGGGCACTAACTATGCTGGGAGGGTTGGCTTGAGGTTCAGGTTCTGGAGGAAAAAAAGCTTTTTAGGCTGAAAGTATTATTTCCTTGTATGTGGGTGTTCCAATAAGTGTTTGTAATGAATGCTATCTGTGCATCTTTCTTTGCCCCATCTGAACCCTGAGCAACAATAACATTATTTTTATTTTTTATAGAGCGCTCTTCTCACGCAGTGACACAGAGCGCTTTAACACAGGGATACAGAAAGAAAAATTGATACAAGCAAAGAGGACAGTCAACTAATGGCTACCATAATGAAGAACTTATTATAGAGCTATAAGTATACCATGTATACCATTATTCATTTTAATTTACTTATATGCATATTCAGTATCTATATTAAAAACACAATAATAAACCAGAAATAAAACATCTGAAGAGCCTTTATGCACAACAGCCACATCCTCACTACTCCACTCTATGACTCTAAATCAGAATACCACATTAGCCAAAGAAAATATTCTCATCGCAATCTAGAGAGCAACAGAAAGAAAAAATTGTTACATAAACACATACAAACACACACAGACAGCTAGTAACACAATAGTTATAGCTGCTGCCTTTGGGTCCAAATGTTGCAGGTTCAAACCCCCCCCATCATACCCTTTAGCAAGG
The DNA here is from genome assembly GCF_900964775.1 of Scleropages formosus. Taxonomy (NCBI): domain Eukaryota; kingdom Metazoa; phylum Chordata; class Actinopteri; order Osteoglossiformes; family Osteoglossidae; genus Scleropages; species Scleropages formosus. The sequence goes on along the minus strand of NC_041808.1, from coordinate 18,710,534 downwards.
TGCTCTACTAAAACTATGCAGCTGGGTAAATGATTATAACTAGCTTAGCATTGTAAGTCACTTGGGAGAAAAGTGTTAACGGAATTGATAAATGTCTTCAAACTGACAGGAAACCCACGAAATCGCAGGAAAACATGCAAACCATGTGTAAACAAAGCCAAAATAGAAGCAACATCTGCTACCCACTGTGTTACCAAGGTGCACCTTAACATTGCCAGTTGCTTAAGGGGGAAAAAAGTGTCAAATAAATGCAAACAACAGAGACCCTGTTAAACAGACAAACAGGAACCAAAGAGAAAAAAGAGATATGGAGGTTATACAGCAAAAAAGGCCAATCAGCATCACAAACTGGCATCTAAGGAACATTAACAGAAGACTGAAGTAGACTAATATTATTTATAATATTAGTTATAATATATAAAATTATAATATATAAGACTAATATTATTTTTATTAAAACAAAAAATGTACATATGTTGCAAGTCACATATTTCCCACATTTTTCCCTTAATCCCCTCCCCACACTCAAACCCATGCAATTAGAACAACAAGAAAAAAGGGTATAGCACTGGAGACATATATAAATATAAAGCATCTAAGTATACAATTTCATAATCAACATGGATTAAACTATCTTAGATATCAAGGGAATAAAATAACCCTGTGTTGTTAGAAAAAAACTGCCTACATTTTTAATTTTGATTAATCTGGGTGAAGGGTTTGCAAGTTTTTGGGGCCCCTGGTCTTATAAAAATTTTTGGTGCACCTCTAATAGAACACTTAATCCTTTCGACTCTGTGGAAAAACATAAGGTCTCTAAGACAGAGTGAAGCTTTAGGTGGAGATTTCCAGTCTAACAAGATTCTCCTCCATGTCAGAAGGAGAACATTGTCATCTTTTGTTTTCTTGGTCATTGGAACTCCATTTGTAGGATCTCCAAAAGAGGCCATTACAAAATGTGCCTGTATTTCCACATCAGGTACTTCTGACAGGGCTTTAAATACAATACACCAAGGGTCTGACAATCTAGGAGACGATCAAAACGTGTCAATTCAGCCTTGGCAGAGTGATATCAGCTGATGGAGAGATTTGCATTGTCATGGTTATAATGGATATGATAAAAGGTTTTTGGCGGAAAATGGCGAAGGACACGTAGCCCCTCCAGGCACTTCGATGCTCATATTCTCGGAATGTGACAGGTTACAAATTTACTGCAACAAATTTACATTTCATTACTCAGAAGCCCTGACATACAAAACTCGGTCTACACTGAGTTAATCTGAATAAATATGTGCTTCTGTATCAAAAGGGAATTTATTTCAAATTCAAAAACCCAACTGGTGGAATGGTTTCCTTCTCTCAGTAAGAATTGTTGAATTCCTCTCAGTGTTCAAGAAGTATCTTAAAACATCTCTCTGCTTTCTGGATCTCCTGTCTGCTCCTTAAATTTCCATTAAGTCATTTCCCACAAATAACATTGCATTTCCTATCAGTTCTATGTGCTGCTACTCATTCAATGTCAATGTCATTGGGAATTCGTAGTAAAAATTGTGTGTGTATTTTGTACTCTGTGCAGTTACCTAAGTGTCTGCTAAAATAATAAATGTTTTTTTATTTTTGTTCTTCTTAAACCACAAGCAATTTCTGTCAAGATGTTACAGGGAGGCAGATTAGCCTCACATATTGATGATATTGGAAAAGGAAATGTATTTTGTTACAGTCCAAATCTGATGCTCTCTTCGAAATGCAATATGTGGATAAGCGAAGCGCTTCACATTTTCTACAAAAAAAAAAATGAACATTTCATCTGCATGATTCAGCCAAATTTCAGAATGTCTGGAGACTTTTTTGGATTGTCTTATAGGAGCACATCAGCGCACCACTGGGATATTGAAACCCCTTCCTTGCTCTGCTTTTGAATGAAGACATATTTACAACACGGGGCGAGGTGGTGCAGTGGTGCAGTGAGTTGAGGTGGGTCCTGCTCTCTGGCGGGTCTGGGGTTCGAGTCCTGCTTGGGGTGCCTTCTGATGGACTGGCGTCCTGTCCTGGGTGTGTCCCCTCCCTCTCCAGCTTTGTGCCATGTGTTGCCAGGTTAGGCTCCGGCTCACTACGACCCCACTCAGGACAAGCAGTTTCAACCTGTGTGTGTGTGTATTTGCAATATTTAGGAATACATGCTTTAGTAACACACAACCTATGCTTCACGCAAGAAGAATTTCATGCAGGCAAACAAACAGACAGAGCGATTTCCCTCAGTCACTGAGATGAGAACAACTGGCTGAAACGTTTGAACTCTTCCGAAGTACCACAAAACACACTTCATTCCTTCTTTATTGAAAGAAATGTTCACACGTTCCATACGAGGACGGCGCACGTCAGCCATCCGCAGGCGCGCAAAAGCGCGCGCGCGCCGCGCAGCCAGGCGGAAGAGCACTGTGTCACTAGACGCATCTCGACGGAAGTGTGTGCTCTCGCGCTGTCGTCCTGCCGGAAGGAGCCCTGTTCAGGCAAAAGAATCTTTAGTTGCTACTATGTAATTATTTAAGCGTTACTTAATGTCTTGCAGTATATTGTAATGACGTAACAGTATCGAAATAATTTCTTTCTGTTAAATTTTTATTATTTTGCTATTAAGAACAGATTTCCTGCAGAGTAAACACATCGCGCTAGCTGCCGCCGGCATCCTCGAGTCGATCGGATGTGTTTTACCTGCTGTAACCTGACTGCCAGAGACTGGTGGTGGGAGACTACAGTGACTCTGTTTTACACGTGTGCTCTCCCAGCGCATCTGGTTATGTTATCCCACCACTTATATATGTTTTTCGAGTTCTTGTACCAGCCAGTGTTTCTTACACTTAGCTGGGTACCAGTTATGTCAATTCTGGCTGTGATATAAACTGTCGCTGCCAAGATGATCTTCATTCACTCACACAGTCAGTAGTAGGAATGAATGGACCGATGTGGACGAGAAGGGATGTTGCTGTGCAGAAGAGCTACAGAAAGAAATGATCGGAATATGACTTAGTTGTTGTTGGTCACATAAGTAATAGCAGTGAATAGCCTTGTTTTTGTAACAATGCAACATTCTCTATGCAGTGTTTACAGTTATATTCTCAAGTTACATGATGCATTCTAACCATAGATTTTATTTAACAGCAAAGGAAATGGTTTCATCTATTATGATTTGTAAAATTGGGTTTGTCACTTGCATTCAAAATTTCAGTTGGCGATTACTTTATGTTGTGATTACATTTGCATTTATTCATATAGTTGATACTTTTCTCCAAAGTGACTTGTGTTAAGCTGTTTACACTTATACAGCTAGACACTCTTACTGGTGCGATTTATGGTAAGCTCCTGAATGGAAAAAATGTATTTATGAATAAATGTAAATGTGACATCCCATGACGGGCCTCCCGTCCTGGGTGTGTCCCCGCGACCCCCGTATGGGACGAGCGGTTCAGAAAATGTGTGTGTAAATGTGACGTGATGTCATCTGAAATGTGAAGTATTAACGTGCAGATGAATTTGCAGGGTGATGCAGATATGAGTATCAGGACGACTCCTGGATGGCTGGCTGCATTAGGGTATGGCAGGTACTCCGGGTCTCCAGGGTTTGCCGATGGAGCGGCCCAGGGAGCTGTTTGCAGATCCAGAATTTCCTGCAGACGACTCCTCCCTTTTTTCTGATGGAACTTCGCCCCTGGTTCGCTTCCGGGGTGCGGTGATGTGGATGCGACCACAGGTGGGAGGATCCAAAAGTGTTGCTTTTCCACCTGCTGTGTGCACACCTGCTTTATTTAAAACCTAGCACCCTAAAATGGGCCCGTTTCTAAACACACCCAGGAAATCTGCCAGTCACCCGTACTCATCCCGGACGATCCCGAGGAGAGCCATGCGAAGCAAGGACTTCTGGGAGATTGCTGGTTCTTGTGTGCTTGTGCCATTCTGCTGAAGAATAAGCACCTGATGGATAAGGTAATCCCAAACAGAACCCCAGACACTATCAGGGCTGTGAATGTTCCATCTTAATCATGTTTGATATGAATAAATGTGGATGGTGTAGTGCTTAAAGCTGTATGTTTTCAACCCAGGTGTCCCTAGTTTAACCCTCCCTCCAGCTTTAATGAACTTGAGAGTAGTGCTTACCCTGCATTGCTGCAGTTAGAATACCATTCATCCAGTCTCAGTAATCGGGCACATGGCTGAGGGTGGTACACCTCGGATGTGATGCCAGTCCATGGCAATCCAATACGAATAACCATGCAGTGTACAGTAAATGGGTACATTATTGTATGGATCTTGTTGTTTTTCAAAACAACTCATTGTAAATTGCTTTGGACAAAGGTATTTGTCAAATTGCTAGTGTAAACGATATCTAGCAGATTTTTATACTTGTCACTCTACACTTGTAAATACAACAGTCCACGGTTGTTCCGTTGGGACATTTTGCCCACTGTCCCCGGGTTGGCCCTGTGTTTCAGGTGTTTCCTCTTGGGCAGCCACTGTGGGGTGAGCATGGCTATGAAGGCAGCTTTCACTTCAGATTTTGGCAGTTTGGCAAATGGGTAGATGTCCAGGTGGATGACCGACTACCTTGCATAGGCACCCAGCTCTGCTTCTCACGGTGCTACTCTCCCAGTGCATTCTGGGTAGCATTATTGGAGAAGGCCTACGCCAAGTGAGTGACTGTCAAGAGTGTTTCTGGGTGGAATTGTTTTGTGGTGTTAAAAATGGACCGTGTGTTACAGAAGTTTTGGTAAAATGTGTATTTTTTTAGTGGGATTGGTGTTGATAATGGACCTTGTGTAAAACAAACTTTACAAAAATGTGTATTTTTTTAAGGGATTGTTTTACATCTAAAGGGGGTTAGATGTACATTTCAAAGCAGCGGTTTATGTCTTACTTGTTCTGCATACTCAGGGCTCATCTGACAATCACTCTTTTCTCAAAACATACTTGTGATATGTGGCAAATTTAGTAAAAGTCTTTTGAAATAGCTCTAAACCTCTAATTTCTCCCAAGGCTCAATGGCTCCTATGAGCACTTGTGGGCAGGACAAGTAGCTGAGGCCTTGGTGGACCTCACTGGGGGCTTGGCTGAGCGATGGAGTCTAAGGAAGTCTGGAAATGAAGAGGAGCGGCATGGAGAGGTGGAGAAGGGCAGGAGGAGGTTCAACATAAAACACTTGCAGGCAGTCAAAGGCCTGTGTGCAGTGAGTGGCTCTGTGCACAGCACCCCTGGTGGTGAGAGCATAAGAGCAGTTTTACATGTTTAATGGAAACAAGGAAAACAACACCGTGAGAGAATCAAACACACAACGCACACACAGTCTGAAACCGCTTGTCCCAACTGGGGTCGTGGCAAACCTGTAGCATAACCCAGCAGCACAGGGCACAAGGCTGGAGGGGGGGAGAGGACATACCCAGGACTGGACGCCAGTCCATTGCAAGGCACCCCAAGCAGGACTCGAACCCCAGACCTGCCAGAGAGCGGGACCCAGCCAAACCCACTGCGCCAGCACACCCCCACTAGAAATTATTTGGCATTTTTTTGTAGTCCACAACAACTGTTAATGTCATGGCATGTGCCTGAACCTATTCTGAAGGAAATAGACCTATAACCCTTACCTGGCATGCTAGGTATTGGTCAGAAAATGACATAGTTGCTATTTTTTTTTAATAAGAATTTAATATAACTTGGTGACTTTAATAAATTACTGAAATATCAGCTGCTAACCCTAACATTGGAATGTTTGACCACAATAGAGCTCTGACTGCATGGGAATATCCATCCATCCATCCATCCATCTTCCTCCGCTTATCCGGGGCCGGGTCGCGGGGGCAGCAGTCCGAGCAGAGTACTCCAGACCTCCCTCTCCCCGCACACCTCCTCCAGTTCCTCTGGGGGAACCCCAAGGCGTTCCCAGGCCAGCCGGGAGACATAGTCTCTCCAACGTGTCCTGGGTCTGCCCCGAGGCCTCCTCCCAGTGGGACAAGCCCGGAGCACCTCCCCAGGGAGGCGTCCAGGAGGCATCCGGAACAGATGCCCGAGCCACCTCAACTGGCTCCTCTCGATGCGGAGGAGCAGCGGCTCTACTCCGAGCTCCTCCCGGGTGACTGAGCTCCTCACCCTATCCCTAAGGGTGCGCCCAGCCACTCTGCGGAGGAAACTCATTTCTGCCGCTTGTATCCGCGATCTCATTCTTTCGGTCATGATCCAGAGTTCATGACCATAGGTGAGGGTAGGAACGTAGATCGACCGGTAAATTGAGAGCTTCGCCTTACGACTCAGCTCCCTCTTCACCACAACAGACCGGTACAATGACCGCATTACTGCGGACGCCGCACCGATCCGTCTGTCGACCTGCCGCTCCATTTTTCCCTCACTCGTGAACAAGACCCCGAGATACTTAAACTCCTCCACTTGAGGGAGCAACTCCCCCCTAACCCGGAGGGAGCAATCCACCTTTTTCCGACTGAGAACCATGGCCTCGGATTTGGAGGTGCTGATTCTCATCCCCGCCGCTTCGCACTCGGCTGCAAACCTCCCCAGTGCACGCTGCAAGTCTTGACTTGATGAAGCCAACAGGACCACATCGTCCGCAAAAAGCAGAGACGAGATCTCGCGGCCACCAAAGCAGACACCCTCCGTTCCCTGACTGCGCCTAGAAATTCTGTCCATAAAGATAATGAACAGAATCGGTGACAAAGGGCAGCCCTGGCGGAGTCCAACATGCACCGGGAAAAGGTCTGACTTACTGCCGGCAATGCGAACCAAGCTCCTGCTCCGGTCATACAGGGAACGAACAGCCCGTAGCAACGAGCCCCGAACCCCATAATCCCGAAGTACCCCCCACAGGATGCCACGAGGGACACGGTCGAATGCCTTCTCCAGGTCCACAAAACACATATGGACTGGTTGGGCAAACTCCCACGAACCCTCCAGCACCCTAGTGAGGGTATAGAGCTGGTCCAGTGTTCCACGGCCAGGGCGAAAACCGCATTGCTCCTCCTGGATCCGAGGTTCGACTATCGGTCGGATTCTCCTTTCCAGTACCCTGGCATAGACTTTCCCAGGGAGGCTAAGGAGTGTGATCCCCCTGTAGTTGGAAAACAATCTCCGGTCCCCCTTCTTAAAAAGAGGGACCACCACCCCGGTCTGCCAGTCCAGAGGCACCGTTCCCGAACTCCACGCGATGCTGCAGAGGCGTGTCAGCCAAGACAGCCCCACAACATCCAGAGACTTGAGAAACTCGGGGCGGATCTCATCCACCCCCGGAGCCTTGCCACCGAGGAGTTTTTTGACTACCTCAGCAACTTCAGCCAGGGTAATGGACGAGTCCCCCTCCGAGTCCCCAGCCTCAGCTTCCTCTACGGAAGGCGTGTCGGAGGGATTGAGGAGATCCTCAAAGTACTCCTTCCACCGCCCGAAAACATCCTCAGCTGAGGTCAGCAGCGCACCACTTCCACTGTAAACAGTGTTCGTGGAACACCGCTTCCCCCCTCTGAGTCGCCGGACGGTTTGCCAGAATCTCTTTGAGGCCGACCGAAAGTCTTCCTCCATGGCCTCACCGAACTCCTCCCAAGCCCGAGTTTTTGCCGCGGCGACTGCCAGAGCCGCGCTCCGTTTGGCCCGTCGGTACCTGTCAGCTGCTTCAGGAGTCCCATGAGCCAGCCAGGCCCAATAGAACTCCTTCTTCAGCTTGACGGCATCCCTTACTTCCGGTGTCCACCACCGTGTTCGGGGATTGCCGCCGCGACAGGCACCGGAGACCTTATGGCCGCAGCTCCGAACCGCCGCACCGACAATGGAGGAGCGGAACATAGTCCATTCGGACTCAATGTCCCCCACCTCCCTCGGGACCTGGTTGAAGCTCTGTCGGAGGTGGGAGTTGAAGACCTCTCTGACAGGGGCCTCCGCCAAACGTTCCCAACAGACCCTCACTATGCGTTTGGGCCTGCCAGGTCTATCCAGCTTTTTCCCCCGCCATCGAATCCAACTCACCACCAGGTGGTGATCAGTTGACAGCTCAGCCCCTCTCTTCACCCGAGTGTCCAAGACATATGGCCGAAGGTCAGAAGAAACGACTACAAAGTCGATCATCGACCTCCGACCTAGGGTGTCCTGGTGCCAAGTGCACTGGTGGACACCCTTATGCATGAACATGGTGTTCGTTATGGATAAACCGCGACTAGCACAGAAATCCAATAACAACTCACCGCTCGGGTTCAGATCAGGGAGGATATGCATGGGAATATTACAAATGTAACTTACTGTAAATATTGTTTCTCAGTTTAGCAACTTTTAATGTAAGTTATACATAGACTTCAGTGGCAGCATGAGCCTCAGACTCAAATTGTGACCTTGTATTTAAATATTTTTACTCTTATCCTCCCTTTCATGTGCCCCATCACTGGAATACTTTGAAAATTCAGAAAAATGTTAGTTTTCATGTAATCAGAAAATAATGTATTTGAAGGTTATATTTTTGATATAAACAGTGATAATTAACTGTTAACTGTGACAAGGCCAGAGAATGTGGCTAACAGGAAAACCAACAGATACATGGCATGTCATGGATTGAGTTTTAAGAAAGCTGTTTTAAGGTCAGGGGGGCGCAGTGGGTTGGACCAGGTCCTGCTCTCCAGTAGGCCTGGGGTTCGAGTCCCGCTTGGGGTGCCTTGCGATGGACTGGCGTCCCGTCCTGGGTGTGTCCCATCCCCCTCCAGCCTTACGCCCTGTATTGCCGGGTTAGGCTCCGACTCCCCGCGACCCCGTATGGGACAAGCGGTTCAGACAGTGTGTGTGTGTGTGTGTGTGTGTGTGTGTGTGTGTGTGTGTGTGTGCGCGCGTGTGTGTGTGTGTGTGTATTTTAAGGTCAATTTAAATTCTGAAGTATTTTTGGAATCTTAGAGAACAGCGATGAATTGAAATGAAGACTTGATTTCCTTGCGAGTGTCTCAAAGAACCACTGCCTTCATTTCTTCAGGTGCCAGCGAGCTGGGGCAGTACCATGCCATGAGCTTGACTGAGTGGGTGGACGTACGCCCCAAGGAAGAAGAGGAGGTGTGCCTGCTTAGGGTCAGAAATCCCTGGGGTCGACGCAGCTGGAGAGGCAGTTGGAGAGAGAAGTATGTAAAATGAGTGGGAGGAAGGTTGTTTACATTTTGGATAGGAGACTGAGGGTGAGGAGCAGGCTGCCCTCTGTAAGCAATCCAGCTTAGTTTACTCTGACACTTCTGTGACCTGTTGAGCGGAAACACAACCTGAAGTGGTGTACATTTTTGATCAGAGAATTTGAATGCTTAGTGTTTGTTTTCTCAACTTGCTAGTGGGGAGAGGTGGAAGCAGCTGGACCCAGCCTGTGCCCTTGATTTGCTGGGCCGCACCCAGGAAGGAGAATTCTGGATGGAGGAGACAGAGTTTCTTGAGGAGTTTGATGAGGTGACTGTGGGCTATCCAATCAGCAGTCAAGGATATGTTCAGAGCATATGTACAGGTATCCAGAGGGTGTTTAAAAATATTTTTTTGGATGTTATCTGCAGTTTTTTATATATGACTATAATTTAAAATTATATCTAAACAGTTCATGTTTGTTGGTTATACTGCTGTCTGCCCAATAGGAAGAGAACTGCCACACAGCCATCAGGTAGGTGGCTGTTGGATCAAAGGTCACTCCTCAGGCGGATGCCGCAATAGCAGCAGTTTTACCAGCAACCCAAAGTTCTGGTTGCAAATGAGTGAGCCAGGAGAGGTGCTGGTGTCCCTGCTACAGCATCGCTCGTGGAGAAACACTGCACACTCACAAGGACCTGGCAGCTCTTATCGTCCCTTGGGGAACAGCACAGAACATGACTTCCAATACCAGGCCATTGGACTTCACATCTGGAAGGTGAATATCTTCCTTTGAAGCCATAGCTGAATTCTTGAGCTCATCTACTGGCACAAGAAATGTGAATGTAGAAAATCAGTCCCCAAAAATTCCTTGGTGATACTGTTTTTCTTTTTTTTTTTAAATGGTTTCATATTTTATGTCATTTGTTTGTCACTCATCCTTTTTGAGTTTTGGGTCCTGTAGGTACCTGTTATTACCTGTTACTGTTAGTGCAGGTTGTGTACTTGTGTATGTTTATGTGTTCTTATGTCCAGGTTAAGAAGGAGTCTTCTGACCTGGCTCGAACCTTGAACAGGCCTCCCACTGTGTCCACACACTGTCATGCCTATGAGCGTGAGGTGGTTGTGCAGGCTCAGCTCAGTGCTGGTTTCTACCTTGTTATCCCCAGCACCTATTTCCAGGGGGTGGAAGCGAGCTTCTTGCTGCGGGTATTCTCCTCTGCCCCACTGACTCTGAGGTGTGTGAAAGCACATTAAAATGCTGGAATTGTTGGAGATGTAGAGTATTTCATAGCAGCTATGTCTGTTCCTTTCTATAGTGCTATGAAAACTCCACCACCCCCAGCCCTAGCATCTCAAGATGGAGAGTGGGAAACACACTGCTCTCAGGGCTCCTGGGTCCTGGGGGCTTCTGCAGGGGGCAGTAGAAACTTTGCTTCACACAGGATGAACCCGCATGTTCCCCTCACAGTGAGCCTGAGATGTAGTGAGCCCAATGTGAAGATCAGCCTTTGCCAGCACTGCCCCCCCAAGGCATTCCTTCCCATTGGGTTCCATGTCTACAAGGTACAAGAGTCCTGAAGATGCTCTTCAGTCCTGCTAATAGGAAAACAAACATTTTTCGCTTTGTCAAATGTGATCCAGTACTCTAAGCTCATTTAGGACCTCAGAATGTGCAGAGAGGGTCCTGCTGACTTGAAGATATTTCCAGGTGAAACTTAGTCTGATTCTGTTGGGGCTTCCCAGGTTCCAGAGGGATTAGCAGAGCCACAGATCACCCAAGACCAGGAGCCCCAGGCCAGCTGTGTACCACACTGCTATGCCCAGGAAGTCAGCCTCCAGTGCTACCTGAGTCCAGGGGCCTACGTCATAGTACCATCCACCTACCACCCAGACTGCAAGGCCGACTTTACTGTCACAGTAGCTCGGAAAGTCCTCAGGTACTCATGGCTTGGGAGGGGTCCAGGAGCTGAAATGCAGCAGCTTCAGTGAATGTGATCACTTGACTGCCTTTGGGGCTTGTGCTCAGCTCGGAAATTGTCTCGAATTGTCTGAATACTTAAATGGTATAGAGAGCAGGTTGCCCTGGTTTAGTATTTTTGTTGTCTGCTCAGTAATGATGCAATGTGGATTCATGTTTAGGAAGGTGGTGAAGAGCCAAGAGACCTTGGGCCATATCGTACAGGAGGTAAGCGTGTGCACTTTCACCTTTGGGTAGATACCCTGACAAGGCAGGTGTTTGTGTCATTTTGAATGGAAACAAAAAAGTCTGAGATTCATTCATGGACTCGGTCGTCATATCACTGTTATTCTAAATACTAATGTACATATACGAAAAATAAGTTCAAATATTTCCTTGTCAACCATACTTAAGGGTGACGACTCTCTCTTCTCTCCTTTGCCCCGTCACTAGTCCTCTTACAGCTCCGTGATGCAACGCTAAGTCGTTGACTTGGGTTTTACCCCAGGCCCATCATGAAGAGAACCTCCCGATAATCCTACTCATTGATCTGGTGGGTGGGGCTTGCTGTGGGTAACTCTGTTCACTGCCTTGGTCCTAAGTGGGACTGGCTGGTGTGAACTAAGCAATAGAAGGGAAGAGGCCCACTCTCCGCTGCTGACGAAGGCCATGTATGAACTGAGGAGAAGCACCCCAGGCCCCTGAGCCAGAGAGACCACTTTTATAAACGGCTACATGGACATGTAAGGGAAGGTAGGCCCCTTGTGGTGTGAAGCGTGTGCTGCTGTGAGCTCTTTCTAGCCACGTCTTCATTCAGCATGCTCAGAGCAGTTAACCACACTGCCAAGTTCCTTCTGTACGTGTTCCTCTGATACTATGGAACACAGTCAGAGACCAGTTGAAGAAATTCCACTTACTGAGTAAAGCTGAAGTTACACTGGTATTTGTTTCGTGACATTTCCTCTTTTTAGCCCATCTATTTGTTTCACATTTTTAGCCGAACCCTGGGTTTCCCTCCCCTTTTGCTGCTGAAGAAAAATGTATAATGATGGAATATACCATGGGAGTTTGTGACTTCTAACAAATTTCTGTATTGTGAGAGCTTCGGATAAACTTCTCATTTATCAGTACTTCTGTGTAGAAAAACATCATTAAAGCATGTATGTTTAATTTAATCCATGTTTTTTTTTTATTGAAGAGGTTTGACCTGGGGTTTTGTATGGTTTTAAGTGGGAAAAGATCTGTAAATACAGAATGTATTGTGCATCAGTGATTCATAAATTGAACTGGAGTTTATTTATGCGTAGTACTCATTTTCATGAGTAAAATTTTTTTTTTTTTTTTTTTTTTTTCCCCCTCCAAGCTTGAGTTCTTCAAGCTTCCTTCACTGATCCTGAGACAAAAATTAAAAAACTAATTGAAAAAATGTGTTTTTATTAAAGTGTGCTCAGCCTCTGCACTACGAGTACACAGTGAACGCACACTTTGCGTTCCACTCGTCTGCCGGGCGGAACTCTCACAGTCACACGCCATATGCGGCTTTTCGCGCTCCCGACACCTCACGACGCGACGCGCGTTCTCGCGACGCTCCGTGCGCGCCGCCGTCGCTGCGGAATCCAGGGTGGCTGTTTTCAGACGCGGGAGGCAGACACCCACCTAGTGAATAATGAACAACAAATTTGACGCGTGAGTAGACGATCCTTCGGTCGACGGGCTGCGCGCGGTGCAACTCCGGCGGCCAATTTGCGGTCGTTGTGAGGTTATTTCGAGCTGCGTTCCCGTTGCCGGAGAGGCGTGTCCGCGAGCTGCTGCTGGGTCGCACGCGACCACCGCGTTCGTTAGTCTCTCTCGGGTCTCTAACGTGCACGGTGGAAAGCTGCGGAGCGCGAGCACATATAACAGCCGGTGCAAAACGTTTGTTCGCGCAGAGAGGCCTGTGTCGCCGGGCCGCAGCGCGGTCCTCGGACTGTCCCTGCGTGGAAGCTGGGGGTTGGTGCTGTGGGAGCGGGAAGGAAAGCCCCCGACGCGGCCACCCCTCTTCCGTGACAGGGTGAAACCACAGCACAGAGTTCACCCTCCACCCCCAGCCCTGTGACGAGTATTTGATTTGTAGTGAACTATTTAAACCAGGATCATAACTGGCACAACACAGAAGGCGAATTGCCCGGGTTAGCAAGCGGGCTAAACCAGATATTTGTCCCGATCAACCAGACTCACTCATACGCACAGTGCGAAATACGTCACGTGTATGAAAATACTCGTCACTGACTAGATGACCCCAAATGCTTGTGCACTTCAATTATTCGTTAAAGCACTAAATTCTCTGTCTGAGGGAAAAAATGGTGCCCAAGTCTAGTGACTAGTCACACAGATTCTGAAGTGAGACAGGCACAGGGGTTCTCGGTGTGTTAGCTAGCTGTGTAGTCAGACCGCTATTTGAAATGCACCTTTTTAAAAAAAAAAAAAAAATTATAAAAGAGAGTTTAACTACCGTGTCATTAATACAGCAGGATGTGTGGACTGAGGTGGACAGCCTGACATGAGGTGGTTCCATTCTGGGATGTGCTGCAGTTCCACCAAACACACACTTTGGCCCCAGTTTAACACAAAAATTGTGAGGTGCATTAAACCTTAAGGGCTGCTTTCAAATTATGTTAATGTTACTGATCAAAAATGGAATGACTAGTTCGTACAGGATTATTCTTGGTCGTTGTATCAGAAGCTCTAGACATTTGTCTTGTTGTGGAGAGTTGAATAAAAACAAACCCGTCGCTGCTTTTGCTTATGTTAAAAATTACCTTTTTTAATGTGTACTTGTCCATCATTGGCCTTATTAAGTCCCTAGTCCTCTCATTTCTATTCCACCGAGGAGTAATTACACGTCAGATATTATCCTACATGCATACAACTGGTATTACTGCACATTTCTTTTACTATTTTGTATATATTTGTGCCTTGAACCAAGTACATTTTGTTATTGTATGTTTCCTGGATGTCTGGAAGCTAGCAGGATCCCTCTTGACGTTTTCATCTCCAGTGAAGTATGTTGATTCTAGGATGTGTTTGCATGTGTGGACTTATTTGTGCCTGAGAAAGTTACCTAAAAAATCTGTCTTTCAGTCTAAAGGACGATGACAGTGGGGACCACGATCAGAATGAGGACAGCAGCTCACCGAAAGACTGTGAGAAGGAAAAAAGCGACGAGGAGGACAAGGACCAGAACGTTGCCAAAAAGAAGGTGGGTCTGGGGGTTACAGTACTCTAAGCCAGCCTGTACAAGCAAGCCTTATTATTTGTATAATCCGCATTAAATCATTAACACTAGCTCTTACTAAGGATGTCATGAAATAATTAAAACAAGCTAAAGGTAGAGTCCACTTTGCATTCTCTTCACAAGGTTGCTGAAAACCTCAACGGTTTTTCGTTGAGTGTAACCTCAAATTAGTTTCTCCCTGATCTTCCATTTATATTTATTCTTTTAGCAGATGCTTTCCTTCAAAGTAACACACGATGATTAGTATTCATCCGACACACTTAACGTGACTGTGCTAGGTACACTATCTGTACAATTTTTAACTTGCACTTCAGAGGAATGTTATACTACAGGCAATTTTGAGTTACTGGTCCACCTGAAACATGTCTTTGGAGTGTGGGAGTAAACCCAGGTGAACACGCAGAGGTGTAAACTCCAACCTGCCAACTCCACCCAGACTGAGTGGGCATCCATCCGACAACCGACGCATCCCAGGTGCTGTGAGGGACCAGCGCTACGCACGCTACCGGAGCCTGGTGACACAGTGTGATTAAGAGGCTGTTTCCTTCTCCAGACAGTTGTGCCTGGGGCTGGGGAGCACCCCCTGCAGTATAATTACACTTTCTGGTACTCGCGACGCACCCCTGGACGACCAGCCAGCTCCCAGAGCTACGAGCAGAACATCAAACAGATCGGGAGCTTCGCTTCTGTGAGTCATCGCTCCCATAATCTGCATCCAAAACCCTGATCTGATTTTCTGCTTTTACTCGTTTCGCTTTGTTTTGCGTGATTTTGGCTTTTGAGCTGTACCCAAGATGGGCACAACTAAATTATGAATCATTCTGGTTTTTAAGCAGTTATGTAAATGGATTTTATAGGGTAACTCCCTCCTTAACCCATTGAAGTGGTGGCTTGACTTATTCCTTGCACCTGAATTCATGGCTGCTTTTTATTCACTATCAGGTTGAGCAGTTCTGGCGCTTCTACAGTCACATGATCCGGCCCGGAGACCTGACAGGTCACAGTGACTTTCACCTCTTCAAGGAGGGCATCAAACCCATGTGGGAGGCAAGCAGTGCATTCTGGGTTTCTATATTTTATTTTACTTAGTAACAACTTCTTAAATTTGCATTTACATTTATTCTTTTAGCAGACGGTTTTCTCCAAAACGACGTACATTTCATAGAAAATACAATTTGTTCACTACGTTAGCAGAGAGCGCGACAAATGCAGACATGCGATTCTGAAGTACAGTTACTTTCCACCATACGATTCAATGTACATAACATGAGTAGCTGCATAAAAGCTTATCCGAATATCAATAATTCCTAATCACGTTCCTAAAAAAAAAAAAAGTGTTACCCAAATCAAACAAGCTTACATTTAAATTTAATTGAGCTGATGCTTTTCTCCGATGCGACTTACAATGTTAAGGTACTTACATTTATTTCCCCATTTATACAGCTGGGTAATTTTTACTGGAACTATTTAGGGTAAGTACTTTGCTCAGGAGTATTACAACCGATGATGGGGATTGAACCTGTGACCTTTGGGCAGCAGGTCTAACCACTGCAGTGCCGGCTGCCTGGCTTCTTTACCATTCACTTTAGTTCTACGAATACTGAGTCGGAAACAGTGTAACGATTAAGGGACCTGTGCACTGGGTCCTCAACTTAGAAACACAATTGGGATCAGAAGTCTGTTCATACCTCCAAAGTCATTTTTGCTACTAAGCCACAGTCATTGAAAGCCAAATAATACATACATCATTCCACTTAAATATTAATGTTCTGTAAAAACCTCAGAAAGCTATAATAATTTTTTAAAAAGTCCTGTAACCCATCCATTATCAATAATCGTTAAAGTTCTGTAACAATCTTGGATATACTATGGTAGAAAAAATTCTTAGTAAAATTACCCAGCTGTAGTTAAACATGTAATATAGAGGGAAATTACTGTAAGTAGCTTAATATTGTAAGCTGATTTGGAGAAATGTCAGTTAGATGAATATGTATACATAAAACTAATTTAAAATAACTGAAAATAGGAATACATACTCTCCAAACCCCCTAATGAATGGCGACTGTCAACTGATTTATTATACAGATGTGTAATGTTTCACATCTTGCTATTGGTCACCAGCACACAGGAGCACTAGACACTGGCTGTCCCAGTGTCACTTAAATGAAGGCCATCCCACAGTCCTGTTGTGTTTTGTTCTGTTTACATTTTGATACCATCTAATGGCTGGATGCAGAAATACAGGTAATTTTCACTCTGCTCAAACAAATATAACAGTGAAGACAATGCAATTAAAATTTATTAATAAGCTGTAAGATGTTTGTATCTTAAAACATTTGTAAATTCAGTGTTTTGAATCTGACGACCTAGTGTAAATTACCGCAGTGAAAATATCTGGCTTTGTAAATGGGTGTGATTGTATTGAGCCATCTTTGGATAAACTGATTGAACCCCACCCTAACTCACGACCCCCAGGACGATGCTAACAAGAGCGGCGGTAAGTGGATCATCCGTCTGCGGAAGGGGCTGGCATCCCGCTGCTGGGAGAACCTGATTCTGGCCATGCTGGGAGAGCAGTTCATGGTTGGGGAGGAGATCTGTGGTGCTGTGGTGTCTGTTCGTTTCCAGGTATGACCCCACTACCATGAGTCTAGCTCCTGCAGCAAACCCCTTGTGTATAGCCCAACTTCTTGGCCTCTCGTTCCGAACCTAAGTATACACATACGGAGCTGACTTTTAATCCCGCATTCTGGCATCTGTTTGTCTTTTCCCCCACAGGAAGACATTATCTCTATCTGGAACAAAACGGCGAGTGATCAGGCCACCACAGCCCGTATCAGGGACACCCTGCGTAGGGTGCTTAACCTGCCACCCAACACCATCATGGAGTACAAGACGCACACTGATAGCATCAAGTATGCACCACACACACTTGCACACACAGTGTGTTATTGTCAGTGTTAGTGTTGATTGTAGTTAAAAGAAATGGCTGGGGTGAATTTATACTGTGGTCTTGAAGTGTGAAACTTCGTTTCTGGCCAGATGTCTGTCTACTGGTATGTTCAGACCATTTCACTGTTTTAACTGGCCCCTGGTAACTGGTATTAGTTGTGCATTTTTACTGGCTTCTTTTCCCCCTGATTCTACAATTTATGTTGTTGGGAGAACTGGTACTCTACGGATTAGAGCTGTTGCCTTTGAACCCAAAGGCTGCAGGTTTGAATCCCACCTCCGGCTATAGTACCCTTGAGCAAGGTGCCTACCCTAAAATTGCTCCAGTATAATTAATCAGCTGTATAAATAGGTAAATAACTGTAGGTAGACTAAAGTTGTGAGTCACTTTGGAGAAAAGCATCAGCTAAATGATTAAATGTATGTTGGTATTTTTACTTGGGAAATTTTTCATGTGAAGAAATGTAAATATACCTTTTCCTTCTTCCTCTATTAAATTCCAAGTAATTAAAAGAGAAAACATCAAATACAGTCCACTACATTAAATAACCAAACTAAACCTAATTGATCTCATAACATGTCTCAACAAATGGAGAAATGCATGGAGCTTTTCAAGTACCTAAAGCAGAGGATTAAACAAAGTGCTGTGTACACATGGGAGGTCAAGAACTGGTCAGATGGTAGCTCAGGACTCGTTCTGTCACTGAAAATGTGGAGAATCAGCAGTTTCTTTCGAATTTCCGAAAAAAAGGCTGAAAATGATCTGGCTTGCCGTTTCTCATTTTTTAGGGCATGGGAGGATTTTCATGGACTGGTGAATGCCAGTGGGGGGCGCTAACCTCAGACCCTTTGAGTGTGTGCCAAGGGTATGGAACTACTGCTGTTTTATCTTATGTCTGAAATGCATCTCCTTTAAAATGAATCTTGTACATGGTGTTTATACACAGTATACACAGTATGTCGTATTTGCTTTTGTAATCCTTTATAGTCTTGGGGCAGCTGTAGCATAGTGGTTAAAGCAACTGTCTTTAGCTCTGAAGTTTGCTAGTTCAAATCTTGTCTACTTCTGCAGTACCCTTGAGGAAGATACCTACCCTAAATTGCCCCAGTAAAAATTACCTAGCTGTATAAATGGGTAAATAGCTGGAAGTAGCTTAACAGTCCAAGTTGCTTTGGAGAAACGCATCAGGTAAATGTAAGAGCATTATAGCCAGTTTATCCATATTTGACCAGTCTCCATGTTTTGAAATGAAAGGAAAAAGAGAGGAGGCTGAGTTGGATGGGGACAGATCTTGGTGAATTGTGACAATAATGTCTCTTTTTCTTTTTTTTTACCTCCCTCTCACCTATCCTCAGTGTCAGCAAAAGGAGCTTGTTGACGGGACATTCGGCCACTGTGGTATGGGCAATGACTGTTCCAGAACCTTAAGGAGAAGGAAACAAAAAGCCAAACTCCCAGACCGTTCAGTGTGTAACATGTTCCTTCCTCTACATGCCTCTACTCCCATGTTACAGTAACATAGTGGTACACGATACGACTGAAGTGTCCCCCTTGCAGCATTAGTCAGTTCCTTTAGGGTGTAAACCAACATGGCTTCAGGAGACCCTTTTACTCTAGTGCAGTGTTTCTAAAGTGTCAGTGTTGTTTGAATTAGAATTGTTTTATAAAAATTATATTTCTAAGTGGAACTTTTAAGGGATCTTCAGAGGACTCGCTCTGCTTCTTATTCTGAACTTTCACCTGGAAGCGTATACCCCGCAGGAAAACAGTTATCCTGAAGTTGGACCAAGGAATCCTTGAACACTTCTTTAGGAAGAAGAATGAACTGCCGCGCTGCCTGTGTATCACTGTGCCTGGACTTCAGCCTTGCTCAGATTTGAGAGCTGAAGGTCTTTTTTGTATTTGTCTTAAACAAAATTTAAAATTCCAAAAAAAAGGTCAATTGTGAGATGCTCAGAGGTTGTGTAGTAGTGCCCCAAAAGAGTGGTCTGAAATCAAATTACCATTGTACTGATGAGTACAGTGAATGGATTCAGAACTACAGCTTGGGGCATTCCCTCCACTCGTTGGACTCTCTAGAATCCAGTGGGGGGCACTGTTGTGCTGGAAACAGTCCTTTTATCAAGTATGTTGCTGGATTTCACCTACTGATTATAGCAATAAATGTGGAATATGCATCTGCTGCTGATTAACTTTTGTCCTGTACTGTTTGTTGACCAGTATGTATGGCCACTGTTTTCCTACACATCAAAGCATCTTTCTTGTAAAAATGTAGGTCCACTACATTTTCCTGGTGGGTTGTACAGCGCTACAGTGGGGAGGGCTGGGTCCTCAGAGCTCCTGCACTGCGGATTCAAAGATAAGTTCCAGCCTGGATCAGTCTGTATCGTGTCTCCATGTTCTCCCTGTGTTCGTGTGGGTTTCTTCCCACACTCCAAAGACATGAGTTTTAGGTGAATTGATAACTCTGAGGGGGTGCGGTGGCGCAGTGGGTTGAACCGGGTCCTGCTCTTCCGTGGGTCTGCGGTTCGAGTCCTGCTTGGGGTACCTTGCGATGGACTGGCGTCCCGTCCTGGGTGTGTCCCCTCCCCTTCCGGCCTTACGCCCTGTGTTACCGGGTAGGCTCCGGTTCCCCGTCACCCTGTAAGGGACAAGCGGTTCTGAAAATGTGTGTGATAACTCTGAATGGTCCGTAGTGTGCGTTAGTGTAATTGAATGCATGTGTGGTTGACTGGCATCCTGTACAGAGTGTTAGCTGTCGTGTGACCTATGTTTTTGGACTACCGTGACCCCGCAATGGACAAGCGCTTATTGATAATAGATACACATTACTCAAGAACAATTTTATAGCAGAAGACATTGCTTTGTTTCTCCGTCACGATGAGGCATCCAAAAGTTTCATGAAATGTCTGTTCAGTTTCATCTGAACAGCTACACTACATAGTTGCACATCTCCATTATAAATGACTGAAAACACATAATGGGGACAAAAAAAAATCGTAAGAATGGCATGCTTCACAATAAGTACTCAAAAGCAAAGCAAAATGTACCCCTAGCTACACTCAACAGTTGACTAGGTAAGAAAAAAAAGAGTTCCTGTATTAATTTGTGGGCAGCAGGTGGAAGAGTGAGTAGTCAAATTTTTTATTCATTCACTCAATTCAGCATATTTTTGTATGTGTGTTTGTATAACTTTCCTATCAGGTTATCTCCCTCCCACCATTCAGCATGAGAATTTTCATCAAACCAAGCTTTTGAACTTTTGTTTCAACCGAGTTGAAAACTGTTCTTTAAAAAATGTCTGGTACAAATGTGCAATAGATACTGGGAAAGTGGGAGGGAGAATTAATGTGATTTTTTTAATGTCCCACCAAAGACTTGATACTATGGGGTGATAGACAGATATCGACCTGTAACAGGAAGAACTGACAGGTTCTGACCAGAAGTTTGCCTGCATCTGAAGACCCTGGTGAATGATTTTGGTAAGAACTGGCTGGATGCTGTTCATGACAGTGCTGGGCAGGCCCCTCTGCTGGGGGACTGCATACTTATCCCTGCTGGGGTTTACCTTGCTGATCGGGGTGTCAGTATGGAGCTCCGATGAAGAAAACAATTTAAAAGGAACTTTGTTTTTTTTTTTTTTCACACTCCTTTTTTTTTGCTCCAGTCAGTGGAACAATAAACAAAATATCGCTGCACTGGACTGGAGGGTTAGACAACTTCTCTAAACAGGATTACATTAAACTACATACACACAGCATCAAACTAGATAACACCTACATAAACATGAACAGTACAATTAAACCGTAGTATAGTAAATGTACAGTACAATTAAACATAACTGCAGAGCCACAGAATCACATCACAAATGTTAGACACATGATGGACAAACATAAGGTAACGCAGCAATACAGTAGGTCTTCCTGCTTGCATGCGAGGTTCTGGACGCGCGTTCGTGAAAAAAAACCAATATGGCGGAAATGCCCGCGGAAAGCATCTCGGGAAATGTAGGAAATACCAAACAGCGGCGATTTCTCACGCAACTTAATGACATAAAAGTACAGTTTAAATTACTGATTTTCGAGATACTAAAGTTCAGCATAATTTTATACTGTGTCATAATTCCGTTAAAGCAAGCTTTCAAAGTTAAAGAAGGCCGCTTGACATTAAATTGCTGTTACAAACAATCACGAGTCAAAAAACTACATTCACAGAATGTCAGAAAAGCGTTTATATGAATTATTCGTGATATTGTTTTTTATAAACCCTCTCACTGTTTTATCATGTCCTTACCTCTCTGCGTCTGTCATAACAGAGATCCGTTATTTAGAGATCCGTAATATTTCTAATCTAAGGCATAATGAGGCTGCATTTTTATATGTTATACTTTTGACAGATGTGTGGTTGAAATGTGGCGAACATGTGGTTTAAAGGTGGAAGTGCGTTTTAATGGCAGCAGAGAGCTGCCCACAGCGGAGGGCGAGTAGCGGGCGGTGCTGCGCTGCTAGAGGAAGTCAAGAGTCTCGCAGGAGGGAAACGGCGCTTCTGCTGCGGTCCAACGGTCCAGTGAGCGAGTTCTGCCGTGTCCCACCAGCGGTGCGGCGGCGCAGCGGCGCAGCGGTCCGGTTCTGCCGTGTTCCAGCGGTTCCGCGGTCCACTGTTGGGCGGTGCAGCGGCCCCGGGAGCCCAGGGCGCAAAGCAAGCGAGCGAGCGAGCGAGCGGAGAGAGCAGCTCCGGAATGGGCGCGTCCTCCTCCAGCCTGCTGGACGACAGCAGGTCCAACTACATCAGAGGTGCGTTCGGACACATGATAATCCAGCGCCCGGCGTCGTCGTCTCGTCTGCCTCTCGGCTGCGTTGTACCTGGAACAAGAAAAAAGAAACAACAACAAAACACTACTACATAAACGTATGAATTTTATATCGGCAGTTTTTACACGATTGAGTCACTTAACTCTGTCTTTACGCGCCGAGTTTGGATCATTCTCGGGTATTTTATGAAAGTTAGTTGATTTCCGCGAAAGACACCGAAAAATATTCAATCAATGTTTGTGGGGCGCCGTTTACATCATGCTGTACTCATTTCTTCTCTTTTTCAATCTATGTGTTTGTGAGACATAACTACTTTTCTGGGAGTGACTGACATGATGTAAGTGCGGCAGTCAATCATGACATGTGTGTGGGGCTGCTGGGCGGTAACGTGGACAGTAGAGAACAAACACTGACTGACACACACACACTGATGCTGTGATGGACACACACTGACACTGACTGACTAAAAACCTAATGGACACACTGATAGACACACACACACAGAGTGATTGATGCACTGATGGGGACACACACACAGACTCAGAGTGGCTGATGGGGACACACACACACACACTGACTAAAAGCCTAATGGACACAGAGTGACTGACACACTGATAGACACACACACACACAGAGTGACTGAAACATTAATTGACTGATACACACAGACAGAGACGGACTCAGACGCACCGACTGACTCGCACCATGGCCGAAACACTTAAGTTATGCCCACACGCTGAGAGACGCGTTGGGGACGGACCCCACTGACCTTTTCGGTCGGCTGAAGTGCGTAATGTGGAAGATGAGCTGTAGATGGAAAGAACAGGCTGTCATGTGTTAATGAAGAATTAACATTTTCACTCAATTCCAACGATACTTTCTCTCAAAAAATGAGTCATACTTGTAAAATACACACACACACTTGTCCCATACAGGGTCGCAGGGAACCAGAGCCCAACCCGGTAACACAGGGCGTAAGGCCAGAGGGGGAGGGGACACACCCAGGACGGGACGCCAGTCCGTCACAAGGCACCCCAAGCGGGACTTGAACCCCAGACCCACCGGAGAGCAGGACCTGATCCAACCCACTGCGCCACCGCACCCCCTACACTTGTAAAATATACTTGGCATAAAAATAACTACTTTATGGTGTCCTTAAGGTTGCAGGTTCAGATCTCCTCTTTCTATATTACCCGTGGTCAAGGTGCTTGACACAGTAAAAATGCGCTTGCTCTATAAATGGGCAAATCACTGTAACGCAGAATATCTGACACTGTAAGTCACTTTGGAAAAATGCGTTTGATAATGTAATCAATAATATATCTGATGACTGAACATGACTTTGAAAATGCGAAAGGTGCTACTCTACATCTCTGAAAAATCCCACTGAAAAAGAATAACGTAAGTCATTTCAAACATGTATAATTAGATGATTACTTGTATGATGCTGGTTTACTTCAGTCTGCATCATTATAGCATATTTCGTATATGAGCAGACTATTCAAATTAAATATGTCATATAAATCATGTGAGTTCTGAGTCTAAAAATGTGGTGCTCCTACAGAATGTAATGGTTTAAAACTTCAGGTTATGCAGAGTCTGACTCAGTTTTGGTTTTATAGTCTCTCAGTAAAGAAAAAGCAGATATACTGACACTTTGACAAAAATAAAGAACTGTGGAACGTTGGCTTTTTCACTGGAAAGTCGTTCGTTTTTTTGCCTGTTATTCCAAAAGAGAAAATATCATTTGTTGAGCTGCTAAAGTACTTTCAAATTGTAATGTCAAAAAAGCAGTCCAGCACCTTTTCTCCGTTGCATTTGTCAAGTAAAAAATGGTTACATCAGTGTCCACTAGCTTGTGATTCTCTAGAGGGCTAAATGTGAAGGTCCATCAAGGGTGTCCATTGTGCCCCAGTAACTGCGCAGCTGTATAATTTTAAATTTGGATGGACACGGCAAAATTTCCATGCGGCTGGACATTTCAAGTGCTTCAAAGTCACTGGATAGACTTCTTTTGTAGGGACTTTTTGGTGAAGCATTTAAAAGGAATAGAAATTTGCTGTCGGCCTCTGAGGAATTTTAAACATCTTTATGTATGAAAACTAATTTTTTGCGGGATGACATTCTACAATGAGCATGGAGTAAATGTAAATATGAGAAATATCACCTTAAAAATTAAAGAACTCAAAACTCAAAGCATGAAAAGTGATGTTTTTTATGGATTTATATTAAAAATTTCATCCGCGCTTCCGCAGATCGTACTATAGCAAGGTTTTAGAGTTAATCGATGTTTAACAGACTCATCAGAAGCATTTGCCTTCACTACACACTGAATGGATTTGATGCATTGTGAAGCCCCAAAAAAATCATTGTTGTAAACAAATAATATATAGTATATCTATTGTAGTTTTACAGCTTTTATGGTTCTGTATGAGAGTCCTCCT
The DNA here is from genome assembly GCF_900964775.1 of Scleropages formosus. Classification (NCBI taxonomy): domain Eukaryota; kingdom Metazoa; phylum Chordata; class Actinopteri; order Osteoglossiformes; family Osteoglossidae; genus Scleropages; species Scleropages formosus. Next base: position 18,685,972 of record NC_041808.1, on the reverse strand, counting down.
CCAGGTGTCAAGAGGTGTTCATCGTGTACCTTGAACCAGCCGTATCACTGAACAGAGCAGAAATCAACATCCAGAACTAGAATCAAAACGTACCACGTGAAAATGCACAACTTTAATATTATCACCTTTTCAGTTGGGGTGTAGCAGATATTCAAGGCTCTTTGTGTAACACTTCAGAGCAGACCATGATTATCAATGAAAGGAAATGAAAACAGACCCTGTGGGGGCTGGATATGCTGCTGCTGAGGTCTCCTGGTCTGGCAGAGGTGGGCAGAGCTGACATCTTACTTTGAAACAGAACTGGGAGCAGCCAAATTTTGGTGGAAATGAAGGCACGAATCTGCAACCATTAGTTGAATAGACTCCAAATATCTCCATTAATGGACCTGCAATAACTTGTGGGACGGCAACAGTCATGCTTTGTAATCTGCTGCTTTGAAAATTTGATGGTGTGAGAAGTAAGCGTTTCCTGAAGACCAGATTTGATGCCAGGCATTTGTGAATCGAGCAATAATTGAGTTGTCTCAGCTCACGCGGTCCTCAATGGCACGTATTGAGCAGCCGGTTTTGCGCATCGTGTTTCCTTCTACTCCTCTGACGTCATTAATTATAAAATCAGACTTATACATGTGGTCTGCAACATCGGCAGAAAAAACAAAGTGTAGAGTATTATGTGCAGATCAGAAATACACATTTATTGTTGATTAGTATAGCTGCTGAAAAACCACTGCGTTCACGGTATCGTGAATCCAGTTGCAGACAGCAGCTTATTTATTTTGAGAGACCTGGATTTGCACCATTTTATAATATCTTGATGTATGATCATTCATACGTCAAGTGTGTAGAGCAGCATGTATGATGTTCAGTGCAATAAATCATGGATCAAGTGCTTTCTCTGGATTTTGTCTTTCATAAGAAAGAAGTAGCAATTGGGAGAGCAGATGATTTGACTAGTATCCAAGTGGTTGGTGATTCAGCATCCTTGAGGAAGACAGTCAACCTTACTTCCATCGTCTATATAACGTCATTGAAATGTCAACATAGGAAAAATTAGAATGTGGAATTGTGTATCAGTTTCCCTCAAAAATGAGAGCACACTATTCAAGCTCTGTTTTCAAGGCTCCTCAAGGCTCCTCCTTTCAAGCTTCTGATGGGATGGATGGTCCCTTCTGCACATGGGCTCCCAGAGAGAGATGGCGTCAGATTGCTTTGGAACAAATCGCTCCCTTGTAGGCTAATTCATGGTCACTGAACTCTGCCTTTGGGTTCAGGGTGAAAAAAAAAAGCTTGCAGAAATAGGTGGAACCATGAAGACTTGTTTTGCCATGAGATCATGCATTGCTTCTGTACAGAATAAGATCACTCCTACAGGCCTGAATGTGGGCAAATTGATGTAATACTGAAACTAAAATGCAACTCACCATTTCCTTGCTGCATCCCTGTAATTCTCATTTCTGTGTTCCTGGGTCCAGTGAGGCAATCATTGAATTTCTGCAAAAAAAAATTGCCTTGACGAAAGTACGTACATGTGTAGTCTTCCCTTTTCTGTACTTTGGAATTGTGCAATTTCCTCTTAATCAAGTATGCCATTTAAAAAAAGAAAAATTTGCTGTGTGCACTGCTGGGTTTAGGAATTAGTTGCCACTGTGACAAAGAGCATTTAAAAAATAGACAAAGGCATTAACTTAAAAATGGTCCAACTGAAATGATGAACAGCATGCACTCTAGGCACTTTGATACAAATATTGTTGGAATATGACAGTTCCAAGCTCAATGGAACAACTTTCATTTAACTACTCAAAAGACCTTCAATATGAGACCACAACGATCCCTCTTGGTCCACACTATCAGTTACTTTGAATAAATGGCTCGAGTGAAAAGAAAAGTCAATACTAGATCTGTGGGACAATTTGAATAAACTTTAGGTAGATGGCCATTTTTAATTTTTTTTTTTTTTTTAATAGAGATTATTGATTAGGGGGGCGCAGTGGTGCAGTGGGTTGGACCGGGTCCTGCTCCCTGGTGGGCCTGGGGTTCGAGTCCTGCTTGGGGTGTCTTGCGATGGACTGGCGCCCCGTCCTGGGTGTGTCCCCTCCCCCTCCAGCCTTACGCCCTGTGTTGCCGGGTTAGGCTCCGGCTCCCCGCGACCCCATATGGGACAAGTGATTTCAGGCAGTGTGTGTGTGTGTGTGTGTGTGTGTGTGTGTGTGAGATTATTGATTTTCTGTACGGTTGTGATCCAGTTTTGTTCTGCTGCTACAATATAAAAAAGGCAAACAGTAGACAGTTGAGCACAAAACTTGTAGATCATTTCACCATGTTTTGCTCACATTTTGGCTCCTATTTGTTCGTGCTACATGAATGATGTTACTCGTGATGCTTTCCTGTCCACAGCAGCTGTTCTCCCTAGAGGACACACAATTCCACATCCATTTACAGCAGAGTTTGGAATGCAGTGTCAAAAAAGATCAGTGTTGAACCCCAACTGGGCCCAGATACCTTGTTTCCTTCAGAACATCAGTGGGCCAACAAACCGTAGACACAGTAGCATAGACCCCCCCCCCCCCCCCCCCACAGATGTGCAGCAACATTCCCCAAAAAGTGCCTACCTCATGAGGTGGGGACACTTCTAGCTTGTTGTGTTTGATGTTTTGGAAATTTTTGTGTTTTTTCCCCCCCACGTCCTTCTCTCACACACCCAGGAGCACACAGCGGAGTGAACTAAGCATCTAGGTATGCCCTTCTGATTGCAGTCACGCTGTTTTTCTTTCCCGCGTAAAAACCATGCGGCTGATGACTAAATGCACGGGGCCTGTCATATCCGACTTACTACGTCTATTTCTCTGAGGGCGGAAGATTGTGGCATGAGTACTTTAGTGGACGGCGAAGTGTGTGCCGTTCTCCTTTTTCTCTCTAACTGGTGGATCGTGGAGGGTGTGTTAAAGCCACACGCTTCTGGTTTCCTTGCCAGATGCTCACTGTCAGCAGTCCTGTGGCTCCTCGTGACCCCTCCGCTAGAAGAGACTTCAGAAACCTCGTTTACTGTGGCAACGGCGATGAGTTCCGCCGCCGCCGTCATTGGCGAGGCCCACGGACACGCGGTAGTTACAACTATCGCGGATAACCTTTGTCGATGAAAAGGGAGGAAGAAATGGCCTTTGCCTTTATTCTCTCTCCAGCTTTGCCTCTTTCAACAAAGGACATGTGAAGCACAAATATATGAACTGTTAATTACTCTCGCGCCCCACTGTCCCGATGATTGACGTTAACCCTACGGTTACATGCAGACAAGTCAAAAACCTATGTAACGATTCATAAATTTGACACCGGTTTGCGCTCTTGTCTGGCTTCATTGTCACTTCTCTCTACGAGTCAAGACGTGTATCGCCATCACGGCGATGGGGACAAAGTTCAGCAGCGTCTCACTGCAGTAAGTCAGAGCCTCAGTAGCTCCGCTTTTACTGTAAGTGTAAACCGGTCGTTGCAGTGATGAGTGGCAGTGCTATTTATTGTTTGCGACCTACAAAAGTGACATAATGGCCTATAAGTTATGTTTATGAGTGTGTGAAACTGCTGCGGTATTTAGGATGTGAACGGGTTTTGCAGATTGAGCGGAGATGGAAACCTGACACTTAGATCAGCCGTAGCACTGGGTGTTTGTATTGCCTTTTCCCCGCTTCTGTTCCGCACCTCATCTGTCGGGCAACTTATACAAGCTAACAAATCCAACAAACGGACACACCTGACCGTGTGGGTGTGCTTCCTTCTCAGGGGGTGTCCCGGCTGCATTGTTGTCCGCCGACTGCGCGGGATCCCGGTCTAGAGGAGATGGTGGAGACAGTCATGTGGCGAGCGCACAGTGGGCTCAGCCGGCCAGCCGGGTCTGTCTGGGGCCCCGGTTCGAACGCAAAGCATCAAGCGCTGCTTATATTGTTCCCGGTGTTAACCGTACCGGCCCGGATTTCCATTTGCAGCATCGGACGGGATCCTTCGTCAGTCCAAGGGGGCTAGGGCTGGGTGCCCAAGGTGGCTGGGGCTATTCCATGGAGAAGCCAGAGTGGTCCTCTATACCGTATGTGGTGTACGCTTATTACTGGATGTACAGCATGATCTCACGTCTGCCTCGCATGTGAAGCAGAAATTAATCTCATACAATATATATGTTCTCATGGGGTGTGGAGGTTAGCTGCTTCGTTGTAGGTCGACAGGCTTGTGTCACCACGGTGACCTTATAAGGCGCAGGTCTGCTTTCCCCTAAGCTGCTGCCAGGAGCCTGACCGCAGAGGGCGGTTACACCCGGCAGGCATCCTGCTCTGGAGGAAACCTCGGCGCTCTTGTACTTCTGCGCAAGGGGGGAAGCAGGATATCCACGCTGCTCTCGAGCGCTAATAGCGAGCCGGGGGCTGGGCGACTTCTCGGGGTCTGTTTAGTGACAATCTCGCCTTGCATCAATGGCCACGATTCAATCTTGTGCTCTTCTCGCACAGTGACACGGAGTGCCGAACGAAGGCATAAGACACATAGGTAGTTGGTAATATGTTAAATTACTGCTTTTCTACCTACCAAATTAATAAATGTGTGTGTGTGTGTGTGTGTAAAATGTACAATAACCATACAACTGTTGAAACAAAACTCCCAACCAAAAGGCAAGCAAGGAAAAGCAACATCCGGGGGTCCAAGTGCAAGTGCACGCCACCCCTCTTGGGCATCGTCGATGGAAAAAAATCAACACGCTTGTCATGACTGTGAACCTAATGATAAAATGAATACTTACGCACCATTACCGTTGAGATGGCAATACCAAACAGTGTGCTCTGAGCTCTTTCCCTGTAAATGGTTTGGTTGTGTAATAAAGGGCAGGTAAAAATAAGACCATGGTTTGGACATAGACCACCGTATCACCCCCCTCCCCGCAGCTCAGCAGACGCCGGGTGTAAATATAGTCTCCCTAATTACTTTTTTACTCTACTCACCAGCGTGCTTTATCTAAAAGTGCATCCTGTAATTACATACCGTGGTAATTATTGCTAAATTATGCCGTTTCAAGGCTGACCTCTGGAAGGTCCTGAAAGGATTTCTTACAACGCGCTTTGTGCGTCTTCGGGAAAAGAGGAGGAAAAAACATGCCGATAATGGAACGCATGCGCACTGAATGCGAAGGCAAGCTGTGTTGCGTTGTGGTTACAGCATTTCAAAATATAGGCATGAGATCGCGTGCGGCTCGTTTCCTTTCGACTTTCTGCACACGCACATGCGAGAGGCGCAGCGGAGCCCTTGCGGTGCCGCTTCATTACGAAGAAACAGTTTGCATTCGCGGCGCGCGGCCCCGGCTCCCCCCGAGTAAAGCGAAGGCTCGTTCTAGAAGCCCTTTTCTGACAGCGTGGTACGAAGATGTAGGCTGTGGGTAGATTAACGTTGTAAGTTGCTTTGGAGAGAAGCGTCAGCTAAATGAATGAATACACGCACACGCTTGCCGAAGCCACCGGTCCCGGCGAACCGGAGCCTAACTCAGCAGGACGGGGCGCAAGGCCGGAGGGGGAGGGGACACACCCAGGGCGGGATGCCGGTCCGTCGCAAGGCACCCCAAGCGGGACTCGATCCCCAGACCCACCGGAGAGCAGGACCCGGCCAAACCCGCTGCGCCACCGTGCCTCCTAAGGAATGAATAAATAAATAAATGAAATAAAATGTCGGTTATAGGATCAGCCCTTACTGCAGTGTCAGCTGTGCGCTGTCCACTTGATGAAGAAATGGAATTGGGGGAGGGGGTGGTTTTCAACAGGAAACCACTATCTCATCCCAGCATCCCCTGTGATGCCTCTCTTGCCTTTCAGATTTCTTATCTTGGCCCGAGGACTGGAAAAAAAAAAAAAAAACCGTCTCACTACCGTGACCCTTCGTCAGCACTGTTACCAGCGCGCCGGGACGGCTGGTCATCGGGACTCCCCCGCAGCACTTCACCCTCGAAAGAAAATTGTTCACGTGATCCGCAGGTGCCTGTTTGCGCGGCAGAAACGGATCGTTCTTTGTCGGAGTTCTTGTTCAAGGTAGAGGAGCGCGCAGGACTGTCAAACTGAGAGAACGGCAAATTTGCCACGGTTACTGGAGAAACGGTTCACCCAACACAACTCGGTGACTGAATGGCAGTCATTAATCTCAGAAGACAAGGACGCTGTTCTTATTACCGTTGTATGTATAGTCCTAGTGCTGTCCTTGTCTTCAATGATCCCTTAGATGTTGCACTTTTTTAATAGCTTATAATACCAATCAGTCCCCCGTTCCGCTGTGGAAAAGAGGAACTAGATGCAGGAGAGAAGGAGCCTGAGAAATACGATTCCTGTGGCTCGTGGTCGGGTACGTTGTTTGTCCGGCAAAGGCCGAGCCCGAGAACCTACCCCTGGTCCGGCACGGGGGACTCCGAAGTGCACTTCTCAAGAGATGCGGCGGACTCCTCAGATGTGCGGACGACTGAGTAAAGCGGGCGGAGGAGTTAAGCCGAAACCCAGGCTCGCCGTACCCTTGAGGATGCGGGCCGGACGCGAACAACTCCGTGCCTAGAGAAGCTCAAAAACATATGCGAGTCGCAATGTCACGATGGCTCACCTTAATCCTGTAGTGTCGGCTACAAGGATTTTTGAGATGTCCGGCTCAGGTGACGTAGGGAATGTTGTAGGGAATTTGCATTTTAATTTATGCTTCGTCTTCATGCGTTAGTTGGCAAGTGATTCGCTTGGAAAGAATGACATTCGGAACAGCGGTTGGTAACATTATCCCTTATAAGAAAGTAAAAAAGGAAAAAAAAAAAAGATGGAAATTTGCAAAAAGTGCCAACTAAAGAGCTGCAGCAACAGACTCGAGTTTGGAAGGAGGAGTGGAACATGGAAGGGAAAACGCTTAGATGGCGGACTTGTTATTTTGGCGCCGCAGTCCGACGACAGCGTGTCAGTCCCAGCCCGGTGATCGGCTTTCGCTTGGGCGTTTTTATACGCGCAGAATGACTCATTCGTCCCACCGTAAAGTCGGGTGGTCACTTAAACGCACAAGTCTTTTCTCTAAGACTCAGAAAAGCTGAAAGCGCCGTAACGACTTTTGTCTTTCCGATAGATTTCCGAAACGCTTAGTTAAGTGCGCAGCAGAAACAGCCGGCAGATGTTATTCTTATCATTCGCTCATTTAGCTGACCTTGTTCTCAAAGGAGACGTGCAGTGATTTACCCATTTATACAGATTTTTATCCAAGGAATATTAACTACCTTGATCAAGGGTCCTACAGCAGGAGGTGCGACTGGAACCTGGGAGCCCAAAGTGGCACCTCTGCATATAGGATGGACACACACACACACACACACACACACACACACACACACACACACACACACACACACACACACACACACACACACGTCCCAAGCGGGGTCGCAGCAAACCCAGCAACACAGGGCGCAGGGGACACACCCAGGATGGGACACCAGTCCATCACAAGGCACCCCAAGCAGGACTCGAACCCCAGGCCTGGCAGAGAGCAGCACCCAGTCGAACCCACTGCGCCACTGCGCCACCACACCCCCTCTATATATATAAACTATACATATAAACATATATATAACGACTAACATAAAACATGCAACTCATAGACAAAACTACCATTAGTTTAAATGGGGAAAAAATGTTATTCCTTCCTCAGCCTCAAAACGGACATCAATTTATGCTCAAATATCACCAAAATATCACCAAATCTTATTGAAATAGACGCGGTTACATCGGTACCTAACGGTTATTGCAACACCACATAAGAAGGCAGTTTCCCTTCATTTATAATGCTGTAATACTTCATGACTGTGTACTTGCGTTTGTTCGCCTCTTTGTAGCTACTTTGTACAGCGCACCTAAACACCCGCAAACAAAACATGCATACATAGGATGCTCGGTGTTCATGTATTTAACTTTTAATGCAAAAAAACAGTGAAGACAAAGGAAATAAATGAAAACGCTGAAGCTGCTTGTCCCGAGCGGGGTCGCGGCAAGCTGGAGCCCGACCCGGCAGCGCAGGGCTGGAGGGGGCGGGGACACGCCCGGGGCGGGATGCCAGTCCATTGCAGTGCACCCCAAGCAGGGCTTGAACCCCAGACCTGCCAGGGAGCAGGCACAGGTCACAGGCCACGCCCCCCCTCTAAATGAAAACGGCTCAAATGAATTTGCACTCACAAAACGAGTTGAGGTGGCATCTCACAGCTTCTGGGCTGTGCCGGTGGACGTGGGTCAGATCGCCGCCCGGCCTGCGGGGAGCGTGCAGGTTCTCCCTATGTTAGCATCATTTTTTTCATTAGTCTCAAGACGTGTTTTATGTGAACCGAGGACCCTCGATTGCCCGCCGTGCGTGTGCGTGTGTTGCGCTGCTCTGCTGCCTAGATGGGCGAATGATTGTAATGACTGCGTTTAGTGTGCTGTCAGTGCCGGTAGAGCGATGAAGGTCCTGTGCGCGAACGCTGTGCCCGGTCAGCGCGACTACCCTCCGCGTAACGCCGCCGTCGTGTTTCAGGCCGGACGGAAGCAGAGCTGAAGAACTTCAGCCCCCACTACAGGCGTCAGTACTTGGTGGCCTTCTTCTCCCAGCTGCAGGATGAGGTGGAGCAGCACAAGACGAGCCAGCCGCAGCTCCTCAAACGGAGGGTATGACCAGAAAGCGCTCGACTCCCTCCACATCTGGCACAACCGGATACCCCGTGCACAGTGAGAAGGGCTCTTCCGTGATCGGGCGCCTCTTTGGCTTTTTTTTTTCTTTTCCGACAGGTACCTTCAGAAGACTCGGAGGTCCTCTACAAGGAGAACGTGCTGTATTTTGATGACAGCAGGAAGTGGAAGGAGAGGTATTTGGTTGTGCGGGCCAACTACAGCCTCGAGTGCCACGACAGCAGCGAGGTGAGTAGGGCTGCGTCGCTCCTCGAAGAGCTCGTGCTGGGAAGCGATACCTTACCGGATTCCAGCGTTATGATGCGAATCAGCGACGCCGTCCGTTTTGTTGCAGAGCTTTGCGAAAGGAGGCCCTCCTCGGCAAAAGCTCGAGCCAGCCGGGGGCGCCGTCCTGACGTCGGAAGAGAAGTATGCGACCCTGGTGGACAAAGCCTTCCCCGATCCCAGCGGTGAGTGTCCCTGCCCGGAATACTGGCAGGCGGGAGCACAGTTCTTACGAAAGTCCACTTGACGTATTCCCTAAATCTACGCCTTGGGAGTTTTCCCGCTGGAAACTGTGTGGGAGCTGCTGTTCGCTGTGTAACGTAATGATTCTCGGGGATGGAGCCGTAGTCACACCCAAAAACACACGCATTTTCAGAACCGCTTGTCCCATATGGGGTCACGGGGAACCGGAGCCTACCCGGCAACACAGGGCGTAAGGCCGGAGGGGGAGGGGACACACCC